>NW_022060591.1:0-1200000 GCF_003285725.1 Scaptodrosophila lebanonensis | reverse complement strand
GAAAATAAAAAAAAAAATTGATCGATTTTACCTCTCTCGGTATTCGAACTCACGTAAAGGGTGTATAATTGCACATTTACATAGCAATTGCGTCTGTGTGAGTGTATGTATGCCTATGCGTATCTATTCGTGTCTGTGTAAGCATTTTCGCAGTCAACCAAACAGCAACATCAACAACAGCCGCGGGCAGCGTTTGAGCAGCGCTGCAGCAGCGCTGCATCAGCAAATATATTTATGGCTATAACTTCTTGTTTAATCGGTCTATCATAATTTGGTATACGGACACATAATAACCAACTGGGGGTATTTCCAAAATTTTAGTTCGAAATTCCAAGAATTACGGGAGTTACGATTTGCGGGGTAGAGGGGGGAGGGAGGGGAATTCCAAAATATACATTTTCTGCGTATTCACATAAGGCATCTGGGACTAAAATTTGGTGTTCCTAGGTCTTATAGTCTCCGAGATATAGGCGATTATACGAATGGAAAATCGGGAAAACGCCCATAGGGGGGAAGTGGGGGGGAAAATCAAAAAAATAAAACAAACTCGTATAGAATACACACATAACGCATCTTTGTGCAAAATTTGGTGTCTCTATCTCTTATAGTCTCTGAGATCCAGGTGTTCATACGGACGGACAGACGGACAGACAGACAGACAGGGCTAGATCGACTCGTCTCGTCATGCCGATCAAGAATATATATACTTTGTGGGGTCTGCCACGCCTCCTTCTGCCTGTTACATTTTTCAGCTCCCGCAAACCTAATATACTCTTGTACATTTCATGTACAGAGTATAAAAATGGATCAAAAGAATTCTGGGAGTCATTTAGCATTAAGCTCATTCTGAGATTGTATTTTGCGATGGATATATTACTGTTGAATTACAAAATTAAATAGATACATATGTAGGTATACAGCGTATGCATGAAAAATTTAAATTTATGCACTTATTTACATACTAACATATGATTATATACACAACAAACAACAAACCTTGTTTTTCCAAATAAACAGGACATTTAAAAAAAAAAAAAAACAAAACAAATGGGTTTTTCGGCAAAATCAATTTTTTTTATTCAAAATAGTCTCCTTTTGCTTCAATACAGCTTTTTGCACGATCCAAAAGCATGTCGAAAGAGTGTTTTAGCGCGTTGGCCGGTATGGCCGCCAGTATGCCGGTGCAAGCCTTTTGAATGGCCTCTACGTCAGCATAACGCTTTCCTTTCATGGAAAATTCATTTTTCCGAAAAGGTAGAAGTTGCACGGTGCCATATCAGGTGAATACGGCGAGTGGTTAATCGTTAAAATGTGATTTTTGGTCAAATAATCGGTCACAAGCGTCGATCGATGAGAGCAATTTTTGGTTGTCAGTCAATTTGTGCGGAACAAACTGTGCACACACCTTTCGTAAGCCCAAATGTTCGGTCAAAATGCGATAACTCGATGTTTTGGAGATTTTCAATTCAATTTCCATCAATTTCAATGATGATTTCGGCTGATTTTTGATGAATTCACGCACAGTTTCGGAATTTTCGGTGATCACGCATTTTGATTGGCGCACATGTTGATCGTCATTTATGTCCTCACGACCACTTTGAAAATGTTGAAACCACTCGTGCACTCTGCTACGGGATAGGCAATCATCGCCATAAACTTGTTCCACCAATTGAAACGTTTCGGTAAAAGTTTTACCAATTTTAAAACAAAATTTAATGTTGGCTCTTTGTTCGAAGCTCATTTTCGCACCGATAACACAAGCATACTGACACTTAAAACGCAATAACTTCACTTCCAATCGATGAAATGTCATGAAATTCTCACTGGACCATCGATAAAGATAGCAGATTCTAACACACCAGTCGACATATAGAAAGCGCCACCAGGGGGCGCTAGATTCAAAAAGTCCTGTTTACTTTGGAACGCTCCTTGTATTAAACAGAGTTTAGAAACTACTAGCCCTAAATGTCACAATCTACATATTTATGTGGATTTGTATGTACTTATTGAAAAATGGAAAAAAGAAAACTGTTGTATTTATGTATCAGCGTTGCCAGACGTCCCGATTTTTAAACCAAAATTAAATGTCCCTCGCGATACGGGACAGGCTTTGTCCCGTATTTCGGCAGGTGGCACGACCAGTGTGGACTGATCACCCCTCGCGTCACGCAAGCGAGCGCTGCCCGCAGCTGTTGTTGTTGTTGCTGCTTTAATTCAACTTTGTACTACATACATCGCACACAGACTCACGTTAACAGCGCAAGGCCCAAACGGTAAAAGCTAGGAAGCTACAAATTGGGATCAAGTATACTGTTATAGTGTGGGTGCGCACTAAAGAGAAGCTTTGCAAAATTCAAGCTTCCAAGGGAAGAAAACAAAAAAAAAAATAAAAAAAATTAAATAAAGAGTATAAAAAATGTAAAGGTTATATAATATATCACTAGATGATCACGTGTAACCACCAAGCCAGGTGGCACGCGCAGTATTTGTGATACACCACTGGTAGTGCGACTATACTCTCTTCGCGAGGGCGGCTAGAAGTTGGCCCTTGGTACGGTCATGTGTCTGCCAGGTGGTGCTGACTATTGGTAGTCGGGCGAAAGCTGAAAACTCTAAAAAAAAAATTTTCATTCCAAGGCGGAACTGCTTAGGACGATGGAGGGGGGGTGAGGGGGTGCTCAGTTTACTATGCGAACTTTTAATACCTGCCAACCTCCGGTTTCAGACAGGATTCCCGTGGTACACCCCTTCCCGTCTACTCGTGGGAACAATACTATGAACAAACTTACAAACAAAACTAACAAAAATACAAAAAAATACTGAGACCGGAGCTCACCAAATTCCGGATGGGACCACAAATCCCTCTTTAAAAACAGTTGGTCCATAACTTTTATTCCCAGCAGTGCAGGCGGGGGCAAACAAATAAGCCAATCGTTTTTTTTCAGATTCTGGTGGGAAGCAAACTTCCTCTACTGCGGGTAGAACGGCAGAGCAGCTAAACTAAGCTGCGAAACTAGTATCCGGAGCAGAGGTAACCAGCAAACCACCACAGCCTGATACTTCGGCAATGAAGCCACTACAAACTAAACAGTCGTATCCAATGGACATATTGCAGAAAAATCTCATCACTCCGGAGACGTCTCCAGCCGGCCGAAAAATTGTGGAATTTCAAACCAGCAACCCGAAATACAAATCTGTCCCAAAAAGAAAGAGATCAGCAGAGGGTTCGACGTCACCACCACCCCCAGACCATAGCCGTCAACCCGTTCGAACGCCAAGGTGGCCCGTGATAAGATCCTAGTTTGTGTCCTAGGCACGGGCGACAAAGAGGGTCCGATCCTCCACCATATGTGGCCACGGCAGGGTCGCTTCCTGGAGGATCTGGAAAACAGCGGGGGACTTCCACCAAGGTGCGAGGATGCCGGATGGTACCAAGGAAGATTCAAGGCCATCGCTTGTCATGACAAGCTATCGGTTGAGTATAAGAAGGCGATCGCATCCCTGGGAGAGATCTACCCAGGAGCCAGGTTAATAGGTGATTGGTGCGACATATCGAGCAGACCCCGTGCGAGAGCTGGCTATCATCAAAGCCGGAAGGTTCAGACCAAATTCGCCGCGTTTTCCAATTATGCAATCCGCAATTAAAGACAGACGACTGGTTTGGTGAACTACGGTTACAAAATTGTAACCGTACGTGTCCACCACTCACAGCGAGAAAAACGAAGAGCAATTCATCCCCCTAAGCCCAGGAACGATGGAAGGTTCAGACGATGAGGCCGAAACTAATAGTACAATTTTTCTAATCCATGGGAAATTTACTGTAAAAAAATCTGAATAGTTTAAGAGATATATGCAATAAAAGTTATCCATTTTTTTTAGTTTGCAACGATATACTCAATTTTATGCAAATCCTATTTGGTAAACTCTAATATTATGCAACAAAAATGATGCGTAAAATTATTTCCAGATTAATTATTAATTTCAGATTTGTCACATATTTTACCCTTTCCTGAATTACGTGTTCTTTTATCCATTAATTTATAAACAAATAGTGATTTTCAATAGGCAAAAAGGTTTTAGTTGGTATATATTGCTCAAATATTTGTGCAGCAATTGGGCTGTGACCATTATATGTTAGCTATTTTCGGTCGATATTATTAAAATAAGCAAATAAATCTTCTAATTTACTCAAATCTACTGTAAGTAATAAATCTCAAATTAATAAAAAATAAAAAACGGCAGTTTCTTTAGCAAATAATGCATCGGTAACAAAATCCAACTTTGAGCACATATTGTGCAGATGGAATTCATAGCACAATGATTTGATTTAAAGTTTAAGAATTTATCTGGTAAATAAAAGTTTAAGAATTTATCTTTCAAATCTCTTACAGGAAATCCCCCCTCAAGGCCAGACACGCTTGAGTTTACCTTAACTCTTATAGTTTCACCACAGCTTGTGGACTCCCCAACTGGGGTCAAGAAAAAATGCCAGGACTCTCTTTATTGCAGCCTGATTCCAATGAGGGGAACAACGCTGCTTCGCATACAAAAGCAGCTTGTCAGAGTACAAGAAAGTACTCAAGTACTCAAAGCTCCTGACCGAAATTCTGGTCGGTAATCGAAAGCACCTCTGATGCCGCATGTTTATGAAAGGTACTTTCAAAAACTTCCACTATATTAGGTTATCTACAAAATCAAGATAAGTCATAGGCAATCCCAAGTGAACAGTCACTCGAACTGCTTCGGGATAACCACTCCAACCAGTAGCACGTCAAGCACTGGTTCATCCCAAGTACTGTGAAACAGTCAACATAAACCTTTAGACTCCCAGACCATTGTAGCGTTTTTCAGGCAAAAATTATCGATATTCAAGAGGCTCTCATTACTATATCAAGCATAAACACAGAAACTAAGAACACCTGCATCTATACGGATAGTTAAACGGCTATTAAATCCCTTAGTGCAGTAGCATCTAATTCAAAAATAGTGCAGAACTGTCGCAGATCTCCTCACGAGATGGCAGCACAGTTCTCAGTGTACCTCGTTTGAGTCCCAGGACATACGACTGTCCGGCCCAACTGACAACAAGACAGCGGTTCTGAGGAACAAATTCCCCCCAACCTTATCGGCACTGTCCAGAAGGAGGCCGAGGAATATTTCCAAATTCATCCAAGTCTCCGGATGGATGTAGTTCATGCGCAGACACGCAGAATCTAAGAGAGACGGGATTGTGGAACAGTCCAAGCAGCAACACAATGGCCCTAGATTTGGCTTAATTGAGTCAAGATCATATCCATATCCGCGCCAACCTAACCTAATCTATAATTCCACATTTACATAGGAATTATGTCTGTGTGAGTGAGCAAAGTTGAACCAAAGGAGCAGCAACATCAACAGCTGCGAGCAGCGCTTGGGCAGAAAGAACATATATGGTACAACTTCCTTCCAAATCGGCATATCATGATAAAACTTGGCATTTGACTCAAAAATTCCAAGAATTTCGGGAGGGAAATTTCAAAATAAACATTTTCTGTGTATTCATATACCACATCCGAAGCTAATTTCGTGTACCTAGTTCTTATATTTTCCGAGAAATAGAAACAACGTACACACATCTATGGGTCTCTCTAGTTCTTATAGTCTTTGAGATCTAGGTGTTCATACGAACAGATAGACAGGGCTATATCGACTCCTGCGTCCCACCATTACTACGGAGTCAAACACCAGACTGCCGCATCAACATCAAACATGTACCGGACCATGAAAAAGTGCTAACAAGCATTGTGCCATGCGCGTTTTTTCTTCAAGCGGGTATCTTCCAATATTAAATTTTTTATACTTTTTGAATTGGTACCGAAATTATTACCTCCATCGGACGTCCTGGGCGATGGTTATCTTATTGTCAGTCGCTGCCGTGCTTAAAGATGGGTATGCCACTTGTATGCCACTTTGGAAAGGAAATCGCGCAGCGAATTTAAGAGCGCTTGAATGCTGTGTAAGGTGACGCTTCTCCTTCGATGGCGATCGTCAAAAACGAACGAATTTTAACGTGGTTGCACATCGGTTTTAAATAAACCATGATCTCGTATTGGCAAACCGTCGAATGAAGGGTGAGATAGCTGAGAAAGTAGGAATCTCAAGACACCGCGTAGGGTATATCCTGCATGAAATATTGGGCAAGAGAAAACTGTCGTCGCGATGGATCAGTTTGAGGCTAAATTGAAGAAAAAGTGGCCCGATTTGGCTAAGAAAAAAGTGCTCTTCCACCATGACCACAACTATTCTAGACTACCATGTATTGCCCGTTTTAACCCAGCTCAATATAATGTTTTAAATTGTGTGCATGCAGTGTTTTTGAATTCTTTCATAGAATACAAAAACCAAGCTTGAAGCCAAATGAATGATACATACAAGTACATACAAACTTTGGAGCCTGTTTTCTCCCCTTTGGAGCACGAATTTTGCAAAATGACTTCTTATCGCCAACCTACGCTATGAAAGGATACTTGAGTCCAAATTTCAGCTTCCTAGCTGATCCCCAATCAGTCAGTCAGGACAAACTGTTTTATATACTTATATAGATACAGTTACATTGTCATTATTGTCGTATATTTCCGCCTATTTGCGTTTTTGCATATGGGTACATGTGCAGTACAGAGTTGGGCAAAACCAGCAGCAACAACAACAGATGCTGGCAGAACTTGTGCAGAAATTCCATTAATGGCTATAACTTTTTTTACAACTAACCTATCATGATGACATGAACATTTAAGAACTATCCCGATGTAATTGCCAAATTAGAGTTAAAATGTTCAATTACGTTAGTTTTGATAAATCTTATGTGGATGTACATATATACTTTTGGGGGTCTGCCACGGCTGGTTGTGTACGTTACCTTCAGTGGAATAAGCTATAATACACTCTTTGGGTATAGGGTATACATTAAAAAAAAAAAAACTATGGTAACGTAAAATCGGGTAGATAACTTTACTTGTTTTTGGCGCAGTGTTTTTTTTTTTTAAATGCATTCGTTACATTGGTCCACTTTTAATTTATTTATATAGGAGAAAAACAAGATAGAACGCTACAGTCGAGCAAGCCCGACAGTAAAATAGCCTGTACTCTCCAAAAAAAAGAAAAATTAAAAAAAAAAATATTAAAAAATTAAATTATTTAAAAACAATTTAATTAATTCATTAAATTAATTAAGAAAATTTATTTAATACATACATAGAAGACATGTACAGTTTTATATTTACATCACGTGTCTATTTGTATTTATATGCGTGTATGTATGCAACACAAAGTTGAACCAAAGCAGCAACAACAACAGATGCGGGCAGCGCTATAAGCAGAGCATAAGCAGCGATTTTATTTATGGCTATAACTTTCTTCAGAATTGACCTATCATGATGTACGTATGTAACTACTAAAACTGATTTCAAAATTCCAATTACGGAATTTATAAACAAAAACACGAATTGCGGGGGAGTAGGGGGGGGGGGGGGGGTGCATCAGAATAAAAAAATAATCTTGACCTGCCTAGGGCTTAGGGGAACCTGGACACCAAGTTTGGTAATTCTAGCTCTTGTACCTTCTGAGATTCTTGCGCTCATACAGACGGACGGACGGACGGACATGGCTAAATCGACTCGGCTTGTCACCCTGATCAAGAATATATATACTTTGTGGGGTCTGCCACGCCTCCTTCTGTGTGTTACATACATTCGCACAAAACTAGTATAGCCTTTCACCCTTTGGGTAAAGGCTATAATAATAATCTGTATATGTACTTACTTTTCACTTTCGCCTTCCAGTTTTACTCTTGTTCCATCTTTCTTCACATGCTTTTGAGTGTCAAAGTTCGGTTTTAAACAGCTTTTACATCTGAAATTTGATAAATGAATGAATTATTTTAATTAAATAAAAACAAGTGGAGAAGCTTAAGTCGGTAGAATAATTAAAGAAATTAAAAATACAAGGTGTGTTCCAAAGTAAACAGGACTTTTTATTGGAAACACCACATTTCGTCACCAGTCACACTATTGTAAAGGAAGTTTTTGTCCTTTTTGACCTCTTTAATGATGTCTTTCGAATGTTGGATTCTGAGCAATTTTTGGTCGTCAGTCAATTTGTGCGGAACAAACCGTGCACGTACCTTTCGTAAGCCGAAATGTTCGGTCAAAATGCGATAAATCGATGTTTTGGAGATGTTCAATTCCAATTCCATAAATTTCAATGATGATTTCGGCTGATTTTTGATGAATTCTCGCACAGTTTCGATGGAATTTTCGGTGATCACGAATTTTGATTGACGACTTTGAAAACGTTGAAACCACTCGTGCACTCTGCTATGGGATAGGCAATCATCGCCGCCATAAACTTGTTCAATTGAAACGTTTCGGTAAAAGTTTTACCAATTTTAAAACAAAATTTAATGTTGGCTCTTTGTTCGAAGCTCATTTTCGCACCGATAACACAAGCATACTGACACTTAAAACGCAATAACTTCACTTCCAATCGATGAAATGTCATGAAATTCTCACTGGGCCATCGATAAAGATAGCAGATTCTAACGCACCAGTCGACATATAGATAGCGCCACCATGGTGCGCTTGATTCAAAAAGTCCTGTTTACTTTGGAACACACCTTGTATATTTAATTATTTAATCCAGGCGCCATTAGCAAGACAAGGCGATTCGTTTTAGCTCTGTCTGTCTGTCCGTAAGAACACCTAGATCTTATAGACTATACAAGAACTAGAAACAGCAAATTTAGATCACAGCTACACAGATTATATGTGAAGTAAATTATAGCCATAAATGTAATTTCTGCCCAAGCTCTGTCCGTACTTGTTTCTGCTGCTTTGTCTTAACTCTATACTGCACACATGCTTACATACAGACAAGTATAGATAAAATAGACACAATTCCGAAGTAAATGTGCGTACATACACCCTTTACGTGAAACTAGATGACAATATCCTATAGCTACCATATAATTGACGGATTCAGTACATCGAATTTTTATACTCTGTAGATGAAATGTACAAGAGAATATTAGGTTTGCACGGGGTGAAAAATGTAACAAACTGAAGGAGGCATGGCATATTTATTCTTGATCAGCATCACAAGACGGGTCGATCTCTGTCTGTTTGTCTGTCTGTCCGTATGAACACCTATACTATAATCGTATAATCACTTATATCTCGGAGACTATAAGACCTAGTGCCACCAAATTTTATTTCATGATGTCTTATGTGAATACGCAGAAAATGTGTATTTTGGAATTTCCCTCCCTCTCCCTTTCCCGTGCAATTAGTAATTTTCTATAACTCTCGTAATTGTATGAATTTTTAACTCAAATTCGACAAATGGCTTCATTTAGTAATTATTATTATTTTGACTCCGTATGCCAATTCATAGCCATATATTTTCTTTCTGCTCAAGCGCTGCCTGCAACTGTTGTTGTTGGTGCTGCTTTGTACTGCATACATGCTCACACAGGCACGAATAGACACGCAATTCTCGGTGCCACAGAAATCGTTTTTGGGAGGTTTCTTATTTCGTGTGTTTTGCCAGGAGTTTTGATTAAAAACACTAACAAAGAAATTTTTCCAAATATGTATATTGGAATATAAACCTTATAGTTATACTTTGTACATGAAATGTACAAGACTATATTAGGTTTGCGGGAGCTGAAATATGTAACGTATACTTAAAACACCAGCATTCACACACAGCATCCAAAACTACCACACAATTGGCCCCATTGGCCAAAATTGAACATTACATTTTTCGAACATCACATTTTGCTGAATTAAGTCTTATTTTGTGATTTAAACGAAAGTTAAAAATAAAATATATAATTAACGCAATTCTTGTTTCAAATAAGTACCACATAACTGTGTATTAATTAAACAAACTTGGCGAAAATTGTGTTTCGCCAATTGGACAGGTCTGTTTGATAGCGAAAATGTGAATAAACTATTATTTAAATTTACAGTACAGACCAGGGAAACAAAATGTAAGTACTTTTTTTAATTTCTAAATTCAATTTCAAATGCTAGTTTTTGCAAAACATAAATCGTCCAATTTATGGAAATACACCCCCTAATCGCAAAATTACAAATTATGTTATAAAAAATGTAAAATAAATGTAATTTTGAATAAACAACTTTTTTTGTGGGATCAGACGCGCTTGTTAAACATTAGTGTTGTAGTTTTTCAACAAATGGTCGCGGGGTAATATTAATGCAAATGGCGTTTTTGTTTTTCATTTAACATAGTACGTTACAGAATTTAAATTCAATTAGTCGGTCAAATGTACTCGTCGACAGTCAGCTGTTTCTGACAGTTGGCTTGGAGGGGAAGTTCGAAAAAAAAAAAATCTGGCGAAGTTCTGTGGCACCGACGTATTTTTTGGGAGTTTTCAAAAACAACTGTATGAATGTGCAATTTTACATCGTTTACGTGCGTTCGAATACCAAGGGAGGTAAAATCTATCTTTTTTTACCTAGTTTAAAGTTAATCGTCTTCCCCATTTTTAGTTAAATTTTTCAAAATCGCTTTTTAAAATGTCGATTAACTTTAAACTGCCCCAATCATATGTATATAGTATGTTCATTTATATGTACACTAACGCTGATAAAAAAAAGCCGAGAGTGATTTTGATGAAATTTGCGTTTTTCTTTTGCATCATTGGTTTTAATAGAAAGTAAAAAAATGATATTATTAGCTTTAAAAAGCAAAACTTAACAAGGTTTTCTATCATCTCTATCATTTTCGGTAAAAAATTTAAAAACCAAGAGTTTAGGGTGCCAGTCTGGCAGTGGACGTCCAAAAATAACTAGTGATATTGCTGCAGAACTTAAAAATGCCAGTCATTTTGAATTAAGCAGATCATCTGTAAAACAGCGATTAAAGAAAAATAATTGGAAAGTCAGACGAGCTGCAAAAAAAACCCCAGCTTACAGCGTTTCACCAGACTAAATTGGTGCAAATAAAGGATAAATTGGTCAGTTGATGATTGGGCTAATATGATATGTTCTGACGAAAGCAAAATCAACTTAATTGGTCCATATTCGGGAGACCTGGTTCATCGTAGAGTCAATGATAGATTGAGTTATGTGTTGCATTCCCCATACATTATGATCTGGCGAGCAAATCCAGAACTTATTGCTGGAAGGTACTGTCAACTCAGCAGCATATGTGGAAATAATAAAAATGGATGTTTTGACTACAATCGAGGCTCTAAATAAACACGTTTCATTTTCTTACGTGGAAATTTTGTTTCAATTTTTCTCAATATTTCATCACTAATTGACTTTTTTCTTGGCATAGGTTGAGGAATATAAAGATATTTTAGGTATAGAGTCCCTTTCTTAGCCTGGAAACAGCACAGACCGCAAGCCTATTGGAAAAGTTTGGTCCATTATAAAGCGAAAAATACGCCGTTTTAAGTCCAAGAATATTGCAAAATTGAAGGAGCTCGAAATCTCGCCTAATTGATTACAGAGCTTTGCCAGGGGCGGCCATACCCACTTTTACACAAAATACAAATAATAATCTCTATAATTAATAAAAACTAAACTACAATTCCAAAATCCCTTTCCTATAAAAAAATTTTTTTTTCTGCTTTTTATGATAATGTGATAATATAGTGACTTTTATATCATGACTTCGTCATGAAATAAAATCTTTTAAAATAATAATGTTATTTTCAGAACTGAAAAATCTCATTAGTCACTTCAACCATATATTATTATTCCCTGTACCCAAAGAGTGTAAGGGTAGACTAGTTTTGTGCGAATATATGTAACAGGCAGAAGGAAGCGTGGCAGACCCCGCATGTCCGTCTGCCTGTATGAACGCAAGGATCTCAGAAACTATAAGATCTTGAATAACCAAATACGAAGGACAGGAGGAAAATGAGAAAGGTTTTTTTTCTGATACATATATATAGATATATATACATAACTAAAATTATCACTTTGAATCTCAGTTGCTTTGCTTGTTTTTTAATTTATTAACATATTTTCCAATTTTGGGGTCATTCCTCAATTTTCGTCTCCACCGTCTGCACACCTCTTTTTTCACCGCTGTTTTTACTCATTTAGATTTAATTAATTTAAAAATTTGTATATATAAACCATTTAGGTATACAAAAAAATTTAATTTTATATTTCACACTTACGATGTCGCACAGGACAAACTTATTAATTGCCTCACGATCGCAAATATTCTTATTTTTGTAGCAATTTTTTTTTGTAATTTATTGTATTGATAATTGCTATTTATGATCAATATTTGATGAGCTTTCTGCTTTTATTCTCGACGCACTGATATCAAATGATGTTTTTTGATGTCACACGGACATCAAAATATATGACAATATAAAGTCAAAATTTACGGTTATCTGTATTGCGTGGTCTCTTGCGCGCAATTCAAAAATTTTATATTTATTTAAAATACTTAGTTAAATTCAATTGTTGCTCTATAAAAATATGATAAAAAAAAGTTAATTCAATAACTTGTAATTTTTGGGTCTCGATGGACCTTTCGGTGGAAATGTCCATATATGGGGTCTGCCACGCCTCCTTCTGCCTGTTACATTTTTCAGCTCGCGCAAACCTATTATACTCTTGTACATTTCATGTACAGAATATAAAAATGTCTTTATTTGTGTTTTTAATCAATTCAAAACATAAGAGATGAAACATCCCACAAGAGATTTTTGAGGCACCGAGAATTAGTTTTGTGGCGAAATTTAGGCGAAAGAGATTTCTGTGGCATCCACGAATAAGAGCGAAAAGGCTTAGTAAGCAAAAATGACTTATATTTTTCTGCTGATGAAGAAAGTGATTTTTTGTCAGAGGACAACAAAGTTAATAGTAAGGAAAACGGAGAGTCAAACTTATCGTCCAAATGAGTTAGACGTGAATGGTAGTGTTACTCCATGTAAGGCGATGAAAATTGAAAATAAAAGTAATTTCATTTTGAATAAAAAGCGGCTTCAACTCCTGAAACTATCGCAGCTTATTTTTTATACCCCGTAGGCTTAAAAGGGTATATTAGGTTTGTGCAAAGTATGTAACAGGCGGAAGGAAGCATCTTCGACCCCATAAAGTATATACATATATTCTTGATCAGCATGACAAGATAAATCAATCTAGACATGTCTAGTCTGTCTGTCTGGATTAACGCAAGGATCTCAAAAACTATAAAAGCTAGAATAACCAAAGTCGGTACCCAGATTCTCCTAGGTCCGAGAAAGGACGAGTTTATTTTATTTTTTGGATTTTTCCTCACCTTCCCCCGGTACAGAATTTCGTTAATACCGTCCATATTTCAAAAGGTACATAAACCAAACTTTGCACACGCAATCTATCTAGTTATCTACTTTAGTTTAAAATTTTATCCAATTCGGTCAATTCGAAGAAAAAATTTAAGCGAAAGAAATTATTTCCAGTACGCGAACGTCTACTCGACTTAACCATGAGGATTACGTAACGCATTTGGAGTTCATTTCATTGTGAAATGAAACTTGTATCCAAATTTCAGCTTTCTAGCTCTTGCTGTTTTGGCTGTACGTTGATCGCTAATCAGTCAGTCAGGACCAACTGTTTGATATATACAGATAAATATAAAAGTGTAAGCAAAAATACTCAGCCACGCAAAGACGGGTAAGATCTGTTAGTGCAAATTTAAATATATGTAGAAAAATGCATATTCATTCCTAATATGGATACTTTTGATCAACTACAGTGTGTTATATTTATTATATACATATATTTAAGACGGATGCACACATTTATATATTTATTATTAAACTCACCTATAAGGATGCTTTGGTTTTTTATCTGGTACTGTATCAAGGCATGTCAGATGAAAATTATCTTTACACACAAAGCATTGCAGTAGACAGGGTCCGCGGCTGCGTGTGTTACAAACAATGCAGTCGGCACACTTTTGGCAATACCACAAAGTTCCTTTGGTAACAAGCATATAGAGAAGAACATAAGATTGCGATTTACACTTTCCTGCTATATTTGCGCAAGTTGTGTGCAATGATGTTCCACATTGTTTGCAAGAGCTCAAAGGTTCTGGAATACCATTAAGATTTTTTTGAAAGTTTCCTGAGCAGTGCGCACAAGTTTCTTCTCCCTTTATTATAACCTCTATTTGAGGAGCACATTTTCGAGGAGTTGTGAGGGATTTTCCCTTTTTATATAGCTTCCCATCCTGTATTAAAAAGCCAGCATCCACGGCTTTTTTGATTGATGTTTTAATAATAATCTTAAAGTCAACATCAGGTGAAAGATCAATACAATTGAACTTTTGAATATAGTTCTCTATGCTTTTCATGGTAGAACCCTCACATTCGCCCAAATCATGGACGGCTTTTGCGACCATTTTGTATAAGTTCGTATTTTTCTCTACTTTGATTCGACGTTTAGCCATTGGTGCCTTGTATGAGTGCAGTCCCTTATTGTATACCTTTATAACTGCTCCAGACTCTACAGCTTTTTCCAACTTTTCAGCAACAATGTCTTCATGAAATTTGTGATGAATACCTATCGCTTGACATATTCTTTGAACACTAGGTCTTTGTTTTTGGGACCGTATCTTTGAGATTGCTTCTAATATCCATTGCTTCCAGGTATCCATATTAGTTTCGTGGGCAGAGTCTCTCATCTTGTAAATATCTTCAAAGAAAAAATATAGAAATATAAATAACAAAAATGTAGTAAATTCTTCTTCAATTCGGTACAAAAACAAGTAGAAAAGCTAAAGTCTGGTATCCCGACTTTGAAATACTCTGTACATATGTGTAGAAGAATTATAAAATTTAAAAAATTAAGAGAATTAACAAAAAAAAAAAAAAAAACAAGAGAAAACGCTACAGTCGAGCAAGCCCGACAGTAAAATAGCCTGTACTCTCCACAAAAAAGGAAAATTTAAAAAAATGTATTTAAAAAAAATTAAAAATATTTAATACATACATACATACAAAAGTGAAGACATGATTATGTATAGTTTCAACAGCATACCCTTCAGTTCATAAATGGACCAGTGTCAGCACCAGTATCTTTAGGAAGGCAGCGCCATACCGGTAGGACATCGACACAAAACCGAATTACGAAAAAATATTGCCTAGTCTTTCGTTGCCCGAACGAAGTGTATAAGTTTTACGCCAGAAATATGACTGCCCATCGGGGTCGAAAATATTATTAGAGCGTTATTTTCACTGATGAGTCAAAAATTAACTATTTTCGGCTAATACAGAGCTCGAACACAAAAATTTAATAGCTACAGTCAAAGATGGCGGTGGCAGCATCACGGTTTAGGCCTGTATGTCTGCAGCCGGGATCGGAAAGATGAAGTTAATTGTGAGTACAATGAATAAAAATATGTACCTTTCGATTCAGACTAAACAAGTACAAAAGCTGAATTCGGGTGTCCCGACTTTGAAATACTCAGTACATATGTGTAGAAAAATTAAGAAAATTAAAAAAAAATTTTACCACCCTTGGTATTCGAACTCACGTAAAGGGTGTATAATTAGACATTTACATGGGAATAGTGTGTATGTGTCTGTGTGAGCATGCATGCAACACAATGTTGAACCAAAGCAGCAACAACAGCTGCGGGCAGCGCTTGGCCAAATATTATATATATTATATTATATTATATCGGCCTATCATAATGAAACTTAGTATACGGACACACTTACTGGAGGTATTTGTCAAATTTGAGTAAAAAATTCCAAGAATTACGGGAGTTATGGAAAATCTTGAATTGCGGGGGCGAGGGTGGTGGAGATAATTCCAAAAAACACATTTTGAGCGTATTCACATAAGGCATCTTGGAATTCAAAATTGATGTTCCTAGGTCTTGACTATAAGATATAGGCGATTACACTAACGGCTTTACGGAAAACCCCCAATAGGGGTGAAGTATAGCGTACACATATTACGCATCTTTGTGCAAAATTTGGTTATAGCTATAGTCTCTGAGATCCAGGTGTTCATACGGACGGACAGTCAGGGCTAGATCGACTCGTCTTGCCATGCTGATCAAAAATATAAACACTTTGTGGGGTCTGACATGCCTCGTTCTGCCTGTTACATTTTTCACCTCCCGCAAACCTAATATACTCTTGTACATTTCATGTACAGACTATAAAAAAGTGCTGAAGATCTTGTCGTAAAGGACACTTCGCTTTTACCAAGTCAATGATCCAAGGCACACGACCGGAATTGTGCGAGCTTAAAGTATTATGAAACTGCCGGCACAGTCACCAGGTATTAATGTTATTGAAATTTTGTGGGCGATTTTGCACATGAATATTCGAAAAAGAAATATATATGACAAAAATGACCTAAAAACTGCACTTGCTGAGGAATGGGCAAGGATCTTTCCGGAAATGGCAAGAAAATTAGTGGAGTCGATGCTTAAAAGGCTAAAAGTAGGTATTGACCAACAGGGAAGTTATACTAAGTAAAAATATCGAAGTTGTTCCTTAATTTTTTTTTTAAGGTGGGTCGAATAAGCTGTGACAAGGGTAAAAGGCTATGCTAGTATTGTGGGAATGTAACAGGCAGAAGGAGGCGTGGCAGACCTCACAAAGTATATATATTCTTGATCAGGATGACAAGGCGATTCAATATAGACATGTCCGTCTGTATGAACGCAAGGATCTCAGCAAGTACAAGAGCAAGAATAACCAAAATCGATATCCAGATTCTCGTAAGTCCAACAAAGCACGAGTTTGTGTTTTTTTTCTGATGCACCCCCACTCCCCCTCAATTCGTGTTTTTCCCATAATTCCCGTAACTCCCGTATTTGGCAAATACATCCATATAGTAATTATGTGTCTGTGTGCCAAGTTTCATCCTGATAGGTTAATTATGAAGAAAGTTATAGACATATATATAATCTCTGCCGCCAGGGGTTGCTGCTTTGACTTATTTTTTTTACTGCATGCAAGCACGCATAGGCGCGATTCTGATATAAATCTATGCTGTTGAAATTGTACATAAGCACTTTTGTCTTTAAGCATGTGTTAAATATTTTATATTTAATGAAATTAATTAATTACATTTTTTCTTTTCTATTTATTTATTTTTTTTTTTTGTGAGGTGGTACAGGGTATTTAAGAGTTGAGCTTGCTCGACTTGAGCATTCCTTTCTTTAGACCGAAAATGTTCATTAGGCATTGGTAAGTTAAACTATTAAAAAGTATGATAGTTTATGTATGTACACTTAATTCTGTTTTTACACGGTGTTTTTTTACGCGGTTTTGATTTAACACGGTTTGAAAATTAAAAATTTTATATACATACATATGTATAGTTACACATTATCCCATTTAGCACAATATAAAATAACATATGATCAATGTCTTTTTTACACGACTTTTTCTGGAATCAATCGACCGTGTAAAAACAGAATTAGGTGTATACCTACATATTTATCCACATTTTTCTATATGTATGTATGTACATACATACACAATACATGTCCACACATATACATATATTTATGTAAATTCATATAAGCCTCTTTTATTGCAACTACGTAAATAGTCATAAAATATTTTGGATTTTATCCAAAGCGCATTTTTCTAAGAATGTAACTAGATGTAAGCATTTTAAATATATCATTTATAACCACAATTTATATGAATTTGCGTACACTTATACTTATTCCCAGACAAAAAACTCTATCGATTTTAAGTATTAGAGATGAGCGATATTAAAGTAAAATATTCTTGTCACGGTGACACGGAGGTATCATGTATACATTTGTATGTACATACTTAACACATACAAAATCGGTCGGTGATTTTGCACTCATTTGTTAGTATTAATCGTAAGGCATGCCAAAGTTGGATATAACATGGTAAGGTATAGTATCACTATCAGGAGTACCACAGAAAACTCCGGTGGTTTCGGCTACAGTTGTTTTTGAAAACTCCCAAAAAATACGTCGGTGCCACAGAACTTCGCCAGATTTTTTTTTTTTCGAACTTCCCCTCCAAGCCAACTGTCAGAAACAGCTGACTGTCGACGAGTACATTTGGCCGACTAATTGAATTTAAATTCTGTAACGTACTATGTTAAATGAAAAACTAAAACGCCATTTGCATTAATATTACCCCGAGAGCATTTGTTGAAAAAATACAACACAAATGTTTAAAAAGCGCATCTGATCCCACAAAAGAATGTTGTTTATTCAAAATTACATTTATTTAACTTTTTTTATAACATAATTTGTAATTTTGCGCAATTACGGGGTGTATTTCAATAAATTTGAGAATTTTGCTTCCTGTTGTGGCGATCTATGATTTGCAAAAACTAGCAATTGAAATTGAATTCAGAAATTACAAAAATGTACATACTTTTTGTTTCCGTGGTGCGTACTGTAAATTTGAATGACATTTGCGCTAACAAACAGACCTGCCCAATCGGCGACACACAATTACAGTGAAAACTACCTTAATGGACACTCTTCTCGGCAGACACTTTTGCTATAACATTCGACCGGTGTATAAAGTATTTAAGTATCCCCTTGAGCGGACACTCTTCGTGGTCGAACCACAAATTGGCCGACCGTGAGTGTCCGGCCCAGAAAGTTTTCACTGTACCTCCACGTTTGTTTAATTAATACACATTTATGTGGTATTTATTTGAAACAAGAATAGACTTAACTCAACAAATTGTGATGTTCGAAAAATTGAATGTTCTATTTGGGCCAATCACAGTAAATAAGTGGTTGTTTTGGATGCTGTGTGTGAATGTTGATGTTTTAAGTATACATTTAGTAATTTGCTAATTTAATATTATTTACATAGGATATGCAAAATATTTTTCATGCTGATTGTTCAGAAAACCCATTGGCTTATATTCCAATGATTATTTTTATTTGGAAAAATGTTTTTGTTAGTGTTTTTAATCTAAATTTCTTGAAAAACAAACTAGATTAGAAATCTCCCAAAAGCAAATTTCTGTGGTACCGAGAATTGGTTTCTTGGGCGGAAGAGATTTCTGTGGCACCCCTGTATATGTAACACTCATAAAAAGAACAATATAAACTGTCCTAAAATAAACAACGCTACCGAAAAATTTTAGCAAAGTGTTATATATATACCAGTATATCGATAAATTCTAGCAGTCACGGGTCCGAATCACTGATACTTAATGTCACGGTCACATAATCTCGGCAACGATATGCTATTAACTAAATTTTTGTTACATACATACATATATTGTTCACCATGCCAAAATGCTTCAATTTAGACTTGACACGTGTGTTTTTCCAGGTAGTTTAGTTTAAAAATTATGTAATAGGATAGCTAGGCTGGTTCTTCGCACGGGGAGCACCTGTAAAACTATTTGTTTTTAGCGCAAGGTACATACATATATATGTATGTATGTACATACATATGTATGTATGTATGTGCAGCAGTATAATAATTTCGCCTTATCGGACCTGACCAAGAACATACATACATATGTACATACATATCGGTTTTTTTTGTTTTGTTTTCTTGATTTCATTTTAATTTAATTTTTTTGTGAATAGTTACATAGTTGCAGTATTGGTTTTGAGTGTGCCACTTGGCTTAATTGTGTTTGTCTGCGTTGGCATTGTGGTCCGTGCGCCCGGGAGGCTCTTAGTTGTTTCAGTGGCCCTGGCGACATACATACGTTGTCACCTGCGATGCACTGGCAATGGCATGGAGGATAATGTCTAGGACAGATTAGGATAAATTTGTATCCAATGAAAGGTGAGATCTCTTCACTGTTATCCATCCAGGTGAGGATGAATGGAACAGTGGATAAAGATCTCGCGGTACATAAAAAATATGAATCTGGCAGAGTATGTAAGGCGCAGAAAGGTGCAGCTGGTGGTTCCGGTCGGATAAATCATGAATTTCCTCCACTCATTGAATTATTAAAACGTGAAATTTTGTTTGAGTATCGTGCGTGATTTCAGTATTGGTCGCTGTGTGCAATTTTTGTTGTTGTTTTTTGTAAACTGAAATATAAAGAAAAAAAGATAGCATTCATTTTTGTTTGTTGTTGCGTACAGTTTAGGGAGTTTATTTGTTTAGTGCAGGTATATTTGGTGTGGTGTTTGAGAGTATCCTGCTCTATTTTCTATTATTTATTTATTATTTGTATTAACTTTTGCAAAGCAAAGCGCGGCGGTCAAATTTGGTCAAATTCGCGAAAAATTTTATATTGTTATATAAGCATTCAAAAAGAATGAAAATGGTATTTCCAGATAATTGTATATACTTTATATACATATATACATACATATACATTCTATATATATATTTTTTTTTCTGTCGCATTATTTATCTTTGGTCGTTATGTACAATTATCTACAAATATCATTTTCATTATTTTTGAATGCTTATATAAATATAAAATTTTTGGCAAATTTTACCAAATTTGACCGCAGCGCTTTGCTTTGCAAAGGTTAATACAAATAATAAATAAATAATAGAAAATGGAGCAGGATACGCATCGCGAAGGACGCGAGGGCGCAGGCAGCTCAAGAGGGTGCGGTGATAGAGCTCTATGATCGCTCGGAAGCGGGTGCAGTGGCGGCACGGCCTGGCAGTTTCCTCCGAACACCGCCCAGACAGCGTCTGAGGTAGGAGGAGCGACGTGAGCAAACCAAACTTATCGACATGCGCAGGTGGTCGGAGTAAGCCAGGTGTTGCAAGAAGAGATTCGGAAAGCCTTCCTGGAATTAATGCGAGCTGTTTACGAGGCATTACTACCGGTCAGAACTGGCGTGATCCAAGGCAGAGCGCAAGCAGGGCCCAAATACAAGAGGCCTCGAGTCGAGAGTACCGGCGGCCGAGCGACAACACGTCGAGCAGCATTGACGACAGGAGCGAAGCGGCTGCGAGGAACTGGCGAAATCTGTGGCCACGACACGTAGATTTCCGGGGCCACGATGATACGCGGCAGGCTGATCCACCCCCACCATACGTGCAAGGAAACAAAAGGTCGTCAAAAAACTCACGGTTAAAGACGCGTATCCACTCCCTTGTGTAGAAGGCATATTATCTGTGTAACGTGATGGAAAGGCAGGTCCTACAGAGCTCAGGTCAAACGTCATATTCGCGGCGGACCTCGAAACACACATGGACTACCTGCGGAAAGTAGCGAAATGTTTGAGAGTGGCGAATTTGACCATTGGACTGCAGAAGTCCAAGTTCTGCTTCAAATCTTTAAAGTACCTCGGGTATATTGTGGGAGGAGGCACGCTGAGAACGGACCCAGAGCGAGTGGTGGCAATACAGCGCATTCCAGTACCCCGGTCGGTGCGTGAGGTGCGGTCGTTTCTAGGTACCGCTGGCTGGTACAGGAGGTTTGTCAAAAATTTTTATAGCGTGGCCGTGCCGCTGACTGATGCACTAAAGAAACGAGCCGGAGGACGATTCGCGCTGAATTATGAGGCCAGGGATTCATTCGAGGCACTGAAGAGGTTGTTCATTACGGCGCCGGTACTCGTGCATGCCGATTTTGGCCGAGGAACAGCTGGATGGAGTCGAGTGGAAGCTGTGGGTGCTAGACGCGCTGACGTGAGCCCATTGCGAGGATACAGCGGCACACGGAGGAGTTGCAAAGACGCTGGAAAATCTACGGCGGTACTTCTATTGGCCGAGAATGGCGTGTCAAGTCGCTGATTTTGTGAGAGGATGACAAGTCTGCAAGGAGACCAAGGCTGCAAATTTTAAAATGCAGGTCGGTAATGGTGCTGAGGTCAAGGCCAAGCGTTTATATTCATCGTCATCGATCATTTCACAAAGTTTACCTTCTTAAAAGCGATGAGGAAGGCTACGTCTGGAAATGTGGTGGAGTGCCAGAGGTGATACATTCAGATAATGGGCGGCAATTTACATCAGCGACGTTTGCGGAGATGATTGTGGCGTGCGGGATCAAGCATCTGAAGACTCCTGTATATTTGCCCCAGGAGCAACGCCTCGGAACGGGTGAACCGCACAGTATTGGCAGCCATTAGAACGTACCTGGAACAGGATCATCGATAATGGGATCTACATCTGCCGGAGATCGAGGTGGCTGTTTCGTATCGCCACGTACACGCGGCAACAGGAGTGCATGGGTCCCAATATGAACTGGTGAGGAAATTGAAGTCGATGAGCGACCACGAGACGTCAGATATAAATAAAGCCGACAGACAGAAACTCGTCCAGGAAAAGGTGCAAAAACAACTACATGCTGCTTAATTTTGGATCTCTATGCAATTTTGGTGCGCCATCTTTTATGTCGGTATGTAAATAATGAATAACTTTGTCATTAGTGAACCGATTGACTTGAGTAGACCAGTGTTGAAAACCTCAGTTCAGCACAATTTTAATCATGAATCGCTTCAGTCCGAAAGAGCGCGCTGAAATAGTGACGCTTTACATTGAAAATAGTCGTTCAGTTGTGTTAACTCAACGTGCATATCGTCGAAAATATCGCGACAAACAGGCACCATCTGACAACACTATTCGTCGTTTGTTTTCAAATTTTGTTGAGCACGGGACAGTGGGAGATCGTCCACATGTTGTTCATCAACGACCAAGACGTTCCAATGAACTGATTGAAATGGTAAGAGAGAGTGTTGCCCAGGACCCAAATGTGTCGTATCGCCACTGTGCTCAGCATTTTAATGTCAGTGGAACCACATTTTAAAGGACGATTTGCATTTGTTTCCGTATAAAGTGCAAATAACTCAAAGAATTTTGCCGACAGACTGTCCACTTCGCTTGGAATACGGCCAAACAGTTGCTCGAATGGTTGACACTGAGCCTGATTTTTGGAAGCACATTTTGATGACTGACGAGGCCCATTTCACACTCTCTGGCGGCGTTAACAAGCAAAATTGCCGCATTTGGGGAACGGAAAATCCACACGAGATTCATGAAACACCATTGCATGATCAAAAAGTGACTGTTTGGGCCGGTGTCTGCACCAAAACCATCATTGGGCCATTTTTCTTCAAAGAAGGCGAAACAGTTGATGGGAATCGATATCGGTGGATGTTGGCTCATTATGTCTGCCCGCAAATGCGTGAAAAAGGCCTGAATGGTTACTGGTTTCAACAAAACGGTGCGCCATGCCATACTGCAAATAAAACAATTCAGTTTTTACAACAAAAATTCCCTGGACGTCTGGTATCAAAAAAAGGCGATATTGATTGGCCACCCAGATCTCCAGATTTGACGCCTCCGGACTTCTTTTTGTGGGGATATTTGAAAAGCAAAGTTTACGACAGCAAGCCTCAAACCATTGACGAGCTCAAGGCAAATATTCGTGCAGAAATCATCGCTATACCACCTGAGATGCTAGAAAAAGTGATGGAAAACGCAGCAAAAAGGGCACATTTTGCTGTGTCCAATAAAGGCGGCCACTTGATTGATGTTGTTTTCAAAAATTAGTCTGAAGAAATTGTACAGAACCAAATTAAATAAAAATATCTCATACTTGAAAATCGGTTGTTTGTTTTCAAAGATATTCAATGTTTACATACCGACATAAAAGATGATTCCCGTCCCCATTGAGTGTCCGGTGCCTTAAGTTGTAAAGAAAAAAAAGAGAACGAGATTAAATTAAATTCAAATGCGAATACAAATGTTTAGGTGTATTTATGCGTACGCTCACCCGTCTCGTGAGGAAATAGCCAAGGTTTGATCCTACAATGTGTACAACCGAATAGGAAGGAAAGCCTAGAATTTGTGAGTGTTTGGCCACCAGTGTAGGATAAATAGGAGTGCCCCTGACCCCTAGAGCTCTGTGGAGGGAAGGCGATTCGCGCTCATGACCAGTCCATTTGCATGGGCCGTCCGAATTGAGCTTTCGTTCGCGTTCGGTTTCCATAGGTCATAGGCTGCAATATATATACACCTAGCCCTCGCTTAACGCTAACTCTTTTAATGCTAACTCGGTCTAACGCGATTGCAAAATTGCTTCCTTTTCTCTTTTAACGCGGTGAAATACCTCGTTCTAACGCGATTGACAAAATCGATTTTTTTATTTTATCGATTATTGCATGAGTATCTTTGGGTATAGTATGTATCACCACAAATGAGATGTGTGTAGAAAAAGGGATGTCCCACTTTTACACCATCAGAGTAAGAATGAGTGCATACTCTTATGTCCATACATGAATAGTTGCTAAGGTGAGCAAAACTTTATTTCTTCAGACGCGCACATAGTAAGATTAAAATTCTTGTGATAAGTGGCTTAACCGTTGAATGAAAGAATATGGTATAAAGTAAATTATACAAATTGCAGTTTCTACATGGCAGCAAAAAAAAAAAAACCATATAAGGAGAGTTTCTATGAAGCTTTAAGAGCCACTAAACAGTCGAAAATTAAAGATTTTGTTGCCACGCAAGGGGAGCACCATATAAAAATGTTAATTACTAAAAGTTTGAATGTTTTTGAAACTAATAAATTTATGTAGGTTAGGTTGACCCGGTGGGCTGCCGATGGCAGCCCCACATAGACCTGGTTCTGTAAGTATAGAGCGCTGGGCAGTGGCATACAAGGTGCTCAACCGTTTCTATCGCTTCGGGATCGTTACATTTTCTGCATCTGCCTGCAGCTGTGATGCCCATCTTCTTGGCGCTACTAGGCAGTGACCTGTCATTAGGCCAGTTATAAGTCTGCACTCCTTTCTTTGGAGTTGCAGTAGGAATCGGGTTAGATTTCTATCTCTACCCTTGCACATCGTGCGCGCTATTTTGCAGTTGACTGTGTTGATCCACTGTTCATCTGCCTTGGTCCATGCCTTTTGCTCCCATCTGCTATGGAGCTCCCTAGGTGGTATCGGTAGGTAGTTCATATCGGTCCGGGCCAGATCGATACCTTGCTTAGCTAGAGTGTCCGCCATCTCATTGCCCTCAATGCCCTGGTGGCTGGGGACCCAATAGATGTGCACATTCTTCCTGGCGCTTAATCTATCCACGGATTCCCTGCTTTCCAGGACCGTTTTGGAGCTAATGATTGGCGCCTGTAGTGATTTAATGGCTGCTTGGCTGTCCACGAAGATGTATTCTTCTGTGTTATGCAGTTGGAGTGCTACCTCTGCAGCCTTCCCTATTGCGAATACTTCCGCCTGGAAGATGCTACAGTGGTCCGGCAGCTTATACGAGTGTTTGAATACTGGCTCTGCACAGTATACAGCCGCTCCGGTTCCTGTCTTCATCTTGGAGCCATCCGTGAATATGTTGGTTGCGTGTCCGTAGCCCTGTAGGGCGAAGTTTATTATTGCGCAAAGTCTTTGAGCTGTCTTTTTTTCAAATAGGCGCGCGTGTATGTCAAGCGGAGTGACTCCGAGTAACGTCTCTAGAGCCTTGGTCGGGGTGGTTCTCAGCGCTCCTGTGATGCATACGAGTGCCAGCCGCTGAGTCTTCTCCATCAGTTTCAAGTATGTGGACTTCTCCGTGGCTTGCCACCATACCAATATCCCGTATAACAGTATTGGACGGACAACTGATATGAAGATCCAATTCGTTAGTTTTGGTGAGAGGCCCCATGTGCTACCCAGCATCTTTTGCGATGCATAGAGTGCATTTGTTGCTTTTTTCACTCTTTCTTCGACATTGGCCCTCCACGTCAGTTTGCTGTCCAATACTGTGCCGAGATATTTGACTTCCTTTTTCGGGGTGAGCGGGGTTCCGTTCACCCTCGGTGGGTCCCATCTTGGTACCTTGTATCTCTTTGTGAAGAGGATGAAGTCCGTTTTATCTGCGTTGATGCTCAGTCCTACGCCTGTAGCCCACCTTAGTATTTATTGCAGAGTTGTGGCCATGACTGAGCTGATAGTCGATGGACACTTTCCCGTGATAATTATGCTTATGTCATCAGCATAGGCAGTTATCTTTGGGGCTTTCTCGCGATGTTGTTTGAGCAGTTCGTCAACCACTAGATTCCAAAGTAGCGAGTAGAGAGTAGCCAGGGGGCCACCTCTTCTCTAGATGATTTCAGCATAGCTGGGAATATGCCATCTAGTCCGGCGGACTTGTAACTCCCGAATGAGTCCAAGGCCCACCCGATCTTCTCCAGCATGATGAGTTCAGATGGTAGCGTTGTTTGGTTGTTTTGGTTCCTAGTCCTATCATGCATATTGCTTCCTGTATCATCCATACAGCCCGGGAAGTGCGTCTTTAGTAAAGCGACCGCTGCTTCTCTGCTGTCATCTGTCCAAGAACCGTCTTCTTTCATTAGCTGACTCTGTATGGTAGGCTGCTTTGAGAGCAGTTTCCTGAGTCTCGCTGTTTCTTTCACTTTTTCTATGTTACCGCAGAAGGATCTCCAAGAATCCCTTTTGGCCTTCTTGACCTCTTTTTTGAAGTTCCTGAGTAGTGTTCTGTATTCGTTCCAGACCACTTCTTCGCCCGCTTACCTGGCGAGGCCGAAGAGTTCCTGGACACTTTTCCTTAGCCCTCTTAGCTCCGGGGTCCACCATGGGCACCATGGTTTCTTCCGGCTTCTAGAGGGTTTGCATGCATTCTCGTAGGCAATATTCAGGTTTCGGGTGAGCGTTTTTACAGACTTCTCAATACCCTCCACTGACGTTATAATAGGTGAGCCTAGACCCCTACTCAGTGTCGTTCTGAACTTTTCCCAGTTTGTGTTCCGGGGGTTCCTAAACGATACTTTTTGTTGGTCTTGATGGAAATTGGCTTTGTATAGAATGTATTTATGGTCAGAGAGGGAGTGTCTATCAAGAACTTTCCATTCAGAGATTTGCGCGTCCGCGCCGTAGAGAAGCGTGAGGTCAAGAACGTTGGAAGAGGTTGGTCCCACATATGTGGGTACTTCCCCTACATTTCCTATATTTATGCTATTAAGTAATATGAAGTTTGAGAGTGACTCACCTCTATCATTGGTATCTGGGCTGCCCAATACCGTGTGGTGAGCGTTGGCATCTGTCCCGACTATCAGGGCCGCTTTTTAGCGCATGCCTCTTCTGCTAGCCTGCGTAGCTCTTCTGGCGGCGCCTCCCTTTCATGTGCCATATAACAGGACGCCAAGAGCATCGGCTTGCCCTTGCCATCCTCTATCGCCACAACTGTGAGATCATCCGTGCTGAAATTAGACAGTAAGTACGAGTAGATACCTTTCCTCACGAGGATGGTTATTCTTGTTCTACTTACTATTGTCGGGTGGAGCGTAGTGAAGCTGGGGGTTCTTAGCCCAGAGACCTTGTTTCCCGACGATATCCAAGGCTCTTGGACCAAGGCCACGTCGGCAAGTCCTTCCTCCAGGGCTAGAAGGAGCTCTGCCGACGCCAGCTTGCTCCTATGCAGATTTATCTGGAGTATCTGCAGTGTTGCAGGACTCCTTCTTCTTCGGTCGCGCGGCTTCCGACGCCGTTTCGCCGACCAGCGTTGTGTCGCCGTCCTCGGAAGACTCAGCTTCGTCCACTGTGCTCTCCTTGTCGAGGTTGAGAGCGCTGTTCAGCATGCTCTCCAGCCCCAGGTATTCTTCAACCTCTCCTGCCGCTAGCGTGTTTGCGTTTTCGTCGTCCGGGTGGCGCTTTTTAAGACGTAGGTACACACTTCCTACGCCCCACGCCATCTTTCCGAATCTCGGGTACAGCAAATCCTCTCCTTCTTTGCTGATTTGCAGGACCACATGCTGACCCTTGTTATCGGGTTTTGCATGTAGCACCTGCCAAGAACCTGCTAAGAACAGAGCTCTGGGCATCACAGGGAGTTACACACATAAAACTAAAGATATTATCATAGTCAGTATTTACTACGGCGTCAATGTAAGGGTTAGTCAATATATCCGATACAGTCGCTTGCAGAAATTTTCTCTTCAGGTCATTAACATCAGTTGTAATTTTAGGGGAAACTTTCCGTTTTCCAAACCAAACTTTTTGAGCTCACCCCATCCTTGCTTAGCTAATATTGCGTTTTTGAATTTGACAGAGTAATAGTGACACTTTTCCCTACAAGTACAAATCATTTTATTTACTGTCCGTCTTAAAATTTTAAATTTCTAGTAATGTTCATGAGTTTTCTATCGCTTCTACCTAGAGTACGCAGTATCACGTTCCCTAATTATAGTAGCAATATCTTGATTAAGCCATGGTTTTTGACTAGCTTTAAGAATTTTTTTAAGGGTACATGCCTATCATATAGTTTGTCAATGTAAATGGGCAGTTGTCTTTATTCAGAGTTATTAATGCTTCTTAAATCCCTCAAGTATACTATTTGGTCAGTCAGATGTGCGTTAAATTCATACGTCAAGTAAATTAAATCATGCTTAGAAAATACTTGTACGTTAATTTGGTCATATTTCTTCGATATTAGTATCACTAACAGAAAAACGTCAAGTAACGTATTAATCGTGTTGGAGAAGTGGGTTGGAGATTTAGACCCTGAGAAGTCATTTCATCTGCGAGGTGTCGCTCCGTTAGCATAGTGCTATTAAGGTCGCCAGTTATATCTATGTCTTCATATCTTAACGACAATGTCATAATCGTATCAATACCTTCTGAGTAATCTATGGAGCAAATCTATAATCTATTGAGCTCCCACTACCACAGACTTCGAGGACTGTTTACTTACTACTTTGATTTTAACCACGTTTCCGACACACATATAACATCAATATTGGGCTTTACAAACCAATACCTAAACTCTTCAATTTTGTTGCAAAGACGTTGTGCACAGTTTGCCCTAACTGACTGACTGATTGGCAATCAACGCACAGCCCAAACGGTAAGAGCTAGGAAGCTGAAATTTGGACACAAAATTCCTCTCACAGTGAAAGTGAGCACTAAGAAGGGGTTTTGGGAAATTCGAACGCCAAATGGGTGAAAACGAGTTCCAAAGATTGTATGAAAAATCTGCAATTTTCATTTGATTGGCTTCAAACTGGGTTTGTGTAATCTAAAATGAAATGAAATTTGAGCTCAAGTATCCCATTATAGTGTAGGTGAGCACTAGGTTTGTTTGAAAAATCCACATTTTATAAAGATGAAAAATTTGATTGTTTGAATTGAAAAGGCTCTGATTGACTATTGACGGGTAACATGGGCTATATTATATGTGCAAAAAAGAATGGAAATTTTACTAAAACACCAATAATATAACCAAAGGTGTAAAACAATTACCTTAAAAAACTCCTGAATATATTATATATATATTATTCAAAAGCCCTCACCCAAATAAAAAATTACAAATCGATCTACACCGTGATTAATATTGAAGACATTTAAATTCAAAAACCCTTCTGGACTGCCGCCACATGAATTGACGTAAAATTTGGAATTTAGAAATTAAAGCCTTCCAACTAGCTGGTCAACTAGCTTATATAATGAAGATACCGAGGATGCCGATGATTCCATTTGATCATTTATATGGCTTCAATTTCAATCACGGGTCGGAGTTCCTGAAAATCAATTTATTTTTCTACCACAAAATGTTTTATCAAATATCTTTTACAGAGAACCTCTAAATTTTACGCCTTAGTAACTCATAGCAAAAAGAAGAGTGTATGTATGTTAAGTGTGTGTGTGTGTTATAAAATGTATCATTTTTAAAATTTTTGTTAATTACCCGTGCGAAGCTAGTAATCTATAAAAAATACTCGGTTTTCGAAATTTGTGTTGGAGCTTGAATTATTGGGATTTTAATAATTATTCACTTTTTCAAATGAAAAGTTTGTGGTATAAATATTGTCCGATCGATTTCAAATTTGGGTAATCTAATCTACGTAAGTAAATCTACAACGTTGCATTCAAGGATTTTTAAAATATAGAAAAAATATACAGACAACATAAAATGCATATTAAACGGTTGGGGGGAACTTAGTACATACACACACATACAAGCAACTGTTTGTGTAGTTGCGTGAAAACTATTGAAATAGCCAAAGCAAAATGTGAGTAATGTGTGAATTTATGTACACATGTATATACATTCGTCTTGCACCGACAGGGCAAGAAATGTTAATTAATTAAAAGCTATTTAAAATTGTTAAAAGTAATTTTTTCTTTGTTTAGTACATTTGGCATTTGGGTTTTCATTAATAACTTTTGTTTGCGTTATTTTTTTTCATACGGTATGTTGTAATATTTATTTATTTTATTTAAAAAATAAAAATGAAAAATCTATACACTAAGAATATCACAAAAATTAACGAACAATTTAGGAAAACGGTCTACAAGAGGGAGCAGATGGCTGTTTCCCCCTCTAGTAGAAACTTCGCAATATGAGGTCGACCACATATTTATTATTAAAGCGACTTTGCCTTAAAATGGAACTGTCAAGTCATTCGCACGCTCGTATTCTTTCGTTCACATTTTTTGATCATCTACGCCTTTTAATTGCAATCCAAAATGCCAAAAGTTTACAGTTGCTGTCGCTAGGCAACGACTGAGTAAGCGATAGTAAAGCAGAAACCGAATAACGGATATTCTGCTTCATATTGCGGGCAGATGTATGTTATTATGTTATGTATTATTATTATTATTATGCCCTGTAAAAAAGGGTATATTAGGGTAAAAAGGGTATATTAGGTTTGTGCAAAGTATGTAACATGCAGAAGGAAGCATCTCCGACCCCATAAAGTATATATATTCTGAATCAGCATGACGAGAGAAATCTCGATCTAGACATGTCCGTCTGTCTGTCCGTCTGTCTGTCCGTCAACCAAAGTTGGTATCCAGATTCTCCTATGTCCGAGAAAGGACGACTTTATTTTATTTTTTGGAATTTTCCCACCATTCCCCCGCTACAGAATTTCGTCAATACTGTCCACATTTTAAAAGCTACATTAACCAATTTATACATAATAGTCTACTTTTGTTTCAAATTTCATCTAAATCGGTTAATGCTAAGAAAAGTTATTAGCGAAAAAAATTCTCTACAGTACAACCCCCCTACACTGCAGCAACAAGTTCGCTCTTCTTCTTCCTCTTTTTCCTTCTGCTAGAAGCGCATATACCTCAGTGGCATAGAAATTTTGGTTAGTGGTGTTTTGTAATGCTTTTAATGAGGAGATAGAGTCTGTACATATAGTAAATTTCCTTTTTGTTTTGTTGCGTATTTACAAGCTGCGAGAATGGCAGCTATTCCGGCAGCAAAAGTAGAGGAAAATTGAGGTAATTGTTGGTACATAAATATGTCGTTTGCACTTGTGACACTGTATGATAATCCGGCCAGCGATTTGGAGCCGTCGGAGTGCAGAAATTTGCTGTCTCTCATAGTTTCTTTAAGTTCACAGAACTTTTGCTGGTAGACTATTGCTAGAGTGTCGTTTTTAAGATTCGAGTGGAGGGAAATATTTATTACTTTATTTTGAAATGACCATGGGGGCTTGGATTCTTTTGGGGTTTTAAATGGTGATATTTCTATATGTAATTCATTGCAATAATGTATAGTATCTATTAAAGAAGAAGGTATTTTGGGTCGTCTCTTAGTTTATTTTTTATTTTTTGGTAGATACTCTCTATTGGTGAGTGTTTGGCATTCATAATGGTTGTGAAATTTTTTTGTTTTGCATGAATAATTCTTGTTTCTATGGGTAGTATGTTAGTTTCACATAATATGTTGTTGATTGGGGTAGTACGATCGGCGCCTATTGCTAATCGCAATGCTGAATGGTAAATTGTTTTGAGGCTGTTGATGATGGATTTGGGTGCATTACCGTATAGGTGAAACCAAAGTCTATTTTTGAGTGATGGTCCAGAATAGTTGCACTATTGTAGTATGTCGGAAAGGAGGTTGTCGATATTAAGGGAGTGTTGTGTACTGTGTATTTGTTAATTATTGTGTAGTCATCTGCGTAAGCTGAAAACTCTAGTAATTTGTGTTTGGATATTGTTTTATTTAGTTTGTTGTATTCAATGGCGAAAAGTATGACTGATACAGGGGATCCTTGTGGGATTCCGTTTTCTAGTGCTTTTTGTGTAGAGTGAACTTGGTTGACTTGAACTATTATTTTTCTATTGGAGAAGAAGTTAACTACATATTTTAGAATTTTTGGTCCTATTTTCCATTTGATGAGTTCATCGATGTCTTGTGAAACGCCTAAGCAAAATCTAATTATTGGCAGGTGTGATTTGGTTGAGAGGGATGAGGTGATCTGGTGGTCTAACATTGCTAGAGCATCGAACACAGATTTACCCTTTCGAAATCCCATTTGATGGGTGTCGAATAGTTTGCTGTTCGTGGCTAGCTACCATAGTCGGTTTGCAACTATTTTTTCTAGTTTTTCGATGCAAGAGTTAGGCGATTTTTGGCAATAGGAAGTTACCAGAGTTTTCCTGTACTGTGGTTTCTGGTTTGGTTTCTGTTTAGGGATGATGTTGCTTAGTTTGAATTTTTGTGGTATATGTCCGCCAAATATATTATTAAATAGGTTTAAGTGGCGTCTTTCTAGGTTAGGGGACAAATGCCTGGGGTCTTTCCTTTAAGTTGGTTTAAAGCGGCTTTTAGTTCGACGATAGTGATGTCCTTTTCAAGGTTCATAGTTGAAGCGGGTGGGATGTATTGTATATTGGTGCTTACTTGTGCTTTGTACTGACGGAATAAGGTGGAGAAGTTACTATTTGAGGCTGAAGTGGTACAAAAAGTGTTGGCTATATCGGAGTTGTTAAATATTGTTTGTGTTGGGTCGTTAGTGCTGACAAGGCAGTGAATATTATGGCGTGTTTTAAGACCACAGAAACGGTTGATGTTGGACTAGATTTTAGCGATAGGAGTACAAGGGTTAATCTCGGAGGTAAAAGTATGAATAGATTTTCGTTTTATTGTTTTTAGTTTGCGTTTGAATTTGGCGTTAGCTTGTCTGTAGGCTAAGATATTTTCTATGTTGATATGTCTTTTTAGGTTTGACCATACTTTGGATTTTTTATTTTTTAGGAGTTGTAGGCCCTGATTCCACCATGGGACGTTTTTATTTCGGTGTTTTTGTGTTTGAGGTATAGCTTCGTTTGCACTTCGAAGTATTAATCGGACTATATTGGCTGTCTCTTTGTTGATTTGTTGGGACAGTAATTTTTCGTGACAGTATTTGTCTCTGAGTTGTTGGAGGAGGGGCCAGTTTGCTGTGTCAAGCTTGAATTTAGATTTGGGCGAGATATTTGGTTCGTTGTCTTGGAAGTGTGAGAGGTGGATTGGAAAGTGGTCACTACCTGCTAGGGAATTGTCTCTGGTCCATTTTATGTGAAGTGCGAAGTAAGGTGTTGCCAGGGTCTGGTCAATGTGTTAGCGTTTAATGTGTCGTAAAATGGGTAGGTGATCCATCATTGAGGGTCGTTATCCTAAGCTTCTATGCCAACTGTTAAAATCTCCTGTTCTAATAAGTGGATGTGGTAGGCAGTCATACATACTTCTAAGATTTGTGAGGCTGAAAGGTTTATTTAGAGTGTATTGTTGCTGCTACGGTGTCAAATTCGAAAGTATTTAAGCTTGTTGTTGTTGTATGGAGTTGTGTACTAGTAGTGCCACTCCTCCATATCCGTTTGTGGATGTGTTCTTGGGATATAATGAGTAATTGATTGGGATGGGTATGTTTTGAGCAGTGTTCAAGTGGGTTTCTTGTAGGGAAATTATTTTGGGATGGTGTTTTTTTAATTAGGATTTGTAGGTGACTGTAGTTATTTACATAACCGTTTAGGTTCCACTGGAGAATTTTTAGCATAATGGAAACTCTAATGGAAAGTTTATATTTTTTGTTGTTTGGAGAGGTTACGAGTTGTTTTTATGCTTATGTTCGTTTTGGTCTTTTGATTTAAGGGGTTTGCCAAGGCTGCTTTGTTTGTTGCTGAAAATCCTGAGCTTGGGGTCTTCAGTGAGTTGGGTAGAAAGTGGTTTGGCTTCTTCTTTGGCTGGGGGGTATTAGTTTTTTTGATCGTTGTAATTTCTTTCTGTTTGATAAAAGCGGGGCAAGATTTATCCATGGGGCTATGGTTATTTTGTGTATCGTACTTGCAATTGATGCAGAATTTATCTTTGTTGCAAATTGCGTTTTCGGTGGTGTGGTTTTCTGCTGAGCAGTTTGTGCATGCTGTGGGGCTTTTACAAGTGGTGGTGGGGTGGCCAAATTTAAGGCAATTGCGGCATCTGAGAGGCATGGGTACGTATGGGCGTACATTTTCTCTCTCGTAACCGATCATAATATTTTCGGGAATCGTTAGCGATGTGAACGTTATTATTATCAGACCAGTTTCCATTAGTGTGTTATTTTCCTTATTTTGCGAACTTCTGTGACGATTTGCGATTTTAGTTCTTCCAGTATTATTTCTTCCTCAATATTGCGCAAGTCATTTAAGTAGATTGCTCCTTTGGAGAAGTTGAGGGTTTTATGCTCACTGACTAACAATTTTTGGGCTTGAGTGGCGTTTTTTGTTTTGATCAAAAGTGTGCCTGCTCTTGTTTTTTTTCATGAGTCGACTTCTCAGTTGTATTGGAAGTCTATAACTTTTTAATAACGAATAGAGTGACGTTTTCAAACGTTTTATTGTCTGTTCTGGATATTGTGTGGTTTTATTTTGTAGAAATAGTCTATTTAAATCTGGTGGGAGTGATATTGTTGGTGTAGTCGGGAAATCGCCTTGCTGCAATTCGGCGTATGCTCAGTTTCACTTGGTTGTTGTTGTAACTAGTTTGCTAATTGAGCTAATTCACTGTGTGTTATTTTTATTTTTTTTGGGCTATTTATAGAATACTGATAAGCACTTGTGTTACTTGTACTTGTAAGCAATTGGTAGTCGCACGTCTTCACTTCTCAAAGCTAAGATTGGTACTGTACATATATATATAATTTGTTCTTATAGATTTCAATAAATTTTAAGATATCACTAACAATAAATATTTATATTTTTCTCAAGACACACCTACACATTATGCAGGCTGGTGGACGCCTGAGAAATTTGGTAGTGTTGTGGGTGCTTTGAGGTTCTGCAGCCGCGTGGCCCTCCCTACCAAGAGCCGGTATTGGCATTTTATTGCCGGCTCCTTTTTATGAGCTTATTTTGGTTCGTTTGGTACCCTTATGTTACCCCATCTCACCCACCAAATGGAATCTACTTCAGATTCATTTTAAATCTTATTTTATTACTTTATTTTACATAGGGTTCCGATATTTGTTTTGAAACGCTGCAGTTCACATGCGCTTTCTCGACCCTTTTTTATCCTTTGCTAATCACGGTCTTCCTAGCCTACCTATACTCGAGTATAAGAGTGGATGGGGGATTATGGTGTTGCAGGGAATAAATTACCATTTAGGAGGGAAATATTTATTACATTATTTTGAAATGACCATGGGGGCTTGGATTCTTTTGGGGTTTTAAATGGTGATATTTCTATATGTAATTCATTGCTATTAAAGAAGAAGGTATTTTGGGTCGTCTCTTAGTTTATTTTTTATTTTTTGGTAGATACTCTCTATTGGTGAGTGTTTGGCATTCATAATGGTTGTGAAATTTTTTTGTTTTGCATGAATAATTCTTGTTTCTATGGGTAGTATGTTAGTTTCACATAATATGTTGTTGATTGGGGTAGTACGATCGGCGCCTATTGCTAAACGCAATGCCGAATGGTAAATTGTTTTGAGGCTGTTGATGATGGATTTGGGTGCATTACCGTATAGGTGAAACCAAAGTCTATTTTTGAGAGGATGATTGATTTAATTAATTAATTACTTAAATCAGTGTTATAATGTGGCAATTGAACTTGTTGCTAGATAAGCATTTAATAATGTTAATTCTCTTTGACAGTTGTAATTTAAGATTTTCTATGTGCTGGTCCCATTTATAGTTCTTTGTGAGTGTTAGCCCAAGTATTTTTGTAGAGATCTCGTTTAGCAAAGAGAATGAGTTGGATTGAAGTTGAAAGTTGCTGTTCTTTTTACGACAGATGTGGAGGTGTTTGCATTTGGTGAAAAGTGATGTTCCAGAATAGTTGCACTATTGTAGTATGTCGGAAAGGAGGTTGTCGATATTAAGGAAGTGTTGTGTACTGTGTATTTGTTAATTATTGTGTAGTCATCTGCGTAAGCTGAAAACTCTAGTAATTTGTGTTTGGCTATTGTTTTATTTAGTTTGTTGTATTCAATGGCGAAAAGTATGACTGATAAAGGGGATCCTTGTGGGATTCCGTTTTCTAGTGTTTTTTTGTGTAGAGTGAACTTGGTTGGCTTGAACTATTATTATACTCTGTACATGAAATGTACAAGAGTATATTAGGTTTTCGGGAGCTGAAAAATGTAACAGGCAGAAGGAGGCGTGGCAGACCCCACAAAGTATATATATTCTTGATCAGCGTGACAAGACGAGTCGATCTAGCCCTGTCTGTCTGTCTGTCCGTCCGTATGAACACCTGGATCTCAGAGACTATAAGAGATAGAGACACCAAATTTTGCACAAAGATGCGTTATGTGTGTATTCTATACGAGTTTGTTTTATTTTTTTGATTTCCCCCCCCCACTTCCCCCCTATGGGGGTTTTCCCGATTTTCCATTCGTATAATCGCCTATATCTCGGAGACTATAAGACCTAGGCACACCAAATTTTAGTCCAAGATGCCTTGTGTGAATACGCAGAAAATGTATATTTTGGAATTTCCCTCCCTCCCCCCTCTCCCCCGCAAATGCGATTTGCTCTAACTCCCGTAATTCTTGGAATTTCGAACTAAAATACCCCCAGTTAGTAATTATGTGTCCGTATGCCAAGTTTCACTATGATAGACCGATTTACAAAGAAGTTATAGCCATAAATATATTTGCTGCTGCAGCGCTGCTCAATTTCGTAATTTTTATAGCCTGTACCCAAAGGGTGAAAGGTTATACTAGTTTTGTGCGCATGTATGTAACACACAGAAGGAGGCGTGGCAGACCCCACAAAGTATATATATTCTTGATCAGGATGAGAAGACGAGTCGATATAGCCATGTCCGTCTGTCCGTCTGTCTGTATGAGCGCAAGGATCTCAGTAAGTACAAGAGCTAGGATAACCAAAATTGGTATCAAGGTTCCTATAAGCCCTAGGCAGAACGAGTTTGTTTATTTTTTCTGATACACCCCCCACTCCCCCGCAATTCGTATTTTTTCTTATAACTTCCGTAATTCTCGGAATTTTAAAATAAATTTTGGTAGTTAGTACTAGTTAGTACCAGTTAGTAGTAATGTGTCCGTGTGCCAAATTTCATCATGATAGGTCAATTCTGAAGAAAGTTATAGCCATAAGTAAAATCGCTGCTCATGCGCTGCCTCTGTCGGCAGCGCTGCCCGTAGGTGTTGTTGTTGTTGCTGCTTTGGTTTAACTTTGTGCTGCATACATACACGCATATAAACACGCATAGGTACGTGATGTAAATGTATGCTGTTTAAACTGAACATAAACATGTATTCTAATTTAATTTAATTAAGTATTTTAATTAATTAATTCATTCATTTTTTTTAATAATTTAATTTTTTTTAATTTTTTTTTTTTTTTTAATTTTTCCTTTTAGTGGAGAGTACAGGCTATTTTACTGTCGGGCTTGCTCGACTGTAGCGTTCTCTCTTGTTTTATTTTCTATAATTATTGTAAACATATGTACAGAGTATTTCAAAGTCGGGACACCCGACTTTAGCTTTTTTACTTGTTTTTCTATTGGAGAAGAAGTTAACTACATATTTTAGAATTTTTGGTCCTATTTTCCATTTGATGAGTTCATCGATGTTGGGTAGGTGATCCATCATTGAGGGTCGTTATCCTAAGCTTCTATGCCAACTGTTAAAATCTCCTGTTCTAATAAGTGGATGTGGTAGGCAGTCATACATACTTCTAAGATTTGTGAGGCTGAAAGGTTTATTTAGAGTGTATTGTTGCTGCTACGGTGTCAAATTCGAAAGTATTTAAGCTTGTTGTTGTTGTATGGAGTTGTGTACTAGTAGTGCCACTCCTCCATATCCGTTTGTGGATGTGTTCTTGGGATATAATGAGTAATTGATTGGGATGGGTATGTTTTGAGCAGTGTTCAAGTGGGTTTCTTGTAGGGAAATTTTTTTGGGATGGTGTTTTTTTAATTAGGATTTGTAGGTGACTGTAGTTATTTACATAACCGTTTAGGTTCCACTGGAGAATTTTTAGCATAATGGAAACTCTAATGGAAAGTTTATATTTTTTGTTGTTTGGAGAGGTTACGAGTTGTTTTTATGCTTATGTTCGTTTTGGTCTTTTGATTTAAGGGGTTTGCCAAGGCTGCTTTGTTTGTTGCTGAAAATCCTGAGCTTGGGGTCTTCAGTGAGTTGGGTAGAAAGTGGTTTGGCTTCTTCTTTGGCTGGGGGGTATTAGTTTTTTTGATCGTTGTAATTTCTTTCTGTTTGATAAAAGCGGGGCAAGATTTATCCATGGGGCTATGGTTATTTTGTGTATCGTACTTGCAATTGATGCAGAATTTATCTTTGTTGCAAATTGCGTTTTCGGTGGTGTGGTTTTCTGCTGAGCAGTTTGTGCATGCTGTGGGGCTTTTACAAGTGGTGGTGGGGTGGCCAAATTTAAGGCAATTGCGGCATCTGAGAGGCATGGGTACGTATGGGCGTACATTTTCTCTCTCGTAACCGATCATAATATTTTCGGGAATCGTTAGCGATGTGAACGTTATTATTATCAGACCAGTTTCCATTAGTGTGTTATTTTCCTTATTTTGCGAACTTCTGTGACGATTTGCGATTTTAGTTCTTCCAGTATTATTTCTTCCTCAATATTGCGCAAGTCATTTAAGTAGATTGCTCCTTTGGAGAAGTTGAGGGTTTTATGCTCACTGACTAACAATTTTTGGGCTTGAGTGGCGTTTTTTGTTTTGATCAAAAGTGTGCCTGCTCTTGTTTTTTTTCATGAGTCGACTTCTCAGTTGTATTGGAAGTCTATAACTTTTTAATAACGAATAGAGTGACGTTTTCAAACGTTTTATTGTCTGTTCTGGATATTGTGTGGTTTTATTTTGTAGAAATAGTCTATTTAAATCTGGTGGGAGTGATATTGTTGGTGTAGTCGGGAAATCGCCTTGCTGCAATTCGGCGTATGCTCAGTTTCACTTGGTTGTTGTTGTAACTAGTTTGCTAATTGAGCTAATTCACTGTGTGTTATTTTTATTTTTTTTGGGCTATTTATAGAATACTGATAAGCACTTGTGTTACTTGTACTTGTAAGCAATTGGTAGTCGCACGTCTTCACTTCTCAAAGCTAAGATTGGTACTGTACATATATATATAATTTGTTCTTATAGATTTCAATAAATTTTAAGATATCACTAACAATAAATATTTATATTTTTCTCAAGACACACCTACACATTATGCAGGCTGGTGGACGCCTGAGAAATTTGGTAGTGTTGTGGGTGCTTTGAGGTTCTGCAGCCGCGTGGCCCTCCCTACCAAGAGCCGGTATTGGCATTTTATTGCCGGCTCCTTTTTATGAGCTTATTTTGGTTCGTTTGGTACCCTTATGTTACCCCATCTCACCCACCAAATGGAATCTACTTCAGATTCATTTTAAATCTTATTTTATTACTTTATTTTACATAGGGTTCCGATATTTGTTTTGAAACGCTGCAGTTCACATGCGCTTTCTCGACCCTTTTTTATCCTTTGCTAATCACGGTCTTCCTAGCCTACCTATACTCGAGTATAAGAGTGGATGGGGGATTATGGTGTTGCAGGGAATAAATTACCATTTAGGAGGGAAATATTTATTACATTATTTTGAAATGACCATGGGGGCTTGGATTCTTTTGGGGTTTTAAATGGTGATATTTCTATATGTAATTCATTGCTATTAAAGAAGAAGGTATTTTGGGTCGTCTCTTAGTTTATTTTTTATTTTTTGGTAGATACTCTCTATTGGTGAGTGTTTGGCATTCATAATGGTTGTGAAATTTTTTTGTTTTGCATGAATAATTCTTGTTTCTATGGGTAGTATGTTAGTTTCACATAATATGTTGTTGATTGGGGTAGTACGATCGGCGCCTATTGCTAAACGCAATGCCGAATGGTAAATTGTTTTGAGGCTGTTGATGATGGATTTGGGTGCATTACCGTATAGGTGAAACCAAAGTCTATTTTTGAGAGGATGATTGATTTAATTAATTAATTACTTAAATCAGTGTTATAATGTGGCAATTGAACTTGTTGCTAGATAAGCATTTAATAATGTTAATTCTCTTTGACAGTTGTAATTTAAGATTTTCTATGTGCTGGTCCCATTTATAGTTCTTTGTGAGTGTTAGCCCAAGTATTTTTGTAGAGATCTCGTTTAGCAAAGAGAATGAGTTGGATTGAAGTTGAAAGTTGCTGTTCTTTTTACGACAGATGTGGAGGTGTTTGCATTTGGTGAAAAGTGATGTTCCAGAATAGTTGCACTATTGTAGTATGTCGGAAAGGAGGTTGTCGATATTAAGGAAGTGTTGTGTACTGTGTATTTGTTAATTATTGTGTAGTCATCTGCGTAAGCTGAAAACTCTAGTAATTTGTGTTTGGCTATTGTTTTATTTAGTTTGTTGTATTCAATGGCGAAAAGTATGACTGATAAAGGGGATCCTTGTGGGATTCCGTTTTCTAGTGTTTTTTTGTGTAGAGTGAACTTGGTTGGCTTGAACTATTATTATACTCTGTACATGAAATGTACAAGAGTATATTAGGTTTTCGGGAGCTGAAAAATGTAACAGGCAGAAGGAGGCGTGGCAGACCCCACAAAGTATATATATTCTTGATCAGCGTGACAAGACGAGTCGATCTAGCCCTGTCTGTCTGTCTGTCCGTCCGTATGAACACCTGGATCTCAGAGACTATAAGAGATAGAGACACCAAATTTTGCACAAAGATGCGTTATGTGTGTATTCTATACGAGTTTGTTTTATTTTTTTGATTTCCCCCCCCCCCCCACTTCCCCCCTATGGGGGTTTTCCCGATTTTCCATTCGTATAATCGCCTATATCTCGGAGACTATAAGACCTAGGCACACCAAATTTTAGTCCAAGATGCCTTGTGTGAATACGCAGAAAATGTATATTTTGGAATTTCTCTCCCTCCCCCCTCTCCCCCGAAAATGCGATTTGCTCTAACTCCCGTAATTCTTGGAATTTCGAACTAAAATACCCCCAGTTAGTAATTATGTGTCCGTATGCCAAGTTTCACTATGATAGACCGATTTACAAAGAAGTTATAGCCATAAATATATTTGCTGCTGCAGCGCTGCTCAATTTCGTAATTTTTATAGCCTGTACCCAAAGGGTGAAAGGTTATACTAGTTTTGTGCGCATGTATGTAACACACAGAAGGAGGCGTGGCAGACCCCACAAAGTATATATATTCTTGATCAGGATGAGAAGACGAGTCGATATAGCCATGTCCGTCTGTCCGTCTGTCTGTATGAGCGCAAGGATCTCAGTAAGTACAAGAGCTAGGATAACCAAAATTGGTATCAAGGTTCCTATAAGCCCTAGGCAGAACGAGTTTGTTTATTTTTTCTGATACACCCCCCACTCCCCCGCAATTCGTATTTTTTCTTATAACTTCCGTAATTCTCGGAATTTTAAAATAAATTTTGGTAGTTAGTACTAGTTAGTACCAGTTAGTAGTAATGTGTCCGTGTGCCAAATTTCATCATGATAGGTCAATTCTGAAGAAAGTTATAGCCATAAGTAAAATCGCTGCTCATGCGCTGCCTCTGTCGGCAGCGCTGCCCGTAGGTGTTGTTGTTGTTGCTGCTTTGGTTTAACTTTGTGCTGCATACATACACGCATATAAACACGCATAGGTACGTGATGTAAATGTATGCTGTTTAAACTGAACATAAACATGTATTCTAATTTAATTTAATTAAGTATTTTAATTAATTAATTCATTCATTTTTTTTAATAATTTAATTTTTTTTAATTTTTTTTTTTTTTTTAATTTTTCCTTTTAGTGGAGAGTACAGGCTATTTTACTGTCGGGCTTGCTCGACTGTAGCGTTCTCTCTTGTTTTATTTTCTATAATTATTGTAAACATATGTACAGAGTATTTCAAAGTCGGGACACCCGACTTTAGCTTTTTTACTTGTTTTTCTATTGGAGAAGAAGTTAACTACATATTTTAGAATTTTTGGTCCTATTTTCCATTTGATGAGTTCATCGATGTCGGGTAGGTGATCCATCATTGAGGGTCGTTATCCTAAGCTTCTATGCCAACTGTTAAAATCTCCTGTTCTAATAAGTGGATGTGGTAGGCAGTCATACATACTTCTAAGATTTGTGAGGCTGAAAGGTTTATTTAGAGTGTATTGTTGCTGCTACGGTGTCAAATTCGAAAGTATTTAAGCTTGTTGTTGTTGTATGGAGTTGTGTACTAGTAGTGCCACTCCTCCATATCCGTTTGTGGATGTGTTCTTGGGATATAATGAGTAATTGATTGGGATGGGTATGTTTTGAGCAGTGTTCAAGTGGGTTTCTTGTAGGGAAATTTTTTTGGGATGGTGTTTTTTTAATTAGGATTTGTAGGTGACTGTAGTTATTTACATAACCGTTTAGGTTCCACTGGAGAATTTTTAGCATAATGGAAACTCTAATGGAAAGTTTATATTTTTTGTTGTTTGGAGAGGTTACGAGTTGTTTTTATGCTTATGTTCGTTTTGGTCTTTTGATTTAAGGGGTTTGCCAAGGCTGCTTTGTTTGTTGCTGAAAATCCTGAGCTTGGGGTCTTCAGTGAGTTGGGTAGAAAGTGGTTTGGCTTCTTCTTTGGCTGGGGGGTATTAGTTTTTTTGATCGTTGTAATTTCTTTCTGTTTGATAAAAGCGGGGCAAGATTTATCCATGGGGCTATGGTTATTTTGTGTATCGTACTTGCAATTGATGCAGAATTTATCTTTGTTGCAAATTGCGTTTTCGGTGGTGTGGTTTTCTGCTGAGCAGTTTGTGCATGCTGTGGGGCTTTTACAAGTGGTGGTGGGGTGGCCAAATTTAAGGCAATTGCGGCATCTGAGAGGCATGGGTACGTATGGGCGTACATTTTCTCTCTCGTAACCGATCATAATATTTTCGGGAATCGTTAGCGATGCGAACGTTATTATAATCAGACCAGTTTCCATTAGTGTGTTATTTTCCTTATTTTGCGAACTTCTGTGACATTTTGCGATTTTAGTTCTTCCAGTATTATTTCTTCCTCAATATTGCGCAAGTCATTTAAGTAGATTGCTCCTTTGGAGAAGTTGAAGGTCTTATGCTCACTGACTAACAATTTTTGGGCTTGAGTGGCGTTTTTTGTTTTGATCAAAAGTGTGCCTGCTCTTGTTTTTTTTTCATGAGTCGATGGGGGATTATGGTGTTGCAGGGAATAAATTACCATTTAGGCAAAACAAAAAAAATCTGCACTATACCAAGACATGATACAAAATTGTTTTTTTCTTAACCTATACAAAATGAATTTTAATTAAATCTATATAAATTGGTGGTTTGTGTTTAGGGCTATGAGTTTGTGTTTTTACATTGGTGTTAATTGTTTGGTGTTGCATTTCTGTTTTGTATTTAATGTTATGTGGATATTATGTTGTTTGGGCTACGGAGTTCTATGTTTGAATTAGTGTAGGTGAATGGATTATGTATGACTGTGCGCAATGTATATAATTTTTGTGTGGTATGTTCGAATTAGATGTATGTGAATATTTATGGAGAGCATATATATGAGTGTGTGGTCTATATAAATTTTGTGTTGTATGCTTGAATTGGGTGTATGAAAATGGGTTATGTATGTGTGTGATGTATATAAATCCAGTTTAAATTTGGTCTATGTATGAATAGCCTTAGACAGAGATTATCGTTTCCTTAACGAACTGATAATTTTCCCTTATCCCGACGCTTCACCATGCCCACTTCCCTCCCCTGCTAATTGATATCACTTGTCGACGCCCCCTCACGCACGAGTACTTTGCAGGGTCATCCGATACCCGTCAGCTGATCTGCTTGGGGTTGCCGTTCCTTCATCAAATTACCGCCCCGCCCATAACAAATATTTAGATATTCTGTTTATAGCATTCAAACTTCGATGTATCGACATCGATAGTATCGGTTGATTCAGCTATCGAATGTTTTACTCTAGGAAATTGAGATGGGTATTGTGCTTTTGGTGCTTTTTGATTGTGGCTCATCGCCGTGTTTCAAATTATGAGTTCGTGCGTGTGGACTCTGTAATAATATACGTTGTTTCCATTATGAGTTTTTATTCTTCTTTATTTTATTTACGACACTCAAACTTAAAACTTGAACTTATACTGACTTCTTACATTTTACTTAAAGTGAACTTAGCTAAGGCCTCGTAGCTGCGCTGCCAGAGACGCCGGCAGCGGAGCGGCCGCATTATGTATTTTACTTATGTATTTGTACTCAGCGCTGTTGGCAGCGAGAGCGCGAGGGAGAATGTTATGTGCACTTGAGGTGGCTGACACTAGTTGCACTGACGCTGCACTTATGTCGCCCAATGCATGTGCGATCATATTACATCGCGTCCGAATTATGCTTGGCTTTTTGAATTAATTTATTCACTGCAATAAAGTGTTACAGTGTATGTTCTTAAGAGTGCACTGCGTACAGTGTGTACTCCTTATGTATGCACACTACATCTCCCTCCTTTTGAAAAATAACGTAATATTATGAAGTTATTTTCTAAATTATTTATCTATTAATTTCATGTATATCTAGTTATGAAATATGTTTATATCTTTATGATTCGTTTCTTATTAATCTATTTGTTTTGTTTGTTTAATAATGTTTTTAAAGGGAAAATTGATATATGTATGTATATACTTATTTGTATGTATAAATTTTGTTTTTTTTATCTTATTTTTATTTTATTTTATTATTATTTTTTTTTTTATATGTATATGTATATATATATATTTTTTTTTTCTATTATTATTTTTTTTTTCGATGGAATCATAGAAAATTGATGTATATTTTTTTTTGTATTTATTGATATTTATATATATGTATTTATGCTTGTGTATTGCCATACTTCAAGTTATGAATTAAAAATCTTTAACCTATCCTTATGTACTGTTTGTTTTTTGTCTTTATTATTTGATATTATTATGTTATTATTTTCTTCTACTTTTTCTACCTTATATGGTCCTGTATATTTAAAATCTAGCTTGTGACCTGTTTCATTTTTCAATAGAACCTGGTCTCCTATTTTTAACTTCAGATCTAAACTATTCTTGTCATAACTAATTTTCTGTTTATGTTTATTTGACTCTAGCATTAATCTTGCTCTTTTCAAAGCTTGTTCTATCCTAAACTTAGATTCCTTAGCATAATCTTCTATATTGTAAAGTGGTTCTATTCTATCTATGCTATTGAAATACTCTGGTAAATTTGAGGTTCTACCAAAAACTAGCTCATATGGACAGTAATCATGTGCCATTGAGGGTGTAGTATTAAAAGAATATACGAAGTACTGTAACCACACATCCCAATCTGATTTGTCGACTGAGATGTATGACCTGATGAACTCATTAAATGTTCTGTGGCTTCGCTCCACGGTTCCTACAGTCTGGTGATGATGTGCAGTAGATGTTATGTTTTTAATATTTAGATTTTTACATAAATCTTCAATTATTGAATTCTTATACTCTGTTCCCATGTCCGTAATGAACGTCTTCATTGGACCGTACTTCAGAATAAAATGTTCAAATATAGCCTTGGCTACTGTCTTTGCACTTTTGTTCTCTATTGGTATGGCTACAAGGTATTTTGTTAAATCGCAGATTAAAGTTACTGCGTATTCATTTCCTTTCTCGGACCTAGGTAGTGGACCGATCGTATCCACAATTACCCTATCGAAAGCCTTTATTGGCGTATCTGTTATTATCAATGGGGCTCTGGTATGTTTAGTCGATTTCGACTTTTGGCATTTTCGACATTTTTTTATATAATTTGTAATGTCTCTTGTTATATTTTTCCAGTAATAATGCCTTTTTATTTTTGCCATTGTTCTTGCTATACCCGTATGGCCTCCTTGTATTGGATCGTCATGGAATGTAAACAGTATTGCTTCTTTTTCTTTTTCTTTATTTATTTGGGTCACCGGCTTGAGTAGCGCTACTCTTAATGATTTCAATATTTTATTGCCCATTTCTTTAAAAGATTCTATTGAAGTTGTTTCAAAAATCTTTTCGCTCGGTGCCACTTTGAGTCGGCTGATATTAAGCACACCGGCTTGCCTTTCAAGCCTTTGGAAGAACTGACCTAAGTCGAGAATTCCATTGGAGTACATATCGCTAACATCAATTCTTGCTATGACTTTTTTTCCATGCTTTAGTAAACATGTTGAATCTGTCGTACGCAAGGTCACTACTTTTCGTACCTCGTCATTTATAATGACTTCGTATACGTTGGGCTTTGAAGCTTTATTTTTAGTTTGCTTATGCAAATCTACTTTTTCTTTCTCTGCGCAGAGATTTTTCTGTTTACTTTGGTTTCTTGTAGTGACTTTTAATATTTTATTTTCTTTTTGTATATTTTTTAGATCTGATATAGTTATTCGTGGCAACGCATCTGCTATATGGTTGTCTTTCCCCTTGAGATATTCAACAGTGAAATCATACTCCTCTAAGTCAAGTCTCATGCGCGTCAGTTTTGAGCTCGGGTTCGTCATTGAAAACAAGTAAGTTAAGGGCCTATGATCGGTTTTGACTGTGAAGTGTCTGCCATAAATATATGGTCGAAAATGGTTTATTAGCCAATGGATGGCTGCCAGTTCTTGCTCCGTTGTATTTTTGTTACTTTCCCCTTTTGTAAACGATCTTGATGCATACGCTACTGGCAGTTGTGTCCCATTATGATTTTGGGTCAGTACAGCTCCACAAGCTTGTTTACTCGCATCCGTCGTTATGCAAAATTCTTTGCTAAAATCTGGGTACTGCAACAACGTAGGCTTCATCAACTGGACTTTTAAATATTCGAATGCTTTTTGACATTCACCGGTCCACTCAAACTTAACATTCTTTCTACATAATCTTGTTATGTGCCGCGAATAATCGGCGAAATTTTTTATAAAACGTCTATAATAATTGCAGAATGCAACGAATCTTCTAGCGCTATCAGCGTCCGTTGGGACTGGGTACCTTTCTATGACATCATATTTCTTGCTGTCTGGCAAAATACCCTTATCAGTACACTTATGGCCCAAAAAGGTTACCTCGTGCCTGAAGAATGAGCACTTTTCGGGGTGCAATTTAAGGTTGTGTTTTCTACACAAATCAAAAACGCTTGTAAGATTCTTAATCATATGTTTTTCTGAACACCCGATGACAATCAGGTCATCCATATATAAGAATGCCTGAGTAGGTTCTATACCCGAAAATGCGATTGTCATCATTCTTTGAAAGGAATTTGGTGCTATTTTTAAACCATATGGTAATCGCGTGAAGCGATAAGAGCCATTGCTCGTGGAAAAAGACGTTATGTTTCTGGAGCTTTCCTCAAGCTCTATCTGATGAAATCCTGACATCAGATCCAAACATGAGAAGTACTTAGCTCTACCCAATTGATCGAGAATATCATCAATTCTGGGCAACGGAAATTTGTCGGATAAGATTTTTTTATTGATCTGGCGATAGTCAATCACCAAACGCCATCTTTTACTATCAGAACCCGGCAATGACTTCTTTGGAACTATCAATAATGGGCTATTATATTCTGAGACTGACGGTTCTACTATTTTGTCTTTTATTAGCTTCTCGACTTGCTTGTCTACCTCTTCTTTTTGGCTATGTGGAATTCTATAGTTCTTAATATAAACTGGTTCATCATCTTTCATTCTTATCTTTTGTTTGTAGAAATTATTGGTTGATATCGATTCGGTTTCTATTCCGAATACGTCAATGTACTTGGTGCATATCTCCGTAAGAGCGTGTTCGAACTGTGGTGGGAAATTTTTACTTAGTTTGTCCAAGACCTCAATGTGACTGCTGTTCATATTTGTTTCTATTATTTCATAATCACTCAATGGTTCAAAATTTACTTCGTTTAACTGAATGATTGCATTTTTATCTGTGGTATTCAAAATTCGGACAAAAATATTTTTAGAGTCTGCAATGGAGTTCCCAATGTATACTCCGTTTTGAATTTCTTGATTTGGTATGAATATATACTTGCTTGTAGTATTTATGGAAATTTTAGGACGACTTCGGATCTTGCTGGCAAAATTGTGTAACTATTTTGAAGTGTATGATGTATTGGGATTTTTATTGAGTGATCAATATTATTAGGTCTCAGTATGAGCCAATCACTCTTCTGATTTAAGTCTATTTGACAATTATATTTCTTCATAAAATCTATACCTATTATTCCATTACATGGAAGCGGAAAGTCTGAATCTACTATATGAAAGTCATGAGGGATGGCATAGCATGTTGATAGGAGTTCTATCATTGCCGATCCTTTGGAATTGGTTGTTCCCTCACCTATACCGGACAATTGAGTAATATTATTATAATTGACGTTATCAAACGAGTCCGTATCTGTGGTATTCAAAATTCGGACAAAAATATTTTTAGAGTCTGCAATGGAGTTCCCAATGTATACTCCGTTTTGAATTTCTTGATTTGGTATGAATATATACTTGCTTGTAGTATTTATGGAAATTTTTCGGACGACTTCGGATCTTGCTGGCAAAATTGTGTAACTATTTTGAAGTGTATGATGTATTGGGATTTTTATTGAGTGATCAATATTATTAGGTCTCAGTATGAGCCAATCACTCTCCTGATTTAAGTCTATTTGACAATTATATTTCTTCATAAAATCTATACCTATTATTCCATTACATGGAAGCGGAAAGTCTGAATCTACTATATGAAAGTCATGAGGGATGGCATAGCATGTTGATAGGAGTTCTATCATTGCCGATCCTTTGGAATTGGTTGTTCCCTCACCTATACCGGACAATTGAGTAATATTATTATAATTGACGTTATCAAACGAGTCCGTATCTTCCTTTATTAAAGACACATCTGCACCTGTATCAACCAGCAATGTGTACAACTTATGTGTTGCTTCATTTTTTAGTGTAACATAAAGATTGAAATTAAGGTTTAGTGCGTGAACCGTTTGTTCCACAGTTTTCTTTATACCACGATGGTTATCTCCACCGCGATAGTTATTTCCACCGCGATAGTTATTTCCACCGCGATAGTTATTTCCATGTATGCACTCTCTAGAGACTTTGTCAGTTTTTCTACCTCTTGGGTATACTGATTAGCCGTCTTGCTCTTCTGTTGAAGGTTCATCAGTTTGGCTGTAATAACCTCAACTGAGTCACCTTTTACAGTGGCAGAAAGTGTGCAAACAATTTCAGCAATTGAGTTCTCAGTGCTAATTAAATTGCGTGCGTTGCCTTTGAGCTTTGTTTTTATTAATTGGACTGCCGTTGACTCGTGTGTCTCTTTAATTGAGTCCACCAACTGCAACGCGTCCAAGAAGCTTCTCAAATTTTCGGCTTTGCCATCAAACTCCGGTATCAGAGATGACGCCGTTTTTAAGAATTGTATCTGTGTCTGCGACATTTTTCGCAACTGCGGGCTGTTTACTATTGCGTTGAGGCTGTCAGCCGGTTCGCTTCTTGCGGGGCTGTTATTGGGAGTAAGTCCGCTTTTGGAATCTTCTTCCGAAATTATGCTGACATATGCCGTATTTGGCGATTTTGACCTGGGACTTATAGACATTACTTCATCTTCGTCCACAGCTATATATGTCGCCGCGCTACTTATGACATTTGGCAAGTGTATATCCAAGCCATGTCTTTCTCTAACAGCGAGCAGCTGTTCTCTTAGACGTTTGACAACGTCTGAAGCCTGAGTCCAATGGAGATCCGTGAGCCTAGGTTTGTTTTCTAGGAATATCTCTCGGATCTCGTTATAATAATGCACCAATTTGATGGTGTGCTTATTCAATGTACCAATCTGTATTGGCCTATTTTGAGTGAGGCTTTTGTATGATTTATCAAATTCAGCTCTCAGCTCTTGCACTCTCCCGCATATAGCATTCCAGTCCATGTGTTATGGATAATTTTGATGCTCAGCAAGAATTTTTTTCATTGGACTCCTAGCTAATTAACTTGAACACCCTTTCTTTTTTTTTACTTTTAATTTTTATGTTTTTATTAATTATTTATTAATTTTTATTTATTTATGGTTCTTCTATTCTATTCCGATATTTCATAATTATTATTTACTGTTTAAATCTATTGTCCTGGTCATCTACCCATTGTGCATAGTGGTTGATGATTCTACCTAGGTGTGGATTTCTTTCCACTCTTGGGCATACCTGATATTATAATTTTACATTGGTGAAAAATGTCCTTTTTTTATTTATATTTATTTATTAATAATTTTTTTTTTTTACTGCTGGCAGTAATCGCTGTATATTTTTTTATATTTTATCTAAGTCATTTGCCTTACTCAGAATTCTTTTTTTTAGGCATTTATTGTGTAGCTTATACAGCTTAAAAAACAAATTCGCACTCATTAACACAACGATTACTACCAATAGGATATTTATCATTTCTACATCTACTTTCTGTGATTCCACCTTATTGACAATTCCTGCAGTGGAATCTACTACCTTAGTGTCTATCAAACCCATTTTGGGTATATTACTTATTTTATCGGTAACTATGCCACTTTTATATGGCTTATATATTTCTATCTGATCTATCTTACTTATACTATTGCTCCTCATTCATACTATTAAAAGATTGACAATTTTCCTGCCTATTTGTTCGTACAGCTTTACGGGCTGTACTTCTAATCGGGCAGAAAAGGTTCCGCTCAATTTTACAATTTTCCTTATTAATTATTTTACAATTTTCTTATTGGCTATTTTTTACAATTTTTCTTACATATATATATTTTAACTTAAATATGCATTACAAATTTTGCATTATAAGTTTTTATCTTTGCTTAATCATTAAATTTTCCTCTGGTGTCCCTTTTTGGGATTGTCGTCTTGTGGCGTCCGCATCAGCTGGACGTCGCCGGTGTGGCACGCTGATGCTCCCTCGTTGTCGCTGGTGGTGGTTTGCCTCCCGCACTTGTCGCTATTTGATGTGGTGTATTCCCGCATCAGCTGGGCGTCGCCGGTGTGGCACGCTGATGCTCCCTCGTTGGTGCAAGGGGCGGCCTGCCTCCCGCACTTACAGTTGTCGTCGGCGTTTTTCCAGCGGTGGTGCAAAAGGCGGTCCTATGCCTTTCACACTTACTGCTCCTAATTGCGTATCGTGCAGTGGCGGCACGTGTACTCGCAGTGTGGGGTGTACAATGGTCCCTCGCAGTCCGTTGGGCAGCTTTTTGCGTTCTTTGGCAGTTGCTTGGGTGAAGGAGGTAAAATTTTTTTAAAAAAAATTCGCGTTTATTTATATTTTCAATACGAGTGGAGCGAGTTGCGGAGTCGGGTTTCGCATTTTTGCTTATTGACTTTAAATAGTCAAGTTCTGCCTGCAATTTTTGGGCCGTTGTCCACGCGGGTGGTGTTGCAGTTGAGAATAAAAGCCACTTTAAATGTGCTATTCTCTTATTAATTTTATTGTGCACACCTCCGCGTTTACCCATAACTCACGCACTCTACTCACTCAGTATTTTTCCTCCGTCCAGATCCTTTTCATCCTGTCCTGCTTCACGTCAAAGTCTATAATGCTAGTATGATTGGCTAGCATTCTCGTTATCACTTTTGTAATATTTTTACAATCCACATCTACATCCAGATCCACTCCAAATTCTCTATGCGAAGATTGCAGCTGTCATGGTCGCCATGTAATAATATACGTTGTTTCCATTATGAGTTTTTATTCTTCTTTATTTTATTTACGACACTCAAACTTAAAACTTGAACTTATACTGACATTTTACTTAAAGTGAACTTAGCTAAGGCCTCGTAGCTGCGCTGCCAGAGACGCCAGCAGCGGAGCGGCCGCATTATGTATTTTACTTATGTATTTGTACTCAGCGCTGTTGGCAGCGAGAGCGCGAGGGAGAATGTTATGTGCACTTGAGGTGGCTGACACTAGTTGCACTGACGCTGCACTTATGTCGCCCAATGCATGTGCGATCATATTACATCGCGTCCGAATTATGCTTGGCTTTTTGAATTAATTTATTCACTGCAATAAAGTGTTACAGTGTATGTTCTTAAGAGTGCACTGCGTACAGTGTGTACTCCTTATGTATGCACACTACAACTCAATAAGTCACGAAAGACACGAATGTGAATTTACAAAAATTAGGATATAGCTTTAGGATATATATATATATATATCTTAAAATGTTGCGTTATCTCTACATACATATCAAACAGTTTGTCCTGACTGTTAGGTGGTCAATGTACAGCCCAAACGGTAAAAGCTAGAAACCTGAAATTTGGGCTCAAGTATCCTCTCATAGTATCTATCATGGTGTAGGTGCGCCCTAAGAAAGGTTTTTGGAAAATTCGAGCTCCAAAGGGGGGAAAACGAGCTTAAAAAATATTTCTTATAGTGGTCAAGTGTGTGTACGTTTATCGAAATTTTTTTGGCAAGAACAAAAATGTGACGGATTACTAAACAATCTTTTGTTAAGAACGTGTTCATTTAAATACCTTAAATACCTTTCTACTGGTAACTAATAAGGTGAAAACATATGGGTAGGTCATGCACACACAAAATAAATACAATTTGAAACATTATATTAAGTCGGATTAAGACGGGCAATACCTGCTAGTATGGTATATTTGTAAGCCGTTTTTTTTTTTGCTTTGCAAGAACCTTGATTAGTGTTTTACTATTTACTTATATTAGTGTGAATAGTAAGAACCTTTTACCTATTGGTAGCACACATGTAACACACAGAAGGAGGCGTGGCAGACCCCACAAAGTATATATATTTTTGATCAGGATGACAAGACAAGTCGATATAGCCATGTCCGTCTGTCCGTCCGTCTGCCCGTCCGTCTGTCCGTCCGTCCGTCTAGGATAACCAAACTTGGCATTGAGGTTCCCCTAAGCCCTAGGCAGATCGAGTTTGTGTTTTTTTTCTGATACACCCCTGTATCCAAATTAAACACTTTCAGTTTTTGTTTCTATTTTTATACTCTGTACATGAAATGTACAAGAGTATATTAGGTTTGCGGGAGCTGAAAAATGTAACAGGCAGAAGGAGGCGTGGCAGACCCCACAAAGTATATATATTATTGATCAGCGTGACAAGACGAGTCGATCTAGCCCTGTCTGTCTGTCTGTCCGTCTGTCCGTCTGTCCGTCTGTCCGTCCGTATGAACACCTGGATCTCAGAGACTATAAGAGATAGAGACACCAAATTTTGCACGAAGATGCGTTATGTGTGTATTCTATACGAGTTTGTTTTATTTTTTTGATTTTCCCCCCCACTTCCCCCCTATGGGGGTTTTCCCGATTTTCCATTCGTATAATCGCCTATATCTCGGAGACTATAAGACCTAGGAACACCAAATTTTAGTCCCAGATGCCTTATGTGAATACGCAGAAAATGTATATTTTGGAATTCCCCTCCCTCCCCCCTCTACCCCGCAAATCGTAACTCCCGTAATTCTTGGAATTTCGAACTAAAATTTTGGAAATACCCCCAGTTAGTTATTATGTGTCCGTATGCCAAATTTCATTATGATAGACCGATTTAACAAGAAGTTATAGCCATAAATATATTTGCTGATACAGCGCTGCTGCAGCGCTGCTCAAGCGCTGCCCGCGGCTGTTGTTGATGTTGCTGTTTGGTTGACTGCGAAAATGCTTACACAGACACGAATTGATGCGCATAGGCATACATACACTCACACAGACGCAATTGCTATGTAAATGTGCAATTATACACCCTTTACGTGAGTTCGAATACCGAGAGAGGTAAAATCGATCGAATTTTGTTTTTTTATTTTCTTAATTTTTTTTATTTTCTATAATTATTGTAAACATATGTACAGAGTATTTCAAAGTCGGGACACCCGACTTTAGCTTTTTTACTTGTTTATTTTAACTGTTTCGCAAGACATAACATACATAACTGTATCTTGCATTTTTACTTAAAGTAGCTTTAAGCTAAGGCCGCGTAGCTGCGCTGCCAGAGACGCCGGCAGCGGAGCGGTCGCATTATATATTAACTTATATACTCAGCGCTGTTGGCAGCGAGAGTGCGAGGGAGAATGCCATGGACACTATGGGACATTAACCGCGCCGTCGCTATGCTAAACATGCCGACGCTGCACTTATGCAGCCCAATGTATATTGGCGCGATCATATTACGTCGCGTATGAATTATGCCTAGCTCTTGAGTTTGCATAAACACTGCAACAAAGTGTTACAGTGTGTGCTCTCAAGTGCGCATAGCATACAGTATGCACTCCTTATGTGAGCGCACTACATCTCCCTCCTTTGAAAAATAACGTAATATAATGGAGCTATTTTCTAAATTATTTATGTACTAACTTTATGTTTGTCTAATTATAAAATGTTATATGTTTGTAAATTGTTTTCTTATTGATCTATCGATACTATATTTAAAAAATTTTTTTTATTTTTTTATTATTTTTTTTATTTTTATGGAATCATAGAAAATTGATGTACTGTAACGTTGTTACTCTGCCGCGGGTATGCTCGCCGGCCAGAGTCTGCTGAAATAAATTAGGCACCCCAAAGTGCCGAGGTGTCCACCAAATATGTGCAAAATAAAAGGGCGGTATGCCAAGAATCTTCTCCACGTGTTGCTTTAATTCAAAATAATACAGAGCGCTTCAGTGCGCGTTGGGCAGAGGCCAAAGGAGAACTAACTAAAACGAACTTAAAATTACCCGCCTTTATGGCTTACTATTCCTACAATTACTTATTAACTTACAACTACTTGGCATCGTAATGACGCGCGGCTGCCCGCTACGCAACGCGTCATTACACGTCCCCCCTTCCTGAGCGGGGCACGATCCGGTTGGCGGGGGTGTATTAATGTTGTGCCAGCTGTTTTGTTAGCGCTGCCACCTCTTACTCTCGCGGTCCGCCAGTGCTACCCATGCCTGGCGATCTATCGTCGGTATTACCACTCGCATACTTATGCGATAGTGGCCGGTGTTGCCACTTATCGAATCCGATCGAGGGGATTCGATAACACATTATCGACGGCCACCTGCCGCTCTGGCAACTCGTCATCACCGCCCACATGTTTATGTCGTGATTGGCTTCCGGTCCTGGGCTATTTTCCTGCGTTGTGCCCAACCTCCTCCTTGTTGTGTTCGTCCAGCTGCCCGCCCGGCACTTGCCCATCCGCTGCGCCCCTGGCATTTTTGGCGCTGTTTGTGTATCTCGGCTGGTGTGGTAATTTATGTCGCTTCATCAGGCCTGAAACGTAACAACAAGCTTCGTCTAATTATGTTTTAGGCTTACATGGGCATCTCTTCGGCCAGAACGGCAGCTTTGCCGTTCCCGCTTGGGTGGACGCCGGTTGGATTGCTGTTGCTGCTGTCGGTGTGGCCGCTAGGGCCCTGGTTGCTGTTGCTGTGCCCGTTGATATGGCCGATTTTGTTGCCCGGACTGCCGCTGTGGCTGCTTTTGTTGACGCTGAGGAGTGGCCTGCTGTGGCTGCTGTGAAGCTGTCGGTGGCGTGGCCCTGGTGATACTAACGCTGCCTCTGTCGTCGCTGCCTTCGTCGGCTTCGCTGTCTTCCGCCGCCCGCTACTGGTCGCACACGCACTATAACTGGGGATATGAATGCTCGCACCGTGAATGTTCCATCGAAGCGAGGCGCCAGCATGGCCGCAAACTGCTCGGCTGCGTTGGACAAGTGATGTTGTCGCACGAGCACCTCGTCGCCCAGTTTGGGTCGCCACTCGCGTCTCCGCAGATTGTACTGGCGTGCCTGATCCTCGCTGGCCACCCCTTGGTTTATTCTTGCTATGCGGGCAACAAACTGTAGCAGCGTCGCGTGTGGTTCTGGGCTACCTGGTGCTGCCTCAGGGGCGTCAGGATCCCTGCCGCACAGTGTGTGTGGATGCCGTGGTTCTCTCCCAAATAGGATGAAAGCCGGTGAGTAGCCCGTTGCGTCTAAAATTGCTGTATTAATGGCCAATTGTGCTTCCGGCAGTTGTTCGTCCCACGTGTTGTGCTGCCCGTCCGCCAGCTGAGCAATCAATGTTTTGACCGTTCTATTGGTCCGCTCAGTGGGATTCTCCTGAGGTGTGTATGGTGCCGTCAGTTGTTGCCGTATGCCTGCCTCGGCGAGGAACTGCTTCAGCGCGCGGGTCGTAAACTGGGCTCCATTGTCTGTAATGAGTTTTCTTGGTGTGCCAAACCGTGCCAGAATCCGCTCTCGCAAGGCCAGCTTCACTGCCGCTGCCGTCGCCTTGCGGATGGGGACCAGTTCTGCCCATTTACTGAACTTATCGACCAGGACCAGTAGATACGCGTTGCCTCGTTTGGACCGCGGCAGCGGCCCCACAAAATCGGCGCAGACGACGTCCCACGCTGCCTCCGCTGGTTTGAAGTGCATCTTGCCTGCCGTCAGCTGTTGCTGGGCTTTATAGCGTTGGCACAACAGACACTGGTGCACATACTTCGCTACGTCGCGATACAGACCAGGCCAGTGGTATCTGTCTGCAACGCGTGCACAGGTTCGGCGTACTCCCATATGGCCCGCCGTTGCGTCGTCGTGGCATTCTCTCAACACCTCCTGTCGTAGAGGCGCGGCCACGCATAGCCTCCATGGTGACACCTCATCTTCTCCTAGCACGTGAGCGATGCGGCGGTACAGCCTGTCGTTCTGTATGGCGTAATCTGGGTACTTGCTGGGACTCTCCAACACCGCTGCCGTCAGCCGCTGTAACCATTTACAAGTTGGTGCTGCCTCTGACTCCACGTGTGCACGGCCGATCACCTCGCGTGGTTGTCGTGACAGTGCGTCGGCCACCACATTCAAGGCTCCTTTTCGGTACTGGACATCGAAGGTGTACTGCTGCAGCTCCAAAGCCCAGCGTGCGATGCGGCCGGTGGGGCTCTCAATTGAGTTAAGCCATCGCAACGCCAAGTGGTCGGTCACGACGGTAAAGTGATAGCCCTCCAGATAGTGTCGCAGCTTTCGGATTCCCCAAACAATGGCCAGGCACTCCTTCTCCGTGGCGCTGTAGTTGACCTCTGCTTTCTGCAGTTTCCTACTGGCGTAGGAAATCACGTGCTCCTGGCCGTCTACGTTCTGTGTCAAAACCGCGCCCAGCCCATACTCGCTGGCGTCAGTCTGTAGGCTGAAGCGTTGTGTGAAATCGGGGCACGCTAACACCGGCGCTTCCATGAGCTGTCTTTGGATACAATCAAATGCCTCCTGCTGCGGTGTTCCCCAACTCCACTTGAGGCCTTTCTTTAACAGCTCGGTGAGTGGGCCTACCGTTGTGGCGAAATTGGGTACAAAGCGGCGGTACCACGAGGCCATCCCGATGTACTGCCGCAGCTGTTTTAGGTTGGCCGGGGGCTTCAGTTCACGTATGGCTGCCACCTTTTCTGGATCCGTCTGTATCCCGTCTTCTGTCACCAGGTGCCCCAGGTAGCGTATGGACCTGCGAAAAAACTCACACTTATCTTGATTTACCCGTAGGTTTGCCGCTCTCAGTCTTCGAAACACCTCCCTCAGGTTACATAGGTGTTCTTCGAATGTCTTCCCAACCACAACTATGCCGTCCAGATAGGCAAACGCGTGTGGAGCCATATCCGGACCGATGACGCTATCTAGCGCCCGCTGGAAGGTAGCTGGGGCGGAGTGCAGGCCAAATGGCATCACTCGCCATTGGAAAAGGCCCCGTCCGGGCACTGTGAAGGCGGTGTATTTACGGCTGTCGGACTCCATGGGGATCTGCCAATAACCGTTTCGCAAGTCGATGCTGCTGATGTACTTTGCCTGTCGTAACTGTTCGAGAATATGTTGGATCCTCGGAATGGGGTATGCGTCTGGCTCCGAGCGCTCGTTCAGCTGGCGGTAGTCGATGCACATTCGCCACGCCCCATTCTTCTTGCGTACCAGGACTATGGGCGCGCTGTACGCGCTATCGGACCGCTCAATGCAGCCCTTCGCCAGCAACTCGTCAACCTCGTTGTCAATTACCGCTTGCATCGCCGGATTCCTCGGATAGTAGCGCTGTTTAATGGGCCTGTCGTCTTTCACGCGGATCGTGTGTGTCGCCACCGACGATACGCCCACAATGTTCTCAAAGCGTGGTAATTCCTCCTGAAGGAATGTGGCCGCCTGAGCAGCCTGTTCATCTGTCAGCGTAGCCGCCGATGGAGCAATTGGCTCTGTGGTCACCAATGCCGCACATCGTACTCTGCGGCGCGCCTGACGCCTTCTCCGCCGTCGTCGCTCACGCACATCTCGCATCTCCAGCTTGTGGCTGCCGGCGGTGAGCGTACCATAGGCCTTCCTGATGAAATCCAGCCCTAGTGAGAGCTCGTCCTCGCAGCCCGGCAGTGTTAACAGTGGTATCGAGATGCATTTGTCGTCCACTGTTATCGCCGTCATCGTCTCCTCGCAAACAGTTTGTCGCGAGCCGTTGGCCATCGACATCGACACCTCTACACTCCGTACATTCTCCCCACCTGGCTTTCTCAAGCGTCGTGCCAGCGCCGGGCTCACGAAGCTGCGGGTGGCTCCCGTATCCACCACCGCGTCGAGGGCAAGACCACCGCAATCCACCCTCAACACCATCACTCGCGAGCGTTCGCCACTAGTTTTCCTGCGTGGGCTCGCCTATTGGCGGTATGTGGCGAGCCCCCCTGGCGTTTCCCGCTCTGCGGCGACAGCATTCGTTCGCTCGTACGCCCAGCCTACCGCAATCCCAGCAGTATAGTTGTTGTTGGTTTGGGCAGCATTCGTTGTCGTGCCCCGCCATACCACAGCGTTTGCAAGACCGCCCCTGGTGTACCGACGAGCTCTGCATCTCGGGCCCGGTTGCTGTTGTTCGCGCGGGTGTAGTCTGTAAAGGGACAAAGTCTCGCCTGTTTAACTCACCACCAGATATGGGCTGCGTATCCGTTGGCTCCGGACGTCGGATCGGAAACCCCCGTGGGCCCATGAACGCTGGCTGGGATGGCCCTGCCCCAATGGTACAGGCCGGAACCAGGCCCAACTCCTCCAGCTCTGCTGCTTGCCGTTTGAATTCTGCCACAGTATGGACATCCTGATGCCGTATCCTGATGTTGATCGCTGGTCGGCTGTTGCGGTAGATGAGCCTCAGCTGCTCCTCTCCGGGCATGTCTGCATCGAGCATCAATTCCAGCATCGCTTGGACGTAGGTCGCAGTGGACTCCGACTCGCCCTGAAAGCGTCGTTGCGCATTCTGTCGCCACCGCTCAATGTGAGGAGCGGCCGGGTACGCTTCTAGCAGTTCCGCGCGGAACTCTGCCCACGACTGGGTCGGGCTTCGCCTTGTGCGGTCCCACGTCAGTGCCGCGCCCTCCAGAATGTTTGGTAACATCGGCACCAAATTATCTACCGGCTCCCCACTCACTTCCGCTTTCTCTTCTAGCCTGCGCAAGAATGCCCGTGGGTCCCCGCTGCCGTCGAAATGTACTCCTCACTGTGCCACCTCGGGATGCTCGGTCGGTGTTCTTGGCGATGCCGCAGCTTCCGTAGGTGGCAGGTGCATGCCGGGCGAACCTTCCTCCCGCTTGGGGACCTCCAGTTGTGCCTTCGGCGGTACAGGACTCACCGGACGTGACTGTAGGCTCTCATAGCGGGCCGCTAGCAGTTCTAGGCGTGACTGGTGTTCCGGCCCCGCCGCTTTCACAAACGTGGCGAAGCGTGTTCTCAGCGTTTCCACGGTGCCCGCGTCGTGGATCCCAAACTCCTGCAGCAGCTTGATCAGCTCCTCCTTCCTCAACGCTCGCACCCAGCTCGTTCGCACCATCGTAGGTCCACGCTCTTTTCCCTACTTGGTCGGATCTAACCTCAAACTTCTTTGGGGTCCCTGCTCGGGCGCCACTTGTAACGTTGTTACTCTGCCGCGGGTATGCTCGCCGGCCAGAGTCTGCTGAAATAAATTAGGCACCCCAAAGTGCCGAGGTGTCCACCAAATATGTGCAAAATAAAAGGGCGGTATGCCAAGAATCTTCACCACGTGTTGCTTTAATTCAAAATAATACAGAGCGCTTCAGTGCGCGTTGGGCAGAGGCCAAAGGAGAACTAACTAAAACGAACTTAAAATTACCCGCCTTCATGGCTTACTATTCCTACAATTACTTATTAACTTACAACTACTTGGCATCGTAATGACGCGCGGCTGCCCGCTACGCAACGCGTCATTACAGTACATATATGTTTTATTTATTGATATTTATATATATTTATGCTTGTGTATGGCCATACTTCAAGTTACGAATTAAAAATCTTTAACCTATCCTTATGTACTGTTTGTTTTTTGCCTTTATTATTTGATAATATTATGTTATTATTTTCTTCTACTTTTTCTACCTTATATGGTCATGTATATTTAAAATCTAGCTTGTGACCTGTTTCATTTTTCAATAGAACCTGGTCTCCTATTTTTAACTTGAAATCTAAAATAGTCTTGTGTAAATAATTTTTTGTTTATGTTTATTTGACTCTAGCATTAAAGCTTGTTCTAGCCTAAACTTAGATTCCTTAGCATAATCTTCTATATTGTAAAGTGGTTCTATTCTATCTATGCCAGCGGTGGGCACGAAATTTTAGTTTGGGAGTCCTACAACAACATCTACAACAAAAACTACCGCTTGGGTTATGAGAACATCATAAACTGCGAGCAAAAAATTAGGAAAAAAAAGTACACCGAAAAAAATTTTGATCCCATTAATGAACATTCATTTAATAATTTTTCGAAGTCTATTTCCTCTTCACTTAAAGCAATTCGTAATAAATCTGATAAATTTATGTCACTTAATTTATTCCTATAAACATTTTTAATATATTTAATGTTTGAAAATGCAGCTTCGCACACATAAGTGCTGGCAAAACTTGCTTCTAATTGAAGCATTGAAGATGTTAATAATGGATACTGAAACACTATAATTTATAATTTTTCAATACACTTTGAATGTCAGTGCATAAGTGACCATCAGCGGGTATTGCAAATCAATCATCAGTACACACACTGTGTGTATTTTGTTATTGCATCGATCTACTTGTATGTACTTTGTTTTTGTAAACTCTGTCGCGATAGGTTTGTAAGTTCGGTCTTCTACTTGTGCGTCTGGCTGGCGACAACACTGCGTGTATTTTGTTATTGTAAGTTTGCTCGAGATCGGTACTTTGCTTGTGCGTCTGGCTGTCGCCAGTTACCAAAACATAACGGAAAGAGCCCTGGGAGCCCAAACAGCCACTACGTGCCCACCGCTGATCTATGCTATTGAAATACTCTGTTAAATTTGAGGTTCTACCAAAAACTAGCTCATATGGACAATAATCATGTGGCATTGAGGGTGTAGTATTAAAACAATATGCGAAGTACTGTAACCACACATCCCAATCTGATTTGTCAACCGAGATGTATGATCTAATGAGCTCATTAAGTGTTCTGTGGCTTCGCTCCACGGATCCTACAGTCTGGTGATGATGTGCAGTAGATGTTATGTTTTTTTATACTCTGTACATAAAATGTACAAGAGTATATTAGGTTTGCGGGAGCTGAAAATGTAACAGGCAGAAGGAGGCGTGGCAGACCCCACAAAGTATATATATTCTTGATCAGCATGACGAGACGAGTCGATCTAGCCCTGTCTGTCTGTCTGTCCGTATGAACACCTGGATCTCAGAAACTATAAGAGGTAGATACACCAAACTGCACAAAGATGCGTTATGTATGTACGCTGTACAAGTTTGTTTTATTTTTTTGATTTTCCCCCCCACTTCCCTCCTATGGGGGTTTTCCCGGAGACTATAAGACCTAGGGACACCAAATTTTAGTCCAAGATGCCCTTTGTGAATACGCAGAAAATGTATATTTTATAATTTCCCTACCACCCTCCTCCCCCATGCAAATCGCGATTTTCTCTAACTCCCGTAATTCTTGCAATTTCGAACGCAAATTTTGCAAATGCCTTCAGTTAGTAATTATGTGTCCGTATGCCGTACGCTGCTCAAGCGCTGCCCAAGCGCTGCCCGCGGCTGTTGTTGATGTTACTGTTTGGTTGACTGCTAACATTTTTTTTTTTTTTTCGTATTTTATTTAAAACTGTCCATCATGGACAATCATTAAATTGGATAAAGATAAACTTCACAGTTTATTATTTCATTTAGAATGTGGTTGTAGTATCCGGCTAGTCCCTGGGGAGGTCCAGAGGATGGGTCCGTTCGCTGTTGTCCAGCAAGTTCATCGCCAAGTTGTTGGGGTGGTCATGTAGCCTCTGCATGTACCGCTTGCTGATTTTCTTAACTTCGTCATTCACCCAAGGGAAGCTGAGGACTTCATCAATGGTGTCGTTGTCGTGCAGAGGATGAGCGCTGGTGGCGATGCGGAGAGCTTTGTTCTCGAATGTCTGTATAATTCGGACATTAGTTTTACAGGCGGTGCACCACAATTGGATACCATATGTCGAGATTGGCCTGATGATCGCCTTGTATACAAGAAGCTTTGATGACGTCGGCAGTTAGTAAATTTGTGTCCGTATGCTAAGTTTCATCATGATAGACCGATTTAACAAAAAGTTATAGCCGTAAATATATTTGCTGCTCCAGCGCTGCCCGCGGCTGTTGTTGATACTGGTGCTTTGGTTGACTGCTAACATGTTTACACAGACACGAATAGATGCGCATAGGCATACATACACTCACACAGACGCAATTGCTATGTAAATGTGCAATTATACACCCTTTATGTGAGTTCGAATACCGAGAAAGGTAAAATCGATCAAATTTTTTTTTTTAATTTTCTTATTTATTTTATTTTTTTTCTATAATTATTGTAAACATATGTACAGAGTATTTCAAAGTCGGGACACCCGACTTTAGCTTTTTTACTTGTTTTAATATTTAGATTTTTAAATAAATCTTCAACTATTGAATTCTTATACTCTGTTCCCATGTCCGTAATGAACGTCTTCATTGGACCGTACTTCAGAATAAACATTCAAAAATATGTTGTGTACATACAAACAATCAATGCAGACAAAATAGCTTCTTCTTTTTATTTTTAATTTTGGTCACCGGGTTGAGTAGCGCTACTCTCATTAAATTCATTATTTATTGCCCATATTCTTAAAAGTATCTATTGAACTAATTCAAAGATCTTTTCCCATGGTGCCTCTTTGATTTGGCTGATTTTGTATATACCGGCTTGCCTTTCAAGCCTTTGGAAGAACTGACCTAAGTCGAGAATTCCATTGGAGTACATATCGCTAACATCAATTCTTGCTATGACTTTTTTCCATGTTTTAGTAAACATTTTGAATCTGTCATTCGTAGGGTCACTACTTTTCGTACCTTGTCACTTACAATGATTTCGTATACGTTATTTTTAGTTTGCTTCGGTCAATCTACTTTTTCTTTCTCTGCGCAGAGATTTTTCTGTTTACTTTGGTTTCTTGTAGTGACTTTTAATATTTTATTTTCTTTTTGTATATTTTTTAGATCTGATATAGTTATTCGTGGCAACGCATCTGCTATATGGTTGTCTTTCCCCTTGAGATATTCAACAGTGAAATCATACTCCTCTAAGTCAAGTCTCATTCGCGTCAGTTTTGAGCTCGGGCTCGTCATTGAAAACAAGTAAGTTAAGGGCCTATGATCGGTTTTCACTGTGAAGTGCCTGCCTAAATATATGGTCGAAAATGGTCTATTGCCCAATGGATGGCTGCCAGTTCTTGTTCCGTTGTATTCTTGTTACTTTCCCCTTTTGTAAACGATCTTGATGCATACGCTACCGGCAGCTGTGTCCCATTAGAATTTTGGATCAGTACAGCTCCACAAGCTTACTTACTCGCATCCGTCGTTATACATAATTCTTTGCTAAAATCTGGGTACTGCAACAAAGTAGGCTTCATCAACTGGACTTTTAAATATTCGAATGCTTTTTGGCATTCATCTGTCCACTCAAACTTAACATTTTTACTACATAATCTTGTTATGTGCCGCGAATAATCGGCCAATTTTTTTATAAAACGTCTATAATAATTGCAGAATGCAACGAATCTTCTAACGCTATCAGCGTCCGTTGGGACTGGGTACTTTTCTATGACATCATTGTGGAAGGCAAAACGTAGTAGAAAACACAACACTCTGCACAATTACAAAAGACGTCTTCTTTATTTGGTGACTCGTCAGAGACTGAGCTCGAGCGAATTGCTCGAGCTCTCAGGGTACAGCGAGATCGGGGAAACAGCTGATAGGGTTGCCAGAGTTCTTATGTACATACTTATCCTACTACAACTCGACCATCCTGACAGCCGGATCTCCTGATCCCGGTGTGTTACATATTCCTTAAATTTATGTACAATTTCAGTATTTTCTTATATCTATGTTTTACAATATGTGTCTTAATGTCTAAATTTATTGACGATATTATGCAATATTCTTAAATTATTTTCTTTTCCCTATCCAGTGTCGTATGTTTTGAACACTCCAAACACCCTTGTATGGGTTTCGAGAAACTTGAAAATTCTCTACATCTTTTAACAGAAACCTGTCGTTTCGCAACACTTTTGCTATTTCATATGGTCCTTTGTGGAATCATCTTTCTAGCAGCCCCTACCGTGCAATCGAAATTTTTTACCATTACGTAGTCTCCCTTTTTATAGCTTCGCGGTTTTCTCTTCGAATTGTTATAATATAATTCATTGTACGACTGTGAACGTTTTTGGGTTTCTTTAAGCTCATTTCTGATTTTTTTGGAACTGCCTTTATAAACCGTATTGTTAACTTCTTTCAACTTTTCTCTGAGCTCGTCTAATATATCACCTTTCTGCTCTACGCCGAGCAATACCTTACTTGGAATCTGTTTAATGCTACCATAGAGTGTGTTGTTAAGGGAGTATTCAACTTTTTCGACTACTGAGTCCCAATGTCTGCCCTTATCTGGTTCAGTCAACTTCGAAATCATTGGACCTAAACTCCTGTTTATCCGTTCAACTTGTCCATTTGACTGTGGAGATCCAGTCGCTATCACAATATGTTTAATATTCAAATCAGTCAGAAACTCTTCAAACTCTTTGGACGTAAAACAACTACCCCTGTCAGAAACTATGCATTTCGGTCTGCTATATGCTCTAAAATAATCTCTTAACGCTTTCATGACCTCTTTTGTATTCGTTGTTTTCGTTGTGTACAGTCTAACGAATTTCGTGAACCCATCTACAATCAATAAAATATGTTTATTTGCCCTGCCTGTAGCTACTGGTCCGTAATGATCAATATGTATTAACTGGAATGGTTTATATCCTTTTGGTATGCTATGTAAAAGTCCCTCCGTTTTTCCACTCTTTGGCGAAAATGCCACACACTTCAGACAATTTTCAATATGATTGCTGCACTTTTCCTTAAGATTTGCGAACCAATAACTTCTCGAAATAATGTCCATCATTTTGTCCCTGCCAATGTGGCCCAGTTCATTATGATATTTGTGCAGTACATGGCTTTCCATATCTTCCGGTACGTAAAAGAGTAACCTGTCGTCGTTTGTTTTCCTATAAAGGTTTCTCATCTCGTAAATTTTGTGCTCATTTTTCTCTAAAATTTTTTTAATCGTTTGTATTTTTGGGTCTCTTGTTTGATAGATAACAAGATTGTCCTCAAAACTATTTGTCTCCACTACATGTTGCATTCTACTCCCGGCTCTGTGAACTAGCTCATAATCGTAGTTTTGCAGTTCCAATGCCCATCTAGCGATTCTAGGATGTAAATCAACCTTTTTCAATGTAAGGGGTTGAAGAGTTGCAATCTGTGACTATTTTGAATCGTTTCCCGTGTAGGTAAATTCGAAATCTCCGTATTGCATAAATTATCGCCAATGTCTCTAGCTCGAAACTATGATATTTTGACTCTGTCTCTGTTGTACGCTTAGAAAAATAAAATATTGGATGCGTTTTCCCATCGCTTTTTTTCTGCATGAGTACCGCTCCAAAACCTAATGAACTTCCATCGTAAATGGCTAAAATAGGAGACTGCATTAATTTGTCCTTAAGAGTTAAAAAACATTCTAATTCTTTTTCCTCGAATGAAAATGGTTTATCTTTTCTCAAAAGATAATATAGTGGCTTGGCTAAAACTGAGAAATCTTTAATAAAACGCCTGAAGTATGAACACAAGCCCAGAAAGCTTTGGACTGTTTGCACCTTATCAGGAACTGGAAAATTTTTAATCGCATCTAAACATTTGTCTTCTGCCCTTATGCCTTTACCTGATATGTGAAAGCCTAAATATTTTATACTCGATTGCATAAACTCGCATTTATCCATCCGCAATTCTAGTTTATTTTGAATCAATCATGCGAAAACTTCCCCCAGTGTATTTAAGTGTTCCTTCATGTTTGTGCTCGCCACCATGATGTCATCCATATAGACAATAACCTTACTTTCTCTAATTAAATTATCAAAAATCTTGTTCACAAAACGCTGGAATACGGCTGACGCATTCTTTATCCCCAGTGGCATTCTTAGGAACTCATATTGGCTTAGTGGAGTTACAAAGGATGTATATTTCACCGATTCTTCATTAACAAAAACATGGAAATATCCATTTTTATGGTCTAATTTTGAAAATATGGTTTTATTTAGTAGCCTATCTAATAAATCGTCTATTAATAGCATTGAATAGTTGTTATTAGCACTTTATTCAATTTACGAAAATCAATGCATAGTCGTAAATCGCCCGTCTTCTTTTTAACTAACACAATGGGTGAAGCATACTCCGATTCGCTTGGCCGTATTATTCTCCCTTCTAAATAATCGTCTAGCATAGCCTGGAGTTTTTCTTTCTCTGAGTAACACAGTCGTGGTGGTGATCTTAAAAAGGTTTTGAGTTTTCCAAACAAATTTTCATTTCACTCCTAATCATCGGGAAATTTGGCTTTTTTGCATTTAAATAAGTCTCTTCGAACATTTTGACAAACCGACCCTTTGTTACGAGATCTACATTTTCACCGCAGTTGTAATCTGTCATTTGATTGTCGACTAATAATTAATATTAAACATATCTTTCTCAAAGCTATCAATCATGGATACGCCTGCATTGTCCGTTTCATAAATTAGCTCATTAACCGATTCAACGCCTGACAATTGTTCAGCAACAGTTTTATTGCCCAAAATTTGATCTTTAAAGCTAGGTACACACGATGCAAACAATTTGCAGCAAGTTAAAAATTATTTGCAGCAAAAGTTTGCACAAATGTTTACACCTATGCAAATATTGCAAGAAAATTTCTTGCTTCAATCAATTTTTGTTTTGCATGCAAACTTTTGCATGGCTATTTCGTGCAATATATTGCGTCAATGTCTACACGTGTTTTCATTTCTTGTTTGCAGTGCTTGCAAGTGACACTCATTTGCAAGTTCTGTTGTTTTGTGAAAGTCAAGGAATAACGACGTGTTTATATCAGCGCTGGGCACGAAATTTGAAATCGGAATTTTTAACGCATGTAGTCTATCATATACGTTACAAAATGATGAATTTTTGTTTTTATTTCATCATCACTTTTGCCTAATTTTTCAGCAATTTCGCGATAAGCATTTTGCTTTTTATGCTTATTTTTATATTCTGCCGCGGAGACATCCCATAAAACAGAATAATTCTCGTAAAATTCAATTAATTTTATCGTTTCCTCGCGATCCCACATGTTGCTTTGCTTGCTGCAATATTGCGACTGAAAGCAAACAGCACATGCAAACAAGCAAGCAACTGACGCAACCAAGATAACGGTAAAATAATGTATACAGACGACAAGCAAAAAATATTGCTGCAAACAATTTTTGCAAGTTCTTTGTTTGCAGCAAAATGGTTGCACTCGTGTTTATACGTGCAAATTTGATTGCAGCAATCAATTTGCTGCAAATTGTTTGCATCGTGTGTACCTAGCTTAACAGTCTTAGCATCTAACAGTCCCCTACTAGCAGTTTTATTTCATAACAGTCGATTATTAACAGCTTCGGCATTTAACAGTCGCTCACTAACAGTTTCGCCCTCTAACAGTCGCTCATTAACAGATTTATTACATAACAGTCTCATCCCATATTAATTTTCCATTAAAAGTTTCATCCCGTAACATTCTTTTACATCTATGTAGCCTATCATTAACATTGCTAACCGCTTGATTTGATATTTTCTTTGCTTCTCTTTCGATTTTTATTTATTTATTATTTTTTTTTTTTATTTATTTTATTTATTTATTTAAATTAACAAGTAGTTCTGTCGATTTATTTCAAAACAATATATATGTATTAACATATTATATATATATTAAGATTAAAATTAAAAATACAAATATGATTTATATAACAAAGTCTGAACTTACAAGATAAGAAAGCCTACAAAAAAGCTGTACAATAACGTCTATAAATGCCCCCGACACGTTGGGGGAATTTTATTTGCCAGTTGGCCAGCTATGCCCCGATTCACAGCCATATGTGGTCAGAGACATTATAGACCTGGCAATCTAAACAAATAGTATGTAGAAGAGGAAAATTAATTCTACTTAGGAGCTAATTAGAAAAAGTAAGGAGTAGAAAGAGACAGAGGTAAAGAGGGAGAGAAAGGAAGAGGAAGAGAAAGGGGAAGAGAGAAACAGGGAAAGAGAAAGAGGGAAATCTCCAACCCGGTGGGGGAACGTTTTAAGCCAGTCCGGCCAGCTATGCCCCGACTCACAGCAGTATGTGGTCAGAGATTTCCACGGAGATAACTATAAAGAAGAACTTTTATAGAATAAAAAGAGAGTTCTGTTGAAAGTAAATGAGAAAGCTCATTATAATTGGAACACATGACTCGAAAACGATTGTGCGCAGCGTAATCGGTTGTGCACCTAGACAAGACGAATGGCAAATAATTCCTTGTTGGTCTACAAGGAACTGACAAATTAAGGCGACCTAAGAGGGAAGAGGAGTCAACCTCGCCGATAATCAACTTGTGGAGAAAAACTACTCCAAGAACAGTCCTACGATTAACTAAAGAAGGAAGGTTTATAAGCATCAGCCTGCTAGAGTACTGAAATATTCCCAGACTTAAATTCAGAACACACGTCTAGTTTAGTTTTTAACTTTTATTCGATTGATTTCATATATAAAATGTTCTTAGCCTAAAGCTGCGTTGCTGCTTCAGCAGAAGGCAGCGGCAGAGCAGCCTTATGTATATATGCTTATATATAACGTAAGAGAGTGGTATGCATATATGTCTCATGAGCGGTCAATGCATGAGAATGCTGACGCGGCTAATTGCGCCAGCTACTTTCAAGTCATTGCACTGTCGCTGTTTAAATTATGTTTATGCAGCAACAAAGTGTTGCTGTTGTATATATTTGACGGGCACTGGATACAGTGCACTCTCGACATATGCGCATACTACATCTCCCTCCTTTTGAAAAATGACGTAACATAGTGTAGTTATTTTTACTTAAAATTATACATTACGTACTAATAAGTATAATATATTATTATTATTATTATTATTATTATTATTATTATTATTATTATTATTTTTTTTTTTTATATTTTATGCATTTATTTGTTGTTTATTTTATGGCTGATCGATCATGCATAAAATTGCAGTGTATTCTAGTTCAGGTTAATCTAACTTTTGAATAATTTTAACCGGTTTTTATTTACTATATGTGGTTTCCTTTTTCCCCCATCTATTTTTATGTTGTTCCTACCTTCTATACTTATAACTTTATAGGGACCTAAATATTTTCTTTCTAGCTTATGGGCTGTATCGTTCTTTAATAGTACTAAAGTTCCTATCTCTAGTTCTATGTCATTTAATTTTTTATCATATTCTATCTTTCGTTTTTGTTTTTCTAACTCTATTAAAGTTTTCGCTCTTTTATAAGCTGTTTCCAATCTAAACTTAAACTCTTTAGCATAATCATCTATGTTATATATGGGGTCAATTTTTGTTTTATTATTAAATTCTATGAACTGTCTAGCTAATCTACCATAGACGAGTTCGTATGGACAGTATTCGTGTACTGTCGATGGAGTAGTATTGAAACAATAGGTGAAATAATTCAACCATATGTCCCAATCATCTTTGTCAATTGAAATATATGAACGAATAAACTTGTTAAATGTTCGATGGCTTCTTTCAATTGTTCCAAGTGTCTGGTGATGATGTGCTGTTGAGTGTATATTATTTATCTTCATATACTTGCACAAGTCATTTATGAGTGAATTCTTGTATTCAGTACCCATTCCGTTATGAACGTCTTCATAGGACCGTACTTTAATACAAAGGATTCAAATATACCCTTAGGAACTGTTTTCGCACTTTTATCTGCTACTGGTATTGTAACTAGATATTTAGTGAGATCGCATATTATGGTTATTGCGTACTCATGGCCATTCTCTGTACGAGGTAATGGTCCTATTGTATCTATTATAACAGTGTCAAATGCTGTGTTTGGGGTATTTGTTAATATCATGGGAGCTTTAGTATGTCTAGTAGTTTTTGCCTGTTGGCATTTCATACAAGTTTTGACATACTTCTTAATTGTCTTAGTCATTTGGGGCCAATAGTAGTATTTCCTAATTTTTAATAGGGTACGCGTAATCCCTGTATGGCCTCCTTCTATAGGATCATCATGGTATTTCGACAGTATTGCATTAATTTGACTTTCGTCATTTTTGTCTATGTGTGTCACTTTTGTTAGTAGCGCTACTTTAAATGTTTTCAAGTAATTATTGCCCATATTTTTAAATTCATTTAATGATACAAATTCGAAAATTTGTTCACTTTGTGACAACTGTAAATTAACAATTTTATGTAATCCGGCTTCTGAATTAAGCCTTTGAAAAAATTGACCTAAGTTGAACTTTTCATTGGAGTACAAATTATTAATTGAAAATTGTGAAATAATTCGTTTTCCTTGCTTAAATAAACAATTCGATTTACCGATTTTTAGTTTCACAAATTTTCTTACGTCATTATTGCTAATGACTTCATAGACATTGGGCTTTTTTTGTTTTTTCTGCAATTTTATTTTATCATCTGCGCAGATGTTTTCCTGTCGTGTTGATGATCTGGTTTGGACCATCATTATGTTCCTATTCATTTCTATTAGCGAGTCTATGTTAATTCTAGACAACGCATCTGCTGATAATCAATCTTTCCCCTTGAAATATTCAACAGTAAATTGGTATTCTTCTAAATCTAGTCTCATTCTCGTTAGTTTGGAAGTTGGGTTTTTCATTGAAAACAGATACGTTAGTGGTCTATGATCTGTTTTAACCAAGAAATGCCTGCCGTAAACATATGGTCTGAAGTGTTTTATTGCCCAGTGAATTGCAGCTAATTCCTGCTCTGTAGTTGATTTATTGCTTTCTCCCTGTGTGAAAGATCTTGACGCGTATGCAATTGGTAGTTGCATACCGTTGTACTCTTGGGATAGTACTGCACCACATGCATGTTTACTTGCATCTGTGGTTATGCAAAATTCTTTGCTGAAATCAGGGTACTGCAGCAATGTTGGCTTCATTAGTGCCTTTTTTAAATAATTAAATGCGCCATCGCATTCTTTTGTCCATTCGAATTGAACATTCTTTTTGCACAATCTAGTCAAGTGACGTGAATATTGTGCGAAATTATGAATAAATCGTCTGTAATAATTACAGAACGCGACGAATCGTCGTGCACTATCTGCATCAGTCGGGACTGGATAGTTTTTTATAACATCGTATTTTTTATCATCCGGAAGGATGCCATGGTCTGTGCATTTATGGCCTAGGAATGTAACTTCATGCATGAAAAAGGAACATTTCTCTGGGTTTAATTTTAAGTTGTGTTTTCTACACAGGTCAAAAATATTTGACAAGTTTTTAAACATGTGCTGTTCAGAACAGCCAATGACTACCAAGTCATCCATGTAGAGAAATGCTTGTGATGGTTCAAGACCGGAAAATGCGAGTGTCATCATTCGCATAAACGAATTTGGAGCTACCTTTAACCCGTACGGTAATCGCGTGAAGCGATAAGAACCGGAGTTCGTGGAAAATGATGTTATATTTCTAGATTTCTCATCTAGTTCTATTTGGTGAAATCCAGACATAAGATCGAGACATGAAAAATATTTAGCTCGTCCCAATTGGTCTAGGATTTCTTCTATTCTTGGTAATGGGTATTTGTCTGCTAAGAGTTTTTTATTTATCTGGCGATAATCAACTACTAAACGCCATTTTTTTTCCTTGGAGTTTGGAAGGGATTTCTTGGGTACCAAGAGAAGTAGGCTGTTATATTCGGAAATAGATGGTTCAACTATACCATCTTTTATTAGTTTTTCGACCTGTCTACTTATTTCTGGCCTTTCTGTCTCTGCGCTTCTATAATTTTTAATATATACAGGGGTTTTGTCTGCCAATCTTAATTTCTGTTTGTAAAAATTATTACTCGAAATTGGTTCTGTTTCTAAACCAAATATGTCACTGTACTCAGTACATAGATCAGTTAATTTCTTTTTGAATTGCTCAGGAAAATTTAGTTTTTCCAAAACTTCATTGCATCTACTTGTATTGTCTTTGTTTGTAAATAGTGTTTTAATTTCGTAATTTTGTACTGACTCAAATTGTATTTTTGGATTCAATATTTTTATATTTTCATTTGTTGTATTTAAAATACGAACCATCGCATTATTACTAGCTACTATACTGTTAGCTATTAATACCCCAGGATGAATTTCCTGGTTTGGTATTAATACAATTTCTTCATTTGTCAGTAGCGTAATATTTCTCATTACCTCTGATCTAGCTGGTAACAACATTGAATTGTCAACATCGGTATGCAATAGTGGTACATGTATTTGACAATTAAGCGATTTTGGTTTCATAATGAATTCATCTTGGTGATAATCTATTATACAATTAAATTTTCTAATGAAGTCTAGTCCAAGAATTCCATCACATGGTATGGGAAAATCATCGAACACTATTTGGAAATCATGACTGATTACGAAGTAATCGAAAAGTAGATCAATTGTCGATCGTCCAAGTGACTGTATTGTGCCCTGTCCAATTCCTGTTATATTTGTTTTAAAATTTTGATTGATATTTGAATTTACGTTATTGTTTTTTAAGATCGATACATTTGCCCCCGTATCTACCAGTAATGTTAATAGAATATTATTTTTTTCATTTTTTACTTTAACGAGGCTACTGAGACTTAGATTTATATTCAGAATTTTCACTGTTGGTTGCTCAAGGGGTTTATCTGGTTTTCCGAGTTACTCTGTGTAACTCGGATCCGATACTGTTGTCCGCGTCCTCTATATTGGCCCCCTGTGTAAGAGGTGCCTCGAGGATTGCCGCTGTGACTATTGTACCTATTACCACCTTGGTTGTTGTGCCTGAAGCCGCCTCTGTTGTATGGTCGGCCCCTGTAATTACCTCTGCCGCGGTTTCCGCCCCGGTGAGAGTAATTCTGGCAATACAAGACAGTGTTGGTTTGCCCTGTAGCTTCTGTGCAACTATCAACAAATTTTGATATGGCATCATTCATGTTATTGAATGTGCCTGCCTGCATGATAAATTTTACCCTATCAATTGCGCAGTTTTTGGTCATTGCCTTAACCGCTTGAGCTGTGCTATATTTGGTGGCTAGATCATAATTTAGTCCATCATTAATATAAGCACCTTCAAGGGCTTTTGTTAGCTGCTCAACCTCTTGTGTATAGAAGTTGGCAGTTTTGCTCTTTTGTTGCAAATTTAGGAGTTTGGCTGATAGCACTTCAACCGATTCTCCTTTTACAGTCGAAGACAGTTTGCTCACAATTTGTGCAATTGAGTTTTCATCGCTAATCGAATTGCGTGCGTGGCCTTTAAGCTTTGATTTTATCAATTGGACTGCCGTTGCCTCGTGTGTCTCTTTAATTGAGTCCACCAACTGCAACGCGTCCACGAAGCTTCTTAAATTTTCGGCCTTGCCATCAAACTCTGGTATCAGCGATGACGCTGTCTTTATAAACTGAATCTTTGTTTGCGACATATCTGGCAATTGCGAAATAGTTGGGTCTAAATTAACGTTATCAGCCGTTTCGCTTCTTGCGGGGCTGTTGTTGGGAGTAAGTCCACTTTTGGAATCTTCTTCCGAAACTATGCTTATGTACGCCGTATTTGGCGATTTTGGTGTGGGGCTTATTGATCTGACGTCCTCCTCATCTACAGCTATATATGTTACTGCACTACTTAATGTATTTGGCAAGTGTATATCTAAGCCATGCCTTTCTTTTACAGCGTTCAGCTGTTCTCTTAGGCGTTTTACAACGTCCGAAGCCTGAGTCCAATGGAGATCCGTGAGTCTAGATTTGTTTTCTAGAAATATCTCTCGGATCTCATTATATAATTGCACCAATTTAATGGTGTGCCTATTCAACGTACCTATCTGTGTTGGTCTATTTTGAGTGAGGCTTTTGTACGATTTTTCGAACTCGGCTCTCAGCTCACCTACTCTCTTGCATATAGCATTCCAATCCATGTATTATGGAAAGTTCGGATGCTCCGCAAAGGGTTTTTTTTTTTTACTAATTCTCCTGAACACCTTTTTTTTCGTGTTATTTACTTTTAATTCATTTTTATTTATTTATTTTGAAATTCTATTTCCAGTTATAATTTCTTATCTTAATAAGATACTTATATTTATATATATATATGTATATCTATATATGTTTTTTTTTACATATTTTTCTTGTCTTATATTCACAAAATTTAAAATTTATTGTTTTTAATATTTGAACACCACATAATCTGTTACGCTGCCCAAAATGGGGTGTTCTTCTTTAATTGGTACTATTTCTAAACCTGGTATTAGGTGTAATACTTCGGCTTTTCTTTTAATAGTACCACAACAGATTAGTGGTGAGCAAAGTGTTACGTATGTCGACATGTATAAGTTTTCTAAGGCCAATATAGTTTCTGGCGTAGTGGAAACTAAAAATTTAAATTTATTAACGAACTCAGGTTCGTTTCGTACTATTTCTAGTACGCATTCTCTTATGTGCTCATACATGTCTACATACATATAAAAATGATTTCGAGCCCTTTGCTTTTCAGATGTACAATAACAAATTTATTATTTTTCTTAGTTTTTTTTTCAATTTAAAAAAAAAAATTTTCAAATTTTATCTAAATCATTAGCCCTACTTAAATATTTTTTCTTAAGGCATTTGTTGTGCAATTTGTACAATTTGAAAAACAAATTTGCGCCCATCAATATAACTATTAATATTAACAGAATTATAATAGTGTCCACGTCTACTTTTTGGGACTCTACTTTATTTATGATACCTGCAGTGGAATCCACTACTTTTGTATCTATCAAACCCATCGTGGGTATACTACTTAATTTTACCTCGACTATGCCACGTATATGTGGCTTATCTATTTCTACCTGACCTGTCTTGCTTATACTATTGCTATTCATTCATAGCCGTTCATTTTTTTTACAAAATTCTTTCCTTTTTTTTTTACATCGATCCCTACCTAGTTTATATCTTTACGAGCCATTTGCAGGGACAGCTCATAATTACAATGTTTCTTACAATTTTTTCTTACGTATACATTTTACTTAATTATTAATGCATTACAATATTTTGCATTACAAATTTTTATTTTTATTGTTTTTTATAAATTAACTTTTTCCGCTGATGAGGTGATATTCCGTTGTTGTCCTCTTGGCCTATGGTTTCAGGCGGTGGCGGTGCTGGTCGTCTCACAGGCTAGGCCACCTTGGAACGGTTGGCGGTGCCGGTGCTGGTCATCAGTTACTTCTGCTTTCTGGATAGGGAACTCTTGTTGCTGTCGGATCCGGCTGTTGTCACTGCGTGTGTTTGCACGTTCCCTCGCAGGCTGGTGTGAAGAGAGGTCCCTCGCAGTCCGTTGGGCAAGTTTCTTTGTAGACAGGTATATCTTTCTTTTCTGGAACTTTAGTTTTTAATTTAGTATTTCCAATAACTGATATATTTTTTTCGCTTTCGAATGCTAATGTGCCTTTTTTATTTTGAATTTCTTTTTTTAGAAATTCTAATTCGGCCTGGAGTTTACAAGCTAACTCCCAGGCGGGGGGTTGTTGCGTATTCAAAGCCGTTTTTATCTCCGCTATTCTTTTAGCGATTTTCCGGCGTACGCCCCCTCTTCTATTTTTCAATTTCTTGTATATATATATATATTATTTTTGTTTTTGGCACATCACTAGCACTCTACTCACTCAGACTTTTGTTTTAATTCCTTCCATTGTTGTGGTAGTAGGTCAGCGCGGTATAATGCCACTCTCATCTTTTTCCATACAATATTTTTCCGTAGGTTTTCCTCCGTAGAAGAGCGGCTGCTTTTTTCTTCATCGACGGCAGGGTTCACTTTAATTTTTTACTGGAGTTTTCTCTCCCCGTTTGCTTGTTTCTTCTGTATTAATAACATCATCCGAAGATTGCAGCTGTCATGGTCGCCATGAAATATTCCCAGACTTAAATTCAGAACACACGTCTAGTTTAGTTTTTAACTTTTATTCGATTGATTTCATATATAAAATGTTCTTAGCCTAAAGCTGCGTTGCTGATTCAGCAGAAGGCAGCGGCAGAGCAGCCTTATGTATATATGCTTATATATAACGTAAGAGAGTGGTATGCATATATGTCTCATGAGCGGTCAATGCATGAGAATGCTGACGCGGCTAATTGCGCCAGCTACTTTCAAGTCATTGCACTGTCGCTGTTTAAATTATGTTTATGCAGCAACAAAGTGTTGCTGTTGTATATATTTGACGGGCACTGGATACAGTGCACTCTCGACATATGCGCATACTACAGTACGATGGCAAGCGGAGGTTGGGATCCCAGCTTAAACCACGTAGAGCAAAAAGAAGGAATTGCTTCTGAACAGACTCAATACGTTCCTGTTGCTTTCTATACTGCGGACACCAAACGCATGAGCAGTATTCAAGCACAGGGCGTACTAGTGCAGTGTAAAGAAGCTTAGTGGTATATGGGTCATTGAATTCCTTGGACCAACGTTTAATGAATCCAAGTAACCCCTTAGCCTTATTGACAATACTAGATATGTGAAGGTTGAAGTTCAATTTGGAATCAAAAAGAACCCCAAGGTCTTCAACAGTCGATATACGTTGCAATAGCACATTGTCAATCGTATACGTAACTAAATGAGGCAAAGTTCGGTGAAATGTCATGAACTTACACTTAGCGCAATTGAGGTACAAGTGGTTAGCTAAGCACCACGATTGCATGCAGTTCAGATCATCCTGCAGGCGATGAGAATGAGTATGGTCTTTATAAGTCAGAATAAGTTTCACATCATCAGCATACATAAGAATATGAGAGTGTGACAAGGTAGAGGGGAGGTCATTAATAAATAATGTAAAAAGTAAGGGGCCAAGATGGCTACCTTGAGGCACACCTGATGATGCAAACACGGGCTTAGAAATGTGCGACCTAAGCAAGATCCGTTGGGATCTGTCTTTTAGATAAGACGAAATCCAACACAAAAAAGCGGAGGGAAATCCTATACGACTTAGCTTAAAGAGCAGAAGATCATGGTTCACAGAGTCAAATGCTTTACTGAAGTCAGTGTAAACGACATCAGTCTGCATTTTTAGAATAAATGCTTCATTTACCAAGGAAGTAAATTCCAGCAAATTGGTCGTAGTAGACCGTCTCTTCATGAATCCATGTTGAGCTGGAGATATGACAGATTTACAGAGGTGCTGCAAAGTGCTGCAAACTATTTTTTCAAATAATTTTGGTATGGCAGACAACTTTGCAATTCCTCTGTAGTTTGAAATATCAGACTTACCACCCTTTTTATAAAGAGGAATAATAAAAGATTCTCTCCAAATAGCTGGAAAGATTGAGGAACCAAGTGACAGATTAAAAAGTTTAAGTAATGGTTGTAAAAGGGAACTAGAACACTCCTTGAGAACACAACTAGGAATGTTGTCTGCACCAGGAGAGTATGAAGATTTTAAGGATTTGATAGCAGAGAGTAGACAGCTATCAGAAATTATGGGAGCGTAAATAGTGTGGGAAGATGAAATGCTATAAGGATAAGAGGTATTACTAATAGAGACAGAGGAATATGTTGATTGGAAGAAGTTGGCAAACAAGTCAGCAGCTTCAGAATCGTTGCTGGCTTTTTTGTCACCAAGGAAAAATGACGAAGGAAGGGAAGCAGATTTACGTTTAGAGTTAACGAACTTATAGAATTGTTTAGGGTCCTGTGCAAATTGTATCTTGCATCGGGCAAGGTAATTATTATAACATTGTGAATTAAGGAGAGCAAAATTGGATTTCGCTAAAGAGTATTTATAGAAGTCAATAGATAGGCCCGACTGCTTATACTTTTTAAAGCATCTAGATTTAACATTTTTTAGGTTTGAAAGTCTTGGCGAAAACCAAGGAGGTTTTGATGACGCAGACGAAATGACACTTTTTGGGATGCAGACATCAAAAAGAGATTTAATAGTGTCATAGAAAAACTTTACGGCTATGTTGATGTCAACAGCACTATACAAATAGGACCAATTACTTACTGCAATAAGTTCGTTTAGCAAAGAAAAATTTCCTTTGCGAAAGCACAAACTAGTATTTTTGGGAATAAGTGCTGGAGTAGAGGTAGGGTTTGAAATTGAAAGGGAAATTTGCAAAGTAGGGTGGTAAGAATCTTCAGGCAGTATAAGGGGAGAAGACCTACAGATAACTGTACTAGTAGGGTCGGTGACAAAGACGAGATCAAGCATTCTACTTAAGTGATTAGGTATAGAATTAATTTGGAACAATGAAAGGTCAAACAAGCAGTCTAAACAGGCATGCTCTGCCGAGGGTACCAAATAATTAGACTGATTGAAGAATGACCATTCAATGTTAGGCAAATTAAAATCACCTACCACAACGAACGCGTCACTGTCACGTAGGAGATTAGAGATTCCTTTTATACAGGTTATATGTTCCATATAGACCTGTATATCAGAAGAGGGAGGTATATAAGAACAACAGATGTATAGTGCAAAAGACGGAAAAGATACTCTTACAGCAACCAATTCAACATCATTAGGTACATTTACATCAATTATTTCCGACCGATAGGAGGAATTGACTGCAATCAGTACGCCTCCGCCACGTCGAGCCGGACGATCTCGTCGAAAGATACAAAAATTATCTGATAAGATTTCGTTATCAGAAATCGTGGGATTTAACCACGTCTCTGAGAACGCAATAATATCAGATTCAAACGAAAAACTACTAAGAAATAAACTACTGAGCTTGGACACAATACCCCTAACATTCTGATATAGAATGTTTAACGAAAGTGGACGAGCTCCTAGTTTTTTGAAGTCGAGCTTGAGGTTGGCTGCAAAGGTTGGCCAGCAGACTGTAAGTTGACCGGCAAAGAGCGAGCTCGTTTTTTCTGCCTAAACTCATGTACAATCATTTGTGGCGGCCAAAATTTTGGGTCACAAATAGTTGTAAATGATTCAGGCGGCACACTTATTTTGAACGAGGCTATTTCTCGGGGCTCGGAAAAGCTAAACTTAGAAATAGATACAGCAGCTGTCGACTTACTTGCGATATAGGCAGCGATAGCCTCACAAGAAGTATCAGGGGACAACCGAGACACGAAAACTTGCTTTCTAGGAGCTACCACTGTAAGGGCCGCTGCTTGCTGATCAGCTCCATTTGAAAAAAAGTTTCGAAACGCATGGATTTTCTGCTTTATATGCCAACATTTTCATTGCCTCTCGATAACCCCGTATTCGTTACATGTATATTTTTTAATTCAATAGTCGCAAGGGTGTCTGGAATAATATTCAAATCCATCGCATTCATAAAATCCCTGCCCAATACAACATCATGACTCATAGACTCGTTCGCAACAACAATTAAATCAAAATATTATTTTCAGTAATCCTTTAAACATAAAGCAAGAAATCTTTCCAAAGACATTTAACTGGCTTTTATTCAGTCCAAAGTATGAATTATAAACTAAATCTAAAGAAATTTCATTTGGTATGCATGACCTTTTTACAAAAGAAATGGCGCTACCAGAGTCTATGAGACATTCTGTAATGAGGGCATATTTAATATTATTTAAAAAGTGTATTTTATAATTGCACATTTACATAGCAATTGCGTCTGTGTGAGTGTATGTATGCCTATGCGCATCTATTCGTGTCTGTGTAAACATGTGTGCAGTCAACCAAAGCACCAGCACCAACAACAGCAACGGACACATAATAACCAACTATGGGTATTTCCAAAATTTTAGTTCGAAATTCCAAGAATTACGGGAGTTACGATTTGCGGGGGAGAGGGGGGAGGGAGGGAAATTCCAAAATATACATTTTCTGCGTATTCACATAAGGCATCTGGGACTAAAATTTGGTGTTCCTAGGTCTTATAGTCTCCGAGATATAGGCGATTATACGAATGGAAAATCGGGAAAACCCCCATAGGGGGGAAGTGGGGGGGGGGAAATCAAAAAAATAAAACAAACTCGTATAGAATACACTGTTGGCACAGATGCTGTTTTAGATTAGGATAGTTTAAGAGAAATATTTGAATTTTAGTTTAGGGCGAAAAGAGAGCGCGAGAGCGGCCGTTTGACGTCGCCTCGCGCCCTTTTTTCGCCGCCTTAGGCTTAGTTTAGCATGTAAGCCGAATTTTGAAGTTAGTTGTAAAACCGAGCTAAACACAAGCACAATTGTCGCCGAATCGTTTTGTAATTTTCAATATAAAAAAAGTTAAAAGCAAGCGTCCCATTTTTCTTTGTTTCTAATAATTTATATAAAATCATATAAATTTTCATTGGCGCCCGAGCAGGGACTTGCTTGTTTTTTTTAATTAAAAACTTTAATTTGTGCGGAACCGCGTCGGTCGTGTTGTTGTTGCTGACTGGGGATTATGTTGTGTTGCTGCCACGTCAACTGGATTTGGAGGATGAGTCAAGTCGACCAAAGGGAAGTTCCTGAGCCAAAGTCGACTTCACCAGGTACTGTGCTAAAGCTTGAAAGTGAAATTTAACCAGCGAATTGCTTATTTCGGCCTTCAACTTTCAACCTTTGGCACATACGTGACCATAATATAATATGGTAAATAGTTGAGCATAATTAACACAAATATAAATCGCATGTCGTACTAATATTAAATAAAAGTGAACCGCTATAGGCAATTATTTATAGTGCCAATTTATTGTCGTTTGATTTTGTTATACATACATACATACTTGTACATAAATATACATAGCCACTTTTACATACTGCATTCCCCCCACGTCAATCTCAGTCATCCGTCGGCAGTTTTCGTTTGTTGCTTGCTCTCGTTGTTCTCATCAACAACAGCTGCTGAAGTTATTCGGAGCGACTTTTATGTCGACGATATGTTAACTGGTGCTGAAAGTGTTGAACAGCTAAAAAAGCTTCGAGCAGAAGTGTCGCACGTTCTTCAAAGTGCAGGCTTCGAATTGGCAAAGTGGTTTTCGAACTGCTCGGAACTGTCCGCATTTGATAGCACAGTTATTCCAGTAGCCACAGTCGACTCAGACCCAACCAAAACGCTCGGCGTTATGTGGTTGCCGAAGGAAGATGTATTTCAGTTCCAGTTGGAAAATTCCTTCCTAGATCTCCGCTCGACAAAACGGAACATATAATCGGTGACTGCCAGGCTTTTCGATCCTCTGGGCCTTCTTTGCCCGCTGATCACCAAAGCAAAAATGTTGCTGCAAGATTTGTGGCTACAAAAACTAGATTGGGACGAATCCATCCCTGAGAATCTTCATACAGTTTGGGACTCATTTAAGCAGAATTTGTTGAACCTCAGCGGTATTCAAGTCCCTAGATTCGTCCATACAGATACGCAGTCACCCATTCAAATACATGCGTTAGCCGATGCCTCAATGTGAGCTTATGGCGCCTGTATTTATGTTCGTGTTTCGACTGCGAATGATTGGAAAGTGTCACTTTTGACCTCAAAATCCAAAGTAGCTCCACTCAAGACGAAAACTTTGCCTCGTCTTGAGCTGTGTGCAGCTCACCTTCTCGCAGATCTTTTTCGTCAAGTCCGCCCGTTGCTTAATTTTCCAATAGACAAGATTGTTATGTGGACTGACTCGGAAATAACGCTCCACTGGATCAAGTCACATCCGTCGGCATGGTCAGTTTTCGTTTCAAACAGGGTTTCTCAAATCCAAGAGTGGTCCGAGAATGCAACGTGGCGACATGTCCCAACGAAATCCAACCCAGCAGACATCGTGTCCAGAGGATGTAATGTAGACGAGTTGCGTAGCTCCATTTGGTTCCTCATGGAATCGGAAGAAAATTGGCCTGTGAATGCTCACTTCGAACCGCCTAAAAATTCAGCTGCCCTAGAAATTCGTAAGTCTGCTGTAGTTTTACTCGCAGATCGGCAAGCCAATTATATTCTCGAAGTTATCGAAAGGTACTCGTCACATTCAAAATTGCTGAGGGTGTTCGTTTGGGTTTTTCGATTTATACAAAGGTGCAGAAAGGTCTCGAAGCCCTTTGACCCTATAGCCAAGCCAAGCGAACTCAATTTGGTATTCAACAAAATTGTTCAAGTCATCCAGGACAATGAGTTCGGTGACGAAATCGACAAGGTTCGAAAAAAGAGAACACTAAACGCTAACTTACAGCGTCTGAGTCCATTTCTACATGAGTTTAGAGAAGACGGTTTCTTGCTTTCCTTGCTGAGAGTGGGGGGAAGATTATTAAATGCTCCTATCCCGTATGAAGCCAAGTTTCCGTTGTTGCTTTCTAAAAAGTCGCAATTCATAAGATCGTACATATCTTATTTGCATGTGTCAAATTGCCATGCTGGCCCTAGATCGCTGGTGAGCCTGCTTCGTGAGCGAGTTTGGCTGGTTAACGCTCAGGAAGTGTGTCGCCGAACAGTACGTTCGTGCATCCTCTGCTTCAAATGGAAGCCTCGGTTGGCCTCCCAAGTAATGGGAAATCTTCCGGCAGACAGGCTCCAGCCGTTCCACCCGTTCGAAGTATGTGGTGTTGATTTTTGTGGCCCTATAAGCACAACGCTCCGCATCCGTGGCAAGCCACCGTACAAGTCGTACGTGACTCTTTTCGTTTGTTTTGCCTCGAAAGCGGTTCACTTAGAGCTTGTATCAGACCTAACCACTGATGCTTTTCTCTTGGATTTTGGAAGGTTCGTCGGCAGGAGTGGCGTCCCACGGGAAGCATACTACAACGTGACGAACTTCGTAGGAGCCGACCAGAAGCTGCATTGGTTCCGAGCAAGGTGGGGAAAAGGAAGCGGAAGCGTACGCGAATTCGCATCAAAAAAGGATGCGAGTTTGCGTACATACCACCCAGAGCACCTCACTTCGGCGGTCTATGGGAGGCAGGTGTCAAGTCTGCAAAGCACCTGTTCCTACGGACGGTGGGCAATGCGCTCCTGACCGCAGAAGAGCTCGGAACACTCCTGACGAGCGTCGAGGCGGTGCTGAACTCTCGGCCACTGGGACCACTCAGCGTGGACCCCAGCGACGGCGAGGCGCTAACCCCGGGCCACTTTCTAATCGGGCGGCCTCTTCTGGCGACTCCAGCTCCACCGCTCCCGGACATCGACAGCCAAACCTGCTTAAGGCGATGGCGCAATGCCTCGTGTCTCAAGCACAGGTTTTGGCAGCGATGGTCCCGGGAGTACATTTCGAGCCTCCAGGTGCGAGCGAAGTGGTTCCAGGAGAAACCCAACGTCGTCGTGGGACAACTCGTCGTGGTGGCCGAAGACAACGTGCCGCCACAAAAGTGGGTACTTGGCAGGGTCACCACAACTCACGCCGGGACAGACGGGAAGGTGCGGGTGGCCGACGTCGCCACGAGTAGCGGCAATCTCCGAAGGGCGATTCACCGGTTGGCGCCATTGCCCGTCGAAGGACGATGTCCCTCCAAGGGGGCCGGTGTTGGCGCAGATGCTGTTTTAGATTAGGATAGTTTAAGAGAAATATTTGAATTTTAGTTTAGGGCGAAAAGAGAGCGCGAGAGCGGCCGTTTGACGTCGCCTCGCGCCCTTTTTTCGCCGCCTTAGGCTTAGTTTAGCATGTAAGCCGAATTTTGAAGTTAGTTGTAAAACCGAGCTAAACACAAGCACAATTGTCGCCGAATCGTTTTGTAATTTTCAATATAAAAAAAGTTAAAAGCAAGCGTCCCATTTTTCTTTGTTTCTAATAATTTATATAAAATCATATAAATTTTCATACACATATAACGCATCTTTGTGCAAAATTTGGTGTCTCTATCTCTTATAGTCTCTGAGATCCAGGTATTCATACGGACGGACAGACAGGGCTAGATCGACTCGTCTCGTCATGCTGATCAAGAATATATATACTTTGTGGGGTCTGCCACGCCTCCTTCTGTCTATTACATTTTTCAGCTCCCGCAAACCTAATATACTTCTGTATAATTATAAAAAAATTAATTTCAGGATTTTCTGTGCCCACTTTCTTATGTTATTCGATATTTACATAAAGGTGTGCTAATCAAATGTCGCAAAATAAAAGTGAATTTTTGGTATTAAAATTCTGTTAAAATATTATTTATAAAGCTAATACAATACCTATTTCTTTTTCTGGTGTATAATTTAATGAACTTTTATTGGCTAGAAAGGCACTTGCGTTTTTTTTTTCGCATCGCCTTTTTAAAGATGTCATAATTATCTCTTTGAAGCTGCTCATAGATATAGAAGGCCGATTCGGAGTTTATGCCCAAAAGCTGCAGTGTCAGCGATTACTTAAGCTCCCATCGATATTTACCAACTGCACCCAGCAGTGCAGCCTTATCTCACACATGTTCCAGTTTTATAATTATTATTGGGTCAACAGAAGCGTTTTTATTTGACATTTGTGGCCCCAAAGTTTTCAGAAAAAATGGTTTCGCTTCTTACTGAACGTGAATGCCTTTAGTTCTGACTGCAACTCAATTCTGGAACTCGTGTTTGATGTAAATGCTAGTCGCTGTAAACGGCTGTCGATATTGGCTAAATGTCCAAAAGTAACTGTCACCGCAATTTCTTCCACACTCATTTTATGTTGACCTAAATAAAATGAGTAATGATTATTATGGACCTTATCGTAAAACTCCCAAATAAAGGCAACGTTCTCATTTATTTTGGACGCGACCGTATAAGTGCAACTCTAAAAGCCCTTGCGCTCAGACGACTGCCCATGCGCAGCTGTTCCATTCGAAAGCTTTTTAATTGCCTAAAATAAGCTTTCTTAATCTGATTCGATTTCCGGCTTAAGCAGATGATTCATTTCTTCTCAAGTCTTACTCAAGATATCCAATCTACGCCAATCCACGCCGCTCTAAAGCACTTATAATATTTAATAAAGTCACGTGGTAGACCAAATTATTTAATCTAAAGACATCGTCTTAATTTTAAAAAGTGCGTGATTTATTCAAGGTGTCGTACTATTTTAAAATCCCACCTAAGAGCACCGCCGTGATTATTTTGATCATCCCACGAAGAGTGCGAAAATTATATATACTTTTTTGCAATTTGGCATTTACAACAGGTAAGCCTCATGCAATGTCATCAATTTCATGCTTCTAACAAGCATCCATTTACACAAGAGAACCTGCATCGGTGGCCTTTACTTTATTTTGAGCTACCCACGCATTAGCCAATTTGTGGTACGTTAACCAAGGTCCAGATCCCAGCGTCGGCACAAGTAACACATGTGTTAAGCCCCAGCATGGGCTGGCGCTAAAGATGCGCCCGGCTAGCTCAGTTGCTAAAGCATGAACTAATGCTAAAGCCGTCACCAGCTCTACCAAACATTCCCCAAATTTGACTCCAATTTGCGATTGATAAGATAAGCTGATCTGTCGGTTTAAAACCTGTCGCTTGCCAAATCAACATCCAGTTTAAATGGCTTTAAATCCATCAGCGCCTCATTAAACGAGACCAAGCCATTACCGGAGACCACAAACTGTGTATCGATAGGATAATATTTGCAAATAATCTGAATATCATAGGTTAAATCTAATTCCGTTTTCTTTTTATTAAGCCTCAGTGTGCTATGTGTGTGTTGTTGCACATAATATGTTATGTTGTTGTTAAACATAATATGCAAATTTGTACCAACAGCCAATCATCGTCAACAGGTCTGCTGACATCGATGGACCCGTAATGTTGTGAGTACGGTGCAGCCGAAAATATTAAATGCAAAAAGGTCATAAACTGAATGCAACAACTGCATAGCAATCTGCTATAAATCTTAATCCTTTTTTCTTAAACGCCAGTAATTGAATGCGGCTTACATTTTGTTATTATATTTAACTATTCACTTCTTCTTTAGTCTTAAGTGTACTTAAACTATCTATCTTGATCAATATGAATTGTTTCGAAATATGAATTTTCTTGAATGAATAACTTTATTTCCATATGGGCACCTAAAGTATCTCACACTTTAATTATAAAAAGGGTAGGGTCATATAATTTGTTTGATCTTACAGGTAGGGAGGGTATATAAGAGGAACACTTTCATCTTAGTTCTTCAAATGCGTAAAGTAGGCGCATCTCAATGTAGTACAAGCGGCTTTTGGATTCATTCCTTATCTGTCTACGAATTTTTATTTATGTGACGGCCATGGAGTAAGCAGCACCAACGAACCCCCCATTTTCCCTGAGCACGGCCGGACCCCTATAGTAGACAGAAGTGTTGCCGAGACCGCATGATGTCGTGCACGTTACATAAAATAAAATGGCACCCAACGTGGCGCCCGAAGAAGAAGAAATTTTAGGCTTCATGTCAAAACACCCCACGCTTCTCAAAATACCCTTTCAATATTCCTTTTCCCCTTAAACCACGCATAATCATCCAACGTTTTTATTAGTTTCCGAGCGTATATTTTGAATCTAGCTAGGAGCAGCTGACTTTTCATTCTAAATAGAATCGAGATTGTTCAAGCTGGATATTTTCGGCATGTTCTTCTTCAATTTGGAATGTAAATCTATTTGATTTTTAAGAAGTTTCAGTTTCGGAACTATCTTTTGTCTATCGATATATCGAGTTTGATATACTCTCATAACAAAAGAAATTATAATTAATTCATAGTCATGGCTGTACGGCGTAGTACAGAAGACTTAGTCAGCTTATCAGGCATACCTAACGAGTTTGTTATATGTACAATTTGTACCGACAAAAGTTCAGAAATAGGTTTCACCGAAACCGTCTGCAAGCATAAGTTACATAGGAACTGTCTATCAGAGTGGTTGAGTAATAACAACTCATGCCCAATTTGTAGGCAGCCGTGTACACTCGCACAGAGCTCTGATAATCGCTCGGCACAACCTAGATTAAGCTCTGAAGGTGTCGTTGGGAGACCTCGTGCTCCATTGAGTAACACTCAGTCAGGAGTCGCCCCCAGAACTCGGCAAGCAACGAGAGCACAAAATAGAAATACTCCGAGTAGAGGAAATATGCATATCTAGCTCGCGCATAAGGCATGCACCAAGTGTACAGGCTTCCGAGATTAATACTATATCCGAAGACCGTATTCAACAAATAATCGCTAATTCTTTAGAAAACTATCGTCAAAATATTACTACGTCAGTAACTGACCAGATCAGCGACGCAGTACGAAATTTGTCTTTATCTGGCCTTTCAAGAGAAGCCCGAGAAGAGCCACAGCTTGAATGGGAAAATTATATTCATTTAGGTGGTCCGCGTTCAATTATTGAACACGACAATAGTCAGAGAAATAGAACGACCAATGTGCGAGCCACTACACAGGAGTGATTGATCGTACTGATAGAATTTCAAATGTTATATCAAATTGGAAATTACAATTCTCAGGATCTGCAAATGACATCCCAATCGAAGATTTTATCTACCGAGTAAATTGTTTGACGTCAAAATATTTGGATGGAAACTTTGAGTTATTGTAGCAGTTTGCAAATCTATTGTTTTCTGGACCTGCTTGAATGGTAAAATTATATTCATTTAGGTGGTCCGCGTTCAATTATTGAACACCAGATTTAGCGTCGTTACGTAAGAAGTGTCATCGCCACGAAGAGTTTTTTCGCAGTCTCAGAACGAAACCATATCCCAAGCGATTTATTAATTCTATTAACCACGAAGAAAATTTTGATGAACCTTCAGAACAATATTCTGAATTAGTCAGTAAGGTCTGCGCGATATACCACGCAAATAAGTTAAAGTGTTGGAACTGTGACGAGCCAGGTCAGATACCATGATTGTTTAAAACCTCGTCGTGTTTTCTGCTAGGGCTGTGGCTTACTTGATACTTATAAGCCCAACTGTGTTAAATGTACACCGAGATCGGAAAACTCAGCACAGGATGTCCACCGGGTTTCGATTGGGGATGTCCGACGTTAGCCTTGGGTTCAAAGACAGTTATATATCCAGCATTACCAGACGTACTGTTCAGGCACTAGCATGAACATGAGAACCTTTCGTCACGGACCTGCAGCAGATAGACGACGAGGCTATCTGGTGACATGTGCGATTGCCACATGCCACGATCCTCTGTTTGTTTAGGCGATCCTTTGTGCAGCAATAAAATTTAATGACGGCTGCACACAGGTGACGTAGGCGACGGAAAAAGGGTCTTAGAAACGCGATAGTACTTATAAATAGAATTAAGACAACGCTGAGTCCTACAAACTCAGCGATAGCATAAGTAACTTTAAGATAACGCTGCGCCTTACAAACGCAGCATAGCATAAGGGCATGCAGCTAGCAATAACTGCGTGCCAGAATATTCTACTCGTAAAAGTGTACGCACGCGTTTTAGTGTAAACATTTTTTGGTCCTTCGAGTCTTAACAAAACAAGTAAAAAAGCTAAAGTCGGGTGTCCCGACTTTGAAATACTATGTACATATGTTTGCAATAATTATAGAAAATAAAAAAATTAAGAAAATTAAAAAAAAAAATTGTGATCGGATTTACCTTTATCGGTATTCGAACTCACGTAAATGGTGTATAATTGCACATTTACATAGCAATTGCGTCTGTGTTAGTGTATGTATGCCTATGCGCATCTATTCGTGTCTGTGTAAGCATGTGTGCAGTCAACCAAAGCACCAGCATCAACAACAGCCGCGGGCAGCGTTTGAGCAGCGCTGCAGCAGCAAATATATTTATGGCTATAACTTCTTGTTAAATCGGTCTATCATGATGAAACTTGGCGTACAGACACATAATTTAATATTTACAAAATTTTAGTTCGAAATCCCAAGAATTACGGGAGTTAGAGAAAATTGCGATTTGCGGTGGCGAGGTGGGGTGGAGGGGAATTCCAAAAAACACATTTTCTTCGTATTCACATAAGGAATCTAGGACTGCGGTCCCTAGCTCATATAGTCTCTGAGATATAAGCGATTATACGAATGGAAAATCGGGAAAACCCCCATAGGGGGGAAGTGGGAAGGAAAATCAAAAAAATAAAACAGACTCGTATAGCGTACACACATAAGGAATCTTTGTGCAAAATTTGGTGTCTCTATCTCTTATAGTCTCTGAGATCTAGGTGATCATACGGACGGACAGACGGACGGACGGACAGACAGGGCTAGATCGACTCGTCTTGTCATGCTGATCAAGAATATATCTTTGTGGGGTCTGCCACGCCTCCTTTTACCTGTTACATTTTTCAGCTCGCGTAAACCTAATATACTCTTGTACACTTCATGTACAGAGTATAAAAATCTGTAAAGTTACCAAAGCGAGCGTTTCTGTGGCTTTTAACCACCACTAGCTGTGAGTCGAGGCACGCCTGGTTGATCAGGCGATCAAAACAAAAACATCATTAAGCCAAACAAAAAATTTAAAAAAAAATGCTATCTGAACAAACTCTGGCCCTGTTGAAGAAGCAGAATGCAGTGCGCGACCAAATTCTGGACGCCACAGCGAGGGGAGGAAACGCACCCATCGTGAAAAAGGTGATTTCGCTGCCCAGAACACGACGCTATTGAAAATCGGTCACGTCGATCATCAATATTTTAATGACAAAATATTTGATGTAACAATGACAGTCATCCGGACATATTTTTATTCGGAGATGAAGGTCGAAGTTGCCGACCAAGCCAAGAAAGACGATCACCCGATGCCGCTGGAAAAAACGGACATAAAGGAAGTGCTGCACATCAGGCCAACTACATCTAAAGGACTAGATGATAATCAGGCAGATGCATCACAATGAAGCCCAAGTCCAGTACACAGCATGGTAGACCTAGTGGATAAGAGAGCAGAAAAGGTAAGGCAATACATAAAAAGGGTGTATGCCTGCCTAGATCACGGCGATTTGGAAGGGATCCTTGACCACAAAGTACAAATGAAGTTCCTGTGGTCAAAAGTTTAGTCAACGCTCAATAAACTGGAGGTAAAATATGAAAAATTTGCCTTTGATGTCGACGAGATCGATGATCTAGAATGCAAAGTCCACTTATTATCTGAAAACATTGACAGAAAAATAAGGGAATTGCAAAACAAAATAGACGAAACGCCCGAGCTACCTAAAGCGGAACTTCCTCATTTTAATGGAGATCCCAAAGATTGGCCAACGTTTTTTGAAAATTTCTCCGAGGTTATACACTCCAGAAAAGATATCAGCGATATTAAAAAACTGAAGAACAATGATGAAGGCAATATCCGAAAGTTCTTGGACACAGCAAGAGAGAACATATACATCATAAAAGAACAAATTGGCCAAGATTCTGAGGTATTGTTCGCTCAGATTTTGCTGCGACGTTTTTCTACTGGAGTCCTCCTAGACTCTGTTCAAAATATTGCCATCTACAAAGAAGCACAGAAAACGACCAATATAAGATGTCGTTTTTGCCAGATAGATGGACGTGAAATAGCCAGATGCCAAAAATTTAAGGCCGAAAGCGCAGAGAGTTTGTAAATAAAAACTCCCTGTGCTACAAATGCTTAGGTGCTCATAGCATGAAAGATTGCAAAAAGAATTGGACATGCAATCGATGCTCTAAGGCCCATATCAACTTGCTTCATGATGATGGAGTCAGATATCAGGTCGTAACAAGTACTTGCTTAAACCAGAAAGAGCAAGATACGCTACTGGCCACGGCTCTGATTCTCGTAAAAAACAAAACTGGAAATTATGAGCAGTTGAGAGCGTTAATTGATGGTGGCTCACAAAAAATACTTATATCAGAAGATGCGGCACAACTTTTGAAACTTCGGAGGACTAAAAGCAATGTGGAAGTCCAGGGGATGTCAGAAGGTGTCGATTTCATCAAAAATAGTGTCTGTTTGGAAATAAAACCAAGGTTTGCAATCAGCTTTGAAACCACAACGCAAGCCTTAGTACACCCCAAACTGCAAAGAGCTCTACCGAGTAAAAAAATAGACTTGGATGTTACCAAGGATTGGAAGGGTTGCGAACTAGCAGACCCATACTTCAATGAACCCAGCACAGCCAGCCACATCAAGCGGTCATCCGACCTAACAGTCTAACTACCAAGCTTAGAGTAGTGTTTCACGCGTCCGCAAAAACCTCCAATGGGTTAAGCCTCCATGACGTAATGTTGGTCGGTCCTAAAATTCAAAAGGATATTTTCGATATCTTGATAAAATGGCGACAATGGCAATACGTGATGACAGCTGACATCGGGAAAATGTATCGCCAAATTAAAATAGCCAAAGATTACCAATTATACCAATATATCCTCTGGAGAGATAATCCAAAAATGGCAGTGAAACAGTTCAAGTTAACTACAGTAACGTATGGAACTTCAGCAGCGCCATTTTTAGCCGCCCGATGTCTTCAAGAGTTGGCAAACTACTACTGCAAGGAAAACCTTCGATTGATTATCACTGGTGGAGACTCAATAAGCGACTGCATTAAAGTGCAAATTGAACTTCGAAGCATCATGGAAAAAGCTGGACTACATTTACGTAAATGGGTTTCTAACGATGACAGAATCCTCTCTGGAATTCACGGTGGTGACTCAACTGAGAAAATCTCTATTCACGAGGACGAGGCAGTAAAAACTCTTGGCCTACAATGGGACCCCAAGAAGGATGTCTTCACATTTTTCGTCGATTGTCCAAAATTAAATCGCATTACAAAGCGTTTAATTCTATCACAATTGGCAAGAATCTTCGATCCACTGGGATGGCTTAAACCGGTAACACTACAAGGAAAATGCTTTATTCAGGAGTTATGGAAACTGCCGCTTACATGGAATACAGAGTTAGACCCCAATCTGGCAAAACTCCGGCAACGGACGACATCGAACTACATGGGTTTTGCGATGCCTCTGAAAATGCATATGCAGCAGTGGTGTATACCAAAATCGGAGCTAAAATCACCTTGCTGGCAGCAAAAAGTAAGGTGAATCCGATAAAAAACAAGAAGACAATTCCCAAATTGGAACTATGCGCAGCTCATTTGTTGAGTAAACTTCTATATAAAATACAAGCTATAATAGGAGATCAAAGCAAATAACAGGCATGGAGTGACTCTCAAATTACTCTGGCTTGGATTCAGAATAAGCGCAGCAAAGACAAATTCGTTAAAACACGAGTTGACGATATAAACAAAAAACTACCCAACGTAAAATGGAACTACATACCATCAGAAGACAACCCAGCAGACGTGGCTTCAAAACAATTGGCAGCTTGTGACATTTGGTGGAAAGGACCACACTGGCTGACAAAACCTTCAAGTCAATGGGTCTAACCTGAAGAACCGGAATCCATTATAGTTTCAACTATAACAGAAGAAGAAAACAGCCTAATTCCATTACTAAGGAAGTATTCCTCATTCGACAAGCTAAAGAGTGTAATAGCTTATGTATTACGCTTCATAGCTAAAATACGAGGAAGAGCCCGAAAATCAACACACCTGAGTAGACGAATTTAAAAATGCCAAAACAGTTGTTGTCAAATTACAACAACAGCTAGATTTTGGTAGAGAAATTATTTTACTCCAAAAGAAAAGACCGCTAGAAGCAAAGAGTAAACTATAGGCGCTCAACCCCTTTTTGGATGGAGATGGTGTGTTACGAGTGGGAGGCCGGCTTCAAAACGCTTTACTGCCATATGATGTACAACATCCAATAATTATTGAAAAGCCACATTTGGCTTGGCTTCTTATAAATAAAGCAGATAAGGAAACCTTGCATGGCGGACTGAAGCTAATTAGAAACTACATTCAAGGAGAGTACTGGATCTTTGGACTACAAAACTCATTGAAAAAGTATCTACAAAAATGTATTACCTGCATAAGGTATAAAAACGAAATGGTCAACCAACTAATGGGGAATTTGCCAGTGTATCGAGTTACAGGTAATCCGTTCCAAAATACTGGCATCGACTACGCTGGACCCTTTCAAATCCGATGTTCAAAAGGTAAAGGACAAAAAGCGTTCAAAGGATACATATGCCTCTTTGTTTGTCTGGCAACAAAGGCTATACATTTGGAAGCCGTTAGCGACCTGTCAGCTGAAAGTTTTTTGGAAGCATTATGACTATTTTTCGCTAGACGCGGGAAAAGTGAGCATCTATACTCGGACAATGACACCATCTTCGTGGGAGCAACCTGAATATTGGACAAGGAGCTTGTTGCCGCAGTAAAAAGCAACAACAACCTGGCGCCGGTTCTCGAAAAAAAAGGCATCCATTGGCACTTTATCCCGCCGGCAAGCCCCTATATGGGAGGACTATGGGAAGCTGGAGTTAAGTCGGTGAAACACCATCTCAGGCGAGTCATCGGTGAAAGCAGTTTCACATACGAAGAGTTTACAACATTGCTTTGTCGAATTGAGGCAGTGTTAAACTCACGCCCCCTGCTTAATCTGAACAATGATTACCATGGGTAAGAAATTTTGACGCCAGGACACTTTCTTGTGGGAAGACCACTAATTGGAGCTCCAGAACATTTTGATGAAAATCGAAGAATTGGATCTCTGGATAGATGGAGACATTTACAACGCATCAGAGGGGAATTCTGGAGAAAATGGAAAGAGGACTATCTGGTGTCACTTCAACAACGAACAAAATGGCGTCATGAAAAGCCGAACCCTATAGAGGGACAGCTTGTTCTTATTAAACAAGAGAACACGCCCCCCGCCAGATGGCCTATGGGACGAATAACTAAAACTACTAAAGGACAAGATAGTAAAGTCCGAGTAGTCACAGTTAAAACCAATAATGGAGAAGTCCAAAAGTCGTTAAATAAAATTTGTCTGCTGCCAACTCAAGACAGCGACGAACAAGCCAACGAACAAAACAACGAGCCAGCCGATGGAAAAAGCCAGCGATCCAGTAGGCCAGCAACAATTTCGCCAACAAAAGCCTTCTTATGACAAGTAAGTTAAGCATTCAACATATGGAAGATCGAACCGCTGGCTTGTAAAAATATTTAAAAACACGTCAGCTCACATAGCATGCGGAGGCTTGGACATACCCTCTGGATGCCCCACAAATAACAACATCGACTGACACAGCAACGTTTGCTCCACATATCCTAAAAGTACTAGATGGAAAGGAAACTTGGATTCCATCAACACTTCACCATATCGTGGTCAACAACTCAGTCGAATTGCAACGAGTACAACAAAACCTTAAGGAACTAGAAAGCAAGAGGGTGCGCATCGAGGATCTGGTGTTTCACACGGTAAATGGACACATAGGCTTGGTGATAATCATATTAGCTGGGATAATAATTTACGCGAAGAAAAAGAGGAATCAGAGACAGGAGCTACTAGCTGTCGTGTTTCCTGGCCCCCGCAGAATGTTCAGGCACTAGCATAAACATGAGAACCTGTCGTCACGGACCTGCAGCAGATAGACGCCGAGGCTATCTGGTGACATGTGCGATTGCCATATGCGACGATCCTCTGTTTGTTTAGGCGATCCTTTGTGCAGCAATAAAATTTAATGACGGCTGCACACAGGTGACGTAGGCGACGGAAAAAGGGTCTTAGAAACGCGATAGTACTTATAAATAGAATTAAGACAACGCTGAGTCCTACAAACTCAGCGATAGCATAAGTAAATTTAAGATAACGCTGCGCCTTACAAACGCAGCATAGCATTAAGGGCTGAAAAATAATTAAATAAAAGTACGCAGCTGTACTGTACAATAGCTGCGTGTCAGAATATTCTAAATCGTAAAAGTGTACGCACGCGCTTTAGTGTAAACACGTACCATATAACTCACCAGACGTTATAAGTAATTTTACATTCAAGCCATATCACATACGATTACAGGAATTTAGAAACAAAGCAAAGATTTTCAATGCAGAGGTTCTTACTGTTCCAAAGCATCGTTCTTCATTGCGCATGCACAAATTTTGGCTCAACAGGCACCGCCTAAAACAATTTAAAATAACTTCCATTGTATATTAAAGTAACCCTTTTACTAATATATGTAGAGATATTTGACCAGTCGTGTTTAGCACTTTTAGATAGTGGGGCCAACAAAAGCGTAATTGGTGGAGCACTGGCGGAATAAGTTATCTCGAAACAAATGCAATTTAATTATATAAAAGGCGTAGTATATACAGCAGATGGCCACAAGCAAATCGTTGGTGGAACAATAACAATACCCTTGACATACTTGTATAATTAAGTTTAAGAAGACTTTGAATTTCTAGTAGTACCATCCATTCAACAGAATGTGATTTGTGGAATGGATTTCTGGAAAATATTCCACATATCTATTTTATCAACTTGTTCTATAAGCGAAATGAATGTGGAAATAAGCGATGATTCGAACCAATTATTAATATCTGATGTTCAGAGGCTTAAATTACAATATGTCATTAATTAGTTTCCCTCCTCTGAACGTGATGGATTAGGGGAGACCGCATTGGTTGAACATACAATTGACACGGCAGATGCCAAACCTTTTAAACAAAGGTTTTACCCTTTATCACCGGCTAAATAAAAACTTTTGTGTGAAGATGGATGCATATCCAATGCCAATTCTAGTGGGTTTCGATCGACCCCTGTATCAGTTTAAACGAATGCCTTTCGGCCTCGCAAACGCTCCGCAAACTATGTGTAGGATGATGGATCCGGTTATACCATATCAGTTAAAATCACATGTGTTGGTATACCTCGATGATTTATTGATAATGTCATCTAATTTTAAAGAGCACCTAGAGCATCTTGCCACAGTATCCACACAACTGCGCAAAGCTCGACTTACCATAAACTTTAGTAAGAGTAAGTTTTGTTTAAATAAAGTTGATTATCTTGGATATGTTGTTGGTGAAGGTACACTTCAAATTAACCCTGATAAGATTCAAGCCATCGAAGAATTTCCAGCACCCAAGACGCGCAAACAACTTAGAAGATTCCTAGGAATTACTGGGTGGTACCAACGATTTGTTTCTCAGTATTCGTCAGTGATTTCTCCGCTCACGGAATTGTTGCCTGGCAAATCGTTCGAATGGAATGAGCAAACTCAAAGAGCATTTGTCGATATCAAGCTCCATTTTTAGTCCATCCGAATCATGACGTGGGTGCGGTTTTAGCTCAATTGAACGAAAAAGGATGCGAACGACCTATCGCATATATGTCGAAAAAACTAAATAAAGCCCAACGTAACTATACTGTTGCCGAGCTAGAATGTTTAGCTGTAGTATTAGCGATAAAGAAATTCCGTATGTATATTGAAGGACACTCATTCAAAGTTGTCACCGATCATTCAAGCCTTCGTTGGCTTATGGACCAAGCTGACTTGATGGAAGATTGGCGAGATGGGCAATTAAATGGCAGGGCTTCAATTTCAATCCCCCCGAATACAGTAAGCTTAACGTCAACTATTTGAAATCTAATCTGCCAGACTTTCGAGTAATTGATAATTACATATATCGACGTGGTTGTTTTCATGAAGAAGTGCAGATCCAGAGGACAGTTGGAAATTGTTTGTTCCAGAAGCATTGCGTAATAACGTGACAAACTCCGGTCATGATCAACCATTATCTGGACTTTGTGGTATTGCCAAATGAACCTTGAACGTATTCGACGTAGATTTTATTGGTCAAAAATGGTTTGTGATGTGCGGGATTATATAGGCAAGTGTGATATATGTAGGACATACAAACACCCTACTTGTGCACTTAAACCACCCATGGGAAATCAAGTGTCGAGTGAAAGACCCTTTCAGCGATTATACAAGTATATTGATTTCATTGGTCCGTTTCCCCGAACTAAAAGTGGAAAGGTCGGAATTTTTGTTGTTCTCTATCATTTCTCAAAATTCACCTTTCTTATGGCCGTGAAGAAATTCAGGTCGAAAATCGTTATAGACTTTTTGAGAGAAGAACTATTCACACTAAGAAGAACTATACAGAACTAAGCCATGATTTTACGGCATTTATATCAAAGTACGGTATTCAGCACATATGCACAGGCGTATGTGCCCGACAATCAAACGCAGCAGAAAGAGTCAATCGATCTATTAATGCAGCATTAAGAGCTTATATACGAACCGATCAGCGGACATGGGACGTATATTTACCTAGTATTAATTCATCGTTAAGAAATTCAATCCACCAGTCAATTTGAATGTCGCCATATTTTATAGTATTTGGCCAACATATGATAACTCACGGTCAAGACTATAAGTTGTTGAAGAAATTAGACTTACTCAGCGAAGGAATTGAGAAATTGGGAAGAGCTGATGATTTTCAGAAAATTCGTTCGACGATAGGAAAACAGTTAACAAAAGCCTATGAAAAGAATCAGCGAACATATAACTTGCGAAGTAAACCACGATCATTTGAGGTGGGGCAAGAGGAAATAAAACAAAATTTTGTTTGAGCAATTTGTCTGCTATAGACAGAATTAAGCAGAAGTTTGGCCAATCTATCTATATTCTCGAAGATCTTAAAGGGAAAGAATTGGGAAAATTTCATGCCAAAGACATTTGGTAAAGAAGATTCGAGAAGCACCCTTTGTTTTTTTCAACTTTTATCTTAGGCTGGTAGCTAAGATTAAACCTGTGGTGTGCAACTCTAAAAGCCCTTGCGCTCAGACGACTGCCCATGCGCAGCTGTTCCATTCGAAAGCTTTTTAATTGCCTAAAATAAGCTTTCTTAATCTGATTCGATTTCCGGCTTAAGCAGATGATTCATTTCTTCTCAAGTCTTACTCAATCTACGCCAATCCACGCCGCTCTAAAGCACTTATAATATTTAATAAAGTCACGTGGTAGACCAAATTATTTTATCTAAAGACATCTTCTTAATTTTAAAAAGTGCGTAATTTATTCAGGGTGTCGTACTATTTTAAAATCCCACCTAAGAGCACCGCCGTGATTATTTTGATCATCCCACAAAGAGTGCGAAAATTATATATACTTTTGTGCAATTTGGCATTTACAACAGGTAAGCCTCGTGCAATGTCATCAATTTCATGCTTCTAACAAGCATCCATTTACACAAGAGAACCTGCATCGGTGGCCTTTACTTTATTTTGAGCTACCCACGCATTAGCCAATTTGTGGTACGTTAACCAAGGTCCGGATCCCAGCGTCGGCACAAGTAACACATGTGTTAAGGCCCAGCATGGGCTGGCGCTAAAGACGCGCCCGGCTAGCTCAGTTGCTAAAGCATGAACTAATGCTAAAGCCGTCACCAGCTCTACCAAACATTCCCCAAATTTGACTCCAATTTGCGATTGATAAGATAAGCTGATCTGTCGGTTTAAAACCTGTCGCTTGCCAAATCAACATCCAGTTTAAATGGCTTTAAATCCAACAGCGCTTCATTAAACGAGACCAAGCCATTACCGGAGACCACAAACTGTGTATCGATAGGATAATATTTGCAAATAATCTGAATATCATAGGTTAAATCTAATTCCGTTTTCTTTTTATTAAGCCTCAGTGTGCTATGTGTGTGTTGTTGCACATAATATGTTATGTTGTTGTTAAACATAATATGCAAATTTGTACCAACAGCCAATCATCGTCAACAGGTCTGCTGACATCGATGGACCCGTAATGTTGTGAGTACGGTGCAGCCGAAAATATTAAATGCAAAAAGGTCATAAACTGAATGCAACAACTGCATAGCAATCTGCTATAAATCTTAATCCTTTTTTCTTAAACGCCAGTAATTGAATGCGGCTTACATTTTGTTATTATATTTAACTATTCACTTCTTCTTTAGTCTTAAGTGTACCTAAACTATCTATCTTGATCAATATGAATTGTTTCGAAATATGAATTTTCTTGAATGAATAACTTTATTTCTATATGGGCACCTAAAGTATCTCACACTTTAATTATAACAAGATAGAACGCTACAGTCGAGCAAGCCCGACAGTAAAATAGCCTGTACTCTCCACAAAAAGGAAAAATTAAAAAAAAAATTTTTTTTTTTAAATTAAATTATTAAAAAAAATGAATGAATTAATTAATTAAAATTAATTAATTAAATTAAATTAGAATACATGTTTATGTTCAGTTTTAACAGCATACATTTACATCACGTACCTATGCGTGTTTATATGCGTGTATGTATGCAGCACAAAGTTGAACCAAAGCAGCTGCGGGCAGCACTGCCGACAGAGCTGCAGGCAGCGCATGAGCAGCGATTTTACTTATGGCTATAACTTTCTTCAGAATTGATCTATCATGATGAACACGGACACATTAGTTTTAACTGGATGTACCTACTAAAATTGATTTCAAAATTCCGAGAATTACGGAAGTTATAAGAAAAAACACGAATTGCGGGGGAGTGAGGGGGTGTATCAGAAAAAATAAACAAACTCGATCTGTCCAGGGCTTATAGGAACCTTGATACCAATTTTGGTTATCCTAGCTCTTGTACTTACTGAGATCCTTGCGCTCATACAGACAGACGGACATGGCTATATCGACTCGTTTTCTCATCCTGATCAAGAATATATATACTTTGTGGGGTCTGGCACGCCTCCTTCTGTGTGTTACATACATGCGCACAAAACTAGTATAGCCTTTCACCCTTTGGGTACAGGCTATAAAAAGGGTAGGGTCATATAATTTGTTTGATCTTACAGGTAGGGAGGGTATATAAGAGGAACACTTTCATCTTAGTTCTTCAAATGCGTACAGTAGGCGCATCTCAATGTAGTTCAAGTGGCTTTTGGATTCATTCCTTATCTGTCTACGAATTTTTATTTATGTGACGGCCATGGAGTAAGCAGCACCAACGAACCCCCCATTTTCCCTGAGCACGGCCGGACCTCTATAGTAGACAGAGGTGTTGCCGAGACCGCATGATGTCGTGCAGGTTACACAGTGACATCATCATCATACGGCATACATACACCGATACACACTCGCCGTCATTTGGGGGCTGTTCAACCCATTTTAAAACACGGCTGCTTGTGTTTCTACACTATCAAAGCGCTGCACAATTATATGTGATCAAAATTTTGGCCTCCACATATGATTGTTCATGAGTTTAGGCAGAAAAAACGAGTTTCGTCACTGCCTGTTGATTTACAGTCTAGTAGTCTTTCTTCGAAACCAACGTCAAGTTTGGCTTCAAAAAACTGGACTCGCGACCGTTTTCGCCTTATATTCTGTATCAGAATGTTATGGGCCTTTTGTCCAAGCTCGGGAATTTATTTCTGAGCAGTTTTTCTTTATTTCTATTTTCTTTTCTAATATTATTGCGTTTTTAGAAACGTGAAATTTTATCAGATGACTTTTCTATCTTTCGTCATGATCGTCCGAGTCGTCGAGGTGGAGGGGTACTGATTGCAGTCAAATCCAACCTTCGGTCGGAAATCATTGATGGTGATGTGCCAAATGATATTGCATTTGTTGCTGTTAAAATAACTTTTCCGTCTTTTGCTCTTTACATCACTTGCTAGTATATACCTCCCTCTTCCGATATTCAAGTTTATATGCAACATATAACTTGTATTAAAGCAATTTCCACTCATCTCCGTGACAGAGATGCGTTTGTTGTGTTTGTGTGATTTTAATTTGCCTAACATAGAATGGTAATTTTTCAATGAGTCCAATTATTTGGTGCCCTCAGCAGAGCATGCATTTTTGGATTGCCTGTTGGACCTTTCTTTGTTTCAAATTAGTTTCAAATCAGTGCATTAAGATACTTACCACCCTACTTTAGAAATCGCCTTATCATTTTCAAATCACACCTTTATTCCTACACTTAATTCTAATAAAACACGTCGTTGCCATCGCAAACGAAATTTTTCTTTGCTTAACGAACGTATTATAGCAACTAATTAGTTCTTTTATTATAGTGCGGTTGATATCAACATAGCCATCAAGTTTTTCTATGACACTATTAATGCTCTTTTTGATGTCTGTAACCCAAATAGGGTCATATCGTCTGCGTCATCAAAACCTCCTCGGTTTTCACCAAGACTTTCAAACTTAAACAAGAAAGGAATGCTAAAGTCGAGCAGGCTCAACTCTTAAATACCCTGTACCACCCCACAAAAAAGTAATTAAATTAATTAATTAATTAAATTTAATTAATTAACTAAATTAATTTAATTAATTAACTAAATTAATTTAATTAATTAACTAAATTAAATATAAAATATTCCATGCATGCATACATACATTTACATTTACATCAGAATCGTGCCTTATGCGTGTTTGTGTACTTGTACATATGTATGTATGTGTGCATTGGGCCTGGTTATATGGCTATAACTTTCTTTCCGATCATTCTATCATAATGAGACTTGGTATACGGTTATATAATAACTAACCTAATGTGACTACCAAATTTTAGTTCAAAATTCCAAGAATTACGGGAGTTATAGAAAATCGTTAATAGGGGGGGAGTGGGGGGGTGGATCAGAAAAAATGAACAAACTCGTCCTTTCTCGGTCTCAGGAGAATCCGTATACCAAGTTTGATTATTCTAGCTCTTATACTTTCGGAGATCCTTGCGTTCATACAGACAGACAGACGGACAGACGGACAGACAGACGGACAGACGGACAGACAGACGGACAGACGGACATGGCTATATCGACTCGGCTTGTCATGCTGATCAAGAATATATATACTTTGTGGGGTCTACCAAGCCTCCTTCTGTGTGTTCCATGTGCACTCGCACAAAACTAATATACCCTTGTACCCTTTGGGTACAGGGTATAAAAATGTTAAATGCTTTAAAAAGTATAAGCAGTCGGGCCTATCTCTTGACTTCTATAAATACTCTATAGCGAAATCGAATTTTGTTCTTCTTAATTCACTATGTTACAATAATTACCTTGCCCGATGCAAGATGCAATTTGCACAGGACCTTAAACAATTCTATAAGTTCGTTAATTCTAAACGTAAATCTGCTTCTCTACCTTCATCATTTTTCCTTGGTGACTAAAAAGCCAGCAACGATTATGAAACTGCTGACTTGTTTGCCAACTTCTTCCAGTCAACTTATTCCTCTGTCTCTATTAGTAGTACCTCTTATCCTTATAGCATTTCATCTTCCCACACTATTTACGCTCCCATAATTACTGATAGCTGTCTACTTTCTGCTATCAAATCATTAAAATCTTCATACTGTCCTGGAGCAGACAACATTCCTAGTTGTGTTCTCAAGGAGTGTTCTAGTTCCCTATTACAGCTATTAATTAAAATCTTTAATCTGTCACTTGGTACCTCAATCTTTCCAAATATTTGGAGAGAATCTTTAATTATTCCTCTTCATAAAAATGGGTGGTAAGTCTGATATTTCAACTTACAGAGGAATTGCAAAGTTGTCTGCTATACCGAAATTATTTGAAAAAATAGTCATATCTCCGGCTCAACATGGTTTCATAAAGAGACGGTCTACTACGACCAATTTGCTGGAATTTCTTCCTTGGTAAATGAAGCATTTACTCTAAAAATGCAGACTGATGTCGTTTACACTGACTTCAGTAAAGCATTTGACTCTGTGAACCATGATCTTCTGCTCTTTAAACTAAGTCGTATAGGATTTCGCTTCGCTTTTTGTGTTGCATTTCGTCTTATCTAAAAGACAGATCCCAACGGATCTTGCTTAGGTCGCACATTTCTCAGCCTGTGTTTGCATCATCCGGTGTGCCTCAAGGTAGCCATCTTGGCCCCTTACTTTTTACATTATTTATTAATGACCTCCCCGATACCTTGTCACACTTAGGGACTTATGCGATTGACAATGTGCCATTGCAACGTATATCGACTGTTGAAGACCTTGGGGCTCTTTTTGATTCCAAATTGAACTTAAACCTTCACATATGCAGTATTGTCAATAAGGCCAAGGGATACTTGGATTCATTAAACGTGGATCCAAGAAATTTAATGATCCTTATACCACTAAGCTTCTTTACACTGCTCTAGTACGCCGTGTGCTTGAATACTGCTCATGCGTTTGGTCTCCGCAGTAAAGAAAGCATCAGGAAAGTATTGAGTCTGTTCAGAAGCAATTCCTTCTTTTTGCTCTACGTGGTTTAAGCTGGGATCCCAATCTCTGCTTGCCATTGTACTCTAGTATTATACATGCATATAAACCTTAATGCTTATAATGCTTATAAACCTTCCTTCCTTAGTAAATCGTAGGACGGTTCTTAGAGTAGTTTTTCTCCACAAGTTGGTTATCGGTGAGGTTGACTCCTCTGCCCTCTTAGGTTGCCTTAATTTTTCAGTTCCTTGTAGGCCGACAAGGAATTATTTGCCGTTCATATTGGCAAGATGAACAACTGATTACGCTTTGCAAAATCGTTTTCGGGTCATGTGCAGCCATTATAATGATCTTTCACATTTACTCTCTCTCTATGTTCTATCAAAATTATTCTTTATAATTATCTTGGGGGAAATCTCTGACCACTTACTGCTGTGAGTTGGGGCATAGCTTGCCGGACTGACATTTAAAATGTCCCCCACCGGGTTGGAGATTTCCCTCTTTTTCTTTTCGTCCCTATCTTTCCCCCTTTCTCTTTTCCTGTTTCTCTATCTCTCTTTCCTTCTTTCTTTTTCTCTTTCTTGTTCTACGTTGTACTTTTTCTGATTAGTTCTTAAATAGAATTAATTTTCCACCTCTATCTATGTAATTGTTGTATAGTTTTTAGGTCTATAATGTCTTTGTCCACATATGGCTGTGAATCGGGGCATAGCTGGCCAACTGGCAAATAAAATTCCCCCAACGTGTCGGAGGCATTAATAGACGTTATTGTACAGTTTGTGTTAGGCTTTCTTATCTTTAAAGTTTAGCTTAAATTGTTATATTAAGTTTTATAATATAATCGACAGAATTATTGTTGATATTCTGAATTAAAAAAAAAATATATAAAATATAAAAAAAAACAAGTAAAAAAGCTCAAGTCGGGTGTCCCGACTTTGAAATACTCTGTACATATGTTTAGAATAATTATACAAATTAAAAAAAGTGAAAGAATTAAACATTTTTGATCTATTTTACCTCTTTTGGTATTCGTACTCACGTAAAAGGTGTATAATTGCACATTTACATAGCAATTGCGTCTATGTGAGTGTATGTATGTTTATGCTCGTATATTCGTGTCTGTGTAAGCATGTTCGCAGTCAACCAAAGCACCAGCATCAACAACAGCTGCGGGCAGCGCTTGGGCAGCGCTTGAGCAGCGCTGCAGCAGCAAATATATCTTTTAAAATCGGTCTATCATGATGAAACTTGGCATACGGACACATAATTACTAACTGGGGATATTTGCAAAATTTTCGTGACCTTTGACCTTGAATATCTTAAGACGCGGACGCGATATTATATGAGACAACATATATATATATATAAGACAACATATAGAACGCCAAAACAAAGTTGTATACCAATTTTCAGCTTATTATCTCAAATTCCGAGGTGAACCCCTAATTTGACAGATCGTCGCCAATGTTATGAAATGTAGCATCTGAGTGGTCTGAAAAAATCGGAAAAAGTGCCAATCGTGAGTGAACACGCCTGCAGTTGCGAGATATTAGATTGCTCACGCTTTGTCAAAAGAAGAAGCGGTTCAACGGCCTCGGGAAAGGATGTCACGACTCAAAGGTAATGGAACACCATTTTATATAGCGATGAAGTTAAATTTGATGTGAGTGTCGGTGATGCGTGAAGAAGAGTCATCCGTAGAAATGCAGATGCGTACCATAAAGACTGTATTAAAGGGAGTCAAGCTTCAACAAAGCATAATGGTGTGGGGTTGTATGTCTACCAAAGGGGTAGGTCAATTGTATTTTATTGAGGGGATTTTCAACGCTGACAAATATGTTAAAATATTAGAAGAAAGTTTGCTGCCATCAACTGCCAGGCTGCGGTGAAAACATATTTTAGCAGGATGTAGCATAACCCTCCACTGCCAAACGGACGAAGAAATAGTCCATATCTATGCAAAATCAACAAGTAAAAAAGCTAAAGTCGGATGTCCCGACTTTGAAATACTCTGCACATATGTTTAGAATAATTATAGAAATTAAAAAAATTGGAGAATTTAAAAAAAAAATTTGGATCTATTTTACCTCTTTTGGTATTCGTACTCACGTAAAGGGTGTATAATTGCACATATAAGTTAACAATAACAACATTAAAAGTACTCTAGTCAACGCTCCGATTCGGTTGCACCAGCTTGCACTGACACGATACACAAAATCACAGAATCAGCGTCTCGTCGGCTTCCGCCACATGCCAAGCCAGCGCAGTTGCAACATAAAATTCACTCTAAGTCATAATATGCTGACATGGCCAAGTTTCGTCCACGTGAGGTTCGCTGCATCGCCGACCGACGGGAAGCGCCGCTGCCAGCGTCACTGAAAGCGTCCACAGCTAGCGTAGGGCTAAACTTAAGTTTGTAAATTCAGTCTTAAAATTATATCAAAACGAAAAGGTCTTAATTGGCCAATAAATAAATATAATTTTTTCAATAAATAAACGTTGTGAAAATTAACTGGCGCCCGAGCAGGGACCAACGACGCGCGATAGAACGAAAAGTCTTCTAAGTGTCGACATAGCAAAAAGTCTATACGTCGCGACCAATTCGTTGGCAAAGAAAAAAAACTAATCGGTTCGAATAAGACTCCCGCACAAAATCGCGGTCGACCAATAGTGCGGAACTTAATTGTTCAAATAAAAATTTAATCAGCGGTCCACACATCCTGTCAGGCTCGCCCGCAGGATAACTTGCAACCAGTACGCATCGCAGGAGCCCTAGTAGGAATCTGGAGAGACCAAAAAGGATGACATCCGGATCGTCGGCAAGAGTGGCCACAACAACACTCCTAATGTAAGCTAGAGAATAAGTAAACACAAAAATGAAAATCTGCACAAAAAACATTAAAATAAGCAAACATAAAAATAAAATTTTTAAATAAAAAGCGAAAAAGAATTATAAACAAAACCTTAAGTTAGGTGAATAGTACAAGGTGATTAAATAAAACATTATAAAACGATCAAATACTACGTCTTAATTGCGTTGACAAAGGAAATTTATTTCCTTCGAGCAGTATAATATAACCCAATCCTGCGAATCCTTAAAGGACCCTCCAGGGTAAAAGGGTAAAACCAGCTACTTGGTTTTCAACAAGTTTTCATAAATAAATACGAACCTTTTACAAATAAATTATAAATAAAACCTCGAAAAAATCCCTTGTAAAGCAAGAAGTAAGAAATAACAAGTGACAATTGTTGCCCAATATTTTCACACTCACACACACGAATTTGAAATCCGAAGCCACAAATAAAATAAAGGCAAATAAAATACCACACAAACACACACACTCACGTCAAATAACAAATACAGGGGGCAACATTGTCAAAACAACGAAGAAAAATATTAGTGCATTGATAAAGTTGGCATTTAGTGCTACCATTTCACACTTTGGATTTTACATCTGCATGTTATATTTCATTATTTTTAAACGTTCAATACATTTGCTTTAATTTTCATATTTATATTTTTATACCTTTGTATTTTTGCATTTTGACATTTTGTATTTCTATTTTTGATACACTGACATTTCGATTAATACGACACCAAATTTCCCGAATAAGCTATATGGCAAATCAAGATAATTTAATTAGACCAGCCGTTATTGATTTAGACGAACAAATACAAGAAGGGGAGCGACAACTAAGATCGCAGCAACGACAGTTACAGAGACAGTTAGAATTTCAACAACAGAGAAATATGGAGGAACAGCAAGCACTGCTAGCCCTTATTACAGACACCGGCTCCAACCGCAATTATATCAAACCAACCCTAGTTTCAAACCCAATCCCAAATAATAAACCTTTCGAAGCCATGTCAGTGGGTGGCAATATAAAAGTCACACACCACCCTAAAATTGCGAACTTATTTAACATGTCCGCTGTCCCAATTAAGTTTTTCCTACTGCCCACTCTGAAATTATTCGGTGCCATTCTAGGCAATGACAGTCTGAAAGAATTAAAAACAATAATCTACACTGACAAAAATGTTACGTTAGTTAATATAATAATATAATAATAACACAATAATACAATATAAGCCCACGAACAGACCATTTCACCGAAGAACAGAAAACAACACTAAATAATTTGTTCAAGAAATATTCACAATTATTTGCAAAACCGGAGGAAAAACTCACACTACTAACGTAACTGCAGAAATACGAACAAATTCAGAAACCCCAGTCTATTCCAAATTCTATCAGTGCCCGATGTCCCTTAAGGACGAAGTCAATAAGCAAATATCCCAACTATTAGAAGACGGTATTATTCGACCTTCTAGGTCCCCGTATAACTCACCCGTGTGGGTGGTACCAAAAAAAATGGACGCCTCAAAGGAAAAAAAATACAGAGTAGGAAGCTTAACAAAGTCACAGTGGCCGACAAATATCCTATTCCCGAAATAAACGAGGTTCTTTCTCAGTTGGGTAACAACAAGTTTTTTTCAGTGCTTGACCTCAAAAGCGGGTTCGATCAAATAAAATTAAAAGAGTCCGATATTGAAAAGACAGCGTTCTCAATAAACAATGCGAAATATGAGTTCACACGACTACCCTTTGGGCTAAAAAATGCCCCTTCTATCTTCCAACGCGCTTTGGACGACATCCTACTCGAGCACATAGGTAGAATTTGCTACATTTATATAGATGACATCGTAATCTTCAGTAAAGACGAAAAATCCCATTTTATGAATATCAGAACAATATTTGAAACTTTACAAAGGGCCAATATAAAATGCCAATTGGACAAATGCGAGTTTCTCAAATCCAAGGTAGAATTTTTAGGCTTCGTCATTTCCGACAAAGGAGTGGAGACCAACCCAGAAAAAGTTTTGGCAATAGCCAAATACCCATGTCCGAAAACAGTCCGAGAGCCTTTCTAGGTCTCTCAGGTTACTACAGAAGATTCATCAGAGATTACGCAAAGCTGGCCAAACCCCTAACTTCTATGCTGAGAGGTGTGGATGGACACGTTAGCAAAAAAACTTCTCAGACAAAGGCAATCAATTTCAACCAAGAGGCAACAGAGGCATTTCGCAAAATAAAAAATTCTCTTATATCCAACGAAGTAGTCTTGAAGTACCCCGACTTTAGTAAAGAATTTCATCTCACCACAGATGCTTCCAATTTCGCAATAGGCGCTGTTTTATCCCAGAATAATCAACCAATATCCTTTATTTCTAGAACACTCTCAAAGGCAGAAGAAAACTATGCAGCTAACGAGAAAGAAATGTTAGCCATAGTTTGGGCCCTTAAAGCCCTGCGAAATTATCTATATGGCAGAGCCAAAGTAAAAATCTTCACTGACCATCAGCCTCTTACCCATTCACTAAGTAATTGGAATGGTAATCCCAGAATTAAAAGATGGAAGGCACTTTTAGAAGAGTACGACTACGAATTACTCTACAAACCCGGAACAAATAATGTCGTGGCAGATGCTCTGTCTCGCATAACGAACCCCATTGAATTAAACTCAGTTAGCACCCAGCATAGCGACGAGAGTTCTATCCACAACCTAATACCTAGCATGGAGGTGCCCATCAACGTTTTCAGAAATCAAATATTTCTTCATAAAGCAGATTCTTCCGAGTACATATTTAGTATACATATTTAGTATACCCGACATTTCACAGGCATGACATTTACCGCCAGACAATGACGAACTAAAGACGCTTTTAAAAAATTATCTTAATCTCTCGGTTATTAACGGAATGTATACAACAGAAGATGTAATGGGCAAAATTCAGGAAATTCATCCAGATAATTTTGGTAGTTACAAGGTTAGATTTACCCAAAGAATGGTAAAAGATTTGACAAACGAGGCACAAAAGGAGGAAGAAATTATAAAAACACATTTCCGTGCTCATCGCAATGCGCTAGAAAATAAAATCCAACTGTCCGAACGATTCTACTTCCCAAAGATGAAGCAAAAGATAGAGAGTTTGGTTAAACAATGCGTAACCTGTAAAGAACAAAAATACGATAGGCATCCAACAAATCCAAAATTACAAGAAACTCCGATTCCAGAATACCCCGGCCACATTGTCCATATAGATATCTACTCGACAGAGGGGAAATTGGTTTTGACTGCCATTGATAAGTTTTCAAAGCTGGCACAGGGAAGGATTATAAAGTCAAAATCTATTGAAGACATAAAAACCCCACTAAGAGATTTAATTTTTTATTTTGGCGTCCCTAAATACCTTGTCATGGACAATGAAAAATCACTGAATTCCGCTTCAATCAAGTTTATGCTCGTTGATCAGCTTAAAATCGAAATTTTTACAGTCCCACCTTATAAGAGCACAGTTAATGGAGAGATTGAGAGATTCCACTCTACACTGTCAGAAATAATGCGGGTTGTGAGAAAACACAAAATTCATAGAACATTCGAAGAACTTGTTGACAGGGCTATCTACGAGTATAACTACACCTTTCATTCCGTCACAAAAAAACGACCACTAGAAGTGTTTTTTGGAAGAATAGTAACTACTGACCCAGAACTATACGAAAAGACCAGACTGGATGAAATAGACCGACTTGAACAAAAACAGAGCACTGACCTAGCATACCACAACAGGAGTAGGAAATCCCTAAATACATACCAACCCAGTGACGAAATATTCGTTAAAGTCAACACTAGGTTAGGGTCGAAATTATCAGCAAGATTCAGGAAAGAGATTGTACACGAAAATAACAACACAACAATCACCACAAAAACAGGCAAGATAGTACACAAGAGTAACATAAAAAACACTTAATTACAGGTGGTTGTCAAGGACAACAACTGGGACGTACGGAGTCGACATAACGAACTACACAGCCGCACAAACTGCAATATACCTAGGACTAGGCAAAATACGTACGTACGAATTATTCACGTCCTCGATCTCGATCAGATAGAGAAAGCATTGGACACCATCAGACTTCACACAGAACAAGGGCTAAAATTTAGCAGCCTCTACCATACTCTGCACCACGAAATAAACCAAACCTATTCGATCTTCTACACCATAACCTCCACTTTTAATAAAAGAACCACCAGAGCCATAGACATGATAGGAACTGCATGGAAGTACGTGGCAGGAAGCCCTGACCACGACGATTTTATTAAATTGGAAGAAAACATTAATGAAATAGTTTCAAACAATAACAAACAAATAATTATAAATAACGAACTAGAACAAAGACTAAATAGCTTGACTAGAATAACTAATAGTTTGACAAACACCATAAAAAAAGATGACAAATTTAATAATGATATTGCCATTAGCCTCCAAAACCAGATAAGATTAATCAAAGAAGAAGTTATTAATATTAAATACGCCATACAATGGGCAAAACTGAACATAACAAACACCTTTCTACTCGGTGAAAAGGAAATATGAAATAGACAACATTTTTAAAATAGGAAATATGCCTTCTTTATCAGTCGAAGAGATGTTAGAATTCTCGGACGTATCAATTTTACATAATAAACTGTGGTGAAAATACCAAATTTTGAAGAAATAGATTATGAAAATATTTTAGTCAAACCAATAATAAAAAACAACGCAATTGTCAACACCCAATTTGGAGAAATTTTTTCGAACGAAGAAAATATGTACGGGATCATAAAGAATTGCAAGAGTTATAATAATAATAATATAATAAAATAGCTTTACACATCGACAACACCGAGCAGCTGAATAAACTACGCATAGCAGCTCACAGCTCATGGGTCTTCATTGTCATCTGCATTGTGGTAATACTCATCAGTATATTCTACCTCAACAAGAAGAAACAGCAAAAGATAATACTGCAAATGGCTCCTCAACCTCAACTCAAAGCGATACAAGACCTACAGCCACAAAGAAATGACCAACTACATTTTAACAATATACCATTCTTTTGATGCTATTTGGAGAAGACGAAACCGCTTGAGGACAAGCGTCAATTAAAAACATTAAAAGTACTCTGGTCAACGCTCCGATTCGGTTGCACCAGCTTGCACTGGCACGATACACAAAATCACAGAATCAGCGTCTCGTCGGCTTCCGCCACATGCCAAGCCAGCGCAGTTGCAACATAAAATTCACTCTAAGTCATAATATGCTGACATGGCCAAGTTTCGTCCACGTGAGGTTCGCTGCATCGCCGACCGACGGGAAGCGCCGCTGCCAGCGTCACTGAAAGCGTCCACAGCTAGCGTAGGGCTAAACTTAAGTTTGTAAATTCAGTCTTAAAATTATATCAAAACGAAAAGGTCTTAATTGGCCAATAAATAAATATAATTTTTTCAATAAATAAACGTTGTGAAAATTATCTTATATAAAGCAATTGCGTCTATGTGAGTGTACGTATGTTTATGCTCGTATATTCGTGTCTGTATAAGCATGTTCGCAGTCAACCAAAGCACCATCAGCTGCGGGCAGCGCTTGAGCAGCAAATATATTTATGGCTATAACTTCTTGCTAAATCGGTCTATCATGATGAAACTTGGCATACGAACACATAATTACTAACGAGGGGTATTTGCTTTTTGTGTTGGATTTCGTCTTATCTAAAAGACAGATCCCAACGGATCTTGCTTAGTTCGCACATTTCTCAGCCTGTGTGTGCATCATCAGGTGTGCCTCAGGGTAGCCATCTTGGCCCCTTACTTTTTACTTTGTCACACTCTCATATTCTTATGTATGCTGATGATGTGAAACTTATTCTGACTTACAAAGACCCTTCTCATTTTCGTCGCCTGCAGGATGATCTGAGCTGCATGCAATCTTAGATAAGCACTAACCACTTGCACCTCTGGCTTTTTGTAAAGTGCGTATGCGATGGTTGTCTTCTGGTTTTAAATGCAAAATAACTTAAGACACTATTCCACAGCGAACAGCAAAACTATTATTAGGGTTCTTAGTAAACAAAAGAAAAGTCTACATATAAGTATGTCACCTTAATGCACAAAGCTTAGCGAAAAAAATGGACGAGTTCAGATTTTTGTTTGTTAACTCCAATGTAGATGTAATCTGTGTGTCTGAAACGTGGCGTCCTGTCAATATGTATGTTGTGAGGGGTACAGTGTAGATCGCGAGGAGCATGCGGGGGGTGTAGCCATATATGTGAAAAATAATCTAAGATGTCATGTTATTTGTAAACAGCCCCTGGGCAGTAGTATTGAGTATCTGTTTTTGCACATCTCAGCAAGCACAAATATGGATAACATCCTTGTCGGATGTGTATACAGGCCGAACAGTCATATTGAATACACTGAGCTCCTAGACATATTTTCTTCTGTGGCTATGAAACACTCCAATATTGTCCTGGCTGGGGATTTCAATAGCAATATGCTATTGAAACGACAATTAAAGGATGATATGGTCTCCCTAGGCATGGAGCTTGTTAACACTTTTGTACCCACACACTTTTCTAATACCTGTGATACACTTCTTGACGTATTTTATGTTAATGACACCAAAAAAAACCCTCCTATTTGACCAGCTCTCAGTACCTGCTTTTTCCAAACATGACATGATTTTCTTGACGTATGATATATTTTTAGAACATAGTGGCTACTGTATGACCATTTCGCTGACTTGAACTTTAATGACATATATACAAAACCCACTGTTGATGAGCAACTTGAACTGTTTAATGAAAACATTCAGCAATTATACAATACTTTTGTGCCGCTGCGACACAAGATAATCAAGCCTCGGCAACATGAGTGGTTTAACAAAGATATCGGTAGTGCAATAAAAGAGATGATGCATTTAAAAGGTGGAAAAGATACAAAACGACGGCTCACCTATTGCAATTTAAACAAGTAAAAAAGCTAAAGTCGGGTGTCCCGACTTTGAAATACTCTGTACATATGTTTACAATAATTATAGAAAATAAAAAAAATTAAAAAAAAAAAAATTTGATCGATTTTACCTCTCTCGGTATTCGAACTCACGTAAAGGGTGTATAATTGCACATTTACATAGCAATTGCGTCTGTGTGAGTGTATGTATGCCTATTCGCATCTATTCGTGTCTGTGTAAACATGTGTGCAGTCAACCAAAGCACCAGCATCAACAGCCGCGGGCAGCGCTGCAGCAGCAAATATATTAATGGCTATAACTTCTTGTTAAATCGGTCTATCATAGTGAAACTTGGCATACGGACACATAATAACCAACTGGGGGTATTTCCATTTTAGTTCCAATTACGGGAGTTAGAGAAAATCGCATTTGCGGGGGAGAGGGAGGGAAATTCCAAAATATACACGTATTCACACAAGGCATCTTGGACTAAAATTTGGTGTTCCTAGGTTTTATAGTTTCCGAGATATAGGCGATTATACGAATGGAAAATCGGGAAAACCCCCATACGGGGGAAGTGGGGGGGAAAATCAAAAATATACACGTATTCACACAAGGCATCTTGGACTAAAATTTGGTGTTCCTAGGTTTTATAGTTTCCGAGATATAGGCGATTATACGAATGGAAAATCGGGAAAACCCCCATACGGGGGAAGTGGGGGGGAAAATCAAAAAAATAAAACAAACTCGTATAGAATACACACATAAGGCATCTTTGTGGAAAACTTGGTGTCTCTATCTCTTATAGTCTCTGAGATCCAGGTGTTCATACGGACGGACAGACGGACAGACGGACAGACGACAGACAGGCAGGGCTAGATCGACTCGTCTCGTCATGCTGATCAAGAATATATATACTTTGTGGGGTCTACCACGCCTCCTTCTGCCTGTTACATTTTTCAGCTCCCGCAAACCTAATATACTTCTGTACATTTCATGTACAGAGTATAAAAATTAAGACGTATAGTTGGGCTGAAGATTACTAATGCTAAGCGTGCCCACTACTCTGACAAATTCACCTCAGCCACCACATCCAAACAAGTTTGGGCTGAAATCAAAAAGATAGGGTTTGGGAAAAGTAGACCTTCTATATCTCCAGACGTAGATTTAAATAAATTAAATGATAAATTTATACAGTTAGCAGTACCTGAAACCCATGAAAATGAGTACCTAAACACTACATCGTTAGTAAACTGTGATACTAGTTTTAGCTTTATGTGTGTACGTCAATGTGATGTCTTATACTCAATACTGAAAGTGCAGTCCAACGATATTGGCAAATAATCGGAAAAATAATCCCTATTCCAAAAGGAGGCGATGATTTTAAGCAAATTTCAATCCTACCTTTTCTATCTAAAGCACTAGAACATTTGATGACGAACCAAATGACCAACTATATGATAGGAAATCGACTCCTGAACTCCTGAGGTATGTGGGACTCCCACCCACTAAAACCCCCCCTCATCTTGGACCTGTCTCCACTTCGGAAACGCATTCGCATTACTTCAAAGTGGGGTCCCTTAAGCGTCATGCGCTCACATCGTTATACCTGCGTCCAGGCTGCCCAAGATTCCATTTTCATTGTCTCTCGTCTAAGTCCTTTTTTTTTAAGGATAAGCAGCTCCCTTACATATCTTGATATTTGGTGCCAGTTTTCAACGCTCTGCATCATTTTTCCAACTATATTTTCAGGCGAAATTTGTCCAACACTTTCTGACAGTTGATTTCGTCTTTCTGTCCAACGTTGACAGTGAAATATTGTGTGTTCTACGGTATCGTACTCGGCGTCGTTATACACGCAGCTACTTTGTCGGCTCTTTCCCATGGCATGGAGGAAAGAGCTGAAGTAGCCGTGTCCGGTTATCATCTGTGTGGTGTAGTAGTCAACATCTCCGTGTTTTCTCTGGACCCAGGGTTTTATTTCAGGGATGAGTCTAGCTGTCCATCTTCCCTTATCCTCGTTTGTCCATCGATCTTGCCAGGTTCTTAACGTTTCTTCTTTGCACCGTTCTATTGCTTGTCTATCGGCTTGCCCTGCATGTCGCAGCTCATAAATATCCTTCCGCTCTCTAGCTAGTAGGTCAATTGGTTTGACACCTGCTATAACAAGTGCTGCTGACTTGGAGACGGTTCGATAAGCGCTAATTATTCTTAACGCCGCAGTTCTTTGGATTCTCAGTAGTGGTTTTGCCCTGCATTCTACGCTTAATGTGTCTGCCCAGACCTCGCAGCCGTATAGCAGAATAGCGTTTACTATTTACATCAGTAGTTTGCGTCTGTACTGTAGTGGACCACCGACATTCGCCATTAGCCTACATAACGATTGTGTTGCATTTGCTGCTCTGGTTTTCGCATGTTGGAGATGCGGCCCGAATGTCAGCTTAGTGTCTAGCCAAACTCCTAGATATTTTATAGCTTTTTGCGTCTTTAAAATATCCTCGTTGATCTTGATGTCTATTTCTATTGGTATCTGTCGCCTTGTGACAATCAGTAGCTCTGTTTTCTGCATTGCCAACTCGAGTCCATGAGAATCCAGCCAGCATTTAGCACGAAGCATTACCTGGTTCAGTTTTCTCTGTGCATGCTCGAGAGTTCGCGCGGTGATGACTGCAACAATGTCGTCCGCGTATCCAACTAGGAATGAATCATCGGGCATTTCAATTCTAAGAATTTCGTCGTAGCTTATGTTCCAGAGCTCAGGTCCTAGTATTGAGCCCTGAGCGGCTCCCGCAGTTATTTGGGTGCATTTTTCACCGTTTTCCGTTTGATAAAATAGCTTTCGGTTTTCAAGATAGCTGCGAATCATCCTCATCAAATACTCGGGAATACGGAATCGATTTTCGAGAGAGTCGATCATGTTGCTCCATTTCACGCTGTTAAATGCGTTCTTTATGTCCAGAGTTGCTAATAGTACCAGTGGGCGCGAGTAATGATTGCCTTGTTGGCATACCATAGCTGCGTGCGCCACTTCTTGTATTGCGCCGATCGTGGATCTTCCAGGTCTGAATCCGTATTGGCGGGGGGAGAGGCCACCAGCATCTTCTATAGCGATTGCTAACCTTGGCTTGATCATTTTTTCTAACAGTTTTCCAGCTGTGTTTAGCATACATAGGGGTCTATAAGCTGATGGGGTTGCCGGGTCCCCTTTACCCTTGCTTATGAGGACCAGTCGCTGTGTTTTCCAACAGTCAGGAAATGTTCCGCTTTGGATGCACGCGTTGTACATATCGAGCAGTACATTTGGTCGGCTTGCAGCAATCTCTTTCAAAACTTCCGCAGGAATCTTGTCCGGACCTGGTGCTTTCCTATTTTTTAGGGTTCTTGCAGCCTTTACCAGTTCACTCTCTGTAAATAGTTCATCTGGGTTGACCTCTGTCGGCCGCGTAACATCTCGGGGTCTTATTGGGTGTGCAGGGAAAAGTGCGCCTACCAGATTGTCCATTTGTTCTTCGTCTAGATTTGGTAACGCGTTATGTTTCCTCAGCTTCTTCATTACGATTTTGTATCCTAGGCCCCAGGGGTCAATATTTACATCGCTACAGAGGTCTTTCCATTTCTCGATCTTACTCTTACGAATCGCAATATTTAGTTCTTTCTTGGCTTTTCTGTATTGCTGGTCTTCGAATTCAAAGTCTGCCCGTCGTCTTGCTCTGGTGAGAAGTCGCCTGCGTCTTATACATGCTTCCCTCATCGTTTTGATTTCGTCTGTCCACCAGTACGCTTCTTGTCCTTGTCTATGCCTGTTACCCATTTTTGGCATTGCAGCATTGCAAGCCTTCCTTATGGCTGACATAGTTCTGTTTACTTTTGTTTCGGTGTTTCCAGTGTGTTGTGCTCTGACTGCTCTCCTGTCGATCTCCCTTATCAGAATGGTTTTGTTCAGACGGTTGACATTCCATTTCTGACTTCGTTGTGCAACAGCTTTGGTAACGATGTTATCCTCCAGAACGAATGTAATATACTCGTGGTCACTACCGTTGAATATGTCTAAAACTTTCCAGTCAGCGATTTTATGCGCCGCCGTTTCGGACACTAGAGTTATGTCCGGGATCGTGCCCTCACATCTGTCACGTCTGAATGTCGGGACTGAGCCAACGTTTGCCACTACGAGGCCCAATCTGGCAGTCATGTCTAAAACTCTTCGGCCTTTAGAATTTGTAACTGGCATTCCCCACTCTTCTGCTTTGGAATTAAAGTCCCCCGCTATGATAAGCTTTCCATGTATTTGCGATGCGGCATCTTCTATGGCTTCAAGCTTGCTATCAAAGAGGCTTATCCGATCTGTAGGTGTTAAGTAACAACTGAATATTGTATATTCTCCAACACGGACGAGGACAAACCCGTTTCCCCGGGTGTCATTTTGGTATCGAATATCGCTTGTACCTGGCACCCATATTGCCGCAGTTTTGGTGTCGTCCTCAAGCCACAAGCCATCGTCTTTCTTCTTGTACTGCTCGCTAACTATGACCAGATCAACTTCTTGCTCGACAACAATCTGGGATAAAAGCGCGTCAGCTACTAGGCTTCTGTGCATATTTGCTTGAAGTATCTTCATGTTTTATCCTTTTTCGAACTTGCGGCGCAATTGCTCGCTCCAGGAAAATGGTTCAGCTCCTTGTAATTTTTATGCGCACACAAACAGCATCTTGCCTGTTTTGGGCAATCCTTAACTTTGTGTCCACTCTCTCCGCATTTCATGCATAGGTCTTTACGGTCCGGTCCTTCACAATCCCTTTGAAAATGACCAATACCAAAGCATTTAAAGCACCGGAGGATATCAATACATGGTTTAACGCGGCATCGCGTCCACCCAACTTTTATCCTCTGCTCCCTTAGGATTTTGGCTACATTCTCCGTCGATAGAGTGACAAAAGCGCGTCTTTGTTCTGAGCTGTTCACACCAGTCATGCGCACCCGGATGTCTTGGTCAGTATCGTCAATTATCTTTCTGATGGCGGACTCGACTTCCCCTTCTTCAGTGAGGCTATCTAGGTCCCGTATCTCTATTTTTGCTACGGGCTTAAGAGCCTTGACAGCAGCTGTCTCTTTCAACATACCTTGGATGGTATCGCACAGTTTTTGGGTTTTGCTTCCTTTTTCCAGTTCTAGAAGCATGTCTCCAGCTTTGGTCTTCCTAACTGAGCGGATGGCGCTTTCAGCTTCCTCTGGTTTGATATTTTTACGTAGGTCTTTTAGCACTTCCGCATAAGTTTTGTTCGAGTCTTGCATCGCAGGACTTGTAGCCATCCTTTTATGGATAGTTGATACCGGCGTCGCATTGCTTTCAGAATCTAAATTATTTGGCCTTTTGATATTGCAAGTTTCATCGTTACTGGGGGCTCTGTGGATGGGTGCTTTGCTCTGTCTTTCGTTTTCTACTTTCATCCAGCTGGATCTGCTCGTATCAGCAATACACAGTAGCTCATCTATTTCCTGCACTCCATCTTTTACATTTATATTAATGTTTCTCTGTTTTTGCATTGCCGCTTTTATTGTACGAAGTACTCTTTTAATATTAGCAATAGCCTCTTCTTCCTTTCCTCTCATCTTGGAAATAAATTGTAGGCTAGGGGATCCAACCGATTTTTGAGGCTGTGACCCACCTGCTACAGCGAATACGGGTGTAATCGAAGGTGTGTTGGCTGCATCTTGAATGCTCGTGTTAATTGGCGACCGGAGTATTTTGCTCTTTTTCTGGAAGACGCTAGCCTCGTCTTCCATCCCAATATCTCCCGTCTTCTCGGCTGGTGCATCATTGTTTTTTGTGGTCATCTTTTCAATTTGGTCCCAACTTCAAGCCGCTATCGATGTTCGAAAGTATAGTTCCCTTTTATGCCCCCGTGGTTATCCCAACTTCAAGCCGCTATCGATGTTCGAAAGTATAGTTCCCTTTTATGCCCCCGTGGTTATCTATGCATGCAGGGAGGCCACGCTAGGGTTGACACAGGTCCTTATGGGATTCTGTGTTCAGTGCCGAGGCGGGTGTTAGGCAGGAGTATACTCAACTGCGCCTATACCACCAACTTAATGGCGACGAGACATCGAACGTACTTGAAGGCTTGCTAGGTTTTAGTGGGACGGAGGCACCTGCAGCATTAGCCTGAGAGCCATTTCCACAGGATTTCACTCCTGTGTACTGAGGTAACAGAATACTGCAGATGTCAGCTCGTGTTCTTCAATTTCGGGTCGCGGTCCAGTATACCATAATCAAAACCTTACTGGTCTCGGTTTTGATGTCGCTGTACACACAGTCAGTTCGCTATCAACGGATGTTGAGTAGCTATCCAGTGGCGCCTCGTGGAGGCCGTGTGACAACTTGGTTTGAACAGTGACAAGGATCGCGAAACTGGCTATCCCCAAGTGGATAGCAATCAGTGCTTTACCTTGTATGTTCGCACCCATACCACCATAATAATAATAATAATAATAATAATATTAATAATAATAATAATAATAATAATAATAATAATAATAATAATAATAATAATAATAATACCAAAGCAGTAACAACAACAACAGCTGCGGGCACTACTTCTTATGTACATATATGGCTATAACTTCCTGTTAAATCGGCCTAGCATGATGAAACTTGGCATTTGTACTTATAATAACTAAATGGAGGTATTTGCCAAGTTTGAGTTCGAAATTCCAATTCCGGGAGTTACGATTTGAGGGGGAGAGAGGGGAGGGAGGGAAATTCCAAAATATACATTTTCTGCGTATTCACATAAGGCATCTTGGACTAAAATTTTGTGTCCTTAGGTCTTATAGTCTCCGAGATATAGGCGATAATAAAAATGGAAAATCGGGAAAACGCCCATAGGGGGGATGTGGGGAGGAAAATCAAAAAAATAACACAAACTCGTATAGAATACACACATAAGGCATCTTTGTGCAAAATTTGGTGCCTCTAGCTCTTATAGTCTCTGAGATCCAGGTGTTCATACGGACAGACGGACAGACGGACAGACTGACAGACAGACAGGGCTAGATCGACTCGTCTCGTCATGCTGATCAAGAATATATATACTTTGTGGGGTCTGCCACGCCTCCTTCTGCCTGTTACATTTTTCAGCTCCCGCAAACCTAATATACTCTTGTACATTTTATGTACAGAGTATAAAAGAAAAATTCAAGTAAAAAAGTCGGGTGTCCCGACTTTGAAATACTCTGTACATATGTTTAGAATAATTATAGAAATTAAAACAAGAAAGAAAAATTAAAAAAAAAAATTTAAAAAAAAAATTAAATTATTAAAAAAAATGAATGAATGAATTAATTAAATTAAACTAGAATACATGTTTATGTTCAGTTTTAACAGCATACATTTACATCACGTACCTATGCGTGTTTATATGCGTGTATGTATGCAGCACAAAGTTGAACCAAAGCAGCAAAAACAACAACAGCTGCGGGCAGCGCTGCCGACAGAGCTGCAGGCAGCGCATGAGCAGCGATTTTACTTATGGCTATAACTTTCTTCAGAATTGACCTATCATGATTTGGCACACGGACACATTAGTACCAACTGGATGTACCTTCAAAATTCCGAGAATTACGGAAGTTATAAGAAAAAACATGAATTGCGGGGGAGTGGGGGGGTGCATCGAAAAAAAACTCAAACTCGTACTTTCTCGGTCTTAGGAGAATATGGAAACCAAGTTTGGTTATTCTAGCTCTTATACTTTCTGAGATCCTTGCGTTCATACGGACAGACAGACGGACGGACGGACAAGGCTATATCCACTCGGCTTCTCATCCTGATCAAGAATATATATACTTTGTGGGGTCTGCCACGCCTTCTTCTGCGTGTTACATACATGCGCACAAAACTAGTATAGCCTTTCACCCTTTGGGTACAGGCTATAAAAAGTAAAAGAATTAAAAATTTTTGATCGATTTTACGTCTTCTGGTATTCGTACTCACGTAAAAGGTGTATAATTGCACACTTACATAGCAATTGCGTCTATGTGAGTGTATGTATGTTTATGCTCGTATATTCGTGTCTGTGTAAGCATGTTCGCAGTCAACCAAAGCACCAGCATCAACAACAGCAGCGGGCAGCGCTTGGGCAGCGCTTGGGCAGCGCTTGGGCAGCGCTGCAGCAGCAAATTTATTTATGGCTACAACTTCTTTTAAAATCGGTCTATCATGATGAAACTTGGCATACGGACACATAATTAGTAACTGGGGATATTTGCAAAATTTTCGTGACCTTTGACCTTGAATATCTTAAGACGCGGACGCGATATTATATGAGACTTTTAAGACAACATATAGAACGCCAAAACAAAGTTGTTTACCAATTTTCAGCTTATTATCTCAAATTCCGAGGTGAACCCCTAATTTGACAGATCGTCGCCAATGTTATGAAATGTAGCATCTGAGTGGTCTGAAAAAATCGGAAAAAGTGCCAATCGTGAGTGAACACGCGGTTCAACGGTCTCTGGAAAGGATGTTGTTGCGACGCGAATGAGTATATTACATCTCATCAACGCGACGCAAACAGACATTCAATAAAATAGCTTGGCAACACATATCATACATATAAACCTGTACACTCATATTGTTTTAGCATAGATAATATTGGCACCATATTCTGCACGCGTACACGTGTTACAGGTGCATTGACACTGGCCAGCCAACATAAGCAAGAATAAGACACATATTATTCTGCAACCTCAGCATAAGACCAACAATCAGGTCATAGTTTATGAACCAAATTGGGCTGACACCAGCATACGTAACCTCATAATATATGATTGGGCATCATTATTGCGAAACCGCCAACACATAGAAATAGTAAATGTAAGTAGTCATAAGCTAGTTTTAAGCATGGCTATATAAGCCATGATTTGTAAGAATAAAATCAGTATGCAAATTATCAACGAACGGCCTGTTACTTTGGGTCAGGAACCGCTGATCTTTATCACGCCGACTACCACGTTGACTACATGCTCCCAAGGATTGCCATCCGGTATCCTTGGTCACTACAAACGTCCTGCGTCGTTTCACTCAAGCGCAACCAGGACAACCGGTGTTATTCGCACCTACTGGACCACGAGGGTCCCTTGAAGCAGCAGGGCCACAAGTGCCTTTAATTAAACGAACCTCGAGTGTCCACCCAAACATCAAGCCGGACCACTAGGATCCCGCCTTGATCAACAGAAGGTCAATAACATGACCGTCCGGCTGCCGCAAATCGCAGTTCCACCGTTCGATGGACGATACGTGAACTGGCGCGCATTCAATGATCAGTTCCTAGAGATGATACACAAGACCAGTTTACCAGATGTCCAAAAGATGTGCTACCTAAAGTCTTGACCTTATCGACCATTTAAGCGGAACAGCTTCAAACTATTCAGTGGCCTGGGAGACATTAGTGCAACGCTATCAAAATCCCAGGGCTATCACCACTGCCGTATTGGAAAGGTTAATGGAGCAGCCTTCAGCAACAAACGATAGCAAGGCCATCCGGCTGCTCCAAGACACCACCGTTAAAACGCTTTGCGCTTTGAAGCAGGTGGGCCTGGATCCAGTCGAACTCAAATGGGACAGCATGCTGTTGTACATTCTAAGGAAAAAGTTGGATAGATTCAATTTAGCCTTACTGGAGCAAGAAACCAAGGACTCAACTGAATTGCAAGTTGTTAGTTCGTTCCTGGACTTTCTTAACCGTCGCTTCCGAGCGCTGGAGGTAATAAGGACCAGCAACCGACCAGCCAAAGCCACCACCGGAGCGGCACTGACCAGAGAGCTAAAGTCTAAAAGAGTTTGATGCTACTGCATGCTGACTGGGCACACAGTATACAAATGCGTGACGTTCAAGGCAAAGCACGTGGACCGACGATGGGCCTGGATTCGAGAAACTAACCGATGCCCAAAATGCATCATCACGCACCACGCACAGCTCTCGGGAGTGTTCAAGCAGACAGTGTTTCCGATGCCAACAGCCGCATCATACATTGCTACACAAGTCAACCAGCGATTTCCAGAACTAAGAACCAATATGTGTTATTGGCTACGGCACAGGTGAAAGAAGTAGCCCACAATGGTCAGCACAAAATCGTGCGAGCATTACTGGATTCTGGATCCCAAGCCAACTTTGTATCCAGTCGCTTATTGACACACTTGAAGATCAGGCCACAGCGAATAGAAACTACATTGCAGGGCATTGAATACAGCAATCTACCAGCTTCAAAACAAGTAAGTCTGCAAACTGCAAGCATGACATGCAAGTAAAAGCTCTGGTTCTGAACACAATTGTGCCCGACCAACCGTCGACGACGATCACCAGAGATGACGTACAAATTAGCTGATCCTGAGCTCTACCGGTCAAACGAAATTGACTTGTTGATTGGAGCCGAATTTTACCACCGTCTGATGCAGCCTCATCAGATACCACTAGGAATTGGCCAACCCATATTACAAAGTACTGTACTCGGATGTATTGTGTCGGGACCAGTAAACGTTCGGGAAACGTCCAAGACAGTCTGCGTTGGGGCTGTTACAAAGGTTCAATCAGAGCAGGCTGTCACAGTAGCAGAACATTCAGGGCACTACTACAGGAAGCCTAAAAGGACATCTACACCGACCATCCCTAAACGAATCTATAAGCCACGCATCCTAAATAACGTGGATCGCTCTACCAGGAGCTGTCGACCGGTCATCAAAACCGACAAATCAAGACCGAAATCGACCAATAATGAGCCTGCAAAGGATGACAACATGAGAGTCAGACTGACCGCACCAATCAGTTTATCACCCATAAGATGGATCAACGTAATGCTGTTGGTAGCCTCTTAGCGTCATCCGAGCATTCCAGCGTCAACGATACTCAGCTTCCAAATGCATCTGGACTTTATTGTCAAGAACGAGCACCCATGGCCACAGCAGTGTCTTAATGGGAATTCGTTAGCTACTATAAACTGAACCGTTATGGCAAGACATGAAGATCGCCAAGCAAGGCATTGAAATGTTACTGCGGTTATGTAAGGACACTTCGCACAAAGGCCACTTATGTAAGTCGCCCTCCGGCACACGAAGGCACCTATAAAAGGAGGCAGGCAACGCAGATCCGAACAAGAGATCGATGGAAACATTACCACCGGGCTATTTGAAAAACAGGACTCAAGGTATACGGTACCCATAGCTAGACACATCATCCAGATTATGGTGAAGAAAAATCTCATGAAAGATGCGACAGCACGCTGAACATTGATACAACAGAACGAAATTGACAGAAATGCATGGCTAGAAGCAATTCGGACGCAGGTCAATGAAATCAGTAACGGAAAATCTGACTACAAGGCGTTTGACTGGCAGCTCATAAACATGAAGACAACATCTATCACCCCCATGGACCCTGCGTGCTCACTAACCAGTTCAGATTACTTCCTACCGGAGCACCCTACATTTACGTCGCAAGTTCGAGAAGCATATCCGGCCTGTGTATCCATCGACAAAGAAGAATCTAGAAGGGAATCGAGGTTTAGTAAGCAGTCACAACGAATAACGCCAAATGCAGATCAAGTTACCTAGTTGATGCAGCAAGCACAACTCACCATTCTGGCAAATACACTTCTCGAAGACATAAAGCCAGTTTCACTTAGTAGCAGTCATCGCTACCATTGGCACCTACGTAACCCTGACTATCTCGATCAATTTGTGGCTCCGACGTCAGCCACTAAGCATTACCAGATATCGGAATTAATATAAGTAAGCAAAGATTTAACACAACCTATACATACATACCAGCTTACTCTCCTTAAACACTCACCATAAGAAAGGTCAGCAGATACTCAGAAGCAAACTACATTAAGAAGTAGTAGAAGAAGAAGCTTCAAAAAATTTTCTTCTGGAATAGGTAATTCTACCAATGCATAAATCAACCGCCGGCTAAATGCTGACGCAACACTCTCAAAATGCATACATATAGCGATAGCATTTGCGATGTACGCATGCATACTAATTACTACCGTAATATTAATAGGTCAGCAACGCACTTGGCCAGCAGCAATATTGACTAAACGGCACTACCAGTCGCCACAAATCGACACATGCAACTGTTCTCAAAATAATTTACAAACGCCAACGCAACACAAGCACTTCACGTTTGTGAAATTTGATCTTGACTTCGCCTCAACGGCGAACTTTACTGCATTAAACGAAATATTCAAGGCGGTCTCGTAGAATACAAATGCTGACGTGCAGGTTTGTTTCAGTAAATTGTGGTAGACAAGTTATTAGAATTAAATGCAATTGACAAACAATGTCTATATATGCCTCATGCATAGCCAACATAAGCAAGAATAAGACACATATTGGGATCCCGATTAGATCAACTGAAGGACAACAAGCGTCATTTAGCTTAACTCGTCAGGACTACGATCGTCCTGCCGATGCGCACTACCGCACGTAAGCGAATAAACATCTATATATATATGACTTTGCGCGCTACTGCAATTGGCAATCTTCCTTTACATCTTTATGAAGTTGTTGAATTTTTACTTAAATATCTAAGTGTGCTTTCTAGGTTTATACATATATTTTTTATTAAATGGAGCGCCAAGCTCTGTTTTGGTGCTGCTTTATTTGTATTTTTTTGTGTTTATTTGTACTTTTTTTTCTAATTGCAGGTCTCGGCACTCAAATAACCACAAAAAACAGGTCGCCGGTCGCCCCAAAAACCATGAATGGCGTGTTGCGGTTTGCCTTATATAGGCCGGATATCGTGCGTCTGCGGATTTCTTTGTTGCTTTGGCATCCGTCCGTCGCGGCCTTGATGTTTCCCTACTTTGGGGTGCCATCGGGACACAACCCTGCGCCTGCGCGACTGCATTTGGCACTCCGGCTCGTCGCTCAGTACCGATAGATGGCACTGCTGCGCAAATTGAAATTTCGGCACCTTCCGTAGCTCTGCCACTTTGCTTTTTTCCACATTGGGCTAGATATCCTTTTTTTGGCATAAGGTCGTGAATTTTTGTAAAATCTTTTTTTCAGTTAAAGTAACATTTTAACGTAATATTATTCGTATCAATAAATAAAATAATTTCAGTTGCAATGAATTTTTGCAGAGCTAACAAAGACAGATGTTTGGTCGACTGTTTGTCTGTCGAAATTGACAGTTATAGTTATGGATTGGGTTTGTTATGTCTTATTTAAAAAAAAATTTAGCTGAAGTCCTCGTGCATTGTGAAGTAAAAAGCCAATTTCTGCCGAAAAGTAATTATGCAAATGTATACTATAAACTGTGATTATAAACTTGTCGATAACATTTATTGCCTATTTTTGCCCATTCTCTTAATATTTCGCATTTTAAGCCAAAGATGTGGTAAGGTATTTTATCCTAATGGATGTGTGGATAAATAAAAATCGAAATGAAAAAGCCGGTATTTGACCGGGTTGTTGGTTATTTACATTAAAATAATATATAAATTGATTTAATAACCGAAATCACTACGAAATTATGGAGTTTTGACCTTTGTATAAAAAATCTACCTAATGTAAAAGGAAACACTTCAATTGGCTTTTGTCAAGCAAGATTTTTGTCGCGGAGAGAAACATCGATTAAGTTGCTTCAGACAATCAAATGGGGCGACCACTACGGTTTTACAGTCGATATAGCCATGTCCGTCTGTCTATCCGTCTATCTGTATGAACGCAAGGATCTGAGAAAGTATAAGAGCTAGAATAATTTAACTTGGTATGTAGATTCTCCTAAGCCCGAGAAAGGGCAAGTTTGTTCATACTTTCCGATACACCCTCCTCCTCTATCTATGATTTTCTCTAACTCACCCAATTCTTGGAATTTTTAGCTCAAATTTGGTAGTCACATTCAGTTGGTCATTATGTCCGTATATTAAATTTCATTATGATAGATCAATTAGAAGGAAAATTATAGCCAAAAATATTGTTGATGATGTTTATTAACATAATTCTATACTTAACATATAAGTTAACACCTTATTTACCCAAACTGCCAGCAAACCAACGTGCTGGGAATTGCTGACATAAAGTGTTGCGAATGCAGTTCGGTGTTCCAGTTTGTAAACAATAAGCACATAGTGCTGTAATAAATATTTTTTGGTTCTGTTTTATTAAATTTAATGCAAGGTCACAACCCTGGTAGCTGTCAAAGTGACAAAATGTTTTAATTTCTTTTCTTAATAAAATAGCGTCTAGTGAACCTTAAAAAATCATCCGGAAACTTACTTTCACCTTATTTTTTCGGCAATAGTTTAGTCTTTGCTATATTCTTCGACTCCAATAAGTAATTAATCCGCTGTGTAGGGCTGCTCTGATGACATACATATGTATATACATCATCAAAGCAGAGACAGCTTAGAATTTATCTTCTTTGCTTGTTTTTGAAAACTAGTCAATAAGCTGCCGAAGTACGAGGAGATGAGAAAAATATCTGGTAAATCACCTTCGAGCTGAGAACGAAATTACCCAGAGACTTGCAAATATGAATTGGAAAACCATATGTTCAGCCGTCAAGCTCTACCAGTAACTGGATTGCCTCAACCACTTGTACATTGACTACAAGTACCCTTACATTTCCTGTGGTGGACTCTTAATCAATGTACACTACAGCGGGGGCATCAAAAACCAGTTTGTGCTCTACACTCGCCCTTGTGAGTACACCGGCTTCTAACACAAACTTAGTTGCAAAAGTTTGATCGTTTCAAATGCCAGTAGCCCCTATTAATAGGAAGCGAAAAGGAGCCATCGAGTCACTAAAAGGTCACTCAATCAGGGGCGACGAACTGCCTCCTCCTCTCCGATAGCACTTCAAAATAATATATTTTCAGCCTTTCCTGAAGAAGCTGATTCCATTGTGGAAATGGAAGAGAACGATTCCCAAGATCAATGAAGCCAGCAAAATGAAGCTAACCGGTTCCAGCAAGAAAGCACTATTTCTAAGTCTCCTGCTACATGCGTGCCACATGTGAACAACTTGGAAAAGCTGCAGGTGGCGCTCATTTTGTTGTCAGCTGTGAAATTATTATAAAATCAAAATTGGGAATTGGCATCACCAGTTGAGAGAGAACAAACCTTGCAAAACCAGGCTGGCGCAATATATTAATTAACTAGCAGGTATTGCCCGTCTTAACCCGGCTCAATATAATGTTTCCAATTGTATTTATTTTGTGTGTGCATGACCTACCCATATGTTTTCACCTTATAAGTTACCAGTAGAAAGGCATTTAAGGTATTTAAATGAACATTTTCTGTTCTTGACAAAAAATTGTTCAGTAGTCCGTTACATTTTTGTTCTTGCCAAACTATTTCGTTAAACGAACATGACCACTATAACTAATATTTTTATACTCTGTACATGAAATGTACAAGAGTATATTAGGTTTGCGCGAGCTGAAAAATGTAACAGTATATATATTCTTGATCAGCATAACAAGACGAATCGATTTAGCCCTGTCTGTCTGTCTGTCCGTCTGTCCGTCCGTATGATCACCTAGATCAGAGACTATAAGAGCTAGAGACACCAAATTTTGCACAAAGATGCCTTATGTGTGTACGCTATACGAGTTTGTTTTATTTTTTTGATTTTCCCCCCCCCCCCCCACTTCCCCCCTATGGGGGTTTTTCCGATTTTCCATTCGTATATTCGACTATATCTCGGAGACTATAAGACCTAGGAACACCAAATTTTAGTCCCAGATGCCTAAAATTTTGGAAATACCCCCCCTTGGGTTATTATGTGTCCGTGTGTCAAGTTTCACTATGATAGACCGATTTAACAAGAAGTTATAGCCATAAATATATTTGCTGCAGCAGCGCTGCTCAAGCGCTGCCCACGGCTGTTGTTGATGTTGCTGTTTAGTTGACTGCGAAAATGCTTACACAGACACAAATAGACGCACATAAACATACATACACTCACATAGACGCAATTGCTTTGTATATGTGCAATTATATACCCTTTACGTGAGTTCGAATACCGAAAAAGGTAAAATCGATCAAATTTAAATTTTCTTATTTTTTTTCTATAATTATTGTAAACATATGTACAGAGTATTTCAAAGTCGGGACACCCGACTTTAGCTTTTTTTTGGAACTCGTTTAAAACTCGTTTTCCCCCCGTTGAAGCTAGAATTTTCCAAAAGCCTTTCTTAGTGTGCTCCTACACTATGATGGATACTATGAAACGATACTTGAGTCCAAATTTAAATTCACATTTGAGTCTTTTCGTGCTATATTGAGTCAATACGGCCACGCACAAACTCAGAATATGAAACACGGCACTCGTGTCAATGCCGTGCAGCGATGAGCCACGATCAAAAACTACTGGCACCGATACCATAAAAATATCGAAGTTTGAATGCAATAAGCAGAATATTTAAATAATGCAAAATGCACTAAACAAAGAAAAAATTACTTTTAAAAATGTTATATAATTTTCAATTAATTAACATTTCTTGCTCTGTCAGTGCAAGACAAATGTACATACATATATATGTAGATACATATGTACATACATAGATGTGCACATACATATGTATCTATGGACATTCACACATTAGGCTATTTCAATCGTTTGCACGCAACTACACGAACAGCTGTTTGCATGTGTGTGTGTGTTTTTTTTTTTAATTCCATTTAATTCCATTCCATTTTCACACATGACTTTGGCGGCAAAGTGGCTGACGGCATCCCATCCATTCTGGCTGTCCAGCATCTGCTCCACAATGTTATCCGCCGATATAGGGGTGCCCAGGGCGTTTTCTAGCACCTCCCTGTTACGACTGAATCTAGGGCAGTTTAGTACGACATGTTCCGCATCTTCTGCCACGCCGTTACCGCACCAAGTGCACTCCGCCGAGGAGTCATGTCCGAATTTATGTAAATAACTACGAAAGCGTGCCCGCTAAGCAGCTGTGTGATGTGGAAATTGAGCTCACCGTGCTTTCTGGTAATCCAAGTCTGGATGTTGGGAATTAGACGATAGGTCCAGCGTCCTTTAGTCGAGGAGTCCCAACGCCGTTGCCATCTATCCAGACTTTGACGCCTTACCTCCTGGCGCAATATGGCTGTTGGCCGAGTGTCTGACTCTGAGGCACGTGCACCTTCGAACCTAGCCTTCGCCTCCAAAGCCAGCTCCTCGAGGGGTATCATGCCTGCTAGCACAAGTGCTGCTTCATCAGAGATTGTTCTGAAGCCGCTACAGATCCTGATCGCGCTTAAGCGGTATGTCGCATCGGGGCCTCGCCTGTAGGACCTCTTCTCCATGGCGTGGGCCCAGACAGGAGCAGCGTAAAGCATGACCGACTTCGTAACACTAGTTAGCAGTGCTCTGCGGTTTTGTTTCGGTCCTCTGCAGTTCAACATAATTCGTGAGAGCGCTCTTCCAGACTCTGCTGCCTTTCGGTTTGTATACTCAAGGTGCTCACGAAAGCATAGTCTTGTGTCTAGCATTACGCCTAGGTATTTAATGGCCCTTTTGGACACCACTGTTGTTCCACCAACCATAATGCGAGCAGTCTCCACCTTCTTCCGGCTGCTAATTAGAACAGCCTCGGTTTTGTAGGGCGCAAGCTCCAGACCGGCCGAAGTGAGCCAAGCGCAACTTGTTCAATGGCTGCACAGCTGACCATTTCAACCTCGCGCAGCTCCTTTGCCACTGCGATTATGGCAACATCATCTGCGAAGCCGACTATGTGCACGTCTCTTGGCAGCTGTAGTCGTAGTATCCCGTCGTACATTACATTCCATAGAAGTGGTCCCAGAACGGAGCCCTGGGGCACTCCAAGCGAGATGTGATGTGTGCGCATGCCCTCATCTGAGCTGTACTCAAGTGTTCTGCCGTCAAAATAATTTCGCACGGCCGCGAGGAGGTTATCCGGTACTGAAAACCTCATCAGCGCCAAGAGGATGCGGTTCCAATCTGCTGTATTGAATGCATTGCGGATGTCTAGCGTAGTAACCAGGCAGTATCTTTTTGTACCACCCTTCCAGCGTGCTCCCGCAGTGGCTTACGTAGCAATGTAGACCACTTTGCCGATGGCATCCACCGTTGACCTCGCCTTGCGGAAACCAAATTGGTTCGGAGATAGCCCGCCTGCCCTCTCCAGTGCATTGCACAGCCTGCAGCTGATGAGCTTTTCCAGCACCTTGCCACACAAGCATGTGTGTGTGTGTGTGTGTGTGTGTGTATACTTAGTTGTCCCCAACTGTTTGATATTTTGTATTGTTTGTTCTGCCTGCTTTTGTAAAATGCATATTTTGAAAATCCTTGAATGCAAAGTTGTAGATTTAGTTACGTAGATTACATTATCCAAATTTTAAATCGATCGGACTAAATTTATAACACAAACTTTTCATTTGAAATAGTGAATAAATATTAAAACCCCAATAATTCAAGCTCCAACACAAAACACAAACACGAAAATCAAGCTCCAACAAAAAATTTTAAAAACCGAGTAGCAGTTTTGTTTGTATTCTTTAATTGATTTTAGAAACTAAGTTTTAAGTCGATCAGTTGAAAAATGCGGATTTTTCAAACAAAATTTGGAGCTACTTTTCCCCCCTTTGGAGCTCGAGTTTCCCAAAATCCCTTCTTAGTGCGCATCTACACCATGATAGGATACTTGAGCACAAATTTCAGCATCCTAGCTTTTACCGTGTGGGCTGTGGGCTGTTGACGCGGTTTGCTTTTGTGCCCCAACATTTTTTTTACAGGAAAACTCCCAAGGCCTAAGTGAGTCGGGGTGCATACCCTGGCTGCCGCTCCGACCTACCTACCTAGGCCCCAAAATAAATATCAAAAAACCAAGTCTACAGTTTTTCTTGGCATTGTTCTGAGAGTATACAAACTAAGTTTAAAGTTAATTAGATGAAAACTGTGGATTTTTCATACAAACGTTGGAGCCTGTTTTCCCCCCTTTGGAGCTCGAGTTTTCCAAAATCCCTTCTTAGTGGGGATACTTGAGTCCAAATTTCAGCTTCCTAGCCTTTACCGTTTGGACTGTGCGTTGATCACCAATCAGTCAGTCAGTCAGTCAGGACAAACTGTTTTATATATATAGATAATTAGTATGGTGAAGATATAAGTAATGCCAAAACAAGACAAAATATGTTTTATGTTAACCTCCAGAACACTCCCAATGAAGGGAAGGTACTGGAAACAACTCAAATTGGTAGGCACCGAGTTGCGGTAACAGAGGCTAACCACAGTAAATTGCAGTTACAATGCTTCAGATGCCAAGATTTTGGACACATGTGAAACTATTGCCTTAATAAGCCAGTTTGCAGCAAATGCTCAGGCGATCATAATACTGGCTCAAAATCGTGCTCAAAATAAGGCTGGAGATGCCATTCCAACTGCAAGAGGTGGTACAGCATATCAAAAACCTTAAGGTAAAACAAGTAACAAGTAAAAAAGCTAAAGTCGGGTGTCCCGACTTTGAAATACTCTGTACATATGTTTAGAATAATTATAGAAATTGAAAAAATTAGGAAAATTAAAAAAAAAATTTGATCGATTTTACCTCTCTCGGTATTCGAACTCACGTAAAGGGTGTATAATTGCACATATACAAAGCAATGAATGTCTATGTCTAACCAAATAGCAGCATCAACAACAGCTGCGAGCAGCGCTTGGGCTGCGCTTGAGCAGCAAATATATTTATGGCTATAACTTCTTGTTAAATCGGTCTATTTTGCCTTATAGTGAAACATAATAACTAACTGGGGGTATTCCCCAAATTTAATATTCGAAATTCCAAGAATTACGAGAGTTACAATTTGCGGGGTAGAGGGGGGAGGGAGGGAAATGCCAAAATACACATTTTCTGCGTATTCATATAAGGCATCTTGGACTCAAATTTGGTGTTCCTAGGTATTATAGTCTCCGAGATATAGGCGATTATATGAATAGAAAATCGGGAAAACCCCCATAGGGGGAAAGTGGGGGAAAATAAAAAAAAAAAAAAACAAACAAACTCGTATAGCGTACACACTTAAGGCATCTTTGTGCACAATTTGGTGTCTCTAGCTCTTATAGTCTCTGAGATCCAGGTGTTCATACGGACGGATAGACGGGCTAGATCGACTCGTCTTGTCATGCTAATCAAGAATATATATACTTTGTGGGGTCTGCCACGCCTCTTTCTGTCTGTTACATTTTTCAGCTCCCGTAAACCTAATATACTCCTGTACGTTTCATGTATAGAGTATGGAGAAGACCTTTTAGACAGGACGATGAAACTTCTCCCCACGAGAGCTCTCCTGTTTATTGTTCTGGTCATGAATAGCAAAGTCAGCCTGAGGCACTTTCCAAACATCTGGAAGACGGCACTAATCTGAGGTTGATGGAGTGAAATGCACAAGGCGTTTATTTTGACCCCAAGGCAGCGTTCTCAGTCCTTCGCTGCATAAATTATTTACTGCAGATATGCCTACTTTGAGAGAAATAACTAGATTATATGAGGACAAAGTGCTGATAGCAACCTACGCAGACGACAGTGCATATATATATACTATGGACAATTTTTGTATTCCCTTTAATTTTAACTAGCTTAAGCTTCCATATTGGTAGCAGAATACTATTCGGGCTTACCTTTTAACAATACTAGTTGCTTGAGTCGGTTGAGAGCGTTGAGTTTAAGAACACTGTGATTCTTACACTGAATTTTATTGATACCGGTATGGGTTTATGTAGTGAATTTTGCCTCATATTATTCTTAGGTGTCTACTTATTGGACTACTTAATTAAACGCTGATTGATTGACCCTTTTTATAATGCCGCCGTTTCGTGCCAGCCTTGCATGCACGGTTGCGTATGCAATAATTCATTGTGTGTCGTTGCTTAGCCGATACATTGATGCCCGAGATATTCTTCCACTTATGATGCATTATTTTCCTTCTTCGCTGTTTTGCAGCTGGGTGGTTAGGACGTCGTTGCAATTGATGCGACTGCACTGGACTTGACCTCCTAGTGTTCTAGTAAATTTAGTTAAATACTGGACCATTAAGGCAGTAACAACTTTATTATTTCCCGCTTGAAATTGCTTTCGAAGATGGGGGAGGGAAGTGTTCCGTCAACCTTGCTTCTTTGAGGTTTCTGCTGCTGCTTTGAACACGCTAAGAACTGCTGCACAGCGAAGATATTGATTGGTGGTCTTGTGTATCAATCTTTTGTTATGTGCGACGCGGCAGTATTGGCAAACCACAAATGGCGTCGGACAATGGGGATGGCAACTCGCGCGATTGACAGCTGGCGCGGGCCGATACCGAGTACTCGTGCGTGAGGTGCGAGGACCAGTGCTAGCAATTAGGAGGGTTGCAAAGTGGGGAAAGTAGCATCGGGGAGAAGGGAAATTATCGGTTCCATGAAGAGTGGCAGGTGGCAGGAGTGGTGCCCTTTGTCAAGGGCAGAAGGAAAGCGAAAGTGAAGGAAGTGACATGCAGAAAATTTTCAGGCGCAGAAAAGTGTTGAAAGTGACCGAAAATATATACATCAGTGGTGCAAATTGGAGATCCAGGAAAGGGGAAAAGGAGAGTTTAGACCCAGGATGTACACGCAGAGGAAAAGGAGCAGAGCGCAAGGACAGACGAGGTAAGGGGCACAGAAAATGAACCAGGCGCAAGTACTAATGGTGCTTTATTCAGTCCACCAGGCTAGGGGAATGAGAGTGGGGGCAAGTCGCAACGTTCGAAGAAGCAAGTCGCCAACGTTCTACGAGACAAGCCGCCAAAGCGGACAGGGTGTACCGGAGGAACTGCGTTCTGGAAGCGAGAGACTGATTCTGGGCTAAGTACCCCCTTTAGAATCTAAGTTCATATGAATACTCCCACTGAGACAATTTAAAATTATATACACCACATACTCATACATATTCGATCCATAAACCCACGCATATGTACCATTCAAGCAAATACCATAATTATATACAACCATACGCACATAATCCATTTAATATAAAGCCCATAATTATATAAAGCCCACCCCTATATAGTCCATTTATATACAACAAACTCCAATATACAACACCAAAAGAATGTATGCCATAGACAAAATTCAAAATACACACCCATTCATATACAAGTCACATAACAATACAATACAACACACAAAATAATTAACAATTTTCTGTTACACACATAGCCCAAACGATCACAACATAATATAAAACATTAAACAGAAACACAACACCAAACAAGTAACCATATTGTAAACAAAAATTCAAATGTATACTTAAAAAAAAAAAAAAAAAAAAAAAGATAAAAGAAAAATGTATGAAATTTAATATAAGTACAGGAGTTTGTAATGTGTATTGGAGCGGCGCAGTTTTTTCTGTTTATCTCCTGTTAATAATATCCCTCATAACCGCATACTCGAGTATAGGTAGAAAGAGGTTAGGAATTCAAATAAGTTAAATAGGCACGAAGAGCCAACGAACTGCAGCGTCCCAAAACTCAATGGCTTAAGTATAAAAGTCTATTTTTATTGTAATAAAATTTAAAATTTGAACATGAATCTGGAGTACAGTCCATTTATGGGGTGAGATGGGGTGATAAAAGTCCCGGAGCAGGAGAAAAACCAAAGCAAGCATGTTAAAGGGAGCCGGCAAGAAAAGGCCGAAACCGGCTCAAGGTAGGGAGGGCCACGCGGCTACGTGACATCAAGGTAGCCACAACTCCACCCAAATTCCACAGACGTCCCTCAGCCGACCATATGAGTAGGTGTGTTTAAAAAAAATATAAATGCATTGTTGGTCCGCCGCACCCCTGTCGCGGGCGAATCTGACCCTGAGCCTATAGCTAGCCGGCGTAACGACAGGGGATGCACTGGCAAAGGCGGACGTAACACTTTCCAATAAAATTGAGTTCTCAATGGTTGTGATCCTGTGTTAAGAATCACGTCGGGGTCACCAAAAACATTTTTATTTAATGAAATACAAGGGTCTATATTAAAATGTGAGCGTGCGTAGGTCCAAATAATAAGTGTATCTACAAATATATCGTCAATGGGGTGTCGCAGGCATTGGTTTAGGTAGATGTGGCAGCCTGTTGATGGTTGTTCTATGTACATGTGCGGCTAAAATTCTAACAATAGCTAAAAATAACTGACTGCGATGGCATCATTGGTATAAGGCATAAATGAACAACAACAATATTAATATACTTAATTAAATTTTGAAAAATTTGATTAAACAAATATTTTAAGACCGATTTTGATCTGACTAGTTTTCTAAACAATAGCACCAATGTTGTCATTAATAGGTATGCGCGATATTAATCGATGTTCCCTAATTCATGTTTGCCTGCGATATATGGAACTGATCCGCACAATTTTTGATTATCCCCTAAAATTTGTACTACTTTTGCTTACAAGGTAAAAAAAAAAAAAACAATCTTAGTATCAATAGCGTACATGCAGGAGTTTTCTTGTTTTTTGCCGCCCGTAAAATGTGTACATAAGTATAAAACATACGTTCATAGAGCTCCAGTATCCCAGGTGCAGTTTCCAAAGGTGTTCAATATGCTATTTTAAATGGTGAACATAACAACGAACCGGTTTGCAAGTCAAGCGATCAACGCACATCCATTTTATGCTTTCTTTTTTAAACCAATTGGATTCGTTAAAATATATGTTTTTATGCTTAAATATGTTTTATGTTTTTAAATGTTTTTACATTTTCACATAATATTATTAATAGAAAGCCATCTGCGGTATTGCTGCTTTCTGAGCAACAATCGGCTCAGCGATGCTTGCTCTATATCCATTTCTTGTACATAAATATTGCCAACATTACAAAGACCAGACCAAATTAACAAGCAAATTTTTCTACTTCCAGCAAATTTTAAATTTTTTTCCGAAATTTTATTTCGAAAACAACCCAGCTTATACATAGTACTTGGTCACAAGTCCCTGCTCTTTTTTTTGGACTCTTTCTATATTTTTATGCTCTGTACATGAAATGTACAAGAGTATATTAGTGAGTATAGAGTATAATGTAACAGGCAAAAGGAGGCGTGGCAGACTCCACAAAGCATATATGTATATTCTTGATCAGCATGATAAGACGAGTCGATCTAGCCTTGTCTGTCCGTCCGTATGACCACCTGGATCGCAGAGACTACAAGAGAAGGAGACACCAAATTGCAAAAAGATGCCATATGTGTCTGCGCTATATGAGTAAATTTAAATTAAATTAAATGTTTTTATTTTTTCCCCACTTCACCCCTAGGGGAGATTTTCGGAAACGCCGTTTTGTAAAATCATCTATATTTCGCAAACTATCAGGGGTGCCACAGAAAACTCTGGTGGTTGTTTTTGAAAACTCCCAGTGCCACAGAACTTCAAAAGATTTCATTTTTCGAACTTCCCCTCCAAGCCAGCTGGTAATGTTGTCTGTTGTTCCAATTGGTCACCAAATACATTAGAAATATTGATAAATTAATTTTAATTCGCTCATATATGGTTTTTTCTCTGCATTTTTTGTTAAATTACGTACAGTGCTGCAAGAGCTAACCAAAAGTTTTCGTGACTTAAAATAACCGATTATATCAAAAGTGCCGTCGATATCTTGTCACGTCTAATGATATCCAAAGAGGTAAGCGGGTTGTATGCAGTTCTTAAGTTAATTGTTGTAGGGATTTGGAAGATCATGTTTTAATGTTGGAGTATACTTTAATTATGAAGACGTTTGTTCCGGTATTGTATATTTGACATCTTCCAAATTTCGCGACCAATAATAAAAACTTTGTGAGTGTTTCGGTGTGGAAAAGTATCGATTTAACATACCACTACCGGTCTCTCCTAAGGGTGTGTTCGCAAAAATCTACTTGTATGTATGTATTTATGTAGCATGCATGTATAATGGATGTCTTCTACATTTTCCAAGTGACGTAATCAAACCAGTGTAATTTATAACATATGTGCATGTTTTTAATTTATAGAATCATATACATACTCTAATGTCGATATAAATTGAGTACCATTTCCAGTTTGACCTCTTTTTTTTTAACAAAATATATTTATTATTTATGTATATTATGTGTGTATTGTATGTACATATACAATATGTATATATGTATTTAGAAGTATACATATAAACACATGTTGGCGTTACGCCCTTAATACGTTTTGCAACACTAGTTGTTTTTCTCTTCTAGCATTAATATCATTTCATGTTGAGTTTTCAGTATGACTCGTTGCAGAAAACAAAGGTAGTTCGTAAATTTTTAGAGGCAGCATGGTATGTAATCTAACTGACACACTTATGTTAGATAGTTCTATATAAACGTGTATGTGATAGGTAAGCCGCTCAAAAATAAATGTCTTCAGTAGAATATAAAGCACACAGCGCATGTATCCACAAGAAATATACATCCAAACATACATATGTATTATATACATGATAGGCATGTCAAAGATTTGTAATTGTATTTCCTCTTCGAAATTTTTTTAGCGTAGAGAGCTTCTGGATATAAGCAGTCTCCGCGTATTTTGTATTACGAACCTACAAATAACCTGGAAACGCCAATCGAACTGCAAAGTGTGGAGAGGGAACTTAATAAAAAGCGACGCGTGCGTTCTTGTCAAAAGTGGTAGTTTTCTGCCCGTCTGTGAGTATAGTCAACATTGCTGTCGCAACAATTTAGTACCAGCAGTGAAGCGTATAACAAGAGCAAGAGAGCACGTAACATTTTCGAGTTAAAGCAACCTACGAATAGGAGGTGAGTGTGAAAATCTAAAATCATGAATAAGGAAGTCTATTGTTTTTTGATCTGCCTGTAATATTTAATGAAGTTGATTGCTAATACATAGATATGTATGTATTTGTCGGTGTTTTTACACGTGAATCTTTGTGTGGGTGAGCACGTCGCTGTCTAATATGCTCTGGTGACGCCATTTTTTGATTCATTCGGCTTGGTTTTTGTCATGGGCTTGGTCGGGCATAAATTAGATTAATTGAGTTGCTTTTTTCTCACACATGATCAGAGTGCCATCTTATTTAAAGGCGCAAACATTTGAAATTGATAAGAGAATATTCTCTTTTAAATAGGTACATATGTATATAATTATGTATTTTCAAAACAAAAAAGGCTCAACTCTTAAATACCCTGTGTCACCAATATGCAAAAATTGTTTAATTAATTTTAAAAAATGTTATTAATTAAATTAAATACAAATTATTCAATACATACATATGTATATGAACAGCATACATTTACATCAGAATCGTGTCTATGCGTGTATGTATGCAGCACAAAGTTGAACCAAAGCAGCAACAACAGCTCCGGGCAGAGCATGGGCAGCGATTTTATTTATGGCTATAACTTTCTTCAGAATTGACCTATGATGAAACTTGGCACACGGACACATAAGCACTAACTGTATGTAACTACTAAAATTGATTTCAAAATTCCAAGAATTACGGAAGTTATAAAAAAAAAAAACGAAATGTGATGGGGGGGGGGGGGGGGGGGGGGGGAGTGTATCAGCATAAAAAAAAAATTTGACCTGCCTAGGGCTCAGGTGAACCTGGATTCCAAGTTTGGTCATTCCAGCTCTTGTACATCGACTCAGCTTGTCACCCTGATCAGACCCTTTCTTGGGCCTGCCACGCTTCCTTCTGCCTGTTAGATACACTCGCACAAAACTAGTATAGCCTTTCACCCTTTGCTTAAAGGTATAAAAAGGTATCCTACATTTCAAAAATATAAAAAAAGGTGAAGCCTTTTTAAACATTAATTTAAACTAAACATAATTTTAGGTGTGTAATACTTTTAAACGATATACAGTGGGCGCGAAAAGGCTAATACGACCCAATTTTGCTACCTGGCAGAACCAAAGGTATTTATTGAAAAACTAATGATGCTTTTTATACTCTGTACGTGAAATGTACAAGAGTATATTAGGTTTGCGGGAGCTGAAAAATGTCTGCCTGTCTGTCCGTCTGTATGGACACCTGGATCTCAGAGACTATAAAAGATAGAGACACCAAATTTTGCACAAAGATGCCTTATGTGTGTACGCTGTGCAAGTTTGCGCTGCTGCAGCGCTGCCCGCGGCTGTTGTTGATGCTGGTGCTTTGGTTGACTGCACACATGTTTACACAGACACGAAAAGATGCGCATACATACACTCACACAAACGAAATTGCTATGTAAATGTGCAATTATACACCCTTTACGTGAGTTCGAATACCAAGAGAGGTAAAATCGATCAAATTTTTTTTTTTAATTTTCTTAATTTTTTTTATTTTCTATAAATATTGTAAACATATGTACAGAGTATTTCAGAAGAAAATTCTTAAACTTAAGATATATCCGAACAAAGATATAAATGAAAATCCATGTATGTACGACGTAAGCATTCGTTAGTATTCGTAAAAATTCTGAGATTTGAGCACTTGACCTCCACATAATATTTACAAGTATTTTAATATTTAGTAGGACCCCCCATGTGCTTCCATGGCGGCCTGAAGTCGCCTCGGCATTGACCACCAGATTTCGCTGTTCTCCAGGTGTTATAACCTGCAAAGCAAACTGGTTACGTCATATTTCATCAGCTTCCGGTCTAAAAGCTCCCATATGTTTTCAATATTGTTCAAATCCGGGCTTTACGGTGGAATATTCAATTGTCGTGGTGCATTGTAGAGTAACCGATCCCTGACAACGTAATCCGTACGTTTTGGGTTGATGTCCTTTTAGTACAACCATCGACCACTTCATTTAAATTTTGTTCCAATGTATTCTTTAAGTCAAATCGATCCATATTGCCCGTGATAAAAACAAAATTTCCTACTCGACACAGCAATAGGTCTCCAAACGGTGACATTACCTCCAACATATTAAACATTGATTCATCGGTGAACAAAACTTTATCTCAAAAATCGAAGTCCTTGTCTTTATATTTATAGGCATTTTCTAAACGAGCCTTACGATTTTTGATCGATTATCGATGTTTTTGCTCCTAGTCCCTAGTCTATACGAGTTTATTTTATTTTTCTGATTTTCCCGCCTCCCCGCTGCAACACCAAAGCATTTGAGGGCAGCTTTTGTCAAAAAAAGGAAAAACACAATACAAGTGCTAGAAAATCTTGTCCCTATTCAAGTGCATGGCAGTGTATTAAAGAAAACTTGAGCAATAAATGAAAAGCCAATTGCATGTGCTAACCCGATGACGCACAAATGAAGCACCCTTTTCGATTGAAAAGAAAAGAAAATAGTAAAAACCATATAACGGTATATTGTTATCACACGTTCTCTTTGTCAGTGATAGTGCATACAAAGGTGAGAAAAATATAAACCAAAATCAGAAGCAATTATACTTGTATTTGGCTGATGTATGTGTGTTAAACTGATGACGTATATATGTAATTGTGCAATTATACACCCTTTACGTCAGTTCGAATACCGAGGGAGGTAAATTCGATCAAAAAATTGTTTTTAATTTTTAAACTTTGTACTTGAAATGTACATGTACAAGAGTATATTAGGTTTCTTCGAGGTGAAAAATGTAACAAACAGAAGGAAGCGTTGCAGACCCCACAAAGTATATATATTATTGATCAGCATGATAACACGAGTCGTTCTATGTCTGTCTGTCCGTATGAACACCTGGATTTCAGAGACTATAAGAGCTAGAGACACCAAATTTTGCACAAAGATGCGTTATGTGTGTACGCTGTTCAAGTTTGTTTTATTTTTTTGATTTTCCCCCCATTTCCCCCCTATGGGGATTTTCCCGATTTTCCATTCGTATAATCGCCTATATCTCGGAGACTATAAGACCAAATTTGAGTCCAAGATGCCTTATGTGAATACGCAGAAAATGTGTATTTTGGAATTTCCCTCCCTCCCCGCTCTCCCCCGCAAATCTTAACTCCCGTAATTTTTGCAAATTTTGCAAATACCCCCAGTTAGTGCTTGTGTGTCCGTATGCCAAGTTTCACTATGATAGACCGATTTAACAAGAAATTATAGCCATATTTGCTGCCCAAACGCTACCTGCAGCTGTTGTTGATGCTGGGGCTTTGGCTGACTGCAAACATGTTTACACAGACATGAATAGACGCGCATAGACATACAGGGTGCGCCATCTTTTATGTCGGTATGTAAACATTGAATATCTTTGAAAACAAACAACCGATTTTCAAGTATGAGATATTTTTATTTAATTTGGTTCTGTACAATTTCTTCAGACTAATTTTTGAAAACAACATCAATCAAGTGGCCGCCTTTATTGGACACAGCAAAATGTGCCCTTTTTGCTGCGTTTTCCATCACTTTTTCTAGCATCTCAGGTGGTATAGCGATGATTTCTGCACGAATATTTGCCTTGAGCTCGTCAATGGTTTGAGGCTTGCTGTCGTAAACTTTGCTTTTCAAATATCCCCACAAAAATAAGTCCGGAGGAGTCAAATCTGGAGATCTGGGTGGCCAATGGCCTTTTTTTGATACCAGACGTCCAGGGAATTTTTGTTGTAAAAACTGAATTGTTTTATTTGCAGTATGGCATGGCGCACCGTTTTGTTGAAACCAGTAACCATTCAGGCCTTTTTCACGCATTTGCGGGCAGACATAATGAGCCAACATCCACCGATATCGATTCCCATCAACTGTTTCGCCTTCTTTGAAGAAAAATGGCCCAATGATGGTTTTGGCGCAGACACTGGCCCAAACAGTCACTTTTTGATCATGCAATGGTGTTTCATGAATCTCGTGTGGATTTTCCGTTCCCCAAATGCGGCAATTTTGCTTGTTAACGCCGCCAGAGAGTGTGAAATGGGCCTCGTCAGTCATCAAAATTTGCTTCCAAAAATCAGGTTCAGTGTCAACCATTCGAGCAACTGTTTGGCCGTATTCCAAGCGAAGTGGACAGTCTGTCGGCAAAATTCTTTGAGTTAATTGCACTTTATACGGAAACAAATGCAAATCGTCCTTTAAAATGTGGTTCCACTGACGTTAAAATGCTGAGCACGGTGGCGATACGACACATTTGGGTCCTGGGCATTTCAATCAGTTCATTGGAACGTCTTGGTCGTTGATGAACAACATGTGGACGATCTCCCACTGTCCCGTGCTCAACAAAATTTGAAAACAAACGACGAATAGTGTTGTCAGATGATGCCTGTTTGTCGCGATATTTTCGACGATATGCATGTTGAGTTAGCATAACTGAACGACTCTTTTCAATGTTAAGCGTCACTATTTCAGCGCGTTCTTTCGGAGTGAAGCGATTCATGATTAAAATTGTGCTGAACTGAGGTTTTCAACACTGGTCTACTCAAGTCAATCGGTTCACTAATGACAAAGTTATTCAATATTTACATACCGACATAATACATACACTCACATAGCCGCAATTGATTTGTAAATGTGCAATTATACACCCTTTACGTGAGTTCGATACCGAGAGAGGTAAAATCGAACAATATTTTTGTTTGCAAAAATTCCAAAAAATAAAATAAACTCGTTCTTTCTCTGCTTTTATAGTTTCTGAGATCCTTGCGTTCATCCAGACAGACGGACGGACATGTCTAGATCGATTTCTCTCGTCATGCTGATTCAGAATATATATACTTTATGGGGTCGGAGATGCTTCCTTCTGCATGTTACATACTTTGCACAAACCTAATATACCCTTTTTACAGGGTATAACAAATTTGAAGATTATCCATCAATTTAAACAATTAATTCAGTTTTACATATACAGTTGTGCTCAAAATAATAGTAGTGATATTTTTCACTACCGTTTGTATTTTTGTCTTTCCTTTCATTTTGAATCCTTTCTTTCTTCCTATGTGATCTACAACAAGAGCACAATAAAATGTCGCGTTGCTTTAGCTTTTTTTGCACTTGTTGTTGTTGTTATTTGCATTTTCCACAGCTAGTCCCTATTCTACGCGCTCAGAATACTAGTTGTGCTTGCACAAACATTCCAAAAATATTAAGTGTATCGCTCCTTAAGCTCACGAAAAGTTGCAAATAGTAAATTCTATTATTTTTTAATAGTTTACGATAGTTTCCAATACACATTTTAGTTTGTTTTTTTTTTTCTGATATGGGTAGAGCCAAGCACTGCACTCCTGACGTGCACTCATTCAAAAATTGGAACTCGTATTATGATCTGAGCCAGTTTTTCATATTACGGCGCGGGGCCTTGTATTGGATCCGGAATGTCATGGGTCTCCACTTTTATGTGCATATAATGCAAAATATTATGCTGTCATATGCCAGTGATGAAATGCCACTGATTTGGGTATTCCAGCAGGATAATGATCCGAAGCACACAAGTAATGTTGCCAAACAATGGTTTCAAACTAACAGGATCAATGTGGTAGAATGGCCGGCACAGTCTCCAGATCTCAACCCGAGAATTTATGGTATGATGTGAAGAAGGAAGTTGCCAAGCGTAAACCAACTAATTTTGAACACCTTTGGGAACCAGTTAGACATGCTTGGCGCTCCATTCCTCCTCAAAGATTTCACAATCCCGTGGACTCCATGCCAAAGCGATGTGCTGCAGGTCTTGCACACGAAGACTATGCTACAAAATACTAATATTATTTAGAAAGTCCTAATATGAGTAATTAAAATAAAAACCGTATTATTTGGATCAGTTGGGACAAGTAAGAAGCCAACAAATGAAACACTACTATTATTTTGAGCGACCAAATTAATGAAGTTATGGGAAAAAAAATTATTTAAATTGTTATAAGACCAGAATTTGTTATTATTTCTTTATGATTTACTTTTTAATATAATATACTTAATAATACCAATTATTTTAAGTTTATTAAAACAACATTTCATACATTTTTTGAACGAATTAAGTTTTTATGAAAGGACTGCTATTATTTTGAGCACAGCTGTACATATCAGAGAACTGCAACGAGTACTACATTTTCGGTCATACTCGAGTATTTACCTATACTCGGTATGATTATTTCATTTGGGTATAGTGCCAAGCAATGACTGATTGCGAACGAGCCCTCAACGAACACTCAGTTCGACTCACAACTGCAAAAACTCAGAAGTGAGCGGTTGTGACCGAAACTTCTTGCATGAATGCAAGCAATGATTTTCTATTGTTTTTTCTCTATTAGTTCAATAGTATACAAGTATCTATATGCATATAAATTAAAGAATCCAACAAAACTATTAGCGAAAAGAAATACCTTTCTTTTTATTTAAATTACAAAAAGTTGTGCTATTTTAATTTATATTAATTTGTTTTTTTTTTTTTTTTTTTTTTAAGATATTTGAGTTTCTTTTTAAGAAATAAAATCATGCTAAATATCATAATATAAAAATAAATATATGTATACATATGTTTTCTTTTCATTCTGTACCTCTTTATTTAAAATACGTACATATGTACATATAAACATGTTTCCGCATAATTGCATAAATATGTACATACATGCATTTTTTATACGGTCATACTCGGGTAAAACCCGCGCAATACGCGAGTAATACACGGGTACAATTCGCGCAATACCCAAACAATACTCGAGCAATAATGGTACCATACTCGTTCGATCAAACGCTCATTCTGCAAAGACTGGTTTGTTTCGATCAGGACCCAGACATCTTAAACGAAGTGACCGAGCCTGAACTGTTTGAAAGCAAACCAATCAAAGCCGGTACTCGTTCAAACCGTCCGCAATAAGCAAAGTGACCGAGCCTGGTGTAATCGAAAGCAAACCAATCAAGTCCGGTGCTTGTTCGTAAAAATAGAACGATGGCTCATGCAAGTTCGATCATAAGAAAAATGCTGAGAGTACTCAACTCGTTCGAGCTCGTTTGCAGCCAAGCAATGATATGATTTGATTGCATTTTTAGCAAGGGTGGAAGATATTCGTTGCAGTTCTCTGATGCATATATTTTATAACTAGCTGGTATTGCCCGTCTTAACCCGGCTCAATATAATGTTTCAAATTGTATTTATTTTGTGTGTGCATGACCTACCCATATATTTTCACCTTATTAATTACCAGTAGGAAGGCATTTTGGGTATTTAAATTAACATTTTCTGTTCTTGACAAAAAATTGTTCAATTAGTCCGTTACATTTTTGTTCTTGTAACTAATATTTTTCAAGCTCGTTTTCCCCCCTTTAGAGCTCGAATTTGCCAAAGGCCTTTCTTTGTGCGCACCTACACTGTGATGGATACTATGAAAGGATACTTGAGTCAAAATTTCAGCTTCCTAGCTTTTACCGTTTGGGCTGTGCGTTGAGCACCAATCTCTTAGGACAAACTGTTTGATATACATACATATATAGAGATAACGCAACGTTTTAAGAAAGACTATGAGCAGAAAAGGAGAATAATTATAAGAGTACATCCTAATTTTAAATTAACATTGTGTCTTATTGAGTCAATACGATCGGAATATGAAACACGGCACTCGTGTCAAATCCATGATCCACGATCAAAAAGCACTGACAATGCCCATCTCAATTTCCTAGAGTACAACTTTCTATAGCTGAATCAACAGATACTATCGATATCGAAACATGGAAGTTTGAATGCAATAAACAGATATCTAAATAATCTATATATATAAAACAGTTTGTCCTGACTGACTGACTGACTGACTGAATGATTGGTGATCAACGCACAGTCCAAACGGTAAAGGCTAGGAAGCTGAAATTTTGACTCAAGTATCCTTTCATAGTCTAGGTCCCCACTAAGAAGGGATTTTGGGAAACTCGAGCTCCAAAGGGGGGAAAACAGGCTCCAACGTTTGTATGAAAAATCTACAGTTTTCATCTGATTAACTTTAAACTTAGTTTGTATACTCCAATTCCAAGAAAAACTGTACTTGGTTTTTTGATATTTTTTTTGGGGCCTAAAATATGGGAGTTTTCCTGTAAAAAAAATGTTGGGGCACAAAAGCAAACCGCGTCAACAGCCCACAGCCCACACGGTAAAAGCTAGGATGCTGAAATTTGCGCTCAAGTATCCTATCATGGTGTAGATGAGCACTAAGAAGGGATTTTGGAAAATTCGAGCTCCAAAGGGGGGAAAATTAGCTCCAAAGTTTGTTTGAAAAATCCGCATTTTTCAACCGATCGACTTAAAACTTAGTTTCAAAACTGCATACTCGGATTTTCGAAATTTGTGTTGGAGATTGAATTATTGGGGTTTTAATATTTATTCACTATTTCAAATGAAAAGTTTTTGTTATAAATTTAGTCCGATCGATTTAAAATTTGGATAATGTAATCTACGTAACTAAATCTACAACTTTGCATTCAAGGATTTTCAAAATATGCATTTTACAAAAGCAGGCAGAACAAACAATACAAAATATCAAACAGTTGGGGACAACTAAGTATACATACACACACATACAAACAGCTGTTCGTGTAGTTGCGTGCAAACGATTGAAATAGCCAAAGCAACATGTGAGACACTAATGTGTGAATGTCCATACATATGTGCACATCTATGTATGTACATATGTATCTACATATGTATGTATGTACATTCGTCTTGCACTGACAGAGCAAGAAATGTTAATTAATTGAAAATTATATAATATAACATTTTTAAAAGTAATTTTTTCTTTGTTTAGTGCATTTGGCATTAGTGTTTTCATTAATAACTTTATGCAGCAACAACAAATATCAAAATAGCATGTATGTACATTCGTATTAATGTATACATTGGGCAATCGAACACAGTTGTTTGATTGTAAAAAAAAATAATGCTCTAAAAACAACAACAACTGCAAGTCATTAGCTCGCTCTTCTTCTTTCGTTTTGACCATTTAATGTTAATTGCAAAGGCAAAACGCCAAAATGTTACAGTTACCGTCGCTAGGCAACGACTGCGTAAGCGATAGTAAAGCAGAAACCGAATAACGGAGCTACGCATATTCTGCTTCGCATTGCGGGCAGATGTATGTATGTATATGATTTGTTCTTATTGATGTCAATAAATAATTAGATTTTGTTATTTAAAAATTCTGCTTATTGCATTCATACTGAACAATTTTTTGTCAAGAACAGAAAATGTTCATTTAAATACCTTAAATGCCTTCCTACTGGTAACCTTTAAGGTGAAAACATATGGGTAGGTTATGCACACACAAAATAAATACAATTGGAAACATATTGAGCCGGGTTAAGACGGGCAATACCTGCTAGTATCTTATAATTTATTGAGATCAATTGGAACAAATCATATACATAAGGTGCACAAAACAATTAACTACTAGGACAAGGATTTGGCACATTATATTGTCCACAAAATGCAATTCTTCGTTTTCTCTCTTCCTCCAATATTTCGGTTGTAATATGCTTGAGCTCCACGCAAAGAATTTTGCAAAAGTACTACAAGGTTTTCTTGTTATGTTTATTTGTAGAGGACAACGTTGACTTTTGTGAACGAAATAATTAACTAGGACAGATTAGTTTGCTTTCATTTGCGGATAGTTTTTCACGTCAAATTAGATCTTTTTGTATAGAATTCTTTACAAACTATAATAAATAATTAAAAGTAAGTGACTTTGAACAAAAATAATTATAGAAATTATATTATAGCAGGAATAAGGTGGACAAATTTTTGAAGGACCCCGGAATTCATGGAAAAACCCCAACCGGGCGTACCCCATTGGTTGACAACCTAGACAAAATACTTATTTTTATACCCTGTACCCAAAGGGTGAAAGGGTATACTAGTTTTGTGCGAATGTATGTAACAGGCAGAAGGAGGCGTGGCAGACCCCACAAAGTATATATATTCTTGATCAGGGTGACAAGCCGAGTCGATATAGCCATGTCCGTCTGTATGAACGCAAGGATCTCAGAAGGTACAAGAGCTAGAATTACCAAACTTGGTATCCAGGTTCCCCCAAGACCTAGGCAGGTCAAGTTTGTTTTTTTATTCCGATGTACCCCCCCCCCCCCCCCCCCCCCCCCCCACTCCCCTGCTATTAGTGATTTACGTAACTCCCGTAGTTCTTGGAATTTCGAATTTGGTAATTACATCCAGCTGGGGATGTGTCCGTATGCCGAATTTCATCATGATAGGTCAATTCTGAAGAAAGTTATAGCCATAAATAAAATCGCTGCTCATGCTTTGCTTTCAGCGCTGCCCGCATCTGTTGTTGTTGTTGGTGCTTTGGTTCAACTTTGTGCTGCATACATACACGCATATAAATACACATAAACACGATGTAAATGTAAAACTGTACATAAACATGTCTTCTATGTATGTATTAAATATATTTTCCTAATTAATTTTTTTTTTTTTTTAACAATTTAATTTTTTAAAATATTTTTTTAAAAATTTTTCTTTTTTGTGGAGAGTACAGGCTATTTTACTGTCGGGCTTGTTCGACTGTAGCGTTCTATCTTGTTTTCTTTTTGGTGGGAGGTACAGGGTATTTAAGAGTTGAGCTTGCTCGACTTTAGCATTCTTTTCTTGTTAATAATAATAATTGCAATTTGCCATAAATACAAATTTTGGAGTTTGGATTGGAAAAATATTATGTTTAATGATGAGAATAAGTTTAATTTAGGTGGCCCTGACGGTTACCGATACTATTATCGCGAATGTGCGAAGCCCAAAATAGTTCAGCACCCGGCCCGGACTTAAATCCGATACAATTTCTTTGCCTAAACGTGTTTAAGCCAACGGAAGGTAATTTGGAACTCTAAAAGAGTTAAGTGAAGCCATTATTCGAGAATGGCAAAATTTGACATCCAAATGCTCCAAAATTTGGAGAATTCAACTCCAGGTTGAATAACGAAGGTGTTGAACAACGACGGGTGTTCCATTTCAAATATGTTCATCGTTTATAATTCTTTGTTTTGCTCCTTTTTAGTTTTAACATATAAACAATGAATTTGTCCTAGTAGTTAATTATTTCGTTTGACAATATTTTGTTTCATTTCGTAATTATATTTTCTTAAGTTTTACGTTCTTTATTTAACTTGAAGTCTATTGATAATATTATAAAGTTTAAGCAATATATATATTTTTTTAATATATATTGAATGGTTTTGTTTTTATACTATGAAACGTAGTGACCTAGTTAAATATATATGTACATCTGCCCGCAATGCGAAGCAGGATATGCGTAGCTCCGTTATTCGATTTCTGCTTTACTATCGCTTATTCAGCCGTTTCATATCGACGGTAACTGTAAATTTTTGGCATTTTGCCTTTGCAATAAAAAGGCGTGGGTGATCAAAAAATGTGAACGAAAGAATAAGAGGCGTGCCAATGACTTGCAGTTGTCGTTGTTGATTTTCATATACATATACATACATATGTATGTACATATGCATCTATGGGTTTTGTTTTGTTCTTCTTTACTGTTTTAACCGTACGTAGAGAACCGTGTATGTGCAGTCCGTCAAGGGCGTACGCAGGTTTTCTAAAGGGGGGGTCAAAAAAATTATAATTTTGATTAAATAATGCACGATGCGTTTAAATAATAAATAAATAATGCAAAAGTACTAAACAAAAATTAAAATTACTTTTGAAAATGTTAAATCATTTTTAATTAATTAATATTTCTTGACATACATACATTCACACATTAGTGTCTCACATTTTGCTTTGGCTATTTCAATCGTTTGCACGCAACTACACGAACAGCTGCTTGTATGTATACTTAGTTTGTTCTGACTGCATTTGTAAAGCGAACCCCGTGTTTCTATAATTTAAAAAATCCTTGAATGCAAAGTTGTAGATTTAGTTACGTAGATTACATTACCCAAATTTGAAATCGATCGGACAAAATTTATAACACAGACTTTTCATTTGAAAAAGTTAATAGATATTAAAACCACAATAATTCAAGCTGCAACACCGTTTGGGCTATGGGGTGTATATTGTGTTTCAATTTTTCCACGGGAAAACCCCCCTTTTTCATGCCTCAGGGCAAATGGTGAAAAACTAAGTATGCAGTGTTTTTTGAATTCTTTTATAGATCGTGTAATTGGGTTTACACGAAGCCAATCGAATGAAAATTTCATATTTTTCATACAATCTTTGGAGCCCGTTTTCCCCCTATACTAGTTTTGTGCGAATGTATGTAACACAAAGAAGAAAGCTTGGCAGACCCCACAAAGTATATATACAGGGGTGCCACAGACATCTCTTCCGCCCAAGTTTCGCCTCAAAACCAATTCTCGGTGCCACAGAAATCTTTTTTGGTTGATTAAAAACACTAACAAAGACATTTTTCCAAATAAAAAAATCATTGGAAACCTTATAGTTTTTTTGAACAATCTGCATCAAACATATTTTGCATATCCTACATAAATATTATTAAATTAGCAAATTATTAAGTGTATACTTAAAACACTATCATTCACACACAGCATCCTAAACAACCGCACAATAGAGATGCGCCCTTACCTCAAATAGAAAATTACATTTTTCGAACATCGCTATTTGTTGAGTTAAGTCTAAATTTGTGATTCATACGAAAATTAAAAACAAAATAAAAAATTGCTGCAAAACTTTGTATTAATTAAACAAACTTGGCAAGAATTGTGTGTTGTCAAGTAGCAGGTCTGTGTGTTAGCGAAAATATTAATGGCAATAAACCGTCATGTAAAAATACCATTCGTACCAGTAAAACAAGATGCAGCTACATATTTGTAATTTCCGAATTCAATTTCAAATGCTACTTTTTTGTAGGGGAAAACTTAGATCGCCACAAAAGGATGCAATTTTCTATCAATGTATGGAAGCACGCCCCGACATTGAAAATTCCAAATGTGATAAAAACTATTACAAATTTTTGCGTTAAATTTTTCAAAATTTAATTGGCATTTCCGCGAATTCTCGCAGTTTAATATTAATGCAATTGGTATATTTGTTAAACCCTATACCCAAAGGGTATAGTTTTGTGCGAATGCATGTAACACAGAGAAGGAGGCGAGGCAGACCCCACAAAGTATATATATTCTTGATCAGGACGACAAGACGGGCCGTTATAGCCATGTCCGTCTGTATGAAAGCAAGGATCTCAGAAAGAACAAGAGCTAGAATAATCAAACTTTGTATCCACATTCCCCTAAATCCGAGAAAGGACTATTTTGTGTTTTTTTCTGATTTTCGATTTTTGTGCAGAGTACAGGGTATTTTACTGTCGTAAATGCTCGTCTGTAGCGTTCTCTCTTGTTTTATTATATTCTCTTAAGTTTTATTTGATTTATTTAACTTGAAGTCTATTGATAATTTTTATTAAGTTTAAACAATAATTTGTTTTTTGAAACATATTGAACTCTTCAGCGATTATATTATGAAACGTAGATATTATGGTAAAATGGTAGGTATTATGGTAGATATCGTTTTTCGAAACATTTTACCAAGTAAAAAAAAAATCCCCACCTCATTGCTACTAAAAAGTATTTCGGTTTCACCTAGAACACATAGCAGCAAGGAGTTTACGCAAATGTCATCGGCACCGAAGAAGGTGACTTGAAATACAATCTACAATGTCAAACATGCGCACAAAACTAGTATAGCCTTTCATCCTTTGGGTACAGGCTATAAAAATATGTCTCCACAAAGTCCAAAGCACTGACTACGTAATAGAACTGTTCAATTTTTGTTTCTGCTTGAAACTACAGGTCTACGAAAATTGGTTAATTTCTTGTTGCGCCATGTTTTTTTTACCCAAGCAGATACAATGGACGGCAATAGGTTAAGTGGGGTCCTATTAAATGACGAGAAGTGTACATTCGCACAAAGTAAATATATACTATGGGTACAGGGTAAAATAATAGTAGAAATATTAAAACTTAACAAGAAATTACAGTTTAGACTAAATTATAATTATTTTAAATTAATCTTTAAAGATAATTATCCTTATCCTATCTCATTTATAAGCCTATTTCCTGTTAATGTTATACTTTTTATTTTCAGTATTTGAATTGTTTTACCAGACAATGGCTGAAGTAGAGAAACTGCCACTAAATGGTGTTGATCAAAGGACAAGCGAAAATGACGAGAGCAATAAAGCTCGCCCTGCAGACATTGAGCAGGTAATTAAAGCTTAAAACATATAAAAAAAAAAAAAAAAACTTAGGCTGCAAATTTTTTTTATAGGACATGCGCGAAATGGAACGCCGAAAACGTGTTGAAGCCATAATGGGTTCAAAACTCTTTCGTGAAGAACTGGAACGTATAGTAGACACTGCGCGAGAGTGTGGCACAGGTACCAGTGGTATTCTTCAACAACTATCGGATATAGTGGGCTTGCCTATGCCTCGCGTAGGAAGTGTATTTAAGTCAAGCAATTGCATGGTACCTATTAATGATATACGTGGTGTTGAGTCAATCGGATATGCCAAGGGTGAAAAAATACTCAGATGCAAGCTGGCTGCCACGTTTCGTTTGCTGGACTTAAACGGCTGGGCAAAAGACATGGGCGCTCAGATAACAGCCCGATTAAAAGTCGACCAAGAATACTTCCTAGTTAATCCTTATGGCTTACTGTATCATGAAATCACTGCTTCGTCTCTTAACAAGGTTGACATGCAAGGTCATATTGTGGAGCAGGGAACAACCAATTTCGGCGTTAGTAAAAGTCGTAAGTAACAAACACGGCATTCTTAGATCTAAATTTTATAATTTGGCTCCTCTCTTTCTAAATAGACATGAAATGTAAAAGAGTATATTAGGTTTGCAAGAGATGAAAAATATAACAGGGATAAGAGGCGTGGTAGAACCTACAAAGTATATATATTCTTCATCAGCATGCCTGTCTGTCTGTATGAATACGTGGATCTCGGAGACTACAAGAGCTAGAGACACCGAATTTTGTACAAAGCCTTATGTGTGTACGCTGTACAAGTTCCTATTATTTTTTTGCCTTATGAATACGCAGAAAATTTCCCTCCTTCCCCCCTCTCCTCCGCAATTAGTTATTTTCTATAACTCCCATAATGGAATTTTGAACTCAAATTTGACAAATACTTCCAGTTAGTGAATATATGTCCCTATACCAAGATTCGTCACCTTAGGTCGATTTGAAACGAAGTTACAGCTATATATGTTCTCTCTGCGTAAGCGCTGCCCGCGACTGTGTTGTTGCTGCTGCTTGGGTCAAGTTTGTACTGCATAAATGCTCACACACAGCCATGCATAGAACCCCTATGCGTGATTTTATACGCATAGGCTAACATAGACACAATTTCCATGTAAATGTGGAATTATACACATTAAAATTTTTTGTTTATTATTTTTATATTTTCATTTTTATACCCTGTACCCTGTAGGTAGAGCTGTAAAAACATCGATGTTTACAACATATGTACGATGTTGCTTTTTATACCCTGTTCCCGTAGGGTAAAAAGGGTATATTAGGTTTGTGCAAAGTATGTAACATACAGAAGGAAGCATCTCCGACCCCATAAAGTATATATATTCTTGATCAGCATGACGAGAGAAATCGATCTAGACATGTCCGTCCGTCCGTCTGTCCGTCTGGATGAACGCGAGGATCTCAGAAACTATAAAAGCTAGAATAACCAAAGTTGGCATCCAGATTCTCCTAGGTCCGAGTAAGGACGAGTTTATTTTTTTTTTTTTAATTTTCCCCCCCTTCCCCCGCTGCAGAATTTCGTCAATAGCGTCCACATTTCAAATGCTACCTAAACCAAACTTTGCACACATAATTTATATATAATTGTCTAAAATTGTTTAAAATTTTATTCAATTCGGTCAATTCTAAGAAAAGTTATTAGCGAAACAAATTCTCGCCAGTACAACCCCCCCAAACTGCAGCAACAAGTTCGCTCTTCTTCTTCCTCTTTTTGCTGCTATGGGCGCATATAACTCAGTGACGGAAGTTTACCTGGGTACAGGGTATTACACTGTCGGGCTTGCTCGACTGTAGCGTTCTCTCTTGTTAAAAATCTTCTGGTGTTATAATTTGGCCAGCTGTGCTAAAAGTGCTTTCAGAGGCACATTATGTGGATGGCACGGCCATGATCTGCCTGATTACAAAATTAAATGAATCAATCGCCAAACAAAAGATGGAAATTTTTCCACTTTGGGGCTTACAATGATTTTCTTCTCACACAGTTGTCCCTCTATGTAAGTATAAAACGGAAAACATTTATAGAAGCTTCAATGTATAGTAGACAATCACAACCTTAATTAGGCAGCACGTGTTAATTTCTTAATACATACTTACATATATGCGCTTCAAGTTTACTTTACAGATATCTATACATTGTTTGCGTCCACGATTACGTCCACGTTCACTGTCAACACCACTACTCCCAACACTATTACAATAATAAAAAAAAATTTTAATATCCAAATAATAAATTGAAGAAACTGGGACTAAAATATTTCATCCTACTCTTCGCTTCTGAATTTTCGAAAAGTACCCGATTATCGATATTGGCAATTTAAACATGATATCGATGTTTTTTCAGCTCTATCCGTAGGCTAACACGGTATCTTAGGTTTATGTAAAGTATGTAACAGGGAGAAAGACGCATCTCAGACCCCATTAAATGTGTATACTTGTATTCTGAATCAGCATGACGAGATAAATCGATCTACGCATCTCCGCCTGTTTGTCTGGACGAACCCCTAGACTTCGGAAACGAATGAACACACATTAACCAAACTTGGTATGAAGGCGCTCCGTGTGCCTAGGCTACATGAGTTTATTTTATTGTTTTGATTTTTCCCACTTCTCCCCGCTACAGAATTTCGTCAATACTGTCCACATTTTACTAGTTACATAAACCAAAATTTGCACACGTATTCTATATACAATTATCTGCTATTGTTGTAATATTTCATCTTAATTCTGAGATAAGTTACTAGCGAAGCAACTTTATTTCGCACTTATTCTCTTTGCTTCTACTTGAAGCGAATATACCGGAAGTTTGTCTGGGTACAGGGTATTTCACTGTCGGGCTTGCTCGACTCTCTTATTATAGCCTGTACCCAAAGGGTGAAAGGCTATACTAGTTTTGTACGCATGTACATATGTAACACACAGATGGAGGCGTGGCAGACCCCACCAAGTATATATATTCTTGATCAGCGTGACAAGACGAGTCGATATAGCCATGTCCGTCTGTCTGTATGAACGCAAGGATCACAAAGTATAAGAGCTAGGATAACCAAATTTGGTATCCAGATTTTCCCAAGTCCGAGAAAGAACGAGTTTGTGTTTTTTTCTTTTTGATGCACTCCCCCGCTATTAGTGATTTTCCATAACTCTCTCAATTCTTGGAATTCACTCAAACTCAAATTTGGAAAATACCTCCAGTTAGTTATTATGTGTCCGTATATTATGTTTCATTATGATAGGCCGATTTATCAGAAAGTTATAGACATATTAAAATATATTATTTGGCCAAGCGCTGCCCGCAGCTGTTGTTGCTTTGGTTCAACATATTGCTGCATGCATGCTCACACAGACACGCATAGGCATTCATACACTCACATAGACACAATTCCTATGTAAATGTCTAATTATACACCCTTTACATTACTTCAAATACCAAGAATGGTAATTTTTATAGCCTGTACCCAAAGGGTGAAAGGCTATACTAGTTTTGTGCGCATGAATGTAACACACAGAAGGAGGCGTGGCAGACCCCACAAAGTATATATATTCTTGATCAGGATGAGAAGACGAGTCGATATAGCCATGTCCGTCTGTCTGTATGAGCGCAAGGATCTCAGTAAGTACGTAAGTAAGTAAGAGCTAGCATAACCAAAATTGGTATCAAGGTTCCTATAAGCCCTAGGCAGAACGAGTTTGTTTATTTTTTCTGATACACCCCCCCACTCCCCCGCAATTCGTGTTTTTTCTTATAACTTCCGTAATTCTCGGAATTATGAAATCAATTTTGGTATGTACATCCAGTTAGTACTAATGTGTCCGTGTGCCAAATTTCATCATGATAGGTCAATTCTGAAGAAAGTTATAGCCATAAGTAAAATCGCTGCAGCGCTGCCCGCAACTGTTGTTGTTGTTGCTGCTTTGGTTCAACTTTGTGCTGCATACATACACCCATATAAACACGCATAGGTACGTGATGTAAATGTATGCTGTTTAAACTGAACATAAACATGTATTCTAATTTAATTTAATTAATTATTTTAATTAATTAATTCATTCATTTTTTTTAATAATTATTTTTTTTTTAATTTTTTTTTTTAAATTTTTTTTTCAATTTTTCCTTTTTGTGGAGAGTACAGGCTATTTTACTGTCGGGCTTGCTCGACTGTAGCGTTCTATCTTGTTTATTTATTTCTTTTTTCATTTTCCTAATTTTTAAAAATTCTATAATTCTTCTACACATATGTACAGAGTATTTCAAAATCGGGACACCCGACATTAGCTTCTACTTTTTTGTTCTGGAGATAATAAGTGTGTAACGGTACTAGGGAGAGAATAATTATGTGTGTATGTGTGTGTCTGTATATGTCTCGTGTGCAAAGCAGTAACAACAAGAACAGCTGCGGGCACTGCTTGGTCATATATACATATATGGCTATAACTTCCTGTTAAATCGGCCTATCATGAAATTTAACATACGGACTCATAGTTACTAACTGGAGATATTTCAATGAAAAATTCCAACAAATACAGCAGTTATGGACAATTAGTGATTGTTGTGAAGGGGGGAGGGAGGTAAATTCCAAAATACACTTTCACATGAAGCATCTGGGACTTTGGTGTCCATAGGTCCTCTAGTCACTGAAGTATAGGTGATTATACCAACGGAAAACCGGAAATTAGAGCTGGAAAAAACATCGACATATCGATGGTTTGACAATATCGAAATCATCGATGTTTAAATTGCCAGTATCGATAACCCGTACTTTTTGAAAATACGGTAGCGAAGAAGCAGGATGAAATATTTTAGTCCCAGTTTTTTCAATTTATTATTTGTTAATTAATTTTTTTTCTTATTGTAATAATTTTGGGAGTAGTGGTGTTAACTGTGAACGTGGATGTAACGTGGACGCAAACAATGTATAGATATCTGTAAAGTAAACTTGAAGCGCATATATGTAAGTATGTATTAAGAAATGAACACATGCTGCCTAATTTACGGTAGTGATTGCCTGCTATGCATTGATGCTTCTAAAAATGTTTTCCGTCTTATAGTTACATGGAGGGACAACTGTGTGAGAAGAAAAACATTGTAAGCCCCAAAAGGGAAAATTACCCATCTTTTGTTTGGCGATTGATTCATTAAATTCTGTAGTCATCCATCCACATATGTGCCTCTGAACGCATTTTTAGCACAGCTGGCCAAATTATAACACAAGCAGATTTTTAAAAAGCAACATCGTACATATGTATGTTGTTATTTTTGAACAAAAATATTGATCTAACAAATAAAGGCTAAATTAAAATACTATAGTGCATTTAAAAAAATCAAGTTTGGTAATTCTAGCTCTTGTACCTTCCAGTTGAGATCCTTTCGTCTATACAGACAGGCGGACGGACATGGCTATATCGACTTGTCATTCTTATCAATAATATACATACATACTTTTAGGGGTCTGCCACGCCTCCTTCTGGGTGTTACATACATTCGCACTAAACTAGTATACCCTTTTACCCTTTGAGTACAGGGTATACAAACATATACATACTATACATGTATATCTCTATTGAAATACCGGTAATATATTAAAAACAAATTTTTCACATACATATAATTATTTTACTGAGGTACATATATTTATACTCTGTACATGAAATGTACAGAAGTATATTAGGTTTGCGGGAGCTGAAAAATGTAACAGGCAGAAGGAGGCGTGGCAGACCCCACAAAGTATATATATTCTTGATCAGCATGACGAGTCGAGTCGATCTAGCCCTGTCTGTCTGTCTGTCCGTCTGTCAGTCTGTCCGTCCGTATGAACACCTGGATCTCAGAGACTATAAGAGATAGAGACACCAAATTTTGCACAAAGATGCGTTATGTGTGTATTCTATACGAGTTTGTTTAATTTTTTTGATTTCCCCCCCCCCCCCCCCCCCCACTTCCCCCCTATGGGGGTTTTCCCGATTTTCCATTCGTATAATCGCCTATATCTCGGAGACTATAAGACCTAGGAACACCAAATTTTATTCCCAGATGCCTTATGTGAATACGCAGAAAATGTATATTTTGGAATTTCCCTCCCTCCCCCTTCTACCCCGCAAATCGTAACTCCCGTAATTCTTGGAATTTCGAACTAAAATTTTGGAAATACCCCCAGTTGGTTATTATATGTCCGTATACCAAGTTTCACTATGATAGACCGATTTAACGAGAAGTTATAGCCATAAATATATTTGCTGCTACAGCGCTGCTCAAGCGCTGCCCGCGGCTGTTGTTGATGTTGCTGTTTGGTTGACTGCGAAAATGCTTACACAGACACGAATAGATGCGCATAGGCATACATACACTCACACAGACGCAATTGCTATGTAAATGTGCAATTATAAATCCTTTACGTGAGTTCGAATACCGAGAGAGGTAAAATCGATCAAATTTTTTTTTTATTTTCTATAATTATTGTAAACATATGTACAGAGTATTTCAAAGTCGGGACACCCGACTTTAGCTTTTTTACTTGTTTTGTATATCATCATTCAAATGCGAGTTTGATGACACGTATGGACATACGAGGTCTGTCCAAAAGAAAGGGTGAATTTGGAATTTTCACGGCATTTACTGATTTTCAAATACGTTGTCAGGTCGAGACTGGGCTCGACAGTTACAGAAGCGAGTCGAAACTAGACTAATAGTAAAGAAGTAGTGCAGGCGTGACAAAGCCTACAGCGAAGAAGATGCATAAACAATTAAACACAATTCATTTATACATTTATTATTTATTATTTATTTATACATTTCATTAATTCAGTTTAAATTCAAATTCAACTTATAAATATATGATATTAAACAATATTTCCTCAAACATGTAGTTAACAAAGAATTGCTAACTTTGAAAGAAATAGAACAATAAAAATATAAAATAACAAGATAGAACGCTACAGTCGAGCAAGCCCGACAGTAAAATAGCCTGTACTCTCCACAAAAAGGAAAAATTAAAAAAAAAAAATTTTAAAAAATAAAATAAATTATTTAAAAAAATGAATGAATTAATTAACTTATTAAATTAAATTAGAATACATGTTTATGTTCAGTTTTAACAGCATACATTTACATCACGTACCTGTGCGTGTTTATATGCGTGTATGTATGCAGCACAAAGTTGAACCAAAGCAGCAAAAACAACAACAGCTGCGGGCAGCGCTGCCGACAGAGCTGCAGGCAGCGCATGAGCAGCGATTTTACTTATGGCTATAACTTTCTTCAGAATTGACCTATCATGATGAAATTTGGCACACGGACACATTGGTACTAACTGGATGTATCTACCAAAATTGATTTAAAAATTCCGGGAATTACGGAAGTTATAAGAAAAAATACGAATTGCGGGGGAGTGGGGGGTGCATCGAAAAAAAACTCAAACTCGTACTTTCTCGGTCTTAGGAGAATATGGAAACCAAGTTTGGTTATTCTAGCTCTTATACTTTCTGAGATCCTTGCGTTCATACGGACAGACAGACGGACGGACGGACATGGCTATATCCACTCGGCTTCTCATCCTGATCAATAATATATATACTTTGTGGGGTCTGCCATGCTTCCTTCTGTGTGTTACATACATGCGCACAAAACTAGTATAGCCTTTCACCCTTTGGGTACAGGCTATAAATAGTTGTGCCATTTTAATTTATATTAATTTGTTTACTTTAAAATATTTGAGTTCCTTTCTTAAGAAATAAAATCATGCTGAATATCATAATATAAAAATAAATATATGTATACATATGTTTTCTTTTCATTCTGTACCTCTTTATTTTAAATACGTACATACATATACACATGTAATAATAATTGCAAACAACACAAGCACGCACAAATACAAAAATATGTACATACATGCATTTTTTATACGGTCATACTCGGGTAAAACTCGCGCAATACGCGAGTAATACACGGGTACAATTCGCGCAATACCCAAACAATACTCGAGCAATAATGGTACCATACTCGTTCGATCAAACGCTCATTCTGCAAAGACTGGTTTGTTTCGATCAGGACCCAGACATCTTAAACGAAGTGACCGAGCCTGAACTGTTTGAAAGCAAACCAATCAAAGCCGGTGCTTGTTCGTAAAAATAGAACGATGGCTCATGCAAGATCGATCATAAGAAAAATGCTGAGAGTACTCAACTCGTTCGAGCTCGTTTGCAGCCAAGCAATGATATGATTTGATTGAATTATCAGCAAAGATGGCCGAACATACTCGTTGCAGTTCTCTGGTATATATGTATGTACATGCATATGAGGATAGATAGCGCCTGCATCAAAAAATAATACGTATGTACATATCAGCGTTGCTAGACGTCCCGATTTCGGGAATAACTCGGCCGTGCGTGCAGCGTGCTGTGGAATTTCGGACGGGTTGCACTTATAAATAAGGACTGTATGTGTGTCGTTGTTAAATTTTACAGTGTTTAATTCTAGAAACTACTAGACCTCAATGTCACAGTCTATATATTTATGCATTTACATACATGTGTATGTATTTTATGTAGACACATGTTTATGTATAGAAATTACGTGCCTTGATGATCTCTATTGTTGTTTTTTGTTATGTTAGCCCCTAGTAATAAACTAGTAGCTCATAGTTTGTACACGTGTAACTTTGTAGCACTTGTACTCGGAGGAGCTGAAAGAAATGTAAGATCAGAAGAGCAAGAATGTTCTTTTCGTTCTGTCTGTTTATTAATTGAAATGCAAGGGTTTATATACAAAACTTTGAACTGTCATACTACATTCATAAATATACATATTTATGTACTAGCAGGTATTGCCCGTATTTATTTTGGATGTGCATGACCTACCCATATGTTTTCACCTTAAAGGTTACCAGTAGGAAGGTATTTAAATCAACATTTTCTGTTCTTGACAAAAAATTGTTTAGTAGTCGGTTACATTTTTGTTCTTGCCAAAATATTTCGGTAAACGTACACAAGCTCGTTTTCCCCCCTTTGGAGCTCGAATTTTCCAAAAGCCTTTCTTAGTGCGCACCTACACTGTGATGGATACTATGACAGGAAACTTCAGCCCAAATTTCAGCTTCCTAGCTTTTACTGTTTGGGCTGTGCGTTGATCACCAATCAGTCAGGACAGACTGATTTATATACAAGTATATGGAGATGTATGTACGTTTAACCATACATAGCATTTATTATACTTTATGTCCTATCTCTCGAACCGTACCAAAGTAATTTGCTATTTGAGAAATGAACGTATCTATATAAGTATACAAAACAGTTTGTCCTGACTGACTGATTGGTGATCAACGCACAGCCCAAACGGTAAAAGCTAGGAAGCTGAAATTTTGACTCAAGTATCCTTTCATAGTGTAGGCTGGCGATAAGAAGGGATTTTGGAAAATTCGAGCTCCAAAGGGGGAAATCGAGCTCCAAAGTTTATATGAAATATCTTCAATTTACATCGGATTATGGAGTTTTTTGTAAAAAAAAAATGTTGGTGCACAAAAGGAAACCGCGTGAAAAGTCCACCGCCCAATTGGTAAAAGCTAGGAAGCTTAAATTTGGGCTCAAGTATCCTATCATAGTATAGGTGCGCACTAAGAAGGGATTTTTGGAAAATTCAAGCTCCAATGGGGGAAAACTAGCTCCAAAGTTTGTTTGAAAAATCCTCATTTTTCAACCGATCGACTTAAAACTTGGTTTCTAAAATCAATAAAAGAATACAAAGAACAGCCTACAGCCCAAACGGTAAGAGCTAGAAAGCTGAAATTTGAGGTCAACTATCCTATCATAGTGTAGGTGCGCACTAAAAAGGGATTTAGGAAAATTCGAGCTCCAAAGGGGGGAAATTTGTGGTGGAGCGTGAATTATTGGGGTTTTAATATTCATTCACCTTTTCTAATGAAAATTTTGTGTTATGAATTTTTTCCGATCGATTTGGGGACTGTAATCTACGTAACTAAATCTACAACTTTGCGTTCAAGGATTTTCAAAATATGCGTTTTACAAATGCAGGCAGAACAAACAATACAAAATATCAAACAGTTGGGGACAACTAAGTATACATACACACATACAAGCAGCTGTTCGTGTAGTTGCGTGTAAAACGATTGAAATAGCCAAAGCAAAATGTGAGACAGTAATGTGTGAATGTACACACATACATGTGTACACATCTATGTACATGTACACATCTATATATGTATGTATGTTCATTCGTCTTGCACTGACAGAGCAAGAAATGTTAATTAATTAAAAACTATTTAACATTTTTAAAAGTAATTTTTTCTTTGTTTAGTGCATTTGGCATTAGTGTTTTCATTAGTAACTTTATGCAGCAACAACAAATTACAAAGAACGCAAATATCAAATAGTTGGGGAGGGACACCATATACACACACTCACACACAGAACAAGCAACAGTTCGTGTCTATGTATGAAAAAGTAAAGAGAAACATGCATGCATATGTACATACAGCTGTTGACAACTAACAACGACTAGAATTGATGGGATTTTTCGACTCTCATAATAATAATAACTACAGTTGGTGTAAAGGTACCTAATCACCAGTTGTCTCTTCTTTAACTATACCTTTTTATAAATATGTCGCAGTTTTAATATGAACAGCAACGTTTAATTATAAATTTCGATTTTTAAGTTGAGTTGTATGATTTTGCCGTGCCAGCTAATTAGCATCGTTTTCAAAAAAGGTTAAAATTTTTGCATTTTCGTTATAAGTTTTTGTTGATTATAGTTCTGAGAACGCATTTTAATCAAATTTGGTCAATAGAAAAAATATCATGGTAAGGCAATTGTTGAGCTTTAGGACACTAGTATGTCCTATCAGGCAATATCAACAGAGCAAAGCTGCTTAAAAAGGATGGTTTTCAATGATCTTAAGCATTTGCAAAAGTATGGAACAACAGAAAATATTAATACGCTGGAACCCATGTTGCTTGAATTTTTAACAAATGAAAATATTTAGTCCGGACTGATGAAATAATTATTAACGGACTTGGTCTTGATGGTAGAAAATATATGCGAAGCAAAAAAGTAGTAAATCTTAATCCAAAGTGTGTGCAACTGTCAAGTATGGTCGAGGCAAAATAAATATTTCAGAGTGTCTCTCATGGCACGCAGTTGGTCTCATATTCCGCATCGAGAATTGTGAGTTGGGAGAAGTAAGTCGATATATTGATGGATATCTTAATAGCATAGGCGAATAAAAATATTACAGATGCTTGGGCCTATAAGCAAGATAATGACTCTAAACATGCACCGCATCCAAAAAAAACAATTTTTGGACACAAGTTTTATTGGGGTTCTTCAATGGCCATCGTGCAGTCCTGATCTAAATCACATTGAATATTTATGGAACGATGTTAAAAAAGTGATTCCCTCAACAGAATGTAGCAAATTTGGACATGTCATTCAAAAAAATTAACGATGCATGGTATGGTATACCTGTGGAAAGATTCCCGCGCTTTATAATGTCCATGCAACTCCGATATACAGCTGTATTAAAGCACAAAGGTTTTCCCATCAAATATTAATGTTGTCAAATCTAAAACTATAATTTTATTGAATTTTCTAATTTTTTTTTTTTTAAACGTTAATTAGTTGTCTCGGTCAAACCCGAGGTATGGGCAGGAAATCGATCACAAAAAATATTTGAGTTAGAAATTTGAACTAAACTGCGGTTCTTTTATACACGTATAGATTATGTGAGACCTATGAACGGATCACTTAAAAAAATTGAGAAAAATGATGAAATCCTCAACCAGAATTAATTAGTTGTCAACAGCTGTACATATGTATATGTATGCCTGTGTACGTACATATATAGCATATACATATATATAATGTATGTACATTCGTATGTATGTATACATGGGATAATCGAGCACTGTTATTTGATTGTAATAAATAATGTTCTATGGTTTTAAATCAAATTTTTAAACCGAAAAACAACAACAACTGCAAGTCATCGGTTCGCGCTTCTTCTCGAAAGCGGACCTACACATATTCTGCTTCGCGTTGCGGGCAGATGTACATATATACATATGTATGTTTGTATATGATTTGTTCTAATTGATCTCAATAAATTATAAGATATTATTTAAATTTTCTGTTAATTGCATTCAAACTTCGATGGAATTTTTGATTGTATCGACGGATTCAACTATCGATAGTTTTGATGCTCTAGCACATAGAGCATCCGACACATGCCCATCTCTAGCATCTCAGCTGTTCGCATATTTACAGCGACTTACCGTTTTAGTGTTAGCTAACAACGCTGCAAATGTATTCTGAACACATCTAAGAGTCATTTATAGTTAAGCCTATTTTGTGAGTGTATTCATGCGATTTACAAAAGCAGAAACACACCTTTTACATTCACAACAATCATATTTGGAATTGAAGACACAAATTAGTGTTGAATTAAAAAATTTTATACATACTTATATATGTATGTATGTATATAGGCGGATAACGCCTGCATGAGAAATTTAAATGTATGTACATATCAGCGTTGCCGCACGCTCCAATTTTGTCGGGACGTCCCGACTTATAAATCAAAATTAAATGTCCCGCGTCGGACTTTTCGGGGATAACTCTACCATGTATACAACGTGCTGAGGAAACACACAGTTAAGTCAGGACTGGCAGTCCGCCCGGTGCTTAACGAAGATATGTACATATGTATGTATGTACGTATAAACATACATAATTATTGTACTATATTTGCTTTTTGGAAAATGAACTCTTTAAAAAACTTTAGAGAGCGTCAAAAGAACATTTTACTTAGCCCAGTAAAGACGGACAAGACCTGCTAGTAATTAATAAACGTTTAATTGTAAGCACACAGCCCAGCAAAGATTGTTAGTATATGATAGATTAGTATGAGAAAACAGGTCGATTTAGCCATATCCGTCCGTCCGTCTTGGTATCGAGGTCCCCCTAAGCCCTGGGCAGATAGAGCTTGTTTTTTTTTCATACTTATATAAAACGGATGTATTTAAAATTGTTGACCCTATTTGGTTAATGAATATGTGTCCGTATGCCAATTTAATTCTACTCTGTACATGAAATGTACAAGAGTATATTAGGTTTGCGGGAGGTGAAAAATGTGACAGATCAGCATCTATGTCTGTCTGTCCGTTAAGAGTAAAAGCTAGAGGCACCAAATTTTGCATGAATATGTCTTATGTGTGTACACTGTTTTTTTAAATGAGCATTGAAATTCTTAAATGTAATTAAAACACCAAAGGCAGTCCTTTCCCCAAAAGAGAAAAACACAAAACAAAAGCTAAACAAGTAAAAAAGCTAAAGTCGGGTGTCCCGACATTGAAATACTCTGTACATATGTTTACAATAATTATAGAAAATTAAAAAAATAAGAAAATTAAAAACAAATTTTGATCTATTTTACCTCTCTCGGTATTCGAACTCACGTAAAGGGTTTATAATTGCACATATACAAAGCAATTGCGTCTATGTGAGTGTATGAATGCCTATGCGCATCTATTCGTGTCTGTTTAAACATGTTTGCACTCTACCAAAGCACCAGCATCAACAACAGCTGCGGGCAGCGCTTGAGCAGCAAATATATTTATGTGAATTATCATTATTATGTAGTTTATTAATATTATATAAGTTCAATCCAAATTAAAGTAAGGCGTACAAAGATATATTTAAACAACTGCGACGGGATAAGACCTCGGTAACGGCTTGCTTCACGACTGACTATGAACGGCTGAACACGACTGCTTTCTTGCGACCGACTCACGACTGCTGCTGCTGACGACTGCTGTAAGACTGCTGACTGCTGTAAGACTGCTGATCCTCTTGATTGCTCTACTATTATTCTATGTCTCCTTCTCAAACTTTCTATGTCTGCTTCTCGAAAGTTCGACTGCTGTTTCTCTCCGACTTCTTACTGCCGATAAACTGTCAATGCGGGCGCCTTTGCCAACCAAAGCACCGTTACCATTCTTACATTCGGCCATCCTGATCATTCATCTGTCCCAGATGACCAGCCACATTCGTTGTCGACCACATATCTCCATAATTTTATACAATCACAGCTTGTTGATGTGTTTGTTGGGCCTTCCGCACCTGCTGTCTTCCGGACGTCGTATCTTCCATTTCGCTTGACCTTTGTGATCTCATATGGTCCTATATATTCGCTTGCCAGCTTCTTCCCAGCCACAAACTGGGTACGGCGTATGGCTACTAGGTCCCCGACTTTGTATACTTGCTCAATTTTGCGCTTCGTGTCATATTGTTTTTTATATGCGTCCTGAGCCCGCTGAATATTCATTTTCGCATTTTGCCGCATTAACTGTCGCTCAGCATCGAAAGCATCGTACATCTCCATCTCAAGTAAGCTTGATACATGCTGACTGGGGATGTTATTCATTTTTACTCCGAACATGAGCTCAAATGGCGACCTCTTTGTCGAAGCGTGGACGTGAGAGTTAATGGCCTTCTGCACGCTTGGTACAAACTTATACCATTTAGACGGCTCCTCGGATGACAGCTTTGAAACGACGGATAATATAGACCGATTTACACGCTCAACTTGACCGTTCCCTCTTGGCACTCCTGTTGTGCTCCATACGTGTTCAATACTATTTTCTTTAACGTACTGCTCAAAAATGTTCGACGTAAACGCACTGCCACGATCAGTAATAATTCGACAGGGATTCCCAAACATGCTAGCCCAAAGCTCCAATCTTTTTAAAGTTTCCTCGGCATTGGTTGTCTTTGTGGGAAAAAGACCAACGAATTTGGAAAATGCATCCACAACGGCGAAAATATATTTGTACTGCTTGCAAGTGGCGTCCATAGGACCCAAGTGATCTGCATGAAGAGTTTGAAGCGGCTTATCCCCTTTATCGATGCAGCTCAAGTAACCTTCTTTTTTGCCAAGCTTTTTATTATAAATGATGCATTTAATACAGTTGCTGATGACGTGGTTTACTTTTTGCTCCAAGTGTGGTATCCAGTAGGTCTGCTGTACGGCGTGCATAGTTTTTTGTACTGCGAAATGACCGGCGTTGTGAGCTTCCGTAATGACTTCCCTTTCCAACGCTTTTGGAACAACTAACAGATCGTTGCCGAGTACTACCTTGTAAATCAATCCGCCTTTCGCCTTAAAGTCCTCGTATGGCCGATTTTTGAGTATCTCTGCAACTGCTCTAATCATTGTGTCGTTTTCTTGTGCTCTTTTGATTCGTGCTGTTATTTCCATAGTCACAATCATTACACGCTGCGGATAACGGCTTAAGCAATCAACGTGTTTTAGCCTCTCACCGGGTCGATGCTCCACCTCGAAATCAAAATCTTGCATGTAAATGACCCATTGGACTACCTCGCGTGGGACATCTTTCTTCTGCAGCGTCTGTTTAAATGCAGCACAGTCGGTTATCAAGCGAAATTTTATTCCCAACAAGTAGTGGCGAAACTTCTTTAACGCAAGATAAATGGCTTTAGCTTCTAATATATAGCTATGACGAGCAGCCTCAGCTTCAGTTGACTTTTTACTCCAGAAGTAGACTGGGTAAAGTTTGTCATCAAACCACTGCATTAAGACTGCACCAAATCCTTCTTTTGATGCATCTGTGTGAACTTCAGTTCTGGCACCTCGATCGTACAGCCTCAAAATAGGTTCTTGTATGAGTGCATTTTTCAACGTTTGAACTGCTTCAAGTTCCTCAGCCTCCATCCGGAATACAGCATCTTTGCGCAGCAGATTAGTTAAAGGCCTAGCAATGTCAGCATACCCTTTAATAAATTTTCTAAAAAATCCGGTAAGTCCCAAAAACGACTGCACTGCTTTTATATTTTTCGGCACTGCGAATCTGCTGACTGCATTCGTCTTCTCTTCTCCTGGCCACACGTATCCATCCTTAATAAAATGACCCAAGAAATTCACAGTCTTTTGCAGAAAATGACATTTTTTCCACTTTATTTGAAGTCCATAAGCAGCGGCTGTTGTAAAGACCATCCTCATTTTTTCCATACATTCGTCGACTGTTACTGCATGAATTATGATATCATCCATATACAAGTCTAAGACATCAGCGTTTAAAAGGTTTTGAAATACGCATCTGACATAGCGCATAAATGCAGCCGGCGAGTTGCAGAATCCAAAAGGTGCACGGTTAAACTCGTAAAGTCCATTCTTAGTCACAAAAGCTGTGTATTTCTTACTGGTTTCGGCGATGGGCACATGGAAAAACCCATTTTCCAAATCCATGACGGTGAACCACTTAGCGTTATGCAGCTTTTCCAGCACGTCATCAATTATCGGCACAGGAAAACAATCCTTCAATACCATTGAATTTAGCTTTCGGAAATCGACGCATATACGATGAGAACCATCTTTCTTTTTAACCAAAACGATGCGGCTGGCGAAATTTGAAGATGACTGCCGAATAATTCCTGCGTCAAGCCACTCCCTTATTTGCTTGTTGACTGCTTCATCCTCAGTGATAGAGAGACGACTGGGCGACTGGCGAAACGGAGCAATTTCTCCATCGGGTACAATATGCAGCGTAACTGGAACCTCTTCAACCGACTGACTCGGCTTATAATTGTTGATCATCGAGCGCACGACATTTTCATACTGTAACGGTACATCTATATCAGAATCTGTACACGTCAAATTGCATATACTTATCTGATTAATGTTGTCACAAGCTTTCTCCCCCAACAGGGAAGAAAACTTGTATCCATCGGCCGATGACGTAAAGTTGAATTGGCTAGTAAAGTCATAGCCCAGCAGAGCATCATATTCCACATCTCGATCAGCAACAACCACGAATTTGTGAGATATCTTCTCCTCATCGACTGCAACTTCTGCGTCAAAACTGCCCACAGGACGAGTAATATTGTTGCCCAAGCCACGCAGGTTTGAAAAGCAACTACGCAACTGAACATTGTTAATCTGGTTGTAAACACGCTTCTTCATAATTGAGACATCAGCTCCTGTGTCGACTAGGCAGTTCACTTTGATGTTGTTCACCTGTACCACTTTAAAACGCTTTTCATCACGCACGACATGCACGGCTGGCGCTGCTACTGCTGGACAATTTCTGGACATATGTCCACTCTGGTTACAGCGGAAACACTTTGTAGCGGCTTGGCAATTCTTTCGTAAATGATCGGTGGATCCACAGTTGAAGCAATGATTCTTCTTCTCGGCACTGTCTGGATATACTTTTCGGTTCGGCTGAAATGGTTTCTTGTCAACTTTGTCCTTTTCAAATACACGCTCGTACACTTCATACTGCTCCTGCAGCTCTCTAAACGATTTGCAACTGTACAGAGTATACTTAAAGTCGCTCTTCATTTGCAGCCCATCAACAACATATCGTATTACTGATTGCGTGTCAATGTCTCCAATTGCAGCAATCTTCTTCATTTGAAGCATGTATTCGTGAAATGACTCCTGTTTGGATTTGCGACGCTCACGCAGCTCGGTATGAATATCTGCACTACACTTATAGTCGCACTTAAATTCTTCCTCTAAAAGCTTCTTGAGTTCAGCATATTCAAACACATGTGTTGACTCCAAAAACAGCTGGGCAGTGTTCGTCATTTTTGCACGTGCCTGGACATACTTTTGCTTTTCGTTAAGCCCGTATGCATCTGCGTTCAACTCGAAATTTCTGAACCAGAACTTCGCCGGCATATTTTTTCCATCAAACTCAGGAATAATTTTTGCAAAGCTCTCTGCCACAATTGTGCAATCATTTTTGGTTCGTTCGTCAATTTCTATTTTCAACGACAGGAGCTGAACTAGTTCTTGAAGCGTTTTATTGCTGTCTGCTACGGAACTTCTCTCTGTTTTGGGCTGCTGTTCGGTTCTCTGATCCCGAACCAGCCCAATGCTTCCTTTATCTCCGCTTTCATTGTTTATTTTTGCAACCGTTGGCGCCTGAGTCAGTTGCACGTTCTGTTGTTGAGTCTCGTTCATTCCTTCGTTACGTGCTGACGCTTGACGGGTATACAGTGGTCTCGCTCGCACTTGTATTGGCGGCTTTTTCGGCTGTTGCTTCTTCACTTTACATCCACTCATGAAATGTACAGTTATTTACCGACAGCACAAAATATTTTACAACCTTGAAATATTTTCAGCATCAACTTTTGCCATTTGCAAGACGACATTCATTTTTATTTACACAGTATATTAACGATTTTAACAACTTTTATAAAACAATCTGTCCTCTTTTTTTTTTAAAACACACACTTCTGAGACTTTTTCTTTGCACACAGCTTCTACGCTTTTACTTATTATTGGACACGGTTGAGCCCCCAAATGTGAATTATCATTATTATGTAGTTTATTAATATTATATAAGTTCAATCCAAATTAAAGTAAGGCGTACAAAGATATATTTAAACAACTGCGACGGGATAAGACCTCGGTAACGGCTTGCTTCACGACTGACTATGAACGGCTGAACACGACTGCTTTCTTGCGACCGACTCACGACTGCTGCTGCTGACGACTGCTGTAAGACTGCTGACTGCTGTAAGACTGCTGACTGCTGTAAGACTGCTGATCCTCTTGATTGCTCTACTATTATTCTATGTCTCCTTCTCAAACTTTCTATGTCTGCTTCTCGAAAGTTCGACTGCTGTTTCTCTCCGACTTCTTACTGCCGATAAACTGTCAATGCGGGCGCCTTTGCCAACCAAAGCACCGTTACCATTCTTACATTTATGGCTATAACTTCTTGTTAAATCGGTCTATCATAGTGGTATACGGATACATAATAACTAACTGGGGGTATTTGCAAAATTTGAGTTCGAAATTCCAAGAATTACGGTAGTTAGAGAAAATCGCAATTTGCGTGGGAGAGGGAGGGAAATTCCAAAATACACATTTTCTGCGTATTCATAGGCATCTTGGACTCAAATTTGGTGTTCCTAGGTATTATAGTCTCCGAGATATAGGTTATACGAATGGAAAATCGAGTAAACCCCCATAGGGGGAAGTGGGGGGAAAATCAAAAAAATAAAACAAACTTGCACAGCGTACACACATAAGCCATCTTTGTGAAAAATTTAGTGTCTCTAGCTCTTTTAGTACGGACGGACAGACAGACGGACGGACAGACAGACAGGGCTAGATCGACTCGTCTTGTCACGCTGATCAATAATATATATACTTTGTGGAGTCTGCCACGCCTCCGTCTGGCTATTACCTAACCTAATATACTCTTGTACATGCACATTTTAGGTACAGAGTATAAAAATCTTAGCTTTGCGGGAGGTAAAAAATGTAAGACGTAGAAGGAAGCGTAGCAGACCCCACAAAGTATAAATATTCTTGATCAGTCCTTCCGTATGAACACCTGGATCTCAGAGACTATAAGAGATAGAGACACCAAATTAAAGGAAGAAACGCACAAAGATGCCCTATGTGTGTACGCTATACGAGTTTGTTTTAGTTTTTGGTTTTCTGCCCACTTCATCAAATTTGAAGCCCAAGGTTCACATAAGGCGAATACGCACAAAATTTGTTTTTTTGAAATTTGATGCTGTGTGTTAATACTGGTGCTTTATCTATAGATTTAGTAATTTGCTAATTTAATAATATTTACATATAATATACAAAATATTTTTGATGGAGATTGTTCAGAAAAACTTTAAGGTTTATATTCCAATGAATATTTTAATTATATGTATACTCTATATGTTAAAATCCTTCTTGCTGTACAATAATTTTACTAATAAAATATAACACTTTGTTTATGATTCACAGATTTTGCTTTACATTCTGTGGTACATGCAGCGCGTCCTGATATACGCTGTGCCATCTACATTGGATGTAATTCAGTTGTGGCTATTTCATCTCTAAAGACTGGCCTTCTGCCGATAACTAAGGGTGCATGCCTTCTTGGTGAGATAACGACACATGCATATACCGGCCTCTTGGACGAGGAAGAACGCAATCGACTAGCACGAAATTTAGGACCCAACTCTAAGATTATTTTGTTGACCAACCACGGTGCCCTATGCTGTGGTGAAACTCTAGAGGAGGCTTTTTATTCTGCGAGCCATATTGTAGAGGCTTGCGAGACACAATTGAAACTGTTGCCCGTAGGTGTAGATAATTTGGTTTTCATACCGGAGGAGTCGAAGAAAACCATTTATGAACAATCACGTCGTCCTCCGGAAGATTTTGATAAAAAACTTTCTACCGTTTTAACTGCGGATGGGGCTAATGAGGATGGGCCCAAAGAAGATAACATAACCAAGTTGTCTAGTTCACCCAAGTGGCGTGTAGGTGGTGCTGAGTTTGAGGCTTTAATGCGGATGTTGGACAACGCTGGTTACCGCACAGGTTATATTTATCGCCATCCATTGATAAAAACGGATCCACCAAAACCAAAGAATGACGTGGAATTACCACCTGCAGTGTCATCTTTGGGTTATTTGTTAGAGGAGGAGGAACTCTTCAGACAAGGGTATGTTTTTGGTATTTGTTACAATGTCAGCAATAACAGTTTAAAACTAAAATTTCTTTTTTTCGTGCGCAGGCTCTGGAAGAAGGGCGATTTTCGCAAAGGCGGTGATCGCAGTCGCTGGCTGAACTCTCCGAATGTGTATCAGAAAGTCGAAGTCCTAGAAACGGGTACTCCAGATCCCAAGAAAATTACAAAGGTAGAAATAATAACATTTGAAGATAAAGAAACCCCTCACCATATAACATCTAAAGATGTTACATTGATATAAATTTAGAAATATTAGAACAAACCGAGATTTCAACAATATTCGCCTTTTATTAGTCTTAAACAATAATCTAAGATTTATTCTCAGAAGTAACCATTCCATAAACTTCGAAAATGCAATTTACCTGTATTATGTCCTCATCTAATATTTAACATTTCTTGATTAGGTTTGCCCTCTAATACAATGTTAGCACTAGGAGAGATTTTTGTGTTTTCGTTACGTAACTACAATATTTCTAATCACTCCCGACGTGAGACAAGAGTCATACTAAATAAATAATAACCTACATTTATGTAGTTCCTTCATTGAGATAATATAATAGAACTAACAATTAATCAGAATGATAAGGAGACCCATTAAAAATGAAATGTATGACGTATTTTAAACTCGAAAGACGTGGTTTTCAGTAAATCAAGACTTTTTCTTTTTAATAAATGTTGTAGTTCAGTTCGTTAAAAACTACAAACCCCAACTGGGTACAGGATATCATATAGTCTGGTACGACCGACTGCACTAATTTAATTCCTTATTTTATAAATCCACTTAAATTCTATATATACTTAAATGTGTCTATTTTAACTTATACGCAAAAAATATATATTGCTTTATAAATTGTATCTTTGCAAAATATCAAATAAATTCTAAACCAACAAATGATTATGTGCCTCTTACAATTTTTAATGTCTAATATCAACAACGCAATTTCTTTCTTCAATAAACTCGCATACGTTTTAAAAATATAATCAGTGCAAAAGAATAAAATTGTTTGGCATAAAAACACGGTAATATACAAAATTAAAAAAATCGAGTCGAATGCTAGTGTCGCCCGCGACTCTGTATACCCTGTACCCAGCTCGAAAAAATGTAGCATACCCCACAAAGTACATATATATATTCTTGATCAGCATGACAAGCCGTGTCAATCTAGCCCTGACTGTATGTCCGTCTATCCGTCCGACAACAAATTTTGTACAAAGATGCCTTATGTGTGTACGCTGTCCAAGTTTGTTTTATTTTTTTATTTCCCGCCACTTTCCCCTTTTGGGGGTTTTACCGATTTACCATTCGTATAATCGCCCATATCTCGGAGACTATAAGACCTAGGGACACCAAATTTGGAATTTCCCTACCTCTTCCCTCCCTTTAGCAATCACTGATTTTCCGTATAATCACACAAAGGCACGCATAGACTCACATAGACACAATTCCCATGTAAATGTGCATTTATACACCGATTTTTTTTTAGATTTTTTACCCTGTACCCGTAGGATTAAAAGGGTATATTTATTAGGTTTGCGCAAAGTATGTAACAGGCAGAAGGAAGCATTTCCGACTCCAAAAAGTATATACATATATTATATCTTAATCAGGTGTTTATTATACCCTGTACATGCAATGTACAAGAGTATATTAGGTTTGCGTCAGCTGAATAATGTAACAGACAGAAGGAGGCGTGGCAGACCCCACAAAGTATATATATTCTTGATCAGCATGACAAGACGAGTCGATCTAGCCCTGTCTGTTTGTCCGTCCGTATGAACACCTAGATCTCAGAGACTATAAGAGCTAGAGACACCAAATTTTGCACAAAGATGCCTTATGTGTGTACGCTGTCCAAGTTTGTTTTATTTTTTTATTTCCCGCCACTTTCCCCTTATGGGGGTTTTCCCGATTTACCATTCGTATAATCGCCCATATCTCGGAGACTATAAGACTTACGGACACCAAATATGGAATTTCCCTCCCTCCCCCCTCCCCTCAGCAATCACTGATTTTCCATAACTCCCGTATTTCTTGGAATTTTTCATTGAAATACTTCCTGTTAGTTATTATGACCTGATTACCTGACCCCCCAGCAAAAAAAAAAAATTAGTTAATTAAATTAAATATAAAATATTCCATACATGCATACATACAGTTACATCAGAATCGTGTCTATGTGTGTTTGTTTACTTGTACATATGTATGTGTGCATTCAAGGGCGTAGCCAGCTTTTACCAAAGGGGGGGACCAAAAAATTTAAATTTTGATTAAATAATGCCCGATGCATTTAAAAAATAATTTATGCATATGATCGATGAAAAAACTTCAACAAATCCAACGCAGATCCATCTTAAGGCGAAATAGTGCGTCATAATAATGAACGTGTGGTGGACTTTATATGCAAAAATTTTTTCTATGGGGGGGGGGGGGCATTGCACCCCCCCCCCCTGCCTCCCCTGCGTACGCCCTTGTGTGCATTATATAATTATGTCAAAGCAGCAACAAATACAGCTACGGACAGAGCTGGGCCTGTTTATATGGCTATTATTTCGTTTAATCAACCTATCATAATAAAACTTGAGATACGGGTATATAGTATATTCAATTACTGGATGTGACTACCAAATTTTAAATTTTAATTATAAAATTCCAAGAGTAACGGGAGTTATATAAAATCGTCAATAGCAGGGAAGTGGAAGGGCGCATCGGAAAAAATTTACAAATCTGCCCTTTCTCGGGCGTAGGAGAATCTGGATACGAAGTTTGGTTATTCTAGCTCTTATACTTTCTGAGATCCTTGTGTTCATACAGACAGACAGCCGGTCAGACGGACATGGCTATATCGACTCGACTTGTCATCCTGATCAAGAATATATATACTTTGTGGGGCCACGCCTCCTTCTGTGTGTTACATTACCTTTTACCCTTTGAGTACAGGGTATAAAAATTAAGAAAATTAAAAAACAGTAAAAACAAATTTTGATCAATTTTTACCTCCTTTGGTATTCGTAAAGAGAGTAGAACTGCACATTACAAACAAACAATAAAAGGAAAAATGGCTATAACTTCGGCATACGGACCCATAATCACTAACTGAAGGTATTTGCCAAATTTAAGTCAAAAATTCCAAGAATTACAAGAGCTGTGGAAGACAAGAAAAGAATGCTAAAGTCGAAGAGGCTCAACTTTTAAATACCCTGTACCACCCACCAAAAAGGAAAAATGAAAAAAAAAAATTAAAATTAATTTTAAAAAAAATTATACCTCGGTAAAATAATTATATGTGTCTTATATTTTTGTAAGTTTAAAAAAGTACTCGTGCAAGTAAAAAATTTTAGGTTGCAGTTTTATTGCTTATAGTAATGGAAAACAAAAAATAAGAAAAAAGTTAAAGAAATCGTATTTCAATACATATAAATCTTATTTAAAATTTGTCTTCATTATAAATAATTATATGTGACTTTTCATGATATGCTCAACTTATTGGGATTAATTAACTTAAATGAATTAAATTCGATATAATGAAGTGAAATTAATAACTAATAGGCTTTCCACTATTCATTATTACCGAACTTAAGCGAAATGGCATGGAGTTAATCAATGATTTTAAGTTGGATAGGTCAATTGTTGCCCATTCTTGCTCTACGGCTAATTTAAGCTCTTTTGCTGTCTCAAACTGCCGGCAATATTTGAACACTTCAGCGGATAGAATACCCCAGAGATCCTCAATTGGATTAAGGTATGGACTCATTGCTGGCCACTTTAAAACTGGAATATTTTTCTCGTTAAAATATTCGGTGGTCAGGTTGGCACTATGTGTTGGAGCATTATCCTGTTGAAAGGTCCACTCATCGCAGTATAACTGGCCGCCAAACTGCACTAACTCGTCGTCCAATAGGTCAACATACATTTTGGCATTCATCCTTGTGGATATAAAACACATTGGACTCTTTCCTTTGTAGCAAAACGCAGCCGATACCATTACCGTCCCACCATCATGACCACGCTTATAACAGGTGCGTCGATCCTGTCGCATATCGCGCAAAATGACATTACACCATTCCTCCTCCCAGAATTGGTATCAATACGTGCCTTCATATGGCGAGGTAAAAGCTTAGGTTAAGATACCATGGTAGTATGTTTAAGACTCGGATTTTCATGGATTATTTGAATAATTCTACTCCTTGTTACATTGAGTCCCAATTGAGCCTTAATCTGTCCACTGCTCATTAAATCCACTGCTGCAAGTCGCTGGATTTGACGCTTGCATCGGGTGTCAATATCAGTTTTCCGTCCGCTGCGTGGTGTTGTTTTATATTCACTCGGATTTTTGAGGAAATTACTAATAGTATTTCTATGACGAGTGAGTTTTTTTTTTTAGCAATTTCAACATTTTTGGAACCGCTTTCATGCATTCCAATGATTAATACTTGCTCATACTCCGAAAGGCTATTTCCACGCGGCATTTTGCACCAATATTTAGGCAAATGCATTTTATAACATATATGTATACTCACGTTTAAATTTAGAATAAAATTCTTGTAATTAAACATTTTAAAACCAATTAATGATGCGGAGCAGCGAGCGAATTGTAAAAGACACATATATGTAATTATTTATAACCAATTACCAAAGGCACGGGTACTTTTTAAGCTAACGGTAAACCAAATATGCAGAGAACAAGGAAATGATAGTTGTGTATACATAAGAAGAGATAAACAAAACAGACTGCATTCTCAAAAATAAAGTGCCGTTACCTATTACGCAGAATACAGCAAAAATAGTTTGTCACATATACACTGCGCGACAACCGATTAGCTTCTTGTTTTTAAAGCTTTATATCAGCTTATCCTATAAAGTTTTTAAAATAAACTTTTTAGCTAATAAAAGTTCATTAAATTATACACTAGAAAATGTAATAGTTGTATTAGCTTTATAAATAATATTTTAATGGAAATTTTACAAATTTAATACAAGAAAGGAATGCTAAAGTCGAGCAGGCTCAACTCTTAAATACCCTGTACCACCCCACAAAAAAGTAATTAAATGAATTAATTAATTTAATTAAATTAATTAACTAAATTAATTTAATTAATTAACTAAATTAAATATAAAATATTCCATGCATGCATACATACATTTACATCAGAATCGTGCCTTATGCGTGTTTGTGTACTTGTACATATGTATGTATGTGTGCATTGGGCCTGGTTATATGGCTATAACTTTCTTACCGATCATTCTATCATAATGAAACTGGTATACGGATATATAATCACTAACCAAATGTGACTACCAATTTATTACCATTTTATTTCAAAATTCCAAGAATTACGGGAGTTATAGAAAATCGTTAATAGGGGGGAGTGGGGGGGGGGGGGGTGGATCAGAAAAAATAAACAAACTCGTCCTTTCTCGGGCTCAGGAGAATCTGTATACCAAGTTTGGTTATTCTAGCTCTTATACTTTCGGAGATCCTTGCGTTCATACAGACAGACAGACGGACATGGCTATATCGACTCGGCTTGTCATGCTGATCAAGAATATATATACTTTGTGGGGTCTACCAAGCCTCCTTCTGTGTGTTCCATGTGCACTCGCACAAAACTAATATACCCTTGTACCCTTTGGGTACAGGGTATAAAAATTCACTTTTATTTTTGCGACATTTGATTAGCACACCTTCATGTAAATATCGAATAACATAAAAAGAGGGAGACTTTAGACCCCCAAATAAAATTTTAATGTGAAATTCTGCATTTTCTTAACATATTTAAGAAGGGTTAATAATGGGTTGAGCCGCCACGGTTAACTATGACCTCATACATCCTGTTGGGTAAGGAGTCATATAACTTTTTTATATAATTTAGTGAAATGGTCTCCCACGCACTTTTTATTCCTTGAATTAGTTCCAACTCAGTTGAGTATTGCTTTCCGGACTCGTATACTTTGCGTGCTAACCATCCCCAAACATTTTCTATAATGTTCAGGTCGGGCGAGTATGGCGGCCAGGTCAGTAAAGGCACGTTTTGACGCTCAATCCAAGTCTTTACGACTCTTGCAGTGTGGATAGGTGCGTTATCCTTCTGGAACTTCCATTCCAAGGACCCAAATATATCAGTTATTGCAGGAAAAGCTGGTTTCAATACTTCTGTGTATGATGTGGCATTCATGCGACTTGTAAGAAATTGCAGTTTTGCATAGTACGTAACTGCTCCCCATACCATCACACCACCGGCACGGCTGTACAGTCGATCTAAAGTATGCTCTTCCTTTCTTAGATCATGAAAGTAGTAAGCATAGCCATCTGGACCCTCCAAATTAAATTTTTTTCATCTGAAAAGACAACACGCTCCCATTCCATGGTCCAGGTCATATTCGATCGGCAGAAATCGAGTCGTTGCGCCTTTCGGATCTGGCTTAGAGGGGTTTTTTTTTTTTTATTTTCAGGAGCTTTAAGTGTTCTGCATTTGAAATAACTCTTTGTACAGTCCGGACACACGCCTTAACAGCTGTTTTTTCTTTAATTTTGGCGGCTGAGTCGTGTGAATTGGACGCGAGCCTCAATATAATTCGCTTGTCAGCTGCTGTTATCACAGAAGAGGGACGACCTTTCATATTTTTCCCATAGGCATACTCATTACTTAAAAATGACGAAATAACTTTACGGCTGCGCTTCATTATTTTTGAAATTTTTAGAATCGAGTGGTCACACTCTTTATATGTCTTTATTTTTGCCTTTTCGGTATCATTCAACTCTTTCGCTTTCCCCATATTAACTCAATTTAATTGAAAATTGGTAAAGTTTATAGAACAATAACTTTAATAAGCCAAATACGACAACGCACTCGCAAAAATTAACACTGAAGCGTAAGTGTGCTAATCGGCTGTCGCAGAAAAAACCATGCATTTTTTCTGTCGCTTCAAAGAAAACAGCATAGCAAACTAACGGTACACTTCCAGAGCATAACAGTTCTTTTCCCAAGAGTGTAAATAATGAAGAATGAAAGAAAAAACTATTGAGCATGATACATATTCAGAGTACTGAGTTATTCGCATTTGCACTGCAAGGTTAGAGAGTGTGCTAATCGGTTGTCGCGCAGTATAATTATTTTACTGAGGTATTAAGTAAATTATATAATTAAATTAAATACAGTTTCAACAGCATATATTTACATCAGAATCGTGTCTCTGCGTCTTTATATGCGTGTATGTATGCAGCACAAAGTTTAACCAAAGCAGCAACAACAACAGCTGCGGGCAGAGCTGCAGGCAGCGCATGGGCAGCGATTTTATTTATGGCTATAACTTTCTTCAGAATTGACCAAACTTAACATACGGACACATATATACTAACTGGATGTATATGCCAAATTTCAGTTCAAAATTCCAAGAATTACATGAGCTATGAAAAACACGAATTGCGGGGGAGTGGGGGGTATATCAGAAAAAAAACACAAACTCGTCCTTTCTCGGACTTAGGAGAATCTGGATACCAAGTTTGGTCCTTCTGGCTCTCGTACCTTCTGAGATCCATGCGCTCATACAGGCGGACAGATGGACATGGCTATATCGACTCAGCTTGTCACCCTGATCAATAATATATATACTTTGTGGGGTCTGCCACGCCTCCTTCTGTATGTTCCATGTGCACTCGCACAAAACTAGTATAGCCTTTCACCCTTTGGGTACAGGGTATAAAAAACTTTAACAAATCCAACTCAGTTCCATTTTAAGGCGAAATAGTGCGCCATAATAATGAATGTGTGGTCGACTTCATATTATGAAATTTTTTCTGGAGGGCCAACGACTCCCTGCCCCCCTGCGTACGCCCTTGTAATCCGTTTTCCTAAATTGTTCGTTAATTTTTGTGTTATTTTTAGTGTGTAAAAAATTCGATTTATGTATTTATTTTCAAAATTATTTTATTCCATTGGCTCTAGTTATGTTGAGTATGTACTACAAATTTGGAGACCGTCGAGATATAATATCGTATGAAAAAAATAACGAAAACAAAAGTTATTAATGAAAACCCTAATGCCAAATGTACTAAACATGGAAAAAAATATTTTTAAAAATGTTAAATAACTTTTAGTTAATTAACATTAATAATCTTAATGCAAGACGAATGTACATATGTACATAATTTGTTGGTCATGGTGGACTTTTCATATGCAAGAACACAACTGGATCACCAAAATCAAAACCCCACTCGTACACTCGACAAAACCTGGTGTGCGTCTGAAAAGATCGACGTAATGCCATGGCTAGAACAGTCTCCGGATCTAAATCAAAATTTTTGGGGAGATGTTAAAAGAATGCTAAAAACCACAAATGCATCAAGTAAAGCTCATCTTTGGCATAGGGTTCAAGAGGCATATAGTCGAATCCCTATAAATCGTTGCCAGGACCTCATTACATAATTTAATAACAAAGGATCCACAACTCAATATTAAGTCCTAATAAACATGTAGAACATGAATAATTCAGATTAGTTTAAGTTTGGTTGGTTTTATACAAAAATAAAATAAGCACTACTACTTGTATTTCTATGAACAGCACTTTTGTATAATCATAAAAAACAAGAAGAACCCGTTCAAATGTAACGGTAATCGGTTTTATAATGGCCTTTTTATAAAGATATCGCTTGTTCAATTTGGACTGGAAGTGTCTTGGAAAGAGTTTTGAAAGTAGTGAGGTCTGGCACTACTATTTCATTGAACACAGCTGTATATAAAACAGTTTGTCCTGCTGTCCTATTCTGTCGACTGACTGATTGGCGATCAATGCATAGCCCAAACGGCAAGAGATAGAAAGCTGAAAGTGGGCACACATTTCCTTACATATAGTTTACATATATAATTTGACATTTAACAATTTTCAAAATATAGAAATAAGTTTTTCACTTCACAAATGCAGCAACAATAAATATATAAACAACGCAAATATCAAACAGTGGTGACAGCACATACACACACTCACAAACTCACAGACAGTTAATAGAGATGGGCGTTGTCGGTGCTTTCTGTTCGTGACACATCGCTGCATTGTGTTGACATGACTGCTGTGTTTCATATTCCGATTTCGTGCGTGGTCTTGTTGACTCAATAAGGCACGAACGTAAGAATGCGACAAAAACAACACGACCAAAATATACCTTAAAACAAGTAAAAAAGCTAATTGAAATACTCTGAACATATGTTTAGAATAATTATAGAAATTAAAAAAATTAAGAGAATTAAAAAAAAAATTTGGTCGATTTGACCTCTCTTGGTATTCGAACTCATGTAAAGGGTGTATAATTGCACATTTACAAATCAATTGCGGCTATGTGAGTGTATGTACAAGTATGTTTATGCGCGTCTATTCGTGTCTGTGTAAGCATGTTTGCAATCAACCAGAGCATCAGCATCAACAACAGCTGCGGGCAGCGGTTGGGCAGCAAATATATTTATGGCTATAACTTTTTGTTAAATCGGTCTATCATAGTGAAACTTGGCAAACGGGCACATAATGATTTCCCAAATTTGAATTCGAAATTCCAAGAATTACGGGAGTTAGAGAAAATTGCAATTTGCGATTTCATATAAGGCATCTTGGACTAAAATTTGGTGTTCCTAGGTCTCCGAGATATAGGCGATTATACGAATAGAAAATCGGGAAAACCCGCATAGGGGGGAAGTGGGGGAGGGGGGAGAATAAAAAAAAAAAAAAAAACTTGCACAGCGTACACACATAAGCCATCTTTGTGCAAAATTTGGTGTCTCTAGCTCTTATAGTCTCTGAGATCCAGGTGTTCATACGGACGGACAGACAGACAGACAGGGCTAGATCGACTCGTCTTGTCACGCTGATCAATAATATACAGTGGCTCACAGCTTATTTCAACCAGCACCCTAAAAAAATTGTAGCCTCTGTAAAATCTTAACTAAAAGGGATATCAAAATAATTTAAACGCAATAATTAAACGCAACGGACGGACATACAGACAGACAGGGCTAAATCGACTCGTCTTGTCATGCTGATCAAGAATATATATACTTTGTGGGCTCTGCCATACCTCCTTCTGCCTGTTACATTTTTCAGCTCGCGCAAACCTACTTGTAGTATACTCTTGTACATTTCATGTACAGAGTATAAAAATTAAGAGAATTAAAAAAAAATGTTGATCGAATTTACCTCTTTCGGTATTCGAACTCACGTAAAGGGTGTATAATTGCACATTCGCAATGCAATGCGTCTATGTGAATGTATGTACTTATGTATGTATATGTATGTCTATGCGCGTCTATTCGTGGCTGTGTGAGCATGTTTGCAGTCAACGAAAGCACAAGCATCAACAGCTGTGGGCAGCAATTATATTTATGGCATAACTTCCTGTTAATTATGAAACTTGGCATTTGGACTAATAATCACTAACTGGAGGTATTTGCCAAGTTTGAGTTCCAAGAATTACGGGAGTTACGATTTGCAAACAAACTTGCACAGCGTATAACATATAAGGCATCTTTGTGCAAAATTGGGTGTCTACCTCCCATAGTCTCTGAGATCCAGGTGTTCATATGGACAGACATACAGACGGACAGACAGACAGGGCTAGATCGACTCGTCTTGTCACGCTGATCAAGAATATATATATATACTTTGTGGGATCTGCCACGCCTCCTTCTGCCTGTTAAATTTTTCTGCTCGCAAACCTAATATACTCTTGTACATTTCATGTACAGAGTATAAAAAGCAAGGGATTTTGGTTGAAAGCGCATATCTACAAAATAACAATGTTAATGTTAGCCACATTTTCATAAAATATATTAATATTTTGCGAAAAAGTAAAATGTTATGTACATACAGCATTTTTCTTAATTTTTTTTAATTTGAATCTAAATTTATAACTCAAATATTTTGTATGAACGATTTCCCATACCTCGGATTTGACCGAGACAACTAATTAACATTGTTTATTTGATTAGCAAAAAAAAAAAATATAAAAACTTAAGCAAAAATTCCATAAAATTCTCTTTTTATATTTTAAAACATAAATATTTGGTGGGAAAGCGCTTCTGCTTTAATACAGCTGTACATGGGGGTGGCATAGACATTATAAGGCGCCAGCATCTTTCTACAGGTATTCCATACCATGCGCCTTTTTTGGGAATAACATGTCCAAATTAGTTATATTGTGTTGGAAGAACACTTTTTTAACGTCGCTCCATAAATGTTCAATGGGATGTAGATAAGGACTGCACTTGTGTCTAAAAATGGTTTTGTTAGACGCGCCGTATGTTTAGCGTTATTATCTTACTTATAGGCCCAATCAGTCGTAATTTTGTTATTCGCCTATGCTATAAAGACAACGCTCAATATATCGACTTATTTCCCCCATTTCACAAATCTCTCGAGGCGGAATATGAGACCAACTCCATTCCATGAGAAACATTCCCAAATATTTCTTTTATCTTGACCATACTTAACAGTTGACATACAACAGTGGACAAAAGTATTTTGACAATACATTGCAAAGTATAAAACCGCTTATTTCTGCAAACTTAGAATAGTAACGTTATCCATTCAATTTTTAACAGAGAGAAGATATTAAAAGTTTTAAGAGAAAAAAAGTTCGCGCTGATAACGTAACACATTTCTTTTCTATGATTATCTGCGTAGTATATTGTGATTTTTTGGCTGGACAAAAGTATTTTGACATTGCTTTTCATATTAATTTTCAAGGATTCGCTTGCCGTACAAAACACGGGCTCTAATTTTTGAAGTGATTTTTCCTATTTTTATTAATAATAATCATTGTTTGATCGAATTTTATGTAAAATTATAGGCAAAACACGTTAAATAAGTGAATAAATTAGAAGTTTAATGGTCACGAAGTATAAAGCAAATATTTCTGTAGAATACCTTAGCAAATAATAGAACATACCTAGACAATCAATTTATTACATATTAACAAAAATAAGAAGCATTATTCCTTCAAAAATAAGCTCAGATCGGGAAGACCACGCAAAACAAAGCCTATAGAAGGCCGCATAATATTGAGGAAACTTAAGGAAAATGTGGTGAATACACCAAAAGCATTGTCGAGTGAGCTCAAGAAGCACCAAAAAATATCAATAAGTAGAAAAACTATCTAAATATGGCTAAGGGAGGCCGATTTTTTGCATATATAGCTCGTACAATTCCTTTAATTCCAACAAAAAATAATCTAAAAAGGTTAATATTCGCCAAATTCCAATAAACAAGTCGCAATCGTTTTGGGAACAAGTATTATGGACAATGAAAGCTCTTTTGAATATCATAGATCGAAGGAAAAGATTTATTACACGTTGCCAAAGAATATTTGCCAAGAAATTAGGCCCATGTGCGAATGGGGATTACATGGTGGAGGATTGGTTATGTTCTTGGGTTGCATGTGCTTCAATGGCTTGGGCGATTTGATACCAAATGATGTAACAATGAACAAGGACAAATATTTACGTGTCCTGAATGAACACGCATTCAGTTTCGATGACCAGCTCATTGGATAATCATATATATACTGCTGCAGGACAACGCTCCATGCCACAAGGTACATATGAAAACTGCATGTTTGAGGAATGTCGAAGGCGATAGATTAAATTGGCTACCTAAAAGCACCTATCTCAATATACAAGTAATAGAGATTGTGTGGACTTATATAAAAAGAAAACGAAGTTCAAACTTATCAAAGACGTGCGATGAAACGACTGCTAAAGTTTAAGGACTTCGGCACAATATTTTATTAGAAACATTAAAAAATTTCGTACAATCAATTCCTGTATGCCTACAAAAGGTCATTGATAAGAAAGGAGGGTTTAATTTTTAATAATACTTTGTTATTTTTTACCAATATTAACTTTTTTGCTCATTTAATTAACCAACATTGAAATGTCAAAATACTTTTGTCCACCAACAACTTTAGTTTCGAAACTGTAATATGAACAAGAGAGAACGCTACAGTCGAGCAAGCCCGACAGTGAAATACCCTGTACCCAGATCAGACCTTGCATACTTAACTAAAAAAAAAAATATATCAATCAGATCAATAATAATATAATTTATTTTATTTTATTTTTTATACATTTTATTTTAAATAACATCTCGAAGTCTGACCGAAACTGCGTCATGGTAACTATATACCGTATTAAACATTTTTGCAATGGGTCTGTTCTCTAAAATATTTGAAAATGCCCAATCAATATGTGTATTATAAGTAGTGGTAGGTGAATTCAAATCTAGTAAAGAACTGAATTGCTTCCTTAACAAGAATTGATATGTCCTGTTATCATGAGATCTAGAAAGGCACATATTAAAATCTCCTAAAACTACAGACATGCTATTCAAAAATGCGTGCTCTTGAAATAAGCTCTCAAATTCTCTTGAAAATGTACGCAATGGATAAGACGGAGATTTATATACTACTAAGAATCCGATAGACTTATATTTAAACACGGCATACTCGAAAACAGCCGAGCCGGAAACATGTCTGCCACTAGAGAAAAGTTTAGCATCATCGAATATTTCATTTTTAATAAATATAAGGATGCCTCTTTTCGACCGCGCTCTATTCGATTGCTGTTCGACATCTAAACGTACTCCTATAGTAAAACCAGGTATATCATATACTTCATTGGAGTACGTTGAAGTCTCAACAAAACATAAAATTGAAGAACGAAGCATAAGCTTGTCCGAACGAATGTCTTCAATATGACAATGTATACTTTGAGTGTTGTGAACTGTTGATTAAATAATCAAAGTGTGTGTGAAGTAACTTGACAGAGCGCAAATTGTCTAGCTCTTTCTCAACCTTCGAATTGGGATCTGGGTGGGGAGCAACAAAATCCCCAACTATATAAAGGCCAGATGCACTCGTTGCTCTACTACAAGCTACATATAATGAATCGCGTTTCATGTTGAGGCAAGTGTGAACCACCACTTTGCTATATGTAGCTCCCTGGCTCTTATGAATGGTTATACCTTCTGCAGGTATAACAGGAAATTGCTCACGGTCAATGGTAACTTGCTCGTTTGATTTATATTGAAAACTTTTTGAAGTTTTCTGAATGGGGGTCCAAGAAGGTTCATCACGGTGAGCACATTTTGATCGAGCATTTACCCCTACATTATCTTCAAAGAATTTAATCCATAAAAGATTTGGATTATTGACTGAATTGAAGCATATCTCCATTAAAATACCTGTTGCTCCATTTACTAATCCATCTGCTGTGTCAACATTGACAGTTACCATATATTTCGCAGTGGTTTTCAAAATTAAGGAGCTACATAAACCTTGTGACTGAGAAGTCTTGAAATTTTTCACCAACTCAAGGTAATTATTCCTAGTTGCCATGTTTAAATGTGTAGCCTTAATGGAATCCCTAGCATGAGATATAAATTGCTCAGTTGGAATTGAGTTTAATTTTTCTGTATTATACCTATCGACTTCAGTATTACTAGTAAATAGGTGAATAACATCATCCGGAACTTGATGACTATCGACAATCCTGCTTTTGAGCAGCCTAATATCAACAGGAGTCATTTTGCCATTTGCCATATTGTTCAAGGCTACAGCAAAGGACTGGTCTTCTCGCTGTCTCATAATCTCAATAAGTTCAAAGAACTTGAAGCACCCCCCCATAGAGCAGACCCAACTATGGCACTATATGGATTATGAGATTCTGAAGTGGATTGAAATATCCATCTATCGCCTACTGGACGTAGCTGTCTCAGATCTCCAAAAACGATAACAGAAATACCTCCGAATGGAGCTTCTTTGTTATTAAAAATTTGCTTGAAGCGAGAGTCTAAATAGGAGAACATTTTGGCACCGACCATAGAAATCTCGTCAATAATAAGAACTTTAAGATCCGATAAATTAGATCGGAGTGAATTTAGCAAATCTGCTCCCAATTCCTTAAAAGTAGTCCCAGACTGATTAACTGGGAGTGCAAACATTGAGTGCAAAGTTGCACCGCCAATTCCAAAAGCAGCTTTTCCTGTCGGAGCACACAATACAATTTTGGCAGAAGTTGGATTACATCCAGGAATGCTATTATAAAGCGAAGTTAAAGAATGGAAAAGTGCTGATATAAGCCTGCTCTTGCCAACCCCCGCTCCCCCACCAACGAACTCATAAAACACAGTTTTTGATTTTGCGTTATGCAAAACATGTGTTAGAAATAATTTCTGCCTTAAATTTAAAGACCGTGTTAAATTTGCAAAATTTTCGGGGGATATAACTGGTGGGAGTTTAATTACCCTTAAAACACCATCGGACGCATCTGGGACTTCTTCATTAGCATTTATATTCAAAACGTTTATTTGAGAGCTAATTTCGGGAAAAGCTAAAACCCTAAATTCCTCATCTAATACGACCTGATTATCTAAATTCTCCGCATTTGTATCTGATTCAATTTCTAAGGCGCTATTAAGTGCAGACTCTAATTCGTTATCATCGATAACATTATATTTTCTAAGGTTCGTATCAATTTGTTCCCTGTTACTACCACAAAACTCTTCACAATCTAAATCTATTAACTCTACCTTCTCATCTCTCCAAGGGTAGTATAACATTTTTAATTCTCTAAAGTAACCCTGCCTATCATTATTAATATTGAATCTCCTATACCTTATTATAGATGGATTTTTCTTTTCCCTAATAAAACCACTACCATCACGAAGAGCAAATACGGTGTTACCTAAAATGTCACCGTCTTCTTCTTCTTCGTTGTCAATATTATGACGAGTCGCATTTCGGCTTTTACTAAACTTATACTTGGCAGCAAAATCTGCCAAGCACAAGCCTTCGAGACAATTTGGACGCTGAATATAATGGTCAAGCAATCCTACCACGAAAATATCGGTTGAATTTTCAGGTAAATTTTGAAGCTGTTGTCTAGGCTTTAGCATTCTGACACGACGCTCTGGCAACGAAGTATTTATATATATTTCGGCGTTACTTGTCTCCGATAATCGCATACCCATACAACAGTAAACGGCTTCTTGAGCAGAAATTTCAGTACCACAAATAAATTTGTGACCTATATGCTGTAGCTTTTGCTTAATGCTGAAATTACCCCTGTTAATTTCTGCAACAGCATCACGCATCAATTTGGAAATACCCCTTTGCGATTTGTTTATGTAATTAATAACATAGCTACAGCAAGCGTATGGATCCAATATGAATTTAATATCCATATTGGCTCTTTGGGTAGAAAGAAGGTGTTTGTTGTAAGCATTCACCTTAATTGCTTCAAAATTTCTTTTAAGGAATATTTGGGGTTTCTTTAAGCTAGACCTAATGGCATATTTATACTGCTCATAGCTAAGATTAATTTGATCGTGAGATAAGAAATTGTCAAATATATTTAAACGCTCAATACTATCACGATCAAAAGAAAAATTTAAAATGCTTTGTATTTTTGCAAAATTAGTGCCATGAACAGAAATATCTTGAGCGTCTTCTGGCAATGGTAATAATATTTCCGTTTGGGGCATAGGAGGATATGGAATACCGAAGCGACAGATTTGTTTCCCCCTTATTTCTCGCTTGCATGAGCTAGAATGGTCGTGCTTCTGGTATTCAATGTACTGAGCTAACTCAGCACACGAAACATTTGTGCTTACAAATTGGTCAATAAAATTTATTACTGGAGGAAAAGACGTATCGTCAGTTAAATCGACGATAGGAGCATCTTTCAACCAAAACATACCATGTATATGAGGTGAACCTCTGTGCTGAAATTCAACTCGCCAATAATATTTAACAGCATTATGCCTACCAAAAACTCCACCTTCCTTCTTCATTAATTTAAAAACCTGCCTAATACGGTAATCAAAATATCTTGCGCAAGTAACGGGATCTGCTCTTATTAAACGTGCCTTTTCTTCATAAGATAAAGTCGATGCTACTTCTTTTGAAATTTCAGACCTATCTAAATTTTTCTTAAGTAAAACTAACAACTCTGACCACCTTGTCTCAGCAGCCGACAACGTTATAAAAAAAGTAGGGAGCCCAAACTGGCGTATCATGGCCATGACTTTCTTTTTTTCAGATTCTCAATGAGCAGGAGATGTGCGAATGCCTTTTAATACCCTATAACCTTCATCGTGACTTATTAATTGATCAATATGGCTTTCACAGAGTGCATTAGCAGCTGTGATGCCGTGAGGGGCGCTGTGCTTACGTAAGCAAATAGACGTATTATTACGTATATGAATCAACTCTAGCTTCTTGTAATTGTAGAACAACTTATCAGTTCTACAACCTCTCCTATCTACATTTCTAAGCTCAGATCTAACAACTGTTGTAAAACTTTGTGAAGTTGTTCTTTTCTTGCCAGCAAATATGGTTGGAAATGACAGTTCCTCTGAATCAGAGTCTGCAACCATATCAAGGGGCCTTTGGCCTTCACCAGGAGCAATTGTGATACGCACAGGGATATTGTGTGCATGCGTGCTGTCTAACAATGTTTCTTGCCCGCCTGGATTTATCTCCTCGATCTCTAAGTTTGAGTGTGCCTGTTCGGAAATATTTTGCATTCCTTCCTCAACAAATACTCTGTCTGCTTGAGACGCTATGAATGGAACAGCATCGGATGTAGAAGAAATCATCCACTGCTCATTAAGAGTCACGTTATGCTTACAATACAGCTCTGTATTAATCAGATACCTAATTGCACTGGCAATTTTAGAAGGTCTAATGGTTTCAGCCATAAAATTATGACTGTATTCCATTCTACGTTTGAGGTGGAGCTGAACAACCTCTGCTTCATGAAAAGCTCGTGGAAGAGAAGTAACCACGTTTGAAACTGGAATTGGGACATTAACAACAGCTCCTTTAAGACCACTTTGGCGACCGTATCCAAGGGGCTTTATAACCATAAAAGGAAGACGGGGAGATATTAATCTTTCCTCCAAAGATGTTAATTCTTTGAGGCAATCGGGCAGTGTGGAAAAATCTAGTCCATTTGTGATAGCTGCCTTAGGTACCCTACGAGCTTTAATATTTCTAGTGCATGTTTTGCAAAAAGTGAACCTTTCGTTATTAGAAGTAAATATAGCTGCCAGACTAAAAATAGATACGCAAAGCTGACTAAACCCTTCAGTATTTGCGAGCTCGTTTATCTCCTCAATATATGCCCGAGATACCCTATCGATTTGGTGAGGAAACCAAAGGCCTATACAGCAGAGGCAAATTCTGTCAGGACCTAATTCGACTACCGTATTAAAATGGTCAATTTGATGTTCAATTGTGGCAACTCTGACTTGCATATCTTCTGCTAAAACATTCGCTCTTTCTTCCCTATTGCGAATTGCATTTCGTCGGTTTTCTGCTACTCTATTTTGGCTAAGGCTTCTATGCTGTCTAACTCTCTGAGTCAAATTTCTTGAAACGTCAAATGATTCCTGTCTTGCCAAAATTCTAGCTCCTCGTCTATCCCTTGTGTTACGAACTTGCTCAACGTTTCTATAAATTTCATTCGCCCTTGCCTGAGACCGACGGAGAGTGTTGGCAGCCTGCTCCTGTTCCCTATACTCTGCATCCTGCCTACGTCTTGAGTGTTGTCGAGTATTAGCTACCTGCTCCTGTTCCCTATACTCTGAATTCTGCCTACGTGTCGAATGTTGCAGAGTATTAGCTGCCTGCTCCTGTTCCCTTATTTCAACATTTTGCCGACGAATTGATCGCCTCAATAAATCGGCTGTCTGCTCTTGTTCCCTATACTCTGAATCCTGCCTACGTGTCGAATGTTGCAGAGTATTAGCTGCCTGCTCCTGTTCCCTTATTTCAACATTTTGCCGACGAATTGATCGCCTCAAAGAATCGACAGCCTGCTCCTGTTCCCTATACTCTGAATCCTGCCTACGTGTCGAATGTTGCAGAGTATTAGCTGCCTGCTCCTGTTCCCTTATTTCAACATTTTGCCGACGAATTGATCGCCTCAAAGAATCGTCAGCCTGCTCCTGTTCCCTATACTCTGAATCCTGCCTACGTGTCGAATGTTGCAGAGTATTAGCTGCCTATATATATATATATATATATATATATATATATATATATATATATATATATATATATATATATATATATATATATATATATATATATATATATATATTAGGCATTAGGCATTTTTGTGAAAAATTTGGTGTCTCTATATCTCTTATAGTCTCTAAGATCTATGTGATCATACGGACGGACAAAGTTGGATCGACTCGTCTTGTCATGCTGATCAAGAATATATATTTGTGGGGTCTGTCCACATATGTATAGTTTCAACAGCATTCATTTACATATATCACAATCGTGTGTATGAGTGGTTGCAGTATATGCAGAACAACAGCTGCGAGCAGAGCTTGGGCAGAGATTACATATATGGTAGCATGATGAAACTTGGCACACGCACACATAATCAGTAACTGAATGTAATTACCAAATTTAAGTCAAAATTTCATTGAAAATTACTTTTAGCGGGGGAGTGCATCGAAGAAACTTAAGCTTGTACTTTATCGGATTTAGGAGAATGTAGATACCAAATTTGGTTATTTTACCTCTTATACTTTTCGAGATATTTGCGTTCATACCCACAGACATGGCTATATCGATTTGTCTTGGCATCCTGATCAAGAATTTATATACTTTGTGGGGTGTGCCACGCTTCCTTCTGCCTGTTACATACATTCGTAAAAATCTATTATACACTTTCACCTTTTGGGTACAGGGTGTAAAAATTACTTGCAGTTTTAAAAATTCTGTAAAAGTGGTATCATATACAAAAACTATCAGGTCTTGCCCGTCTTTGCTGGGCAATTATTTTGACTAACAATTATGAGTTTATTTACATTATGCTATCTCTAAACTTTCTAAAGGAACTACCAACTTACATATGTATAACATATCTATATATATAAAACAGTTTGTCCTGACTGACTGACTGATTGGTGATCAACGCACAGCCCAAACGGTAAAGGCTAGGAAGCTGAAATTTGGACTCAAGTATCCTTTCATAGTCTAGGTCCCCACTAAGAAGGGATTTTGGAAAACTCTAGCTCCAAAGGGGGGAAAACAGGCTCCAACGTTTGTATGAAAAATCTACAGTTTTCATCTGATTAACTTTAAACTTAGTTTGTATACTCTCAGACTCTCAACAATTCCAAGAAAAACTGTATACTTGGTTTTTTGATATTTTTTTTGGGGCCTAAAATATGGGAGTTTTCCTGTAAAAAAAATGTTGGGGCACAACAGGAAACCGCGTCAACAGCTCACAGCCCACACGGTAAAAGCTAGGATGCTGAAATTTGCGCTCAAGTATCCTATCAGTGTGTAGATGAGCACTAAGAAGGGATTTTGGAAAATTCGAACTCCAAAGGGGGGAAAAGTAGCTCCAAAGTTTGTTTGAAAAATCCGCATTTTTCAACCGATCGACTTAAAACTTAGTTTCTAAAATCAATTAAAGAAATTTGTGTTGGAGCTTGAATTATTGGGGTTTTAATATGTATTCACTATTTCAAATGAAAAGTTTGTGTTATAAATTTAGTCCGATCGATTTAAAATTTGGATAATGTAATCTACGTAACTAAATTTACAACTTTGCATTCAAGGATTTTCAAAATATGCATTTTACAAAAGCAGACAGAACAAACAATACAAAATATCAAACAGTTGGGGACAACTAAGTATACATACACACATGCAAACAGCTGTTCGTGTAGTTGCGTGCAAACGAATGAAATAGCCAAAGCAACATGTGAGACACTAATGTGTGAATGTCCATACATATGTGCACATCTATGTATGTACATATGTATCTACATGTGTATGTTTGTACATTCGTCTTGCACTGACAGAGCAAGAAATGTTAATTAATTGAAAATTATATAATATAACATTTTTAAAAGTAATTTTTTCTTTGTTTAGTGCATTTGGCATTAGTGTTTTCATTAATAACTTTATGCAGCAACAACAAATATCAAATAGTTGGGGACATCACATACACACACAACAAGCAACAGTTCGTGTCTATGTGTGCGGTTCTCTACGTACGGTTGAAAAAGTAAAGAGAAACATACATATGTACATATGTATGTATGCCTGTGTATGAATATAGCATGTATGTTCATTCGTATTAATGTATACATTGGGCAATCGAACACAGTTGTTTGATTGTAAAAAAAAATAATGCTCTAAAAACAACAACAACTGCAAGTCATTAGCTCGCTCTTCTTCTTTCGTTTTGACCATTTAATGTTAATTGCAAAGGCAAAACGCCAATGTTACAGTTACCGTCACTAGGCAACGACTGCGTAAGCGATAGTAAAGCAGAAACCGAATAACGGAGCTACGCATATTCTGCTTCGCATTGCGGGCAGATGTATGTATGTATGTATATGATTTGTTCTTATTGATGTCAATAAATAATTCGATTTCATTATTTAAATATTCTGCTTATTGCATTCAAACTTCGATATTTTGATGGTATCGGTGCCAGTGCTTTTTGATCGTGTCTCATCGCTGCACGACATTGACACGAGTGCCGTGTTTCATATTCCGAGGTTGTGCGTGGCCGTATTGACTCAATATGGCACGAAAAGACTCAAATGTGAATTTAAATTTGGACTCAAGTATCGTTTCATAGTATCCATCATAGTGTAGGAGCACACTAAGAAAGGCTTTTGGAAAATTCTAGCTCCAACAGGGGGAAAACGAGCTTTAAAAAATATTAGTTATAGTGGTCATGTTCGTTTAACGAAATAGTTTGTCAAGAACAAAAATGTAACGGACTACTGAACAATTTTTTGTCAAGAACAGAAAATGTTCATTTAAATACCTTAAATGCCTTCCTACTGGTAACCTTTAAGGTGAAAACATATGGGTAGGTTATGCACACACAAAATAAATACAATTGGAAACATATTGAGCCCGGTTAAGGCGGGCAATACCTGCTAGTGTATGTATATTTACGTAGTATGATAGTGATATTCAGGGGAAGTAATTTCCAGAAATTAAAGCTTCGTAAATGCTTGCCAAATTACATATATTTGGTTAAGCAACTACACAACATTTAACTGAGTAAACATACATAAATACACTTAATTCTTTCATACAGGCGCTGTAGCGTTGTAAACTGAGGAACCCGCTTAATACTAAAACGGTAAATCGCCCGTAAATACTCCTGAGAGAGAGGTGGGTATGTGTCGGCTTTTTTCAGCCCTTCACAGCCCGATCACGTAATTGGCTTTAAAAAACACGAATGCGCATGCACGGTGAATGAGTACACAAATTGATCTTTGTAAATCGAAGAATTAGGAGAAAGCCGATTTTTAATTTGTGCTTGTATACATGTGTATATGGTAGCCAATTTTAAAGGACTGAAATAGAGCTGTTAACAACTAATTAACAGCGACTAAAATTCAAGTGACGACGACGCTAAAACCCATGTTGATTGAATGATTAACAAATGGAAATATATAGTCCGCACTAATGAAATAATAATTGACCAACTTGGTCTTGATGGTACAAAATCATCTCAAAAGTAGTAAGACTAAATCCAATATACATACGACGGTGGACAAAAGTATTTTGACATTAGAAAAATAAGATTGCTATGGAGATTTTTTATGATTTATTGAGTTCACAAATTTTAATGACTTTGTAATTTATAAATATATTCTCTCTCTCTTAAATTCAAAAATTGATCATTTTTATACCCTGTACCCGTAGGGTAAAAAGGGTATATTAGGTTTGTGCAAAGTATGTAACAGGCAGAAGGAAGTATCTCCGACCCCATAAAGTATATATATTCTGAATCAGCATGACGAGAGAAATTGATCTAGACATGTCCGTCCGTCCGTCCGTCTGTCCGTCTGGATGAACGCCTGGATTTCGGAAACGGCTGAGCGTACATAAACCAAACTTGGTATGCAGACGCTCCTAGTCCCTAGTCTATACGAGTTTATTTTATTTTTGGGATTTTCCCTCCCCTCTCCCCGCTATAGAATTTCGCTAATACACTCCAAATTTTCAATCCTACATAAACCAAACTTGGCACAAGTAATCTATACACAAATATCTACTTTTTTGTGAAATTTCAATCAAATCGGTAAATTATAAAAAAAGTTATTAGCGAAACAACTTCACTGCAGTACTACGCCCACAAACTGCAGTATCCGAATCGCGTCAATACTGTCCACATTTTTAAAGCTTTATGAACAAACTTCGTATGTAGTCACTCCTAATATACAGGCAACACGACTTTATTTTATTTTTTGGATTTCCTCCCCCCTCCCCCGCTTTAGAGTTTCGTCAATCATGTCTACTTTTCAAAAGCTACATAAATTAAACTTTCCACGCTTAATATACTTACATATAAATATCTCATTTTGTTTTAAATTACATCCAAGTCGATCAATTTAAAGAGAAGTTATAAACGATACAAATTTTCGCCCAACAAATTGTAGCAGTTATTTCTGATGCAATCGTATACACAAAGAGAATATTTTACCTTTTCATTCACACGAAAATATGTATACACATACCTAAATGTTATGATAATATATTCATAGCTTTTTTAATATAGCTATCCTGTACAATCTTTTGTGGATTACCTGTTTAATATAGCTATCCTGTACAATCTTTTGTGGATTACCTGGAAAAGGTTCTATGTCTTTTGGGGACATTTGTGTAAGGGTTTGAAACGGGACTTATACTACTTAACTTCCTAATCGTTGACCTGCAGGTAGTTGCCAATACAACCGCGTGATCCCAAAAAAAATAGGCCAGGTTATATTGCACGCAAAACATAGGTCGACTAGCTGTCCAGGAAATTTGTTTGATTTAGTTGCATATTGCATTTACTTCTGTGCGGTTGTGAGTGTGGTGCGATTTTGAAATTTCAAACGGGTATACGTTTTTGTGAGTGCTTGGTATGTTTACTAAATTATAAAGTGCATATTTATGGAAATATATGTATATATATTTTTTGTGCCTTTGGCCACTTACAAGAAGTGAGTTTACCTTTCAATTTATATAAATTATATATATATATATATATATATATATATATATATATATAATATATATATATATATATATATATATATATATAATTTATATAAATTGAAAGGTAAACTCACTTCTTGTAAGTGGCCAAAGGCACAAAAAATATATATACATATATTTCCATAAATATGCACTTTATAATTTAGTAAACATACCAAGCACTCACAAAAACGTATACCCGTTTGAAATTTCAAAATCGCACCACACTCACAACCGCACAGAAGTAAATGCAATATGCAACTAAATCAAACAAATTTCCTGGACAGCTAGTCGACCTATGTTTTGCGTGCAATATAACCTGGCCTATTTTTTTTGGGATCACGCGGTTGTATTGGCAACTACCTGCAGGTCAACGATTAGGAAGTTAAGTAGTATAAGTCCCGTTTCAAACCCTTACACAAATGTCCCCAAAAGACATAGAACCTTTTCCAGGTAATCCACAAAAGATTGTACAGGATAGCTATATTAAACAGGTAATCCACAAAAGATTGTACAGGATAGCTATATTAAAAAAGCTATGAATATATTATCATAACATTTAGGTATGTGTATACATATTTTCGTGTGAATGAAAAGGTAAAATATTCTCTTTGTGTATACGATTGCATCAGAAATAACTGCTACAATTTGTTGGGCGAAAATTTGTATCGTTTATAACTTCTCTTTAAATTGATCGACTTGGATGTAATTTAAAACAAAATGAGATATTTATATGTAAGTATATTAAGCGTGGAAAGTTTAATTTATGTAGCTTTTGAAAAGTAGACATGATTGACGAAACTCTAAAGCGGGGGAGGGGGGAGGAAATCCAAAAAATAAAATAAAGTCGTGTTGCCTGTATATTAGGAGTGACTACATACGAAGTTTGTTCATAAAGCTTTAAAAATGTGGACAGTATTGACGCGATTCGGATACTGCAGTTTGTGGGCGTAGTACTGCAGTGAAGTTGTTTCGCTAATAACTTTTTTTATAATTTACCGATTTGATTGAAATTTCACAAAAAAGTAGATATTTGTGTATAGATTACTTGTGCCAAGTTTGGTTTATGTAGGATTGAAAATTTGGAGTGTATTAGCGAAATTCTATAGCGGGGAGAGGGGAGGGAAAATCCCAAAAATAAAATAAACTCGTATAGACTAGGGACTAGGAGCGTCTGCATACCAAGTTTGGTTTATGTACGCTCAGCCGTTTCCGAAATCCAGGCGTTCATCCAGACGGACAGACGGACGGACGGACGGACATGTCTAGATCAATTTCTCTCGTCATGCTGATTCAGAATATATATACTTTATGGGGTCGGAGATACTTCCTTCTGCCTGTTACATACTTTGCACAAACCTAATATACCCTTTTTACCCTACGGGTACAGGGTATAAAAATGATCAATTTTTGAATTTAAGAGAGAGAGAATATATTTATAAATTACAAAGTCATTAAAATTTGTGAACTCAATAAATCATAAAAAATCTCCATAGCAATCTTATTTTTCTAATGTCAAAATACTTTTGTCCACCGTCGTATGTATATTGGATTTAGTCTTACTACTTTTGAGATGATTTTGTACCATCAAGACCAAGTTGGTCAATTATTATTTCATTAGTGCGGACTATATATTTCCATTTGTTAATCATTCAATCAACATGGGTTTTAGCGTCGTCGTCACTTGAATTTTAGTCGCTGTTAATTAGTTGTTAACAGCTCTATTTCAGTCCTTTAAAATTGGCTACCATATACACATGTATACAAGCACAAATTAAAAATCGGCTTTCTCCTAATTCTTCGATTTACAAAGATCAATTTGTGTACTCATTCACCGTGCATGCGCATTCGTGTTTTTTAAAGCCAATTACGTGATCGGGCTGTGAAGGGCTGAAAAAAGCCGACACATACCCACCTCTCTCTCAGGAGTATTTACGGGCGATTTACCGTTTTAGTATTAAGCGGGTTCCTCAGTTTACAACGCTACAGCGCCTGTATGAAAGAATTAAGTGTATTTATGTATGTTTACTCAGTTAAATGTTGTGTAGTTGCTTAACCAAATATATGTAATTTGGCAAGCATTTACGAAGCTTTAATTTCTGGAAATTACTTCCCCTGAATATCACTATCATACTACGTAAATATACATACACTAGCAGGTATTGCCCGCCTTAACCGGGCTCAATATGTTTCCAATTGTATTTATTTTGTGTGTGCATAACCTACCCATATGTTTTCACCTTAAAGGTTACCAGTAGGAAGGCATTTAAGGTATTTAAATGAACATTTTCTGTTCTTGACAAAAAATTGTTCAGTAGTCCGTTACATTTTTGTTCTTGACAAACTATTTCGTTAAACGAACATGACCACTATAACTAATATTTTTTAAAGCTCGTTTTCCCCCTGTTGGAGCTAGAATTTTCCAAAAGCCTTTCTTAGTGTGCTCCTACACTATGATGGATACTATGAAACGATACTTGAGTCCAAATTTAAATTCACATTTGAGTCTTTTCGTGCCATATTGAGTCAATACGGCCACGCACAACCTCGGAATATGAAACACGGCACTCGTGTCAATGTCGTGCAGCGATGAGACACGATCAAAAAGCACTGGCACCGATACCATCAAAATATCGAAGTTTGAATGCAATAAGCAGAATATTTAAATAATGAAATCGAATTATTTATTGACATCAATAAGAACAAATCATATACATACATACATACATCTGCCCGCAATGCGAAGCAGAATATGCGTAGCTCCGTTATTCGGTTTCTGCTTTACTATCGCTTACGCAGTCGTTGCCTAGTGACGGTAACTGTAACATTGGCGTTTTGCCTTTGCAATTAACATTAAATGGTCAAAACGAAAGAAGAAGAGCGAGCTAATGACTTGCAGTTGTTGTTGTTTTTAGAGCATTATTTTTTTTTACAATCAAACAACTGTGTTCGATTGCCCAATGTATACATTAATACGAATGAACATACATGCTATATTCATACACAGGCATACATACATATGTACATATGTATGTTTCTCTTTACTTTTTCAACCGTACGTAGAGAACCGCACACATAGACACGAACTGTTGCTTGTTGTGTGTGTATGTGATGTCCCCAACTATTTGATATTTGTTGTTGCTGCATAAAGTTATTAATGAAAACACTAATGCCAAATGCACTAAACAAAGAAAAAATTACTTTTAAAAATGTTATATTATATAATTTTCAATTAATTAACATTTCTTGCTCTGTCAGTGCAAGACGAATGTACAAACATACACATGTAGATACATATGTACATACATAGATGTGCACATATGTATGGACATTCACACATTAGTGTCTCACATGTTGCTTTGGCTATTTCATTCGTTTGCACGCAACTACACGAACAGCTGTTTGCATGTGTGTATGTATACTTAGTTGTCCCCAACTGTTTGATATTTTGTATTGTTTGTTCTGTCTGCTTTTGTAAAATGCATATTTTGAAAATCCTTGAATGCAAAGTTGTAAATTTAGTTACGTAGATTACATTATCCAAATTTTAAATCGATCGGACTAAATTTATAACACAAACTTTTCATTTGAAATAGTGAATACATATTAAAACCCCAATAATTCAAGCTCCAACACAAATTTCTTTAATTGATTTTAGAAACTAAGTTTTAAGTCGATCGGTTGAAAAATGCGGATTTTTCAAACAAACTTTGGAGCTACTTTTCCCCCCTTTGGAGTTCGAATTTTCCAAAATCCCTTCTTAGTGCTCATCTACACACTGATAGGATACTTGAGCGCAAATTTCAGCATCCTAGCTTTTACCGTGTGGGCTGTGAGCTGTTGACGCGGTTTCCTGTTGTGCCCCAACATTTTTTTTACAGGAAAACTCCCATATTTTAGGCCCCAAAAAAAATATCAAAAAACCAAGTATACAGTTTTTCTTGGAATTGTTGAGAGTCTGAGAGTATACAAACTAAGTTTAAAGTTAATCAGATGAAAACTGTAGATTTTTCATACAAACGTTGGAGCCTGTTTTCCCCCCTTTGGAGCTAGAGTTTTCCAAAATCCCTTCTTAGTGGGGACCTAGACTATGAAAGGATACTTGAGTCCAAATTTCAGCTTCCTAGCCTTTACCGTTTGGGCTGTGCGTTGATCACCAATCAGTCAGTCAGTCAGGACAAACTGTTTTATATATATAGATATGTTATACATATGTAAGTTGGTAGTTCCTTTAGAAAGTTTAGAGATAGCATAATGTAAATAAACTCATAATTGTTAGTCAAAATAATTGCCCAGCAAAGACGGGCAAGACCTGATAGTTTTTGTATATGATACCACTTTTACAGAATTTTTAAAACTGCAAGTAATTTTTACACCCTGTACCCAAAAGGTGAAAGTGTATAATAGATTTTTACGAATGTATGTAACAGGCAGAAGGAAGCGTGGCACACCCCACAAAGTATATAAATTCTTGATCAGGATGCCAAGACAAATCGATATAGCCATGTCTGTGGGTATGAACGCAAATATCTCGAAAAGTATAAGAGGTAAAATAACCAAATTTGGTATCTACATTCTCCTAAATCCGTTAAAGTACAAGCTTAAGTTTCTTCGATGCACTCCCCCGCTAAAAGTAATTTTCAATGAAATTTTGACTTAAATTTGGTAATTACATTCAGTTACTGATTATGTGTGCGTGTGCCAAGTTTCATCATGCTACCATATATGTAATCTCTGCCCAAGCTCTGCTCGCAGCTGTTGTTCTGCATATACTGCAACCACTCATACACACGATTGTGATATATGTAAATGAATGCTGTTGAAACTATACATATGTGGACAGACCCCACAAATATATATTCTTGATCAGCATGACAAGACGAGTCGATCCAACTTTGTCCGTCCGTATGATCACATAGATCTTAGAGACTATAAGAGATATAGAGACACCAAATTTTTCACAAAAATGCCTAATGTGTGTACGCTGGGCAAGTTTGTTTTATTTATTTGGTTTTCTCAACAACAACAAATGGTTTTTCGGTAAAATCAATTTATTTTATTCAAAATAGTCTCCTTCTGCTGCAGTGCTGCTTTTTGCACGATCCGAAAGCATGTCGAACGAGTGTTTTAGCTCGTTGGCCGGTATGGCCGCCAGTATGCCGGTGCAAGCCTTTTGAATGGCCTCTACGTCTGCACAACGCTTTCCTTTCATGGAAAATTCATTTTTCCGAAAAGGTAGAAGTTGCACGGTGCCATATCAGGTGAATACGGCGAGTGGTTAATTGTTAAAATGTGATTTTTGGTCAAATAATCGGTGACAAGCGTCGATCGATGAGAGCAATTTTTGGTCGTCAGTCAATTTGTGCGGAACAAACCGTGCACACACCTTTCGTAAACCCAAATGTTCTATCAAAATGCGATAAATCGATGTTTTGGAGATGTTCAATTCCATTTCCATCAATTTCAATGATGATTCTACTGATTTTTGATGAATTCACGCACAGTTTCGATGGTATTTTCGGTGATCACGAATTTTGATTAGCCCACATGTTGATCGTCATTTATGTCCTCACGACCACTTTGAAAACGTTGAAATCACTCGTGCACTCTGCTACGCGATAGGCAATCATCGCCATAAACTTGTTCCATCAATTCTGAAGAAAGTTATAGCAATAAATAAAATCGCTGCCCATGCTCTGCTTGTAGCGCTGCCCGCAGCTGTTGTTGTTGTTGCTGCTTTGGTTCAACTTTGTGCTGCATACATACACGCTTATAAACACGCAGAGACACGATTATAAATGTTGCTGTTGAAACTGTACATGAACATGTCTACACTTTTGTATATATGAATGACTAGCAGGTCTTGCCCGTCTGGGCTAAGTAAAATGTGCTTATAAGTTTATTTACTATATGATATTCTTCTTTCGACGCTCTCTAAAGTTTTTTAAAGAGTTCATTTTCCAAATAGCAAATATAGTACAATAAGTACTATCTATGGTTATACGTACATACATACATATGTACTATACGTACATACATACATATGTAAATATCTTCGTTACGCACCGGGCGTAACTTAACTGTGTGCTTCCTCAGCACGTTGTACACATGGTAGAGTTATCCCCGAAAAGTCCGACGCGGGACATTTAATTTTGATTTATAAGTCGGGACGTCCCGACAAAATTGGAGCGTTCGGCAACGCTGATATGTACATACTGTTATACCTCCAATAATTGATGAATATAAAGTCACGTGTTGCTCTTGCTTGTCTCTAACGCTGAATGTATTATTAGTGATCATACTTCTTACATCGATAACCACAACAACTCGGCCATTCTGACAATTTGATCGCCTCGATCAAGAAATAAAAGTAATTTTACATTGGTACTTAAGAATTAACTTAAATTAATAATTTCAAGACATAATATCAATTATCATTTAGCAATGACTGAATGTTTTCGGAACCATCTTTGACATTATCTCGCCAGTCTGCCCAATCTCTTATTCGACATGCTTCTACTATTCCTTCGTACGGGATTTGTGTTACTTGACAATTTTCAATATCTTTTACAACATATCTATCGTTAGGCAATATTTTTTTTAATGATATAAGGACCTTTATACTTTGGTGTAAATTTTTTATTGGAGCCTATTGTTGTGTCCACATTTCGGATGACCACGAAATCACCCAGGGAAAATGTCCTATGAGGCTTATGAGCTTGACGATATGATTCTGCACTTCTTTCCTGACTGTCTTGAATCTTTTCAAATGATGCTTTACGCACATTGTCTAAATTGTGATAAGAATTTGTTTTCCCGTCAAGATATTCACTAAGGCTATCGATTTCGCATCCTCTTTGTTGCACACCAAATAATAGAATAGCTGGAGTTTGACCTGTACTTGACTGAACTGAGTTGTTTATAGCATATTCAACCTTACTGCATAGTTTGTACCAATCAGAGTGTTGGATAGGTTCCGATATTTTTGCAAGCATCATTATAGCCTGTACCCAAAGGGTGAAAGGCTATACTAGTTTTGTGCGCATGTATGTAACACACAGAAGGAAGCATGGCAGACCCCACAAAGTATATATATTATTGATCAGGATGAGAAGCCGAGTGGATATAGCCATGTCCGTCCGTCCGTCTGTCTGTCCGTATGAACGCAAGGATCTCAGAAAGTATAAGAGCTAGAATAACCAAACTTGGTTTCCATATTCTCCTAAGACCGAGAAAGTACGAGTTTGAGTTTTTTTTCGATGCACCCCCCCACTCCCCCGCAATTCATGTTTTTTCTTATAACTTCCGTAATTCTCGGAATTTAAAATTCAATTTTGGTAGGTACATTCAGTTAGTACTAATGTGTCCGTATGCCAAATTTCATCATGATAGGTCAATTCTGAAGAAAGTTACAGCCATAAGTGAAATCGCTGCTCATGCGTTGCCTCTGTCGGCAGCGCTGCCCGCAGCGCTGCCCGCAGCTGTTGTTGTTGTTGCTGCTTTGGTTCAACTAAGTGCTGCATACATACACGCATATAAACACGCATAGGTACGTGATGTAAAAGTATGATGTTAAAACTGAACATAAACATGTATTCTCATTTAATTTAATTAATTCGTTCATTCATTTTTTTTAATAATTTAAATTTTAAAAAAATTTTTTTTTTTAATTTTTTTTTTTTTAATTTTTCTTTTTTGTGGAGAGTACAGGCTATTTTACTGTCGGGCTTGCTCGACTGTAGCGTTCTATCTTGTTTTTAAAATTCTATTTATACGCTCTACTTGGCCGTTGGCCTGCGGCGACGCTGTGGCAACTTTTACATGCTCGATGTTGTTATTAAGCAAAAACTCATTAAACTCCAAAGATGTAAAGCAACTTCCTCTATCGCTTATAATTCGTCTCGGTCGGCTATAATACTCAAAGTATTTACTCAAACATCCATTGACTTCTTTTGTGCTTGTTGAATTAACGGAATAGAGCTTAACAAATTTGGTAAATGCGTCTATAATGACAAATATGTGCTTCTTTTTAGACAAAATAGATGGTAATGGACCAAAATGATCCACGTGTATAGTATCAAATGGCATTGCAACCTTGGGAATATTATGAAGTGTGCGATGATTTGCGTGTTTTGGTACATTGAACATTATGCACTTTAAGCAATTTTTTATAAAATCAACTTTGCTCTCCATATTTGGAAACCAATAAAGCCGTTTAATTTCGGCAATGCACTTGGTGGAGCCTATATGACACAGTTTTTCATGAACACTTCGAATGATATTGGTTTCCATTTCCGCTGGCACGTAAAGTAATAACAGATCATTTTTGACTTTTCTATAAACCAATCCATCTTCAAGCACAAACGATTTTACATTTTTTATTTCGAGTTGGTCTCTCAACCTTGATATATTTTCGTCTTTATTTTGCGTAATTTGTAATTGAAGATCTGCATTATCGCTGTCTAAGAGAGATATGACCTGCTCATCAAAACGATTGTCTTCAATGCTAATCAAAGGCTCAAAGCACCTACTTAGTGCGTCAACATGATTCATATATTTTCCTTTTCGATGTTTTATAGTGCAATGATAGCTTTCTATTTCATCTACCCATCGTGCTATTTTAGGATTTACACTTTTCCTGTTCAATGTTAATGACACTGCATTACAATCTGTAAAGATAGTAAAGTCTAAACCCTCTAGATATATTCGAAACTTTCTTAATGAATATATCACGGCCAATGTTTCTAATACAAAACTGTGGCATCTGGATTCCGCAGTTGTTGTTGCTTGAGAAAAATAAGCTATTGGGTGAAATTTTCCATCGTCCTGTTTTTGGAATAAAATTCCACCAAAACCATCTGCACTGGCGTCACAGTGCAATTCGGTTTGTTTTTCCGGATTGTATAGAGCTAACACTGGCTGCGAAGATAATGCTGTACATAGAAAATTGAAGCTATTTAAGCAATCATCTGAAAATTCAAATGGAACACCTGGTCTTGTCAAATTTTTAAGAGGCTTAGCTATTCCTGAATATGACGGAATAAAGCGTCTGAAATATGAAAACAGACCTAGGCACTTTTCAATTTCGCGCGCATTTTTTGGTATAGGGTAATGTCGAATAGCCAATGTGTGCTCATGATTTGGAGATATGCCATTGGAATTAATTGTAAACCCTAGAAAATCGATTTCTGAAAAGCAAAATTTACACTTCTTTAGTTTTATTTCCAATCCAAATTCTGCTAAACGTTTCAATACTTTTCCCAATAATATAACGTGTTCTTCAAAAGTCTTTGTACCTATAGCAATATCGTCCATGTAAACTGAAATGTTACCCTCTTTTAAAATTGGCTGAAGAACAAAATTGATAAAACGCTGAAAGACAGCAGGTGCGTTTTTCAATCCAAATTGCATTTTAAGGTATTCATATTGCCCATTTGGCGTGACAAAAGCTGTATATTTAATGGAATCCGGAGCCATTTTAACTTGGTGAAATCCACTCTTTAAGTCCAATATGCTAAAGTATGAATTTCCTTCTAATCTTTCTAGACAATCGTCAATGCGAGCGAGTGGGTATCCATCTCTCTCAGTTATTTTATTTAATTGTCGATAGTCAATACACATTCTTTTTTCGCCACTCTTTTTCTTTACCAATACAATTGCTGACGAATATGGAGATGAACTAGCGCGTATATGTCCCAAAGAAAGCAACTCTTCTACAATTTTGTTTACTTCCGTTCGATCATTATATGAAATTCGACGTGGCGTTGAAAACACTGGGGTATCATTTTGAACTCTAATCTTCATTTCATATTCGTGCTCTATTTTAGGTATATTTTCGGAATGCAAATAATTTTTAACAATGGTGCTAGCAATAATTTTCTCTTTACTTTTATCCAACAGTGGGTTAATAATACAATTGTCAATATCATCAATATTGATATTGTATATAGCACTTTCAAAATGTTCAGTTTCAGTCAAGTCAATAGGCATGTTTTTATTAATCATTTCAATATAACCTTCACATGATTCGCAACTTGCAACAATGTTATCTGATCTGATTGAACTAAAAATGCAATGCAGAATTTTATCGGAAACTTTTAAGCCATTTTTATTTTCCGCAATTTCGATAATTGGTGATTTGGTTCATGATGCATAAATAATTTTAAATTAAAAATTTTCAAAAAATCTCTTCCTAAGAGAACTGGATACGGCAAATAACTGTTAGGTACAACGTAAAGCAATACTTCATTTGTAATGTTGCGAAATGTAATTTTAACCAAAATTTTTCCATAGGTGCATAAACGAAAATTACCTAGTCCTTTGTATGAAGTACTCTCAATGCCTCTATTTATTAATCGGGCGGGGAGCTCCGACTGTTTAATCAGACTTCTGGGACCGTGTTTGCCCGTTCAAATTCCAACTGGTTGGGGTCATCTGCCAAAGCGATAGATTTATTAGGAACTGATGACTTTACTTTGCAATCCTTGATTAAGTGTTGTGTTGACCCGCACTGGAAACAGGAACCTTTTAACCTTTTCGGAGCCGTACAAGCTGATGACATGTGACCATACGCTGAACAATTGTAGCACCGCAACATGTTGGTTGCGATTGGTTTCTTCTTTGCTGCATCACAAGCAGCTGCGCCACGACGAGCCTGACGTAACTTAACATATCGACGTGCCAACTGCTTCAAGCCATCAATTGTTTTTGCCGGGTACAGGATAGCAATGTCCGGCGATTCATCCCGAAGGCCTTCTATGATGACTTGTACTATTTCTTCTTCACCAATGGGAGCACGGGCAGCGATCTCTTGCATTTGCAAAATGTATCCAAGAACTGACATCTTCTGGGGTATGAACATAGTTGTCTTCAAAAGATTTAAGACATCCAATACTGAGAACGGTTGGCTGAATGTTTGAAGAAAGTGTTGTTTAAAGTCAGCATAATTTGTTGACTGATCAATGCGCAAGAATATTTCCGCTTCACAATTTGGCTTCATAAGTCGCCGAACGGATTTAAGCTTAAAAACGTCATCACCGTTCACAGAGTCACAAATCTGTTCGAAATCAGCAATCCACTTTTTGGCGTCATATGCATCGGAGCCAGGGTATAGGACAATGGCATGAACAATGTCACTGAATTCAACACTGGGTTTGCCAGAGCTCTGACGCAACTCCATAAGCGCACTCTTCAATTGGAACAATTCAATTTCAGCATTTATAACTGTTTTTTCAGCTTCAATTTCGAGAAGGCGATCGGCATTTTGATTTGATGTCGTTGAGGGCGTTGCCTCTACCAATTTGTTCTCCACAATTGTATTTTCATCCATTTCACTGTTTGCGCTTGAATTCAAGGTCGATGATGCGCTCTCGCTGTCGCCAAGAAATTTAATGGTTGTGTAGCCGTGTGCAATTGCCAATAGACGAAGTTGTCTCAATGTAGCACTTGGGTTAAATTCGACGTTATTCAAGTTGAGCCAAGCAATAATTTCGCCTTTGTTCATGTTACAATGTTAGGGACTAAACAATTTTTCCCGCAATTTCACAATTTTTGCCGCCTCTTCAATACAATACCAAGCGTCAAAGCAATTGGGTTGTCTCTTTCTCTCTCACGCAGTCATCACTCCAATTCAATGTTTGTGTGTGTATATGCGACGACTTATTCGGAAAAAATTCCGTAGTGTCGCGCACAACAATATCAAATTTTTCGGCACATAAACTTGCAGGCGCTTTTTGTTGGGGGCAATCCCACTTCTGAAGTTGTTATACCTCCAATAATTGATGAATATAAAGTCACGTGTTGCTCTTGCTTGTCTCTAACGCTGAATGTATTCTTAGTGATCATACTTCTTACATCGATAACTGAATTACGTTGGGGTGGACTAACTCCGATAACCATACGATTAATACCACAACAATACATTTAAATTTTTCATGCAGGCGTTATCCGCCTATATACATACATACATATATAAGTATGTATAAAATTTTTTAATTCAACACTAATTTGTGTCTTCAATTCCAAATATGATTGTTGTGAATGTAAAAGGTGTGTTTCTGCTTTTGTAAATCGCATGAATACACTCACAAAATAGGCTTAACTATAAATGACTCTTAGATGTGTTCAGAATACATTTGTAGTCTTGTTAGCTAACACTAAAATGGTAAGTCGCTGTAAATATGCGATCAGCTGAGATGCTAGAGATGGGCATGTGTCGGATGCTCTAGCACAGAGCATCAAAACTATCGATAGTTGAATCCGTCGATACAATCAATAATTCCATCGAAGTTTGAATGCAATTAACAGAAAATTTAAATAATAACATCTTATAATTTATTGAGATCAATTAGAACAAATCATATACAAACATACATATGTACATATGTACATCTGCCCGCAACGCGAAGCAGAATATGCGTAGGTCCGCTTTCGGTTTCTGCTTGACTATATTACGCAGTCGTTGCCTAGCGACGGTAACTGTAAACTTTTGGCATTTTGCCTTTGAAATTAACGAAAACGAAACAAACGCGAGCCAATGACTTGCAGTTGTTGTTGTTTTTCGTTTTAAAAATTACTTTTAAAAATGTTAAATAAATTTTAATTAATTAACATTTCTTGCTCTGTCAGTCCGCATATATAGATGTGTACATGTACATAGATGTGTACATATGTATGTGTGTACATTCACACATTAGTGTCTCACATTTTGCTTTGGCTATTTCAATCGTTTGCACGCAACTACACGAACAGCTGCTTGTATGCATGTGTGTGTGTATGTATACTTAGTTGTCCCCAACTGTTTGATATTTTGTATTGTTTGTTCTGCCTGTATGTTGATCGGTGCAGAAATGCAGAATTTTCAAACAAAGTTTGGAGCTCGTTTTCCCCCCATTGGAGTTCGAATTTTCCAAAATCCCTTATTAGTGGGCACCTTCACTATGATAGAATCCTTGAGCCCAAATTTCAGCTTTATAGCTCTTGCCGTTTAGGCTGTGCGCTGTTGACGCGGTTTCCTTTTGTGTCCCATTTTTTTTTACAGGAAAACTCCCATATTTCAGTCCCCAAAATTTCAAAAAACCAATACACAGTTTTTCTTGGAATTTTTCTGAGAGTATACAAACTAAGTTTGAAGTAAATCAGATGAAAATTGTAGATTTTTCATACAAAAGTTGGAGCCTGTTTTCCCCCTTTGGAGCTCGAATTTTCCAAAATCCTTTCTTAGTGGGCACCTACACTATGAAAGGATATTTGAGTCCAAATTTCCTAGCTTTTACCGTTTGGGCTGTACGTTGATCACCAATCAGTCAGTCAGGACAAACTGTTTTATATATGGGCATGTCTCTAGAAATGTCAACCGCAGCCAAAAAATTCAAAGTCTGTAAAAGTATGATGTTTTAACATATTTGTATAGAGAATCTATCAAATTTAACTAATGTAATCAAATTTTACATTTATTCATAACACATTTCGAAAAATTCAAATGCAAAGTCGAACAACTGCAAAAGTTAAGTTTTTAACACATCTGTTGCACGTTTTGTTTTGATTAATGTTCTTAATGAGAGACATTATGCATTCATATTTGCTCTATAAAATATTGGTTTATATTTAAGCAATATAAGAAAAATGTAAAAGGAACGATGCGATTGCCAATTATGGTAAATTTTTAACTTTGCTTTAAGGTATATTTGGATGTCGCGTGCGACATCGAAAAAGTACATTTGTTATCAGAGCGTCAAAGGTATTTGTACAAGGAGCGTTAAATATTAGCTGCAAACACAGTTTTTTATTTCAAATAATATTTTAAAAAATTTGCCGCAAAATAGTCAGTGCTTTGGTCGCAGAACCTATTTAAATACAAAATATCACTTTAAAAACGTATTTTTTTTTGTTTTAAACCTTTTATTCGAAATTAAAAGCTTGTACAGGGTGCGCCATCTTTTATGTCGGTATGTAGATATTGAATAACTTTGTCATTAGTGAACCGATTGACTTGAGAAGACCAGTGTTGAAAACCTCAGTTCAAGAAATTGTACAGAACCAAATTAAATTAAAATATCTCATACTTGAAAATCGGTTGTTTATTTTCAAGGATATTCAATGTTTGCATACCGACATAAAAGATGGCGCACCCTGTATGGGCATAATTTTAATATTTTCGAATGGAAGCTGCAGTCAATTCAAAAAAAATATATTTTGACAAGCTTGACTGACATAATTAAAGATATTGGATGCTTGTATATCGAATGGAATTTTTTTGCAAGTTCTCACGGGAAGGGAGCAGTTGATGGACTTGGTGCCGTAATTAAAAGAAAAGTGTGGCAAATAACCAAATCGAAAAACATTGTTTTAGAGGATGCTCTTTCGTTTTATCAATGTGCAGAAAACAACATTAATAGAACTAAAATATATTTTATGCCTTCTGCTGAAATTGAAAAGTTGTCCCTTTATTATAAGTTAAACGAAAAATGGAAGGAAGTGAAGAGTATACTAGGTATATCTCAGTTACATTCATTTATTTGCGATGGTCCTCAGGTAAAAGGAGCTAGGACTGCATATTCCATTAAAAAAAATATATATATGTGGCATAAGTAATGCTATTAAGTAAAGTTAAGTTAGTTTCTCTTATTCTTATATATGTAGATGAATACACATTTTTGTTTTTCTTTATTGAAGAAAATTTGTTATAATTTTTATTTTGGAAAACAAAAATATGTATATAACAATCATTTATAATCATCTTATGTATTTCTAATTCCTTTTCCTTCATCTTTTGTATTTCTAATTGCATAAAAAGTAAAAAAAAACACATAAAAAGTATGATGGAAGAAAATGTCGCGTGCGACAGTGATTAAAATTAAATAATAATTAAACTACATAATATTTTTGAATCAAATAAAAAGCATTATTAAGATACATCAATGCATAACATCTTAAAATTAGTCGCATTAAAATGTTCCTTCAGGTTTCGCTGAAATCGGTGTTTGAACTGTTCGCCGAGAAAGCGACTTCTATATATGTCGCGTGCGAATGCCTTGGTTTTTTTTTAATTATCTGGAAAACTAACCGATCCCCAAAATCCACCTTAGCACCAATAATAGAGCTAGTCAAGAGTTAAAACTTTCTCCTTTTGAGAAAACAAAATTATGTTTTGACATATTTTTTTTTTTTACTTAGAATGCGTACGAATGTCGCATTCGACATTAGAGACATGCCCATATATAGAGATGAATATGAATAATTTGTATTTAATTTAATTAAATAATTTAATTAATATAAATTTAAAATTAATTTAATTTTTTTTCTTTTTTCCTTTTTGGTGGGTACAGGGTATTTAAGAGTTGAGCTCGGTCGACTTTAGCATTCCTTTCTTGTTTTATTTTCTATAATTATTCTACACATATGTACAGAGTATTTTAAAGTCGCGACACCCGACTTTAGCTTTTCCACTTGTTTAAAATTATGTTAACAAAATTTGTTTTTAAATTTTTTCATTTTTTATGGAAGTGGTTAAGTAGGTACAAGGTATTTAAGTGTTGAACCCATCCGACACCTTCATTCCTTTCTTGTTTTTGTTCAATTTTATTACAATTTTAAATTTGTGTAATTTGCTACACATAGTGGTACATAATATTTTACACTTGTTTACATTATTTCTCGTTTGTATTTCATTGCGTCTTTACGGAATTACTCCCTGGTCTTCACATAAAAAATAAAAATAATACACAATCAGTGGGTTGCTGAAGGTTCTCCCACCCACTCAACGCCGGTTAAAATCGAAGATCCGTTGCAATTTGTTCCAGCTGGAACATCGACGAAGGAGTTTAAGCGAGTCCAACAACAGGTCAGCACAGTAACTTAACCTCTTAATATCTACAACATAATTATTGCACTCATTTAGATAAAGGACAACCGTCGCGCTGACAAAATATCTGCTGGGCCACAATCGCATATACTTGAGAGTGTGACATGGGATGAAGCTAACCGCATTAAAGATGCGACTGTCTCACAAGCTGGTGACCATGTGGTATTAATGGGTGCCGCTTCCAAAGGCATTATTCAGCGCGGCTTCCAACATAATGCAACCGTCTATAAAGCACCGTACGCTAAAAATCCATTTGACAATGTGACAGATGATGAGTTAAACGAGTATAAACGAACTGTAGAGCGCAAAAAAAAGAGCATTCATGGGGAATGTTAGTACAAAGGCTGTGATTTTAGCTCTTAATTGGTTCAATTTTAAGCTCTCTTTATTCCAGATACCGATACTGATTTTTCCGAATCTGAGCCAGTTAACTCATTGCAAGGAGCCATTCAACAAACGAAACATACACAAAGTGAGCCAGAGACCGGTAAGTAACGAGTGTATGCGATCAAATAAAAGCTAATATATTTCGTACTTGGGGCTTAAGAGCACCAAATTATACAAATACAAACACAGCAAGCGCCAATACCGAGCCAGGCAGAGGTTGTACTAAGCGATGGTATGTACTTACTGTATTTTTATAACCGTAAATTTATATATGCACTTAAATGTTTGTTTTTTCAATTATTGTCTAACACATAAATATGTGTTATGTGTAACTTATTTAATAATCGAAAACTTGTTCATCGCAATTGGTTTATATAATACAGTTTGCAAGTGCAAAGCAAATAGGCAAAACAATGTATAATATTGATATTACCGATATTTTAATATAGATATATATGTTTTGTATATAAAAATTTTGTCCCTTATGCTTTGTGATGTTTTGTCATACATATGTTTTTTATCAGATCTTAATCTGTATACCGTTACAATTAAAAAGAATACCAAGTCACGGATTTCATAGAAAGTTATTAATTGTGCATTTTATCCTTTTACATTTTAAGTGTGTGGCATATATTATATTCAGAAAAAAAAATTGAACTGTCAATCAGATTTATTTGAGACTTCTTAAAAGCCGTATCGTTGTGTTTTGGCGAACTTAAAATTAATAATAACTTAAAATGCTCTGCGGAAACGAGCTAAACACAGAAAATAAAATAAAAATCAGAATTATGGCTGATGGTAACATTAAAGTCAGTGTTATTGCTAAAGCAATAATCAAGAATCGGAGTAACGTCTTAAACTTTTTAAAATTTCCACAAAAAAAAGCTAAAAACCACTGGAAAGGGGTGTAAAAGACATATTCGAACTTTGGTAACCACCAAAGTGATGAGTTGCGCCCAAATCAGGGCAGAATTAAAGATGTCTGGGCTACACTTGCAACAAAGAAGGGAAATAGGACTTCAAGGTGCATAAACCAAAGCAATTGAACCGATAGAAAATGGTCCGTCTTGCTTTTTACGACAAATACAGTTTTTGCGACAGGGAATTCAAAATGTCAACTTCAGTGGCTTAAATCCATTTGTGGACCTTTGAGGCATCCTATCAGGCAAAGTAAGAAAACAATTTGACCCTTTACAAAATTGTCTGGGAATGGCCAAAAATTTACATAATGGCCTTCAAAAGTTCGTTATTCCATATCCTGAAGGTTGCAATTGTTTAAATAACAATAGGGAAATACTAAGTACATACTGTACTTTTAGTATGATGACTAAAACCATAAGTAAATTATATTCAAAATGTAAATAATAATTATAATTTGAGTTTATTTTCATTTGCACAAATATTGACTTTCTTTGAAAAATTTGTTTACCTTAATTTATTATTAAGTACTTGCTGAGATCGTTGCGCTCATACAGACAGGCGGACATAGCTATATCGACTTGTCTTGTCATCCTGATCAATAATATATATTATTGTGGGGTCTGCCACGTCTCCTTCTGTGTGTTACATACATTCGCACAAAACTAATATAGCCTTTTACCCTTTGGGTACAGGCTATAAAAAACAAGTAAAAATCCAACATGCAAGAGTTTCTAATAAACTTATAAAAACAAGTTACACAAATATCAAATGCAAAATTGTCGGTCTTAAAGTAAAGCTCATTCTACATTCTACTATGTACAGTTTTAAAAAACGCTGCATCGAATATTGATCGACATTATTAGGTACTGGCACCTTTTGATAGGTATTAATTTGTTCAAATAATATTGGAAATTTCCACAACAAATTTTCACCAGCACCAAAAAATTTTAACAAAAGTTATTATATAATTATTAGGCGAAGCGGTTTTTATTCGAATTCTTTTTACCATGATGAACAAATGGACGTCAAGGTTGCATAAATATAATTCGAATCGAGAAGGCTCAGCTCTCAAATACCATGTCAATACTGTCCACATTTCGAGAGCTATATTAACCAAACTTTGCGCACGCAATCTACATGTATACAATTATCTCCTTTTGTTTTATCCAAATCGGTCAATTCTAAAAATAGTTATTAGCGAAACAATTTCACTCCAGTATAAGAAACTGCAGCATCAAGTTCACTCTTGGTATTTTTACTTCTTTTGTGGTCGCATATAACTTAGTGCCGGTAGTTTGTCTGCGTACAGGGTCTTACATTGCACTGTGGTCCAGAAGCCCGTTTTTTCGGCATAAAGTCCAAAAAGAAGGTATCGTCTTCAAAATTGGCACATATAAAATGTATGCTATTAGAAATTAATAGAAAAAAATGTGGGTGGATTGGACCACTCCCACTCCTACCTCCTATACATCTCTATGACCCTGTGAGCATTTTCAGTGTCTTAAACTATGTATTTGTTTAATTTTTAATTATAATAGCAATACTAATATAATTTTATAAACGTATACATATTCAAGTCTTCCCCTCTCTCCTCACGCTATAGAATTTAGTCAATACTGTCCGCATTTTAAAAGCAATATAAACAAAACACACGTGGTACACGTAATCAATATACAATTATATACTTTACTTTAAAATTTCATCCAAATCGGTTAATTCTAAGAATAGTTATTAGCGAAACAATTTCAATCCAGTACTACTCCCACAAACTGCAGCATCAACTACGCTCGCCTTCTTTTTTTTGCTTCTGCTTTGGGCGCATATAACTCAATGCCAGGAGTTTGTCTGGGTATAGGGTATTTCACTGTTGGGCTTGCTCGACAGTACCGTTTTCAATCAAGGCTCAAAATTACCATCAATTTCATTCAGTCAAATTCAGTCATGTTAGAAGCATGCCAATTCGAGTGTTTTTATTAAATTTCTCTAGAGTTCGATTACAAGTTGGCATTAGCTTTTTAATATAACTGGCGAAGGCGCATACTTTTTCCGTAATTATATTCATTTACGATTTTTACTTAAATTTTCTGCAATATATACTGCTTAAATGCGTCTTCTGAAGCTTTGTTGCTGCCCCGAATGTCAATTTTTGCGTGCCAAAACGAGTTTTGCGGCAATAAACATGATTTTTTCGAAAATGGGCAAAAACGTGCAAAATGTGTTATTTTGAGATGAAGAACAACATTTATAAGTACAAGCTGTCGACCTTAGTTTTTGTCAGCAGGTGTCAATTCGTTTTTTATACTCCAAAAAACACAGGGGACGTATGTTAATTTTCTACGAACAACCATATAAATTGGACATTACACGTAAGTCAAAGCCTTGGACTACACATAAAAGTACTATATACAGTAGAAACTATATACTTTGGGCTTTCATTTTCCATTATTAACTTTTATTAATTGGTTTTAATTTATGATCGATTGTTAACTTAAAAGCTCACAAAAAGCTTTAGTGAACCTTTTAATTTTTATACTATGTACATGAAATGTACAAGAGTATATTAGGTTTGCGGGAGCTGAAAAATGTAACAGGCAGAAGGAGGCGTGGGAGATCCCAAAAAGTATATATATTCTTGATCAGCATGACGAGACGAGTCGATCTAGCCCTGTCTGTCTGCCTGTCCGTCTGTCCGTCCGTATGATCACCTAGATCTCAGAGACTATAAGAGATAGAGACACCAAATTTTGCACAAAGATGCCTTATGTGTGTATTCTATACGAGTTTTTATTTTTTTGATTTCCCCCCCCCCCCCCCCCCCCACTTCCCCCATTGGGGGTTTTCCCGATTTTCCATTCGTATAATCGCCTATATCGCGGAGACTATAAGACCTAGGAACACCAAATTTTAGTCCCAGGTGCCTTATGTGAATACGCAGAAAATGTATATTTTGGAATTTCCCTCCCTCCCCCCTCTACCCCGCGAATCGTAACTCCCGTAATTCTTGGAATTTCGAACTAAATTTTTGCAAATAGTTATGTGTCCGTATGCCAAGTTGCACTGTGATAGACCGATTTAACAAGAAGTTATAGCCATAAATATATAAATATAAATATACTAGCAGGTATTGCCCGTCTTAACCCGGCTCAATATAATGTTTCCAATTGTATTTATTTTGTGTGTGCATAACCTACCCATGTTTTCACCTTATAAGTTACCAGTAGGAAGGCATTTAAGGTATTTAAATGAACATTTTCTGTTCTTGACAAAAAATTGTTCAGTAGTCCGTTACATTTTTGTTCTTGCCAAACTATTTCTTTAAACGAACATGACCACTATAACTAATATTTTTTTCAACCTCCCCCCTTTGGAGTTAGAATTTTCCAAAAGCCTTTCTTAGTGTGCTCCTACACTATGATGGATACTATGAAAGGATACTTGAGTCCAAATTTCATCTTTTACCGTTTGGGCTGTGCGTTGATCACCAATTAGTCAGGACAAACTGTTTTATATATAGAGATAACGCAACGTTTTAAGATAGACTATGTGCAAAAAAGGGGAATAATTATAAGGGTATATCCTAATTTTAAATTCACATTTGAGTCAATACGGTCACGCACAAACTCGGAATATGAAACACGGCACTCGTGTCAATGCCGTGCAGCGATGAGCCACGATCAAAAAGCACTGACAATTCTCATCTCAATTTGCTAGAGTAAAACTTTCGATAGTTGAAGCCACCGATACCATCAAAATATCGAAGTTTGAATGCAATAAGCAGAATATTTAAATAATAAAATCTAATTATTTATTGAGATCGATAAGAACAAATCATATACATACATACATCTGCCCGCAATGCGAAGCAGAATATGCGTAGCTCCGTTATTCGGTTTCTGCTTTACTATCGCATACGCAGTCGTTGCTTAGCGACGGTAACTGTAAACTTTTGGCGTTTTGCCTTTGCAATTAACATTAAATGGTCAAAACGAAAGAAGATGAGCGAGCCAACAACTTGAAGTTGTTGTTGTTGTTTTGTATTTACATGCTTCATACATATACAGGCATAGATACATATGCTTGTACATATGTATGTATGCATGGGCACACATAGACACGAACTGTTCCCAACTATTTGATATTTGATATATGGCAAGTAAAACACATATTGCTATATTTTAATCGTTGAATGCCAATTTGTTGATATAGTTATGTTGATTACATTACCCAAATTTGAAATCGATCGGACAAAATTTATAACACAAACTATTCATTTTAAAAAGTGAATAAATATTAAAACCCCAATAATAAAATTAAATGCGATATATCGAAAATATCGATACTTGTGTTGATATATCGTAATACATGTCGAATACAAATACATCGAAAAACATCGTTTGAGAGTTGTTGATTATAATACTGTATTCGATTGTACACTGTACACATACATACATACAAATTTATTTGTATGTGTACTGTAACTGTAAACTTTTGGCATTTTGCGTATGTAATGAACAGGCGTAAATGATCAAAACGAAAGAAGATTTGCGAGCCAATAACTTGAAGTTGTTGTTGTTGTTTTAAAAATTTTGATTTGAAACCATAGAAAACTATTTTTTACAATTACAGTGTTCGATAGCCCACTGCATACTTGTACATACAAACCTATATATATATGTATATAGGAATGTATGAACGTACATACATACTTATTGATGTACATACATACATATGTACATGCTATACATACAGACGTATGTACGTATGTAATACATATGGTGCTGGCGTAATTCATAATGCGAAATTCTTTCTAAGGGGAGAAATGTCCCCCCTGCCCAACCTGTGTACGCCCTTGTAGTCCGTTGTCCTAAAAACCCCTTATGCCAAATGTACTAAACAAAGAAAAAATAGCATAAAAATGTTTATGTTATAATGTTAATAATTTTTAATTAATTAACATTTCTTGCCCTGTCAGTGCAAGACGAATGTACTTTTGTACATACATATGTATGTATGTATGTACATACATGTGTACAAATGAACATTCACACATTAGTGTCTCACATTTTGCTTTGGCTACTTCAACCGTTTACACGCAACTACACGAACAGCTGCTTGTATGTATGTATGTGTGTGTGTGTGTATGTATACTTAGTTGTCCCCAACTGTTAGATATTTTGTATTGTTTGTTCTACCTGCATTTGTAAAATGCATATTTTAAAAATCGTTAAATGCAAAGTTGTAATTTTAGTTACGTAGATTATATTACCCAAATTTGAAATCGATCTGACAAAATTTATAACACAAACTTTTCATTTGAAAAAATGAATAAATATTAAAACCCCAATAATTCAAGCTCCAACACAAATTTTGAAAAACCGAGTATGCAGTTTTGTTTGTATTCTTTTATAGATTATAAAACCTAAATTTAAAGTTGATCGATTCAAAAATGCAGAATTTTCGAACAAACTTTGGAGCTATTTTTCCCCCTTTTGGAGCTCGAATTTTCCAAAATCCCTTCTTAGTGCGCATCTACACCATGATAGGATACTTGAGCCCAAATTTCAGTTTCCTAGCTTTTACCGTTTGGGCTGTGGGGTGTTGATTGTGTTTCAATTTTTCCACGGAAAACCCCCCTTTTTTCAGGCCCCAGGAAAAATGGTGAAAAACCAAGTATACAGTTTTTCTTGTATTCTTTTTGAGAGTATACAAACTAAGTTTGAAGTTAATTGGATGAAAATTGTAGATTTTTCATACAAACGTTGGAGCCCGTTTTCCCCCCTTTGGCGTTCGAATTTTCCAAAACCGCTTCTTAGTGCTCACCTACACCACTGAAGACAACATGTGTCCAATTTTCAGCCTCTTAGCTCTTACCGTTTGGGCTGTGCGTTGATTGCACATAGCTTTTCGTTTACCGAATTTTCCACCGGAAAATCATTATTATTCAGGCCGCAGGAAAAATATTGAAAATCCAAGTATACAGTTTTTCTTGTATTCTTTGTGAGAATATACAAACTAATTTTGAAGTTAATCGGATAAAAATTGTAGATTTTTCATACAAAGGTTGGAGCTCGTTTTCCCCCCTTTGGAGCTCCGAAACCCCTTCTTAGTGCTCACTTTCACTATAAGAGGGATCTTGTGTCCAAATTTCAGCTTCCTAGCTCTTACCGTTTGGGCTGTGCGTTGATTGCCAATCAGTCAGTCAGGTCATCAGTCAGGACAAACTGTTTTATATTATAGAGATTTTCTGCACGTTGCTCATAGAGCAGCCGCGGGATGTGGTGATGTGCTGTTTGGTGGCTGCTAACATGCTTACAACAGGCTTAACTTGCTATGTAAAATGGGCAAGGATAAACCCTTACGTGAGTTCGTAACGATGAGAGGTAAAATCGACCAACATTTTGTGGAATGTTGTCTTAATGTGGTTAATTTGGAGTAATTATTTGAAACATAGGGCGGAGAAGAGAAAAGAAGAGAAGAAGAAGAGAAGAGAAGAAGATAAGAGAATAGAAGAGAATCGACAGAGAAGAGAAGAGAAGAGGAAGAGAATAGAAGATAAATAAGAGGGAAGAGAATGAGAAGAGAAGAGAAGATGAGAGAGAGAAGATAAGATATAGAGAAGAGGAGAAAGATAGAAATGAGAATCTAAGAGATATATAATATAAGAGAATAGAATATAATAGTAAGAAGATATTATAGAATATAATAGAATTAATATAATATTAATGATAGGATGAATAAGAAATATAATATAATATAATATAATATAATATAATATAATATAATATAATAATATAATTGATATTGACGGTCCTGCAGCTCCTGCTTCTGCGTTATTATTTATTACATACATTCGCTACTAGTACTATATCATTTACACTTTGGGTATAGGGTACCATTATATTTGTATGGAACAAGAGAGAACGCCCCAGTCGAGCAAGTCCGACAGTGAAATAGCCCTTACTCACTCCCTCAATACTGCACATATGTTTAGAATAATTATAGAAATTACAAAAATTAAGAAAATAAAAAAAAATGGATCGATTTTACTTCTCTTCAAAATCACGTAAAGGGTGTATAATTGAACATTTACATAGCAATTGCTTCTATGTGAATGTATGTACAAGGTGCGTTCCAAAGTAAACAGGACTTTTTGAATCTAGCGCCCCCTGGTGGCGCTATCTATATGTCGCCTGGTGCGTTAGAATCTGCTATCTTTATCGATTGTCCAGTGAGAATTTCTTGACATTTCATCGATTGGAAGTGCAGTTATTGCGTTTTAAGTGTCAGTATGTTTGTGTTATCGGTGTGAAAATAAAACCGAAACGTTTCAATTGATGGAACAGAGTGCACGAGTGGTTTCAACGTTTTCAAAGTAGTCGTGAGGACATAAATGACGATCAACATGTGGGCTAAGCAAAATTCGTGATCAACGAAAATTCCATCGAAATTGTGCGTGAATTCATCAAAAATCAGCCGAAATCATCATTGAAATCGATGGAAATGGAATTGAACATCTCCAAAACATCGAGTTATCGCATTTCGATCGAACATTTGGGCTTACGAAAGGTGTGTGCACGGTTTGTTCCGCACTAATTGACTGACGATCAAAAATTGCTCTCATCGATCGACGGTTGTGACCGATTATTTGACCAAAAATCACATTTTAACCATTAACCACTCGCCGTATTCACCTGATATGGTACCGTTCGACTTCCACCTTTTCGAAAAAATGCATTTGCTCATGAAAGGAAAGCGTTATGCAGACGGCATACTGGCATACTGGCGGCCATAACGGCCAACGAGCTAAAACACTCGTTCGACATGCTTTTGGATCGTGCAAAAAGCTGTATTGAAGCAGAAGGAGACTATTTTGAATAAAATAAATTGATTTTGCCGAAAAACCATTTGTTCTGTTTTTTTTTTAAGGTCCTGTTTACTTTGGAACTCACCTTGTATGTCTATGCGTGTCTAATCGTGTCTGTGTGAGCATGTTTGCAGTCAACCAAAGCACCAACATTAACAACAGTTGCGGGCAGTGCTTAGTCATCTATTATATTTATGGCTATAACTTCCAGATAAATCTGTCTATCATAATGAAACTTGGCAGACGGACACATAATCACTATCTGGGGGTATTTGCAAAATTGAGTTCGAAATTCCTAGAATTACGGGAGCTATGCGGTGGAGAGGGGGAGGGAGGTAAATTCCAAAATAAACATTTTCTGCGTATTCATAAAAGGCATCTTGGACTAAAATTTTGTGCTCCTAGGTCGAGATATAGGCGATTATATGAACGCTGTTTCCAAAAATCCCCCATAGGAGTGAAGAGGGGGGGGGGCTTTATTAAAAAAAAAAAAAAACTCTTAGTCCCTAAAATCCAAGTGTTCATTCGGACGGACAGACGGACATGGCTTTATCGACTCGACTTGTCATTCTGATCAAGAATATATATACTTTGTGGGTCTGCCACGTCTTCTCCCTGTTACATTCATTCGCACAAAACTAGTATACCTTATCACCCTTTGGGTATAGGGTATAAAAATAAAGTTTTTGCAATACAGAGATAATAAGCACAAGCCTACTAATGTGGAAAAATGGGAATGACACTACCATCATTTTACAATGTGTGTACACTCAGAAAGATTACCAAATAAACTGCATACTTGGTTATAAAAAGTTTTTCTTGTGGCCTGAATTATTGTTTTAACATTTCATCGGAAAGTGAAATCTGTAACAAAAAAATAAATCGTGACACCACAAAGTATTTTCAATAATTACTTTCCTTACAAATAATCTGTTTTTCTGTTCACTTTTCTTTGGTATATTATTAATTTCTTTATTTCTTTACTGCACCCACTTAGAAATTCAAGTTATACGATCTCAAGAAAATTATCATAAGCATACTAAAAAAAACAGAAGAGTTATCAATAATTCGGTGAAAGCGGGCTGGAACCTAACTCCGAAAAGCAAGTGTAATCGGTTTTTGTTCTGCAGCTCTGAAACTGCTGAAGATTTAGGACTTTCTATAAATAAAACCAAAAGTTCTCTTGCGCCTGTAATGGCAGCGGAGTCTCAAAACTTCAGACAGTGTGATTATGGTCAAGTGGCATTCTGCCGTCAGCCAGAAGTATGCAAAAATGTGCTCAAGGCCCTAGACAAATCTCAGTTTTTTTTAAATAAAAACTGTTATCAAATATTTAATTATTTTAATGCTCCGCCTACGACTAGCGAAGGAAGTTCCCTTTCATTGATCCCACAATACAATCCGCAGAAACAACGCCTGACAGGCAATTCGCCACCTTATCGCACACTCTCACATTTTGGGTTTAACTCGCCTCAGCAACTGCCTCGAGCCGAACATAAGCACCTTCCTTTGTTGACAATCGCTCCTGGTAAATTCGTCAACTATAAGCCTATGCCACGTTTCCTCTCTTATGAAGATATTTTTGCTACACCTCGCTATGAACAACTTTGTTGTTTCTGTTTCGAACATCTATTACGAGTCAAACCAGAGCAATCTCGAGATAAAATTCGCTGGGTCACATATTCAGATCATAATTATTATGATGAAAAGCATATCGAAAAATTCGATGTTAATATGATGCAGCCAACGCCTATAATAAAAATACCTCCTGAGCTGATCACAGAATCTGATGAACAAGTGAAAACGCAAACTGGCTCAGGCCTATTAAACTATGTAAATACCTTTTTAACCAAACTCGATGGTCTAAATTTCTCAGAAGATTCGGAAAATACAAAATATTTACCCAGTATACAAGCCTGTTCTAGCGATGGATCTAGCCTTATTGATTTAGCAAGTGCGACTGGTAGCTGGATCAGTGTACATCAGCTTAGTAGTGTATCAACCGATGCTGCCATTGCAACAGAAATTACAGAAGTATTGCACTTCGACAACTGGCTGGAGAAAAATGACGGTCAGTACAAAAAAAAGTATGACGACGCTACGTTAAGGTCGCAGGAACCCGTGAACCCTAAGAATTTTGTTACATTTGAAAAAGTTACAGCCGAGGAACAGAAACAGCCACGCCAACTTATGTCTCGTAACGAGCGCCATCGTCGTAAATCAGAATTTCATGAGCTATGGCAAGAGCATGTGCAGTACTTTAGCACCGCGATGCAAGACGAGTTTGGAGAACAGGCTGTCGACGATTTACAATCAACGTATCCTTCTGTGAAAATATCTATTGAAGAAATGGAGCATACATATAAACACGACGCAATGGACATTAACCCACTTCATAAACCTGAAAATCCTGTTTCTTTTAATATAGACTTTCAGAACATTACAACCGAAGAACTGCCCCATATTTTACAACAATTCGAATTTAGTTTAAATACTGCTGGGAAAAATCTTGAGAAGCTGGTTAAAACTACCAAAAGACTTCAAAATATTAACTTTAAAAGGATTCCTCATTTATCTGTTTATAATAAAACTCAACGTGACGACTTAGAAAATCACGACTTGGTTATATATGCTAACTCTAAAAATAAAAATAAATCTGCTTCTTGTTTGGCACGGGCTATTGGCTTGAATGAAATGGACAAAGCAATATTCTCCAGTAGGGTGATTGAACCTGCACAGAATCTTAGTCATAAAAGCTATTTAAAACAAATGGAAATATTTGAGATAAAAACGTTTGGAGCGCCTAAAAATTACAAAAGTGTATCTATGGTGCAGGGATATTCATTTGCTAACAAGTTAATCCCAGTCATGGGGGAAGAAAAAGAAGAGAATGTAAGATTTTTCACTCCACTGGAGAACGAAATACTTAAACGCATCGAGATCAATAAATTCTTGGAGAGGGAAGAAATTTTTAGCAAAATTTATCGTAGCATACGAAACAAGCTAGCTCCATCTCAATTACATTCGCTGGTTAAAGAAAAAACTTTTAAAACATGCAATTACATATGTAACGCGCCTTCTGAATTATCAGTGCCCCATATTGGATATTGGATAAGTCAAGAGAACAATGCAACATCCGCCATGCTTGAACGTACTATCTCTTCTACAAACTTACAATCACAAAGGAACTCTAAGCAGTTAGCAAAATTGATACCCAAACGGCGAAATTTTATACTAGAAAACATACGCAATGCAAGCAAACCTCGATTCCCAAAATACACGAGTAAGGATGCGTCTTTAAAAATGTCGGTCACTAGTCGATTCTACGAATATAGTGAATCCAATATTTGTACCTTTCAAACAAAGAAACTAGGCAGCAGTGCACGACTATGGATATCACTACCAACTTCCACAAGCGATGCTGACAATCGTTTCACTCTTAAACGAAAGCTACTTTCTTGTTCTTCCTCTGTTAAATCGCCTAGCTCTTCTACAATAAAAGGGCATTATATACAATCAACAACGGCAAAGCCCCCTATAATTACAGTACAAAACTCTTTATCTACAATTGAATTGGATCCAGAAGAAAAGAAAGAGCATACTATTTCAGGTGAGGCGACTGCGCCCAAAGATCAAACTAGTGTATCAAACAATTTTTCATGCCATGAAAAGTGGGGTCCTAAATTTAGTTGTACACATTTAAAAAAAACACGGTGGCCGGAAAGTAATAGAAACTATAGTGGCAGCTTAAGCAAATGCACATGTTGGAGAACCGAGGCTGATCCAAGTGATTCATCTAATAAGAAACAAAAAAAGAATTTTCTAGGATTAGCCGAACTCAATTATACTAGCTATTATCAACAGGAATTACTTATTCAAGAATCCAAATTAAATCCACTAAAGTTTTATGATGAAGCAAATGTCAAGATTTGTGAAATATGCTATGGAGATGTCCAGTTTATGTCCGTAAAACCAATCAATACGAGCGAGAGCATCAATATAACTAATAAATTGGCTTCAGGTACAAGGAATAAATCATTTTTAAATGCTGAACATAAAATAGATAGCATTACATTACAATCGGAAAGCAAATTGCACGATAAAACTTTATTTGTCAGCGATAGAACACAATGTCTAAACGAACATGTGGAGTAGGTAGCGACAAGCTGTGCAATAAATTATTATTCAGATGATACATATAATAAAAAAAAGTTGAATTGTATAAAATATTCTGTTGAGAATATGTTTGATAATTGTTTGGTAAATATTTTCGGGGTATGAAATAAATTTGTTGTTTATTACACATACAAAACCAAAACAGTATGGACTTTAATATATTGTCTAAATTTTTGAGTGTTTTATGTATGTACACAATCCAGCCTATTTATAGGTATTGTTAAATTTAATCCAATACGACCATTTAAAAATTTCGGTATTGTGTGGACCTGTACCGTATAATCTCCTATAATAAAAAATCAAGTACCTTTGCAATATTCAGCAAGTAGTTTAATACGTTGTAATATTCCTGTCTTGCATGTGTAGTTTTATGTTGTTGGGAAATATCGTTGATGGTTGCAATCTTCATTACAACAATAATTTTTGTGCTGCAGCGACAATCTTACGCACATATTTGAATCGCACTTATTCTTAATTCCAGCTAAAAATACTTTGAAGATTTTGCAATTATCTCAAAAATATGCATTTCTATTCGAGCCATCATGTTATTTCAAGGATTGTCGTCGGTATATTATAAATTTACAAGTTAACGTTATTCATAAAGTCGAAATTACACAAAAGCACACTTATCCCATGCTAAACACCCCTCCTAAAACATTTAAAGTGAATAACAAGATAGATCATACTACAACGATTGAAATAGCCGGCACCAACCATTTCGCACCATTTCGCACTCACTCACATTACGGCTTCAACTGCCCACTTAAATACTCTCCGTCAATCCCTCTTTATCCAATGACTCATGATATTGGGAAAAACGTAAAGAAACTAGTCAAAAGCGATGTTGCTTTTAACGACTCATTGGCTTTCGGTCATTCAAAACGCAACATATTTCGCAATTCGACGTATCTTAAGCCGAGGAAAAGTAAACTTCCATGTTCGTGTATATCTGAAATACATGTCAACATCGACCCATTCCGACATCAGAAGCAATGTAACAATAGTGCAGAAAGCCGTAAATTTTCCACAAACAACTACAACGCTGTGCCATTTACAAAAGTGTCATCTATATCACAGTGCCAATGTTCCTTTTTATTTGAGCTACAATATTTTTTGCCCGAAATGTATACAGTATCATTAGAAGCCACAACAAATAAGGCCTTAATACATCCGGTAGTATCAAATAATCAGATACCCGGCATCGACACTCGAAAGATGAAGGGTCATTGCGAAAGTACTACCACAGCTATGAACTCAACATCATTTGGGATAGTTTTACCAAGGAAAACGCAAACCTATAGAAGACTCAATAGTATAGAATGTACATCGGATACTTCATCGAAGAAACGGACTAAATCCAACCCTAAAGATATAACCATAAATATGTTTATAAAAGACTCAGAAAATAACGTAGAGCACCTTCTCTTAAAATATCGCAACAACCAGCTACCGAAACTAGTAAAGGCAACGCCCAAATTGTTTCTTGTATCGCAGCAACTCTGCCCCAGTCCACGCTTTAACTGAAATGGCCGAAGCCCTACCCGTCAAATCAAATTTTCATACAGAGGCAACTAAGATCGCCAATGCTTCAGTTGCCGCACTTGTTCAAGAGCATAATAACACGAGAGCCGAACAATCGTTCCAAGATCCTACAAATGACGTTTGATAAGCAAACAATTACAAAATTAACTTATTAATGTAGACAATTATTAAAATAAAATGCGTCATATTATATTTGTAGTCCTCGAGACCGTATCGTTTAGTTATCATCTAACAATTTAGAGACTATTGTGAAAAAAAAAACAAATTCATAAGTGCTCTGCTCCAATTCATTTAAAAAAAGTTTGATAATTAATTGTTCCTTCATAAATGTTTTTCAATCCAATACAAATGGATAACTTAATTTATTTTTATTAAATATTTTATATGCATGTTGGACGTCAAATTTAATATCCTAAGGTGCGTACACTATTATTGAATACGTATTGTTTGTAACTATTAACTTACTATACATAGTTCGATCTTGTTGTTTTTTGTATATTTACTCGTATATACCTATAAAATATATAAACATTTGTGTGCTTCCGTTGTATTAAATGTAATTGAATTTTTTATAAAAGAAATCGATTTTAATTAAATAATTTTTTTCCAATTCCTATCCCCTATTTAGGTGAGAATTTCCATAATGGTGATCATTCAGAGGCGCATTTGAGTACTTTTTCTCAGAGCAGTAAAGAGGTGAGCACTTGAACGACTTACCAAAGCAAATGTGCATATATTATATATCTATATATAATTATATATCTATTTTTTTTCTTTTACTTTTGGTAAAGTTGCAAGATATATCTACAGACGGATCCCCTAAAAAAGACAAGAAGAAGAAAAAAGGTTTGCGAACACCATCGTTTTTGAAAAAGAAAAAAGAGAAGAAAAAGACGGATGTCTAAAATACATAGCTCAACAGAGGAAAACACAGATCTGAGCTTATATTAATCGATAATTGAAAAATTAATCTAATCGACAGAAGGAAACATGCAAGAAAATAATGCACGAAATAAATATTGGGTGGCTTGCCTAAAGATAAGTTAAAACTTTTCGGCTACTTTTTGCAACTCATTTATTGAACAATATATTTATTTACATAATACACAACGCCGCAGTTAAATTAAAAAATGGGCTAATTTACATTTGTTTGAATAAATACTACGTAAAAGCATTACAACTAGAAAACGGATAAAGTAAAATATATTTTACTCGTAAAACACGGTCCTTCTTTGTTTAAGCATTTATGAAAATTTTAAAATTTAATATTATTGAAAACTACGTATGTGCTTATTTACTTTGAATATAGTACGGCATATAACGTGCAAATATGTTTAGAATTTATTCATGGCATTGTATTAGTTCTTTATACAATAATCAAACATTTTATATTTTTGTGTACGTACTCAGATGATATATGTGTAAAGTAATAAGTTAATAAATAAAACACTCAGTAAAACAGAATCGTCATAAAACATTTAAAAACAAAATTACAAATAAAACAAGTCTAAAAGTTATGTATGTATTCAAAATAATGTTCAAACATTCTTTTCCAAATATTTATATTTAAAGAAAAATGGGTTTGAATGATTTTGTTTGGTATTTATGTATTTTAAGAATTCCCCACCAATATTACCCTTCATATAGGTAAAATTAAATATTAAAAATCAATACAAGGAGTTATCTAAAAGAAAAACTGCCATAGTGTGTACAACTTGAATCACAATTGCCATTTTATAATTGAATGCAATTAAAACCCTACTTATACGGTCTCAGATAGAAAGAGCGCGAACTCAATTGTTTTGACTAAAATTGATACGTGCCCATAAATACCATCAGCCCTACAGATACAACATACAATATTGTTAAAGTCTTTAAAAAATATATAGTTAAAGAACGACTATTGCCTTTTTGAACCTTGGTTTTTAATTATTTCGATAAAAAAAAACAACCGATGTTGTGCCTTTTCTATCCGAGAACGATAATAGTATTTATATATACCCTATCCAGGCATCTCTTTTTATAATTATTGCCAGCCTTTTTGAGCCTTAAAAATAAAGTAATCTAAATGACGCGTTGCAAAACAAAAGCTCTGCCTTTTTTATTAATTAAAAATAATGTCAATTCTATGTTAAATGAAGAGAAAACCGGCCCATAAAACAAAAATACCCTGCCAATGCCGTGACCAAATAGAACGAAATGCTTTATGAGTTGCTGCCCCCACTCACGTACATGTCGGACTTTGCTCCCAGCGACAATTGCTTACTTCTACAAAGATTACAAAGGAATACAAAGGAAAGGAAACGTATGGTAGAGCGGTTTCAACTCTTATCTCTTACTCTGTACCCACTTCCCCAAAAAAGAAAAAAACTGAAAGACTATACATATAAACTATACAATCAATGCTTCCGTGAAGGAGCATTCCCGGACAAATGGAAGATGACCTGATATATATATATATATATATATATATATATATATATATATATATATATATATATATATATATATATATATATATATATATATATATATATATATATCTTTAGCGATAAGATACACAAAAGATATATATATACATATATATATATATATATATATATATATATATATATATATATATATATATATATATATATATATATATATATATATATATATATATATATCTTTTGTGTATCTTATCGCTAAAGAGATCGACGCAGCTGGTGCCATCGATTGTTTGGAAATGTGCTCACGAGCCGATGAGGTCGCTACATCGACTCCCTTACGATGACACAGCTAGGTGAATTGGACACATTTTCCAGGTAAACGAATCTTTCGTCCACTTCGAGTTTTAGTTAGCGGGGTTTGTTGGTTTTTGGTTTTCGGTGCGGCTTATAATAGGGTAGGGGCCATCATATGGAGCCTTCAGTGGTGCTTTCACCGTATCATCACGCAGGAATATATGTGTGCATGTGTTGAGATCCTTTTGTAGAAATACTTTGGCTTTGCCATGGTATGAAGTATTCACTGGCTTAAGTTCGGCCATAGTGGTGCGTAGCCGTTTAATAAAGAATTCTGGTAGTTTTAGCGTAGTGCCATAAACCATTTCAGCCGGCGATGCGTTTAGGTCTTCCTTGACCGTAGCCCAGAGCCAAGTAGTACAATGGGAAGACTTTCAATCCAGTTGGAGTCAGTGTGACATTTTATTGCCCTTTTTAATGTCCTGTGCATTCTCTCTATCAAACCATTCGCCTGTGGGTGATATACGGTAGGGCGCAGATGTTTAGAACCCGTTAGCTGTCTCAGCTCCTTAACCAATTTGGACTCGAATTGCCTGCCTTGGTCTGTGGTGATGTAGTATGTCATTCTAAAGTGCGCAATCCACCCGTGCAACAGCGCCCTAGCTACTGTTTCCACGCTGATATCCGATATAGGAATTCCGACTGGCCAACGAGAAAACCGATCGATGCACGTTAGACAGTACCTGAAGTTTTGGGACAACGGCAATGGGCCAATAAGGTCGATATTGATGTGTTCAAAGCGCCGGTCTGGTACGTTGAATTTGTGAAGCGTAGCTTTATTGTGCCTGCTGATTTTTGACTGTTGGCAGCTGATGCAATTGTTGACCATTCTAGCAATGTCTCTCTTCATATCCTTCCACACGAATCTATCGGTTATTAGTTTTACGGAAGCACATTTTCCGGGATGCGATAAGTTGTGAATGGAGTTGAATAGATGCTTGCGCAATTCACTCGTGACATAGGGCCAGATTCGTGTTGACGAAGTGTCGCAATATAGAGACGTCTTCGTGCCATTGAGCTGAATCTGTCTGAGCTGCAAAGAGGAATTTTGCATTAGTTCTTTGATTTCGGAGTCTGTTGACTGTGGGCAAGTTTTTCGAAATCGATTTGATCGTCGTAGTAAACGGCTTCCACCCTAGAGAGCGTGTCGGCAACAATGTTGCAGGTACCCTTGATGTGCTGGATGTCTGTTGTCTACTCGCTGATGAAGCCGAGCTGCCGAGTTTGCTTAGGGGTTGCCTTCTCAGAGTTTTGCTGGAAAGCAAAGGTGAGCGGCTTGTGATCGGTTAGAACTGTACAGATTCGTCCCTCCATCCTGTAGGAAAAACGCTTGACTGCCAAAAAAATTGCGAGTAATTCCCGATCGTACATACTTTGTTTTTTTTGAGACTCTGACAACCGTTTGGAGAAGAATCCAAGAGGCCTGAGCGTTCCATTGCATAACTGATTAAAGGCGGTGCCCACGCAAAAATAGCTGACATCGACATGCAGAATGAGCTTAGCGTTTGCGGAAGGGTGTGCCAGTGATGTTACTTGTACTAATTCTGTCTTGCACTGTTCGATAATTCGCTCAGCTTCAGCATTCCACACTATTGGAGTTTTGTCTTTCTTTTTATTGCCTTTAATTAATTTTTGTAGTTGGCCTTGTTTAAAGGCTGCGTTTGGTAGGCACCTCCTGTACACGTTTAACATCGCCAAAAAACTTTTGAGCTCGTGTGTCACAGTGGGTTTTTTGAATTCCTCGATCGTCCTAATCCGATCTCTTGTTGGTGCGATGCCTTCCTTTGAGACAAAGTAGTCTAAAAACTCTACCTGTGGTTTTCCGAAAGTGCACTTGGAGGCATTTATGCGCAGGACGTACTGCCGCAATCTTTCGAAGACGTTTTTCACGTATAGAAAATGAATATTACGTGATCCATGTCGCGAAATATTTGATCCATGAACCTCTGGAAAGTTTGACTTGCGTTGCATAAGCCAAATGTCATCACGTTGAATTCGTACAGGCCAAATGGTGTGATGATTGCGGTTTTGCAGCGATGCTCCGGTGCGATTCGTATTTGGTGATAGGCTCGTTCTAGATCGATAGTAGTGAAGACTGACTTGCCGCTGAGCTTGTTCGAAAAATCGTGGATATGCGGCAGAGGGTATCTGTCTGGTTTTGTTATGTGGTTGAGCAGCCTGTAATCTCCACACGGACGCCATTAATTTTTGTTTTTTTTAGAGCCATATGCAGAGGACTTGCCCATTGACTGCTGCTTGGGCTGCATATGCCTTGTTTGAGCATGTAGTCAAATTCCCGTTTAGCCATGGCTAATTTTTCTGGGTTGAGGCGACGTGTGTTTGAAACTCTTGGTTGGTTTTTTGTAAAAATGTGAGGCTGCACCTGAGTTTTTACATCTGAGCTTGTGTACCTATATGGTTTAGTAAGCTCGCTATACTCCCGTAGATCTATTTCAAAACGGTCGCTGCTTATTGGGCTCACTGTGTGTTGTTTTTCCCATTGGATGCAGCACACTGTGCCTTTTGCCGATAGCTTTGTAGAGCTATCAAGAAGACAGCATTTGCGAAGATCGACAACAAGACCATATTCGTGTAGGAAGTCTGCCCCTATAATTGGTTTTGTGACATCCGCCACGATAAATTGGCAGTCCATTTTTCTGCGTAAGCCGAGGCTGACTGTAACAATTTTAGTGTCGTATGTTTAGTGGTGGGAGAATTAGGTATCTGACCTTGGAAAACTGGTCAGTTATGATTAGTCAACGACTCTTAGCAGCGCCCATTGTGCCTGTCGTCTCGGACAGTGGCTTTTTTTTCGGCTTACGTTTGTTGAAGTCACACGGCTCTATGCATTTTTTGGCTTTGGCGCCAAATCTGCTGTGGTGATAGCAGAATGGAGATCGTGCTGGGGACGTGTTAATACGGGAGTTGTTTTTGATTTAAGATGTTGCAATTCCTTGCGGAGCTCGTCAATTTCAGCTTGCAGACTGCACGGCAGATACTGCTGACCGGCGCTGCGTTTCCATTATCTTATCAGCTTGCAGCGAAATTTTTGTATGAAGAAAAGGTCGGGTTGTTCATTGTAGAACGGCGGTGGCTTGATTCCTACCCGGCATATTTCAGGATTGGGCACAACTTGAAGTTCACGGTTGTTGTCCAAGGCTTGCTGGTTAGCATTTTGGTTTTTCTCAGCAGGATTCATGTTTTCAAGTTGGATTACCGAATTTATAATTGTTGGCAAAATGTGCAGGTGTGTATGTATACTAATGCCACCATGTGCGTGTGCCAAATTAGCAATTCACAAATTTCGGTTAATTTATCTCCAACGGTGCGTTTTTCTAACAGAGGGTTAGGTACAGATAAGTTAGCTTAAGTTAAGTTAGCTACAGATAAAACACTCCAAGTGTATTAACACAACTAAATTACTATTTATTAATACGAATTGATACAATTAACCTTTTTAGGTACGCGCGCTGGTGACGCTAGAGATGATAGTAACTATCATATAGCTAAAGAGATCGACGCAGCTGGTGTCATTGATTGTTTGGAGATGTGCTCACGAGCCGATGAGGTCGCTACATATATATTATTATAAAGCTGGTATGGCTCGCAACAACTGGGGTACTGAATGCATTAGCGATATACTTCCGACGAGATATCTTCCCCTAGTACATTTTTCTGGCGGAGGTATGTCTCTTTTTTGGCGGGGCTATGTCGACTTAAAATAACATATATTCGCGCGGATGTTTGGCGCTTTTGTCGCTCCGCCGAACTAAAACGACATACACCTCATGAAAAGAATTATATGTATGTGCATAGGTGTTTTTTTTTTAATAAATTGGTTTTAGTTGGATTAAATCTAAGTCTAAGTTTTATTTATTTATGACGAAAGGCATGTCCTTTTGAACAGCAAGACGCCTAATTTCCCGTTTACACCGTTCGTCAATGTTGGTTTGTCTTTCGCAGCGTTTGATCTCACCATAAGAATCAGGGTTATTAAGAAAATTTCTTATTGTGTTTCGGTGTCGATTGAATTTGATTTATTAAGCCTCGACCTTCCCCTGTTACATGCATTCCACGTGGCATTTTAGATAAAATACACATTTCGTATGAGCATTCATTATTAAAAACAAGTAAAAAAGCTAAAGTCGGGTGTCCCGACTTTGAAATGCTCTGTACATATGCTTAGAATAATTATAGAAATTAAAAAAATTAAGAAAATTAAGGAAAAAATGTTGATCGATTTTACTTAAACTTAGCATACGGATACATAATCACTAACAGGGGGTATTCGCAAAATTTGAACTCGAAATTCAAAGAAATACGCCAGTTATGGAATATCAGTGATTGCGGGTGAGAGGGGGGAGGGATTACCTCCCTCCAAAATACACATTTTCTGCGTATTCACAGAAAGCTGGGACTAAAATTTGGTGTCCCTACGTTATAAGGTCTCCGACATATAGGTGATTATACGAACGGAAAATCGGGAAAACCCCCAAAGGTTGGTAGTGGGGGGGGAATCAAAAAAATAAAACAAACTTGCACAGCGTACACACATAACGCATCTTTGTGCACAGTTTGGTGTCACTGAGGTCTAGGTTTTCATACGGACAGAAAGACAGGGCTAGATCGACTCGTCTCGTCATGCTGATCAAGAATATATATACTTTGTGGGGTTTGCCACGCCTCCTTCTGTCTGTTATATTTTCAGCTCCCGCAAACCTAATATACTCTTGTATATTTCATGTACGGAGTATAAAAGTCCTCAGAATCGTTATTGATCAAGCCGGCTACTATAACATTGCCTGGGCCAAATTGTACACACCGGACTTTGCTTCCATCCACAACAGTGTTTATCGAGTCAAACGTGGTTTGCACACTCTCAGAAAGAAGCAAACGCATGGTAGAGCGGTTTCAAAAAAAAAAATTCTATCCATAACAGAGCTCTACGTTTGGCCATAGCACTCCACTCGGTTGTATTTGTGGACTTATACAATCAATGCCTTCGTAAAGATTACTCTCGTAGAAATGGAAGATGTATAGGCCCATCCTCCTGCCCAAGCCTCGAGAAGAGAGAGAGAGAGTTGTTGTCAGTGAAAGACGTGTTTTTCTTGAGCTCTGTGTTTTTTATTATTTTTGTCTTTTAAAGCAGCTTTTAATTTGTAATTATTGTGTTACTTTGTGAAGTTAATGTTTATTTGGCCCGTATTGTGCTCAGTTTAGTGGTTGTGCATTTAACAGGTATTTATTTTATAATTTTATAGTGTCGGCGTCAGTGCACTGCATTTTGTTTTTGCAATTATTTTGAATTTTGCTTTTAAGCAGCTCCCTTTGCGTGCAAAAGGTTTGTGTGCGTGTTCGCGGTAGCCCTCTCATTGTGCACTTTGGTCTCACTCAGCCTTCTTGTTGTTGTTTTTGTTTGCTGTTTGTCGCATACCTAAAAGCTAATCATAGTGCCACTCTAGTTTTTTTTACTCAGTTTTTGCTTACAGCATTCTTCTTAAACTTTGCGCTAGCTACGTTATTTGGGTCATTCACCCTTGTATTTATTCCGCCCACAATGTTTTGCTGCAACAAGTCTTGCACAGTTGAAGAATCAATTATTCTGATCAACTTCGGTTTGTTAACTGTTGGTTGTGCGAGAATTTTATGCATATTAAATGTGCAGGATTAAGTAGTCGTGATCTCGACAATGTTTACCCACCTAAAAAAGGTTGTGATGGTTTGAGGTGGTCATGCCCTGTATGCATTGACATTGAGAAATATTTAAAATTGCGAAAGTTAACTAAGCAACTTTCAACTGAGCTCGACTCTGGAGAACAGTTACTTAGCCAATATAAGTTAGTGTCTCCGCCCAAACGTAGGTTAGAGCCTCAATTTCTAGAGGTACCGCCATGCTCGTCGCCGTCAACTTCATTACGCCCAAGTTCTCTAGTAGATCTTGATCTATTGCCAGCAATCTCGTTGTCTGCTTCCCCTGGGAATTTGTTTGTTATTTCCCCTGTGCCTTCTGCTCAGGTCAACTTAGCCCCGTTGATAGAACCTCCTGCAGTAAGCAAGACAGTAGTGGCCTCGAAAGCTTCTAAGAAAGCTTCCTCTATAAAATTTTCTGCTGCAGAAAGTGCGTCAGTTGCTGCTCTGCCTCAGCCTCCGGCTCTTACTGTTATAGCTTCCAGAAGACAAGTTTTTGTATCAAGATTATCTTCCGATACCAATTGTTAATCTATAGCAGCCTATATTGCCAGTAAATCGACGGCTAGTGTATCTATTTCGACCTTCAGTTTTGCTGAGCCTCGTGAAATATCCTCGTTTAAAATAAGTGTGCCGCCTGAGGCTTTTACAATTATATGTGATCCAAAATTTTGGCCTCCACATATGATTGTTCATGAGGTTAGACAGAAAAAACGAGTTTCGTCACTGCCTGTTGATTTACAGTCTAGTATTCTTCTCCGAAACCAACGTCAAGTTTTTCTTCAAAAAACTAGACTCGCGACCTTTTTCGCTTAATATTCTGTATCAGAACGTTAGGGGTTTTTTTTGTGAAAGCTCGGGAATTTATTTCTGAGCAGTTTTTCTTTTGATTCTAATATTATTGCGTTTTCAGAAACGTGGTTAAGTCCTACGATTTCTGATAATGAAATTTTATCAGATGACTTTTATATCTTTCGTCATGATCGTCCGAGTCGTCGAGGCGGAGGGGTACTGATTGCAGTCAAATCCAACCTTCGATCGGAAATCATTGATGGTGATGTGCCAAATTATGTTGAATTTGTTGCTCTTTACATCACTTGCTCGTATATACCTCCCTCTTCCGATATTCAAGTTTATATGCAACATATAACTTGTATTAAAGCAATTTCTAGGGGGGGCCGTTCATCTTCCCACACTATTTACGCTCCCATAATTACTGATACTTTCTGCTATCAAATCTTTAAAATCTTCATACTGTCCTGGAGCAGACAACATTCCTAGTTGTGTTCTCAAGGAGTGTTCTAGTTCCCTATTACATCCATTACAGCCAATCTTTCCAACTATTTGGAGAGAATCTATTATTCCTCTTCATAAAAAGGGCGGTAAGTCTGATATTTCAAACTACAGAGGAATTGCAAAGTTGTCTGCCATACCGAAATTATTTAAAAAAATAGTTTGCAGCACCTCTGTAAATCTGTCATATCTCCGGCTCAACATGGTTTCATAAAGAGACGGTCTACTACGCCCAATTTGCTGGAATTTCTTCCTTGGTAAATGAAGCATTTACTCTAAAAATGCAGACTGATGTCGTTTACACTGACTTCAGTAAAGCATTTGACTCTGTGAACCATGATCTTCTGCTCTTTAAACTAAGTCGTATAGGATTTCCCTCCGCTTTTTTGTGTTGGATTTCGTCTTATCTAAAAGACAGATCCCAACGGATCTTGCTTAGGTCGCACATTTCTAAGCCTGTGTTTGCATCATCCGGTGTGCCTCAAGGTAGCCATCTTAGCCCCTTACCTTTTTCATTATTTAATAATGACCTCCCCGCTACCTTGTCACACTCTCATATTCTTATGTATGCTGATGATGTGAAACTTATTCTGACTTACAAAGACCCTTCTCATTTTCATCGCCTGCAGGATGTTCTGAACTGCTAACCACTTGCACCTCAATTGCTCTAAATGTAAGTTTATGACATTTAACCGAACCTTGCCTTATTTAGGAACGTATACGATTGACAATGTGCCATTGCAACGTATATCGACTGTTGACGACCTTGGGGTTCTTTTTGATTCCAAATTGAACTTTAACCTTCACATATCTAGTATTGTCAATAAGGCCAAGGGATTACTTGGATTCATTAAACGTTGGTCCAAGGAATTTAATGACCCTTATACCACTAAGCTTCTTTACACTGCTCTAGTACGCCCTTTGCTTGAAAGCATCAATATAGAAAGCATCAGGAAAGTATTGAGTCTGTTCAGAAGCAATTTTGCTCTACGTGGTTTAAGCTGGGATCCCAATCTCTGCTTGCCTATTCTATCAAATCTATTCACTTACTGCTGTGAGTTGGGGCATAGCTTGTCGGACTGGCATTTGAAATTTCCCCCACCGGGTTGGAGATTTCCCTCTTTTTCTTTTCGTCTCTCTTTCCACCTTTCTCTTTTTCTGTTTCTCTGTCTCTCTTTTCTTCTTTCTTTTTCTCTTTCTCGTTCTACTTTGTACTTTTTCTAATTAGTTTTTAAATAGAATTAATTGTTCACCTTTATCTACTTTTTGTATAGTTTTTTAGGCCTTTAATGTCTCTTACCACATATGGCTGTGAATCGGGGCATAGCTGGCCAATTGGCAAATAAAATTCCCCCAACGTGTCGGACGCATTAATAGACGTCATTGTACAGCTTTGTGTTAGGCTTTCTTATCTTTTATTTTGTTTAGTTTAATTTTTTATTTTAAGTTTTATAATATAATCGACAGTAGTATTGTTGATATTATGAATAAAATGAACCCTTGGAAAGGGACAAAGGGCAAGCAGGTTGGCATCGCCGCCCACGCTTAGAATGGTATTTTTAAGTAGGAGAGAAATGGCAACACCGCACGGAGCTACAAGCCAAGGAGAGAATTGAAGCTCTGTCTCTTCTTCAGTGTACCGCGAACCCGGTAGACTTGCGACGCGACGAGTACCAGCAACGAAACATAGAAGCTAAACTAAGTTGACCGAGGTAATTAAATCGCAGTGAGTCTGAAGAATCCTCAAATAAGCGTGGTGCAAAGGAGGGCTAACAAGAGACGTGTTGGAAATAAAAGCCATTGTGAGTAATATTTCAGTGCGCGTTTAATTATTTCACCCAGAAATCCTCCGTCGCTATGAGCGCAACTTACATATATACTAGGCTTGAGTCGGTATATATGTAAAGTGTGACTACAAAAGCAAGCAAAACACCGGCCACGCGGCGACTGATATCCTATAGTGAGCATCGAGTCCCTCTTGCCACATGCTCCCGTCACAAATTTACAAATTTCTTGTAAAAGAACCCTGGACAGCTGAGCCATACCCCAGCTGGAAAAATAACTTCTTTGCAGTACTTTATGTCCTAGCTCTCGAACCGCACCAAAGTAATTTCCTATTTGGGAAAGTAACTCTTTAGAAAGTATAGAGAGTGTCGGAAAGGAATATCATATAGTAAATAAACTTATAATTGTAAGCACTAATACTGAGCCCAGCAAAGACGGGTAAGTATTTAAGAGAATTATAATTGAAAAAAAAAATTCAAACTCGTACTTTCTCGGTCTTAGTAGAATATAAGTATTTAAGAGAATTATAATTGAAAAAAAAAATTCAAACTCGTACTTTCTCGGTCTTAGTAGAATATATATACCAAGTTTGGTTGTTCTAGCTCTTATACTTTCTGAGATCCTTGCGTTCATACAGACAGACGGACAGACAGACGGACATGGCTATATCGACTCGGCTTGTCATCCTGAACAATAATATATCAATTTGTGGGGGTCTGCCTCCTTCTGTCTGTTACATACATTCGCACAAAACCAGTATAGCCTTTCACTCTGTTGGCACAGGGTATAAAAATACAGTTATATATAAGCAACAGGCGAGGCTGCGTTTGCGTGCACTGATTTTGGTTTGCCATGTCGTTTTGCTAAGTTGTTCGTCTCGATATTGTTGTTGTGCTGCTGTCACACTGCAGCAGCGTCGGCTCGCCTGCATATCGCTGAATCTCTCTCGCTCTCTCTCTCTCGCTCTCTCTCTCTCTGCTTCGGTGCCCATATCGTTGGTGCTTGCTGTAATCGTGTAGTATGCATTCGTCGTCGACTGCGCTGTCGGAGTTGGTAGAGATCAGGTGGACGGTTCGATGTTTTTGGTAATTACAGCGTATGGTACGTTATTTGTTTGTACGCGCCAGCTGCAGTGTACACATAAACAACAACATAAATACACTTTCGTTTAGCAGAACAGTGTAGGCTAGCAGTTTAGTACAACTGTATTAATATTGAATTAATTCATTACAGCCTTTTGCATGCATCTTATTTCTAAATATGCCTGGCTAACGAGGAAAGCAAACCGTAGCAGAGCATTAGACGACTCTGTCTGAAACAAATTTGACTGCTTGCTTCAGTCACGTGCCAATCTCGTTGGCTATATCGAACGAATAAAAAGCTCTATTCAGGCAACTTCTGGCAGTATCGAACCCTTTGAACTTGAGTGCCGATTGGAAATTTTGTCTTGGTACATTGATAAAGCCTTTGACCTGCAGGAAGAATTAGACCAAATTGATCCGGCCTTAGTATCAAGGACTGTAAAATTCTCTGCGTCTCAAGTTGCCAAGGTTTGGTGGCAGCTATTCAGATAACAAAAACTTGATTGTGCTGTTTCAAAAGTTAGTGGACAATGACGCATTGAGAAATTTAACCATCTGCATGTTTGGAACAAGAGGCATTAGGAACGGTCAAGGCTTAACAAGTTATCGAGGGAAATTATCCAAAGCCACTGGGTGCTTTGAAGCGCGTTTACGACAACAGCTGTTTTATCGTATTTGATAGCATTGGCTTTCCGAAAATGCAAAGCTCTTCTGCTAGTTCTTTGCGTTCGTTGATTGATAACCTTCGCGCTAGCTAAGAATCACTGCTATCCTTAGGCAATGACAAACAAATTTCTAAGTTCAAAGTGGGAAGAGAGCCTCGACTATAGCCAACTTCCTTACACAAGCCAATCCGAAGTGTTTGTTCTGCCAAGCGATTGACCACTTTATACATCCGCCTACTCAACTCGCAGCACTTAACCGCGACAAACGATTTAAGTTTGTGAATAAACTGCCCTTTGTGCATAAACTGCCTAAGGGAAGGTCACACAACAAAGGCATGACTTGCATGCAGAGTATGTTCCAAACTACATCACACACTTTGGCATAAATATTCTGTCGACTCAGCGCAAGCTGCAACTGCCAGCCAATCATTTGTGGCGCAAGCGGAAACGCCAGCTCAAACATCGCCTGTTAATCACACCACCAAGTGATATTGGCTACGGCAGTGGTCCGTGTAATGGATCAATCGGATTCCTTCCAATTTGCTAGGGCTTTGCCTGACTCAGGGTCCCAAATTAATTTTATGACAGAGGAGCTAGCCAAAACTTTGTAGCTTAAAAAAAGAGTGCGAAGATATAAATTTGCTTGGTATTGGTAAGCGCAAGTCTGCAATTCGACACATTGTGCAGACGTCAATTGCGTCCCGTAGTCGCAATTTCGATTATTTGACAGAATTTGGCACTATCTCGTCTTACCAGCCTGAAAAAGCTGTCAACGTTGACGTGCCTAAAAACCTGGAACTAGCAGATCCTCAGTTTCAAAGGCCGCAATGCATTGATCTGCTGCTTGGCGCAGATGTAATATTTGACCTATTAAGAGAAGGCTAAATTAAGGGAACCAGTGAGTCGCCGACTTTGCATGCTACAGCACTAGACTGGATTGTAGCTGGGCGTTGTCGGGCTGCTGACTCATCTGCACTTTTTCGCTTGATCATTAGCAAAGTTCTTAGATGCATTAGTTCGCAAGTTATGGGAGTTGGAAGAAGTTCCAAATTTGACTGATTTACGTCTTTATACTCCAGAACAAATGCTTTGCTAGAAGTCATTTGTGAACTCGATCACTCGCTTGCCCTCGGGCCGTCTTAGTGTATCGTTGCCGCTTAGGTCCAGTCCGCAGTCACTTGTCAGCTTCTATGAAACAAATAAATGGCGCTTTCTTGCCCTAGAAAGGAGACTGTCCAAGCAGCCAGACGTACATGCCATGACTTTGGAACACATGAACGCAATCGACAACACGGTTCCGAGAAAGCCGAACAATTTTACTCCGTATCAGTGCGTGCTGAGACCGCAAAGAACCTCAACAAATTTGCGAGTTGTCTTCGACGTGTCGAGCACGACGTCATCCCAAGTGTCGTTAAATACTCACGGTTGGACCGACTATTCAACTATGGCTATATTCAACTCTGTTTTGGTTCGCAAATTCGCATTCATTGGCTTCTAAATCTCTAGCCAGCGACTTTTATGTGGATGACCTTCTATCTAGTGCAGAAACTGTGGAGGAGTTGCAATTGCTATATGTCGAACTAAACTCAGTTTTAAAGCCTTTTGGATTTATGCTCACTAAATGGTCATCAAATTGCGAACAGTTTCAAATTCAGCCTTCTGACGACTTTCTCATAGGCCATCAGGATGACAACGCTAGGACTACTTTGGAGTGTTGGGTGCGTTCTGGCACTTTGACGATAGCCTACCAGTCGAGATATCGCCTTCTAAATTTACGAAACTGTCGTTTAGTTCTAAGTTATACAACCCACTTGGTCTGCTGTGCCCAATAATTACGCGAGCAAACATTTTTTTTGCATGAGCTTTGGCTTCAAACATATTCTTGGGATGACCAAATACCCAGTCATTTATTAAAATACTTGGTTTCTATCACTAGCTTTTGTGATGCACTGGAGTCGATTCGCATACCCCGATACGTCGGCGTCACCAAAAGTCTTCACCAAGTCGGTTCCGCGATTGGAACTTTGTGCTGAACAGCTGCTAGCGATGCTGTCGGACAAAGTTATGCAGTTTCTGTATATGCCATTGGAGCGAGTCGTTTTTTGTCCATTTCGGAAGTAGTTTTGCACTGGCTGCAAACACACCAGGCTCATTTTAATACTTTCGTGGCTAATAGAGTGTTAAATATTCAAGAGCTTACCTCTAACGCATGTTGGCGTCCGACAGCAGGTAACCCAGCAGCTCTGGCGTCACTTGGTTGCACCACGGCCAATTTGATTGATTCGCACTGGTTAAGGGCCCACGATTCTTTAAACTAGATTATTCCCGAGGCTAAACGTAATTCTCATATCGAGCTGACTAAAGAGCAGTCACCGCTGAAGAAGCGGAAGAACGCGAAAATCCCTTATGGATATTCAATTGAATTTGGTAGAGTTGGCGGTGGCTTGCTTAAGGCATCATTGCCTAACAATGCCAAATTTCCATTGCTTATGCCAAAGGGATGCAGATTCATGATGCTGTACTTGCAATATTTATATAGCACTAATTGCCACGGTGGTCCACGTGCGCTAGTAAGCATTCTTCGCGAACAAGCTTGACTTGTCAATGCGCGACAGTGTGTGCATTGCTTTAGGTATAAAGCAATCCTAGCAAGCCAAATAATGGAAAATTTTCCCACTGACTGATTACATTGCTGTAGGCCATTTGATGTGAGCGGAGTGGACTTTTGTGGTGCAATGCCTGTCTATGGGAATTCGTGGCAGAGGCCCGGTCAAGATGTATGTTGCGGTTTTTGTTTGTTATGCCTCCAAAGCTGTTGTAAGAATCTTATGAATATTTGAATTTAACCGACTTATTATTTAACATTATTAATTTGTTGAATTGGGTCACACTGAAGTAAAAATATGACCGCCTAGAATTTAAGTTTGTCATTGTCTTTGTAATTGCTGAAACGAACAGACGTGAAAGAAATACAAAATTGAAACGAATTTATAATTGGAAATGAGAAGTGTTTTTATTGCCGCCGCCGAAACCTTACACCTCGGCTTTACAATTTCCCTCTATCTCCTTGGAATCTTTAAGTTCTGCAGCAATATCTAGAGCCATTTTAAAACGCTTGCGCAGATATATTCGGACTACATTCCCGTCCTGACGCCCACTAGGCGCTGGCCTGGCTGTGCTGGCGTCGCTGCTATGGCTGCCGCTGCGGACGGCGTTGCTGTTGTCGGCACCTGTACATGGGGCTGTCGTTGTCGTCACTACTGCTTTCATCAAAGTTGTTGCATCTGCTGCTGCACAGTTGCTGCTGCTGCTGAGGCCTTTGGTTGCCATTTTTGACGCCACTGCTACCGCTGCTATTGCTCTGCTGTTTGGGCCACCGTGGGCGAATCGGCGCGCTCGTCGTTTCATGGTTGCTGCGTTGAAGCGTTTTCTCCGCTGTTGGCGCTGGCTTTGCTGTGTAGGTGTTGTGGTTGTCGCCGTCGTTGTGGTTATTCCTGCAACTGCCGTTGTCGCTGACCTGCTGGAACTGCTTGCGGTGTTGCTGGCGTGTCACCGCCCTTTGGAACTCGTGACAACTGCTGCTTGTGGTCTGCTGTTGCGACTGTAGCCGTGGTCGCTGTTGTGACTGCTGGGATATTGTCGGCGGCGTGGCCGCGGTGCACGTATCAGCGCCGCCTCCGCTGTCGCTGCGCTCTTCAGCGTCGCTGTTCTCTTCTGCATCGCTGTCGCTTGCATTCAACGCTTTCAAATCTCGCATGTGTTCTGTTCTACCCCTGCCGCCCGCTACCGGTCGCAGGCGCATTATGACCGGGGATATGAATGCACGCAACGTGAATGGCCCCTCAAAGCGAGCCGCCAGTTTGGCCGCGAACTTTTCTGCAGCGTTAGACAGGTGATGTTGTCGCACGAGCACCTCGTCACCCAAACGTGGTCGCCACTCACGCCTCCGCAGATTATACTGGCGCGCCTGGTCCTCGCTGGCTACCACTTGGTTCCTTTTGGCCATTCGGTCAACGAACTGTAATAGTGTTGCGTGTGTTTCTGGGCTACTTGGTGTTGCCTCTTCGGCATCTGGATCCTCTCCATACAATGTGCGCGAACGCCTTGGTTCTCTTCCAAATAGGATGATGGCAGGTGAGTAGCCTGTTGCGTCTGAAAGCGCTGTGTCGATGTCCAATTGTGCTTCCGACAGTTCGTACCACGTGTTGTGCTGCCAGTCTACCAACTGGGCGATCAGGGTTTTGGTCGTCCTATTGGTCCGCGTCGTGGTAATTTCTTGTGGCGTGTATGGTGCCGTAAACTGCTGCTGGAAGCCCGACTCGGCGACAAACTGTATCAGCGCGCCACTCGTAAACTGGGCCCCGTTGTCTGTGATGAGTTCCGCGGCGCCCCAAAACGAGCCAAAATCCGCTCTCGCTCTCTTTTACTTCCGCTTCCCAGCAGATGTGCATTGCCTCGGCTAAATCGGCGCATACGACGTACCACGCTGCCTCCGCTGGTTTGAAGCGCATAGCAGGCACTGGCGCACGTACCTTGCGACGTCGTGATACTGGCGCTCCATTGGAATCTGCCAGTATCCATTCCGCAAATCTATGCTACTTATATATTTGGCCTGGCGCAGCTGCTCCAAAATGTCTTGGATCCGCGGAATCGAATACGCATCTGGTTCTGAGCGTTCGTTTAGTTGTCGGTAATCGATGCACATTCTCCAGGCACCTGTCTTCTTGCGCACAAACACGATGGGTGCGCTATAGGCGTTGTCATAGCGTTCGATGCAGACTTTTGCCAGCAGTTCGTCGACTTCTTGGTTAATTACTGCCTGAATAGCGGTGTTCCGGGGGTAATACCGCTGCTTGATGGGCCGCTCGTCTTTCATTCGGATGGTGTATGTCGCTGCTGACGAAACTCCGGGGACGCTCTCAAAGCTCGCCAATTCCACCTCGAGGAACGTAGCGACCCTCTGTTAGGTGGGCTGCTATGGAGGGCTCCACCTGCATATTTGTCGCCAAAGCTGCATGCCGAACCCTGCAGTTTCTCCTCCGCCGCCGACGTGGTAGTTTGAGCTTGCCTGCGTGGATTCGCCAGCCGCTGATGTCAGGCGAGTCCCCGTGGCGTTTTCCGTTCCATGTCGGCAGAATTCGTTTGCTCGCACGCCCATCCTACCACAGTCCCAGCAATAGAGCTGTTGAACGTTCGGGAATGCCTCCACGCCGTGTCCTCCCATTTCGCAACGCCTACAAATTTGTCCTCGTCGTTGCGTGTCTGTTGGAACTGCCGGCACCAACGGTGGCATCAGTGCGGGGCGCGTGGTGTTCGACTCGGTGCTACCGGCCGCCTGTCCCCTTGCCAGAAGTGATTGGTATACGCCCCTCGCCGCCCGTGCGTACTAGTCAAACGTGCCCACCTCTTCGCCGACCAGGCGGAGTCTGGCGCGTATTTCTGGCAGCCCGTTGACGGGGACGAGCCTCAGCTGTTCCTCCATCGGTATCTCGGCGCCGCGCATCAGCCGTCGCATTACCCGGATATACTCGTCGGGTGTCTCCGACTCGTCCTGGACTCGGCCATACGCCTGCTGCCGGCACTCTTCCCTATGGGGATCTGCTGGGTACTCCTGTAGTAGGTCCGCGCGGAACTCAGCTCATCGTTGGGACGAATTGCGCCTTGCGCTATAGCTGCTGTGGGCATTGCCGGAGTTCCCATAGATATGGTCGGCACCGGCGTCGGAGCCGGTGATGTGGCTTGCGCTGGAATCACGGCTGGTAACCCATTTGTCTCCGTCGCGGTGTGCTGCCCTGAGGGTGGGCCTTCCATTGCGTTTTCTTGTTTGAGGACCCCTAGTTGCTCCCCAGGCAGCGGGCTGAACTGGCCTGTCGCCACTGAGCGCAATGATGCGTTTTCGAACTGCGTCGCCAGCTCTTCCAGGCGGGATCGGTCTTCGTCGTTGGCCGACTTGATGAGCGCGGACACACGCGACCGCAGTGCATCCACGTTGCCGTTCTCTTCGATGCGAACTAACGCAGCACTGCGCTGAGTTCCTCCTTCCACAGCGTGCGTACCCAGCCAGATCGTATCATTATCAATCCACGTGTTTATCTTTTATCTTGTCCTGCGTAAGAAGTTGGATAAATTCAACCTGGCGCTACTAGAACAGGAAACCCAAGAATCAACGGAGCTCCAATCGGTCAACGCTTTTCTGGATTTCCTCAACCGTCGCTTCCGAGCACTGGAGGTAACAACGAACAACAACAGACCAGCCAAGGCCACCACCGGAGCTGCATTAACCAGAGCGCTAAGTCCTGAGAGAGTTTGCTGTAACTGCAGGCTGACTGAACATGCAGTGTACAAGTGCGTGACGTTCAAGGCAACGCACGTGAACCAACGATGGGCATGGATTCAAGAAACTAACCGATGCCCAAAATGTATCATCGTCACGCACAGCTCTCGGGAGTGTTCAAGCAGACCATGTTTCCGATGCCAACAGCCACATCATACATTGCTACATAAGGACAGCGGAATAACGGCGGCAGCAGCCTTCCGGCAACCATCGATTTCCAGAACTAAGAACCAATACAAGTCAAAGTACTAGGCCGCAATGGCCAGCACAGAATAGTGCTAGCATTACGGGATTCTGGATCCTAAGCCAACTTTGTATCCAGTCGCTTATTGACAGACTTGAAAATCAGGCCGCAACGAACAGCCACTACTTTGCAGGGCATTTGAAACAGCAATCTACCAGCATCAAAAAAAGTAAGTTTACAGGTGTCATCGGTAAACAACAAGCATAACATGCAAGTAAAATCTCTGGTTATGAGCACAATTGTGCCCGACCAACCATCGGCGATTTCAGAGATGAAGTACAAATTCCAACGGGGATGGAGTTAGCTGATCCTGAGATCTACCGGTCCACCAAAATTGACTAGTTGATTGGGGTCGGATTTTATCACCGTCTGATGCAGCCTCATCAGCTACCATGGCAGTACTACAGGAAGCCTAAACGGACATCGACACCTACCATCCCTAAACTTAACAATGAGCCACGCATCTTAAATAACGTGGATCGCTCTACCAGGAGCCGACAAATCAAGACCGAAATCGGCCAATAATAAACCGACAAACGAAGACAACATGAGAGTCAAACCGGCAATACCAACAAGTTTATCACCCACAAAATGGATCAACGCACTGTTGCTATTGGCGTTTTTATTACTATCCGCAGCCGAGCCTTCCCGAGTCACCGATACTAAGCTGTCAGATGCACCTGGCATACACTGTCAAGCAATGCCACCCATGGCCACAGTAGATTCCCAATAGAATTTCAAGACATGAGGATTGTGAAGCAAGGTATTGATACGTTACAGCGTCTATTTAATGATACCTCGCACCAAGGCGAGATATGTCAGTCGCTGTTCGAATTCCGACCGCATGAGATGGATATCCTGCGACACACGAAGGCACCTTTTTTTTATTTTTTTTTTTTGAATTCCTAGTACGACAAGAAGATTTCTTATAAAATAATGTACTAGCCACAAAGTATGCAATTTTCTTAGATAAAAGTAAAAGAGATTTTTATAACCTACTTAACCTTTTTATAATATTAATATTATTAATACATAAATTTAAGGTTTTTTCTTTTTTTTTTCTCTGCAAAATTTTCACCCGTCGCAAATTTCGGACGCTGTTTCGTACAGTGTCGGCATATGATTAATACCAAAAACGTAAAGAGTAGAGCGATAAAACGGCACGCTCTGCCCATCGGGCAAAACATTACCCCTCGCTCCCTGCAAGAGGGGCAATACAAATAAATATATATATATATATATATATATATATATATATATATATATATATATATATATATATATATATATATATATATATATATATATATATATATATATATATATATATATATATAAACCCACTTATACCACGGTTGCTGGCTTGGCAAGTCTTAATGATCATGATGATCTCAATTCCCACCACTCATCTGACAATGCTGCTTCAATAATCAGTGCCGCTGCAACAAGATTGCTGGATGCCCAAAAGCAGGGAGCAGTTAAAAGGAAAAATGGCAAATCTTTGTCTCCCATCACCAGAGCTAAACGGTTGAGCAGCAGCCTAACGCCACATCCACCCCCGACTAGAAGTCATAATGCAAACTCAAACAACAGGTTTGCAATTCTTGACATGGATGTTTGCAGTGATGTTGAGGATCAAAACTCCAGTGGCATAACTGAAATTCCTACTCATGCCTCCTCAGCTGGCCAACATATTGATACAAGTGATACTGCCAGCTGTACATAGCATAGTGTAACTAATGCTCGCAACCAGCCTAAGGGACCCCCAAAACCACCGCAAATTGTGATAAACGTTGCCAACCTTAATGACCTTTTTGAGCTCATTGAAGAGGTCACTAATTTGGATAAAGTTACCATTAAGGCTAGTCAAGGGAATATGGTGAGAATGTTCCCCATAGACAGCGATACATATAGGGATATTGTTAACCATTTGGACACCGTTGGAATAGAATTCCATACATATCAAATGAAGACGGAGAAGCCACACAGAATTGCAGTCAAGGGTCTCCATCACAGTATCCTAAATACTGAGATCACTGCTAACTTCAAATCATTGGGATACGAAGCTCTTCACATACACAACCCCAGGTCCAGGAGAAATAGAGATGAAAAACTTAATATATTTTTCATTAATATAGAGCCCTGTGCCAAAATTAATCAAATATACCAAATTAATACCCTTTGCAATGTTTCCGCTGCCAGGATTACGGCCACACAGCCAAATACTGTCGGCGTCGTCCAAACTGCGCCAGATGTGGTCAAAATCACAGCACCTCCCAATGCATACGTCCTCATGATGCACAGCCTACCTGTATCCACTGTGCTGGAAGTCACATGGCCAGCTACAAAGGCTGCCAATTGTACCAGGAGTTTCTTCGCCGATCATTTGGGCCTGCGAAGGCGGTGAAAAAACAAACAAGATGAGCCATTTAAATCCATTTAGAGCTACATTCACAAGCGGGCCGCAACAGCCAACTTCTTTGTTGCCTGCCGATAGTAGGAGGCCTAATAATCAAACAGCGAAGCAACAAATAAGCCCATGCACTGCTAGAACTAATATAGGTGTTACATATGCTGATGTAGCAAGAGGCCACGGTGGACCTGCCCAGCGCAACCTTCATAATCTTCAAACGCAATATTTATTAAAGCAACAGAATATAAATAAGCAGCGACAGAGCTCACTTGATGTTAATGCTTTGCTACAGCAGCAACAACAATTTCAGCAATGGCAACAACAGCTTCAACATCATCAGCAACAGCAATTCCTCCTGTGGCTACAACAGCAGCAACAGGAACAACAACAGCAAAACAAGCAAGTCAGCCAACGCTTAGAACTTGAAAAAATGCTATTTGAAATGGCCAGCAAAATTAAGCAATGGACTGGGGATAGTTCTATTCTCCAAGCCCAGAACAACGCTTCATCATCAAAATGAATTCACTAAGGATTCTAATCTGGAATGTCAACGGCATTTCAGGAAAAGCCAAAGAAGTTGAACTCTTGGTGCACAACAACAACATTAACATTCTCCTTCTAACGGAGATCAGGCTCAACCGTGGGCAAACAATCAAAATATACGGATATGCCTTCTATCCTGCGTACAAGCCATCGCGCAATAATCACAGCGGCGGGGGAGCAGCTGTATTGGTGAGGAACTCTCTTCGTCATTTCCCTCAAAAAGTCATTGAGATTGAGCGCACTGACTTAATTGCGTTTAAGCAACATCTAGAGAGATCTATTCATTTAAACACAGTCCTGAACTCTGGTGAAGATATTGATATGGCAGTAGATATATTAACAGATAATATGCATAGGGCTGCTGCTGCTTCAACGCCTCCAAATCCTCGGCCACGTCCCATGAACTATGGCATCGTGCTCACAAGGGAGGCCAGAGAACTTCTTGCAACAAAAATGCGTCTCCGAAGAAGGGCAATTCGATCTCAAGACCCCTGGGACCGAGTTCTATGGAACCGGGCAGCAAAACACCTGCGAAACCTGCTAAAGGAACTCAGAAGCGATTTCTTCAAGCAAAAACTGGCTTCCATGGACTACACCATTGATGCCAATTACTCCCTGTGGAAATGCACTAAGTCGCTCAAAAGACAACCCTTTAGGCAGGTTCCTGGTCGCTGTCCTGGAGGTGCCCTTTCTACGAATGAGGTAGAGCAGGCTAATGCATTCGCACACCATTTGGAGACCCGTTTCACAACTTATGAATTTGCTACGATGGAGCAGGTCAGTGAGACCCATGACAGCCTACAGACAGCCCTGCAGATGTCCCTTCCCTTCGCCTGGTATCGACAGGGTATGTCATGCCCCACTAACACTAGCGTTACTTTTTAAGTCCAAGCCTTCCCGAAGCAGTGGAAGATGGCAGCAATTCTTATGATCCATAAGCCAGGCAAACCAGAAACCGATACAGAGTCTTATCGTCCTATAAGTCTCCTGCCTTCCTTATCTAAGGTATGGGAGAGGCTTGTTGCCAATCGGATTGGTGAAATCCTAAGAAACTGCGAAATCTTACCGGACCATCAGTTTGGCTTCCGAGTGGGACATGGAACCGTGGAACAGGTTCACAGATTGGCGCTGCATATTCTGCAGGCCTTTGACAAGCTTGAGTACTGGAATGCAGTATTTATTGATATGCAGCAAGCGTTTGATAGGGTCTGGCATGACGGTCTTCTGTGCAAGATTAAACAACTTCTACCCGCGCCCTATTATGGTCTCCTAAGATCATACTTGGATGGAAGGCAGTTTAAGGTCTGTTTCAGGGGCACCTACTCAGCCCCCTGCCAGATGAGGGCTGGTGTTCCGCAAGGCAGCGTGCTTGGCCCACTGCTCTACTCGCTATATACTGCTGATCTACCTAGACCCAATGAAGAACATATGGATGACCCCTCGAAGGCTTTAATTGCAACATATGCGGACGATATTGCGGTTCCTTATAACTCGAAAAATCACCGAGAAGCAGCAGATGGACTACAGAGCTATCTCAATACACTGGAATTTAAAGGTTAATCCCATGAAAACCTCTAACCGCTGCTTCACGCCTAAAATGGTAATTCCCTGCATGCCTCCTATTCAGCTTGAGGGAGTAACCATAGAACAGCCAGCGCAAGCTAAATACCTCGGCATTACCCTAGACAAGCATCTCACTTTTCGGCCACATCTGAAAGCTACGGTAAAAAAATGTGGCCAAAGAATGCAACAGTTGCGATGGCTACTACTATGCCACTTAGAGCAAAAAGCATAAGCCACCACTAACTTATTAATCCTCGCGCGGAACTGCTCGAGGTTGGGCTATTTTATATTTGTAAAAATGTATTGTTAAGGTGCTAATCTGAATGCACGGCTTCAATGCTTTGATTAAACAGAAAAAAAATATAAATAAATTTAAGGTTTTTCCTTTCTGATTTTTTCTCTTTTGCTCTTATCATTAAATTAGTACAAAAGTGTTGCCTAATGAATGTAAATGTATAGAATAGGTTGTGCTTTTCGATTTTTCATTAGTTATACTCTTGAAAGTGTGCTTCAATTCTAGTTCTAAAATGCGTTTCACTGCTGATTATTTTTAAGTTATGTGGTAGCTCGTTCCACAGACGAACAGCAAAGATGAAAAAGTTATTTTCTGAACTGGATAACCTATATCTTTTGCAAACTATATTATTGGTTCTTCTTGATGAACTAAATGAGATTGTGTTATACAGATAATTCGGTTCTTTACGATTAATGGCTCTATGCAAGAAAATTAGAGTCCTAAGTTTTATCCACGAGTTAAGGGTCAGGTTAAAAATTTGGTTTAATGTTATAGATATATTACGCAATGCTGTTGAAGGCGACTTTTAATTTATTCTGGCTTGCGGTATCGCAGTTTCCGAATAATTCAACCCCATAAAATAATGAGGGTATCAGGTATGACTTTGCAATAAGGAGCTTGAGTTTGCCTGGGAGGAAATCCGGCGTCAAAGAGAGATGCCTTAGTGCACTATAAGTTCTTCCTACTGCATTATTAACGTGATTATGCTAGGGTAGAGTCTCATTGAGGGTTATCCCTAAATTATTTGCCTTCTTTACGTGATCGATATGCTCATTGTTGAGTTTCAATTTCTCTAGATTGAGTGGGTTAATTTTCTGTTTATATAATACCAGGCATTTAGATTTTTTCACTGATTTTTAACAGATCGTAGTTACAGACACTAACACATTCTTTTATTCTATTTAACGGATGACTAACATATAGCTGGATATCATCTGCGTATAAGTGAATCTCGCAATTTGACACGAAACATGGAAGGTCGTTAATATAAATAGAAAATAACAGAGGCCCTAACACTGATCCCTGTGGGACACCACGTTTTATTGACATAAAAGACGAAAAACTACACGAGGTGACAACTGCTTGATGGCGACCGGATAGGTACGATTGGGCTAGACTTATTGCGGAGTCAGAGAAGCTGAAGAGTCTTTTTAGTTTTGTGCAAAGTAATTTTGTAATTTTTAACAGTGATGTTATACAGCTTCTATTTTTTCTAAAGCCCGATTGTTTCTTCGTTAATAATGAGTTTTCTACCAAGAAGTTAGTAATTTGGTTGGCCATTAGCTGTTCAAATGCTTTTGAGAGAAATGGTAGAATGGAAATTGGCAGAAAATTATTGTCTCCCTTAGGTATAGGAATTATTTTTCCGAATTTCCATTTGTACGGAAAGCATGATGTTGTAAGAATGGAGTTAAAATTATATGTAATATGCTTTAACATTTTCGGGAGTTAAAATTTTAAAAATTTTGAGTGAATTTCATCAAGACCAGTGGCGTTTGACTTCACTTTGACGATGGAATCTAAAACATCACATTGACGTACACACATAAAACTAAAACTAATATCACAATTTATCGGCGAAGTATGGTTCAGGTACGCGTTTTCGTGGACTTCAGGTACATCTAAGTCTACAAATTTGCTATTAGGCCCATCTACGTTTACGTCAGATGTTAAAGAAGGTTTGCATTTCCCAATCCCTAACTTTTTTAGCTCAGTCCAGTCAGTCAGTTGATGATAGTGAATTTGGCAGAGTAATGGACACGTTTGGCATTTGTGATCTTCAGCCCTACTATTCGTCTATGTTTTTTATAATGTAAAAGGTAAGCCGCCGTCCTGTATCGTTTCCACTTTTTGTAAGCATGATCTCGGCTTTTTATTGCTCAACCGATATCTCTACTGGCTTGATAACTTTGTATCGCAGTTGCACAAAGGTATTAAGAAGATGCTGAATGTGTTTATTGAACAGTTCAAGCTGCTCGTCAACAGTGGGTTTAGTAAATTTTCGTCAAGGTTTAAGTTATCACAGTATTCATACAGTAGCCTATGGTCAATTTTCCTAAAGTCCCTAAAAGAGATTGCATGGTTACTTTGTTCTTTGTAGATGTCATACGTCAAGAAAATCATGTCGTGTTTAGAAAAGGCTGGTGCTGAAAGCTGGTCAAATAGGATAGCTTTTTTGGTGTCATTAACAAAAAGTACGACAAGGAGGGTATGACAAGTGTTGGAGAAGTGCGTCGGTAAAGTAGTGTTTACTAGTCCCATGCCAAGAGAGATCATATCGACCCTCAGGTGATGTTCAGTTAACATATTGCAGTTAAAACCTCCAGCTAGGACAATATTGTTGTGTTTTAGAGAAACCGAGTGAAATGTGTTCATGAAATCGCTATAGTCCGTTAACATGTTTGGTTTATAAGCACATTCTCGATAAGGATGCTTTCAGTATTGCTGTGAGTTGTTATCTTCAAGAACAGATATTCAATATTGCTGCCCAAGGGCTGTTTGCTAATCATCTGACATTTAAGACAGTTTTTTACATATATGGCCACACCCCCCGCATGCCCGTCAGAACGATAAACATTATACCCATCACAACATATAGATTGATCACTAAGACTAGAAACAAACCACGTTTCAGACACACAAACTACATCATCATTGGAATTGACAAATAAATGTCTAAACTCATCAATTTTTTTAACAAGACTTTGTGCATTGATGTGGCAAATATGTAGACCCTTATTTTGCTTGCATAGAACTCGAATAATGGTTCGACTGTTCGCTGTGGACACATGACTTAGGTCATCTGGCATGGATTCAAAAAAGCAATCAGACGTCCACGCATTTTACAACTTACAAAAGCACTAATGAATCTGCACACTATAAATACATTTACATTTACAATTAAGAGTATATAGAAAGAGCAATTTAGCAATTTGAAATGAAACTTAAAACTTATATTATCAGTGTTGGTTTATATTATTATATTTTGTATTTTTATATTTAAGTTGTCATATCTGAATTGTTGAAATTGAATTGTTCGTTATTTAAGTCAATAGATGTAAAATTAAATTGTTAATTTAAGCTTAAGTCATTGAAGTCAATATTGTCATAGCTTGCGCCACTGTACAAATGAGTGGTTTAATGTAAAACGGTATTAATCCAGCTGTTAACCTAAGCAATCGCGCCTTTATGGTTCCGAAAATAAACATTAGCTCTCTTCTCTTGTAACCACCGAACACAGCGGATGTTTTTTTTTCTTCACCAAGCGTCTACTTTTCCGCAGTTCCATTTGTATGCAAGTTATTTAACGTAAATTGACAGCTGCATTTATTTCGTTTTGTTTTCAAGAGCAGAATTACAGTCGGAGGGAGAGCGAAACTCACGCCCATTACAGTGAGCGAACTTTAAAAGCTCGTCTCTGCTTAGTATGGGCTTCGCACTCTCATTTTCCCTATGCTTCACGTGTACTGTGCCTCTTCGTGAGAAAACAGCAGCCACATGCTTCTGCTTCTTAAGCTTTATCGCTTCTTTTTAGATATTATAGTTGTCCCTTGTTAGCTGGTCATTAATATATATGGGGGCCGGAGAGTCGAAGCCTTAAGTTCAGTGGCTTTTTATGTTCGCTACGGTAGGCTGCGGCTGCCTTTAGCAACGTGGATTTTTCTCTCCAATTTTCGAATTTAATAATAATGTCGGGCTCAACTTCAGATACCTGTGTTTTCCGAGCACGAAAGATTTCGCGTATTCTCGGCGGTGGTGTGATGTGGATAGCAAAGCAGAGGGTATTGTACAATGTCCGCATGCTTTTCACCCTCCACGTGAGGGACCCCATGCACACGTATGTTACAGGCGGCATTGGCGTTAAGCTGCGTAGCGGGCTTCGCCTCCAACACCCCAACCCGCCTCCATAAAGTTCATCCGCTAATTTAGTCTGTCAACCCTGTCATGAAGTTGCTTTACTATACCGGCCAAATTATCAAATCGTTCCAGCAGCGCGTTGAGGATGCGCTGCTCAGCATCTCCCATCTGGGTGGTTATTAGGCTGGCCTGCTCCTCAAAACGAAGATCATGGCCAGAATCTTTGCTAATATTGCTTCTGACTGGCGGCCTTCCTTGAGGTCAGTGGTGGTGTTTTCACACGCGCGTTTGTTCGGTTGCGGTGTGCTTTGTGTGACTTTCGCTGAGTGTTTTCGTATTGGCGTTGTAAAGTCTGTTTGTATAGTTTAGCGCGCTTAAAAAACACTTTTTGTTGTTGCTGTGAGTCTTTTCTTTAATATGCCTTTATTGATTTAAAAGCAAACAATTCTTTAGGGAGCGCAATTAAATTGTGATTACAACTGCACACGTTTTCAAAAGAGTTCACCGTGAACATACAAAGTTGTATTTAATTTTACTATTTATAAATTTTTTCGGAGCTAAAGTAAAACACGTCTGCTTGCTTCCAACTTCGATACTATAAAAGGAGGCAACGCAGGTCCGAACAAGGCATCTATTCAAACATTACCAACGGGCTGTTTGGAATACTGGACTCAAGGAATACCCATATCAAAGAGGTCAAAATCACACAAAGGAAACGCTCCGAAGGCAAGTTACGCTACAAGACATTACCGGTGCTGGAAGCAGATTCGTGCTGTGTATCCATCGACAAACATAACCTGAAAGGCAAACAGTCACAACGCAGCCATCATCGCCACCATTCGCATCTACGTAACCCTGATTATCTCAATCGGCATCATGTTGTGGCTCCGACGTCCGCCAGACCGAGAGCCAACATCCAAACCACAGCAGCTACCGGAATTAACATACGTAAGCAAAGATTCAACACATCGACACATACATACCATTCCACTACTTTAAATACTCATCATATGAAAGATCGTCAAGTTTATGTACTCAGAAGCAAATTACACAAATAAGTAGTAAAGGAGCAAGCTCCAAAGAATTCTCTTCTGGAATAGTTTAATTCCACCAATGCACAAAAATAAATACATATACCGACAGTACATGCGATTCGCGAACACTATTGTCTAAACGACATTACCGGTCGCCACAAATCGACACATGCAACTGTTCTTGAAATAATTTACAATCGCCAACGTCACACAAGCACTTGCATTCGCGAAATTTGACCTTGAGTTCCCTCAACGGCCGGTCTTAGTGACCAACTTTACTGCATTAAACGAAATATTCAAGGCAGTCTCACAGAATACAAATGCTGACATGCATGTTTTATTTCAGAAAATTGTGGTAGGCAAGTTGGGGGGGAAAATGTTGCGACGCGGCATAAACAGAGCCGACACTTCAGTGCACCTGAATGTTGCGACGCGAATGAGTATATGAAATCTCATCAACGCAACGCAAACAGGTCTTCAATTAAATAGTTTGGCAACACATGATATACATATAAGTACACATAAACCTTTACACCCATATTGTTTTGGCATAGATAATATTGGCACCATAGTCTGCACGCGCACACGAATTACAGGTGCATTGACATTGACCAGCCAACATAAGCAATAATAATAAACACGAATAAGACACATATTATTATGCTACCCCAGCATAAGACCATCAATCAGATACAGGTCATATTTCCGTGCATTACATTAATAATTAAAAGTGAAACACCTGCCTCTGTCTGACATTATACATTTTGGTCTGCTATACGATCGAAATTATTCTTTGAGGGACTTATGACTTCTTTTGTTTTTGTAGTTTTTGTTGGAAACTGCCTGACAAACTTCGTAAACGCATATATTACATCAAATATGTTTTAAGTTTCTCTACCTTTGTCTGTGGACCCAAAGCGATTTACATGTATTGCCTCAAAAGGGGTAGTATCTTTTGGAATATAATGTAGCATCCCTTCCTGCTTTTCATTTTTCTCAGAATATGCAATACATTTCCAACAGTTATCTATGTGTCTCTTAGCTATTTCTTTGACTTTGGGAAACCAATAACTTTTCAGTATAATCTCTGTCATTTTTATACCCTGTACCCAAAGGGTAAAAGGGTATATTAGTTTTGTGTGAGTGTATGAATGTAACACACAGAAGGAGGCGTGGCAGACCCCACAAAGTATATATATTCTTGATCAGGATGACAAGTCAAGTCGATATAGTCGTGCCCATGAGTCCATCTGTCTGTCCGTCTGTCTGCCCGTCTGTCTGTATGAACGCAAGGAACTCAGAAAGCATAAGAGCTAGAATAATCAAACTTGGTATCCAGATTCTCCTACGTCCGGGAAAGGGCAAGTTTGTTTATTTTTCCCGATGCACCTCCCCACTTCCCCGCTTTTCACGATATTCTATAACTCCCTTTATTCTTAGAATTTGAAATTCGGTAGTCACATCCACTTAGTGATTATATATCCGTATCCCAAGTTTTATTGTGATAGGTTGATTAGACAGAAAGTTATAGCCATATAACCAAGCCCAAGCTCTGTCCGCAGCTGTATTTGTTGCTGCTTTGACATAATTATGTAATGCACACATATATATGTACAAGTACACAAACACGCATAGGCACGATTCTGATGTATGTAAATGTATGTATGGGATATTTTATATTCAAATTATATTATATTTAATAAATTAATAAAATTTTTTTAATAAATGTTTTTTTTGTGGGGGTGGTACAGGGTATTTAAGAGTTGAGCCTGCTCGACTTTAGCATTCCTTTCTTGTTTCTATTCCAATATGTCCCAGCTCATCATGATACTTGAATAGCACATGATTTTCCATTTCCTCTGAAACCATAAACAAGAGAACCTCATTATTTTTATACCCTGTACTCGTAGGGTAAAAAGGGTATATTAGGTTTGTGCAAAGTATGTAACATGCAGAAGGAAGCATCTCCGACCCCATAAAGTATATATATTCTGAATCAGCATGACGAGAGAAATCGATCTTGACATGTCCGTCCGTCCGTCTGTCCGTCTGGATGAACGCAAGCATCTCAGAAACTATAAAAGCTGGAACAACCAAAGTTGGTATGCAGATTCTTCTAGGTCCGAGAAAGGACGAGTTTATATATATATTTTTTTAATAACCCCCCCCTTCCCCCGCTACAGAATTTCGTCAATAGCGTTCACATTTCAAAAGCTACCTAAACCAAACTTTGCACACATCATTTAATATAATTATCTACTGCTGTTCAAAATTTCATTCAATTCGGTCAATTCTAAGAAAAGTTATTAGCGAAACAAATTCTCGCCAGTACACCCCCACAAACTGCAGCAACAAGTTCGTTCTTCTTCTTCCTCTTTTTGCTGCTGCTATGGGCGCATATAACTCAGTGACGGAAGTTTACCTGGGTACAGGGTATTTCACTGTCGGGCTTGCTCGACTGTAGCGTTCTCTCTTGTTTTTTCCTATATATGACTCCATTTCTCATTTCATATCGTGTGTGATCATTTTCTACTAACTCTTCTTTCAACTTCTTTAACTTGTTATCTCTATTCTGACAAATAATTAAGTTTTTTTATAGCCTGTACCCAAAGGTGAAAGGCTATACTAGTTTTGTGCGCATGTATGTAACACACAGAAGGAGGAATGGCAGACCCCACAAAGTATATATATTCTTGATCAGGATGAGAAGACGAGTCGATATAGCCATGTCCGTCTGTCCGTCCGTCCGTCTGTATGAACGCAAGGATCTGAGAAAGTATAAGAGCTAGAATAACCAAACTTGGTATCCAGGTTCTCCTCCGTCCGAGAAAGGACGAGTTTGTGTTTTTTTTCCGGAGGCACCCCTCCACTCCCCCGCAATTCGTGTTTTTTCTTATAACTTCCGTTATTCTCGGAATTTTGAAATCAATTCTGGTAGGTACATCCAGTTAGTACTAATGTGTCCGTGTGCCAAATGTCATCCATAAGTAAAATCGCTGCTCATACGCTGCCTGCAGCTCTGTCGGCAGCGCTGCCCGCAGCTGTTGTTGTTGTTGCTGATTTGGTTCAACTTTGTGCTGCATACATACACGCATATAAACACGCATAGGTACGTGATGTAATGTATGCTGTTAAAACTGAACATAAACATGTATTCTAATTTAATTTAATTATAATTTTTAATAATTTATTTTTTTTTTTAATCTGGAGGACTGCACGGGTCATATTTTTGCCGAAAGCAGGCAAATGCAGTCACGTGCAGCCGAAAGACTACAGGCTGATAAGCCTTATCTCATTCCTGCTAAAAACACTAGAAAAGCTTCTGGAGCTCCATATAAGGGAGAGTCTCTACCCACCCAGTGGATACAGCGCTACACTCCCTGGTAGCCTGTATAGAAAAAACTCTCCACCACAAAGACTATGCAATGGGAACGTTCTTGGACATCTCTGGTGCATTCAACAATGTGTCAACAGATGCCATCATGCGAAGTCTTAGAGCCAAAGATACACACGACGAAATTTACACATGGATTCAAAACCTGCTGGGCAGCAGACGAGTCCATGTGGAATGGGGAACCACAATCATAACCAATAGGGTACATGGAGGCACACCACAAGGTGGAGTCCTATCGCCGCTACTTTGGAATCTAGTGGTTGACGAACTGCTCAAACAACATCGCGGGAAAGCCCGTATGCTGATGACATAAGCATAATTATCACGGGAAAGTGTCCATCGACTATCAGCTCAGTCATGGCCACAACTCTGCAAGAAATACTAAGGTGGGCAACAGGCGTAGGACTAAGTATCAACGCAGATAAAACGGACCTCATTCTCTACACAAAGAGATACAAGGTACCAAGATGGAACCCACCGAGGGTGAACGGAACCCCAGTTACCCCGAAAAAGGAAGTCAAATTCTTCGGTACAGTATTCGACAGCAAACTGACGTGGAGGGCCTATATCGAAGTAAGAGAAAAGAAAGCAACAAATGCACTCTATGCATCGCAAAAGATGCTGGGTAGCACTTGGGGCCTCTCACCAAAACTAACGCATTGGATCTTCATATCAGTGGGTATGGTGGCAAGTCATGGAGAAGTCCACATACTTGAAACTGATGGAGAAGACTCCGCGGCTGGCACTCGTATGCATCACAGGAGCGCTGAGAACCACCCCGACCAAGGCTCTAGAGGCGTTACTCGGAGTCACTCCGCTTGACATACACGCGCGCCTACCTGCAAAAAAGACAGCTCAAAGACTTTGCGCAATAGAAAACTTCGCCCTACAGGGCTATGGACACAGCTCAATCGGCAGGGAGCTTCTCAGTAGTACAGACTACACTGCCCCGCAAGCAAGATTCAAGCACACGTCAACATCAATGGGATCAGAGGACTGGCGAAAAGGCCTGAACCGACGCTCAACCAATATATTCACGGATGGCATAATGGCTCCAAGATGGAGGCAGGAACCGGGGCGGCTATATACTGTGCAGAGCCAGTACTCAAACATTCGTATAAGCTGCCGGACCACTGTAGCATCTTCCAGGCGGAAATATTCGCAACAGGGAAGGCTGCAGAGGTAGCACTCCAACTGCAAAACACAGAAGAATGCATCAACATCTTCGTGGGCAGCCAAGCAGCCATTAAATCACTACAGGCGCCAATCATTAGCTCCAAAACGGTCCTGGCAAGCAGGGAATCCGTGGATAGATTAAGCGCCAGGAAGAAGGTGCACATCTATTGGGTCCCCAGCCACCAGGGCATTGAGGGCAATGAGATGGCGGACACTCTAGCTAAGCAAGATATCTCTCTGGCCCAGACCGATATGAACTACCTACCGATACCACCTAGGGAGCTCCATAGCAGATGGGAGCAGAAGGCATGGACCAAGGCAGATGAACAGTGGATCAACACAATCAACTGCAAAATAGCGCGCACGATGTGCAAGGGTAGAGATAGAAATCTAACCCGATTCCTACTGCAACTCCAAAGAAAGGAGTGCAGACTTATAACTGGCCTAATAACAGGTCACTGCCTAGTAGCGGCCCACGCCAAGAAGAGAGGCATCACAGCTGAAGACAGATGCAGAAAATGTAAGGAACCCGAAGCGATAGAAACGGTTGAGCACCTTGTATGCCACTGCCCAGCGCTCTATACTTACAGAACCAGGTACCTAAACGCACATTAAAGGACGCAGCTAAATGTTCCCCGAAAGCACTGCTGGCGCTTGCAAAACAAAGAAAGCTGCTTATGGAATTCTAGCGATAATCCCCTACCGACCGCCAACTATCCGGCATCGCTAAGGACCACTTAGGTCTATGTGGGGCTGCCATCGGCAGCCCACCGGGTTAACCTAACCTAACCTAACATAAAAAACATTTAATGATACATTTATTTTCAATAATGTTAAATTTTAATTTTTCAAAATCCCCATGTGTCCGTATGCCAAGTTTCACTATGATAGACCGATTAAACAAGAAGTTATAGCCGTAAATATATTTGTTGTTGATGCTGGTGCTTTGGTTGACTGCAAACATGCTTACACAGACACGAATAGATGCGCATAAACATACATACACTCACTTAGACGCAATTGCTTTGTATATGTGTATATATTGTATATTTTGAAAATATGGGCGAGGTGTTTTTGGGTATATTTTTTTTATTTTCCATCAAAGTTGAAAAACACCCTAAAATTAGGTAGTTTGAAAAAAACCGTTTTCTAGATAACTGCAAATACAAAAGACGTAGTTTTAATTAAATAATACATACAAATAATACATCTAGTAATACAGACCAAAACATTACTGATTCGTCTCATATTTAAGCAAATATATTACTAAAAAGATGCAGTATTTGCATAAAATTGCGGACTAAATAAAGGGTCAACTTTGAGAGCATATATCTCCTAACCTATAATTTCTTTCGGTTTCTTTGAAAGTGAGATTTTCGTAATCTGTGGGAAATTTACTATTAGATACGTTTATTCAAAATCCCCAAAGCGTTCATGAAATATTTGATTTTCGCAAGCTGTTTCGGCCTGAGGCCCTACAGTGCGTCGTTGCCGACGTCGTTGCGAAATTCGTCGCTATGGCACTGTGGTTTTTTCCTTGCAAGTTTTGGCTGTTTCAGTTTTTTCGTTGCTGTAGCCACTTGCTCTTGAATAATGTCCACCGTTGGCCCTGCTCCCCGCACTTCAATTTGGACTTCACTAAGTGGAGCTGCTAAGCTGGCCTTGGTGCTCTAGCGCATATTCCCAATTGGTTAAGCCATTCTTTTAGTTGCACTGCTGAGTATTTATTGGCATCGATTTGTTCTATTAAGCCATTCTTTTAGTTGCACTGCTGAGTATTTATTGGCATCGATTTGTTCTATTGTTTTTGTCGATTTAAATTTTATATGTACTTCTTTAAACGTTTAACTTCGTTGGGCTTCAGAGGCAAAAAAATGTCCGTTAGAGTTGTAGGCTCGGTCTCTATCCCACTTCTGAAAGTTTGTAGCCAGCGGGACACATGCGCACCTTTTGCGTTTCATAAATCGACTGCCTGTACTAATATGTACATATTGCTTATATTCTACTTTGCTTACTACATAATAAATCATAGAATGGTATTTTTGTACCCTGAAGGAGACATTTCTAATCCCCTAAATTATATATATATATATATATATATATATATATATATATATATATATATATATATATATAATATTAATTTTTAATATATATATATATATATTAGTATTCTTAGCCAGCATGACGAATTCATCTAGACATGTCCGTCCGTCTGGATGAACTCCTGGATTTCGGAAACGGTTACGCGCACATTAACCTATATTACTCTGTACATTAAATGCAAAGTATGAGTATATTAGGTTTGCGCGAGGTGCAGAATGTAACAAGCATGGCACTTCAAAATAAGATATCGCGCATAACTATAGCCGCACAACAAAAATGCGAAAACCATTTGAAAGAGCATCAAAATATATATTAAGAGAGGTATATTCGCACTTGACTTCATTAAAGCGCGTGCAACGGCCCTGTGAGACACTTTTAAGTGACACTTAGCCTTGCAACGCTCACCAAACGACGCTAGTTCCGCTGATTTATCTTCGGATTGGGCCCTCCCGTATTTTTTTGTGCAAATCCACTTTTATTTTTAATAAAATTTCGGACAAAGTTATCAGAGCGACCAACCGCAAGAATTCGACCCATTTTAACATCAGAAAGCACTGATCCTCTTGTAATTTTTTATAGTGATTTTTCATTCCAATTTGGTACATAACTCCAGTTATGATTATGTGTCCATATGCCAAGTTTTCCATAATTCGTAATTTTTAGAATTTTTAATTTTGGCTAATAGTCGGCAGTCGTCCGCAGCAGACGCTTAATTATTCATATATACAAATTGTACCTTTCTCTGCGAAGCAAGAAGCGCTAAACGTTTAATAATTCTTATAATGTTTGATTTGATCGCGCTCAATATTTGCTCTCTTTGTACATTTCCTTTTGTTATCCTTTTCTTAGTCTCTGCAGCTGCCAGTGCAGCTGCAATCGAAGTTAGTTGACCTAGATTCGCCAATCTAACGTGCCAATCTAACGCTTCTCGCTGTGCTTTTGTACGAGACAACGCACTTCTACTTTTGCGCATATTGTTTAAAGGCTCAACTATTTGGGTTGGTGGCCTCTTAAATTCGTGTATATCAATTCGGTTTATAGACAAACATAATTGGCCCTGAGCTGCAAAATATACATATGTACATTTAAAAAGAAATCGTTCTTGTTTTAATTGTCGTGTCTGACGCCCGCTTCAGACAAAACCCATAGACTAAAAAAAGCTCCCGAAAAAGCTCGGTGCCTCAACACCTACAGTTAGTGATTATGCCGTTTTCTAAGTTACATCATGATACGTCAATTTGAAAGGAAGTTATAGCCATATACAAGTATGTTCTCTCTACCCAAGCTCTGCCCGCAACTATTGTTGTTGTTGCTGGTTTGGCTCTGCTCTGTACTGTACATTGGAATATAAACCTTATAGTTTTTCTGACCAATCTGACTTAATGTACATTACATTTTTCGAACATCACAATTTGTTGAGTTAAGTCTAAAGTTGTGAGGCAAACGAAAGTTAAAAATAAAATACATATACTCAATTCTTGTTTTAAATAAGTTTGAAATAACTGTGTATTAATTACACAAACTTGCCGAAAATTGTGTGTCGCCGATTTGGCAAGTCTGTTTGTTAGCGAAAATGTGAATGGTCATAAACTGCCATTTTAATATAAAATACGGACCAGGGGAAAAAAATGTAAGTACATTTTTGTAGTTTCTGAATTCAATTTCATTCAATTTCATTTCATTCAATGCTAATTTTTGCAAAACATAGATCGCCACAACAGAACCCAATTTACGTTAAATTTATGGAAGTACACCCCGTAATTGCGAAAAATTCGAAATAATGTTATCAAAAATGTAAAATAAATTTAAATTTTATGGTTTTATGGTTATCAGATGCACTTCATAAACATTTGTATTTTTTCTACAATTAATTGGCGTTTCCGCAAATGCTCGCGGGTTAATATTAATGGAAATGGCATATTTGTTTTTTAGTTAACATACAAGTAGTAGGTTACAGAATTTAAACACAATTAGTCGGTCAAATGTACTCGTCTTTCGAAGTTCTGTGGTACCGACCAATTTGGGAGTTTTCAAAAACAAACTGTAGCCGAAACCACCGGAGTTTTCTGTGGCAGCCCTGATTGGTTCAATTTCTATATAAATGTGCAGTTATACACCCTTTAGTTTTAACCCACATACACTTGGTATTTGAATACCAATGGAGGTAAAAATCAATAAAAATTGTTGTTACTTTTTTTAAAAATAATTTTCTTAATATTTTTAGTTTCTGTAATTATTCTACCAACTTTAGCTTCTCCACTTGTTTTTATTTAATTTAAATAATGCATTAATTTATCAAATTTCAGATGCAAAGTTGTTTAAAACTAAACTTTGATACTCAAAAGCATGTGAAGAAAGATGGAACAAGAGTAAACCTGGAAGGCGAAAGTGAAAAGTAAGTACATAAACAGATTATTATGTTTCTCCTATATAAATAAATTAAAAGAGGACCAATGTGACGAATGCCTTTTTAAAAAAGACTTTGCGCCAAAAACAAAAAAGTTTTCCGTCCGATTTTACGTTTCCATTGTTGTTTGTTGTTTATTTTGTTTTATTGTTTATTTTTTTTTAATGTATACCCTATACCCAAAGAGTGTATTATAGTTTATTCCACTGTATGTAACGTACAGAAGCAGCTGTTGCAGACCCCCAAAAGTATATATGTACATCCACATAAGATTTTCCAAAACTAACGTAATTCTTGAACATTTTAACTCTAATTTGGCAATTACATCGGGATAGTTCTTAAATGTTCATGTCATCATGATAGGTTAGGTTAGGTTAGGTTAGATGCGGCAGCCAGGGTGAGTACCCTGACACACTTAGATCCTCAAGGTTGGCCCATTGTGATACCGCGTGGACTGATCCACTTCCCAGTTTCCCGTGGTTAACTGCGTGTCTTCGCTTATATTACATCCATCCAGATGCCTGGATGAATTTGAAAATGTCCCTCGGTTTCTTTTCAGATAATTCCGATAAGTCCGGGAAAGTGCTAGCCCTTAGAAAACGCTGTCTCGTCCTTAATAGAGCTAGACAGTCGCAGAAGAGGTGGGTAACAGTTTCCTCCTCTTCTACGTCTTTACAAATTCTGCAGAAGTCGTTGTGATAGAGCTCCAGTCTGGCGGCGTGGGTGTCGACCAGCCAGTGCCCAGTGATGGCTCTTATTGTGGTTGAGCATTGGATTCTGCTCAAATGGCTGAGGTCTGAGGAGCGGTTCTGAATCGTTGGTCCACATTTGATCTGCTACAGAATCAAAGTGTTTCCGAACTGATAGTCTGCAGCTGGCCATTGGTATACATTCTCCTTGTCCGGAAGGAGAGAGACAGTGGTACCATGTCTTGCCAGCTCATCTGCTATACAATTTTCCTCAATGTCCCTGTGTCCTGGAACACAAATGAGGTAAAAAGACACTGACATCGAGTTCGATGTGATGGAGTTTAGGGATTTTATTGCCGCTTGGATATCCGAGTATATACAGATTTCTCTGGTGTTTGCTGCTGAGAATTGCAGTGTGAGAAGAGCTTCCTTATAGCTAGAATTTCTGCCTGGAACACACTACAATCAGGTCAGGAAGTCTGAACCATTTTTTGCTACATAGTTCTTCGCAAAAGACGCCAGCACCTTCGCGATTGTCTAGCTTAGAACCGTCTGTGTATACTTTTATGGAGTTGCTGGGACCCGGTGGGCCATAATTTCAATCTTCCCTTGAGGGAATGATGGTGTGAAAAGGAGTATGGAGGTACTCCTTGGGGTGCAATAGTCAGTGACGTTGTTTCCTCTCAGATTTTTGGCATGGCCGAAGTGTTCCTCTGACCATTGATTGGTTTCTCTCACGCGAAGAGCCGTCAGCGTGGTATTCATCTTCCCCATGAGATTTAGTGGGAGTGTTCCCAGGATCGCATCTAGAGCGTCGGTTGGAGTAGTGCGTAAGGCACCTGAAATGTATAGTTCAGACTGTTGTTGAACCTTAGTCTCTGGAGAGGTGATTTTTTTTACAGTGATGGCCACCAAATTGAGACCCCATACAACAGTATGCGTCTAATTATCGCGGTATAAAGCTAGTGTACTACATATGGGGCCATGCCCCATTTCAGTCCAATGGATTTCCGACAGGTATAGAGCGCGACTGTGGCCTTCCTCACTCGGTCTTCGAAATTCAGATTCCAGTCCTATCTAGTATTAAACCTAGATATTTGGCCGAGCAGCAGAATGATAATGGTACCCATTTAGTAGTGGGGGACGGAGTAGTGGAATTTTGTATTTCCTTGTGAAAAGGACTAGCTCTGTCTTGTTTGGGTTTACACTAAGGCCACTTGACGTTGCCCAATTTGACAGTGTGCTTAAGGCATCGGTCATGAGTTCGCACAGTGTTTGGGGAATTTATCCGAAAAGGAGATGGTCACGTCATCTGCATTGGCTACAGCTTAGCATCCCCCTATTCCCTCCAAGGATCGGAGAAGTGTGTTGACTGCCACATTCCAAAGTAAGAGTGAGAGAATGCCGCCCTGATTTGTTCCGCAACTTACGTATCTCGATATAGTGGGCGACCCCAGCGTAGCCTTGATAGATAGCTTGGTGAGCAGCTGTCTTATCAATTCTGAGATGGATTTGTCTATTCCTAGGTCCGTCAGCGAGTTCATGATAGCGTTTGGGTACACGTTATTAAAAGCGCGTTCTATGTCTAGGAAAGCAGTGATGGTGAAGTGTTTGATATTGAGAGATCTCTCAATATTCGAGATATCGGCATGGAGTGCCGTTTCTGTTGATCTGCCGTTGCAGTTGTTAGCGTGAAAGGTGAGAAAGCGGGATCTTGCTTCTTAGGTAGAGACCTAGGCGTCTCTCGAATGTTTTTAGGAGAAAAGGTGGAGTTTGGAAAATGGGTTCCTAGAAGCAGACCAAGTGGCTCTTCACTTGAAGTTGTCCATAACTTATCTGGCTTCTGGAGATAACCAAGCGTTGAGGGTGTTTTCGAGAGAACCTTTCGAAGCCTTGCGGCGTCAGTGGTGTTCTCAATGTCAGAGCAGAAGTCCTGCCAAGACGAGCGTTTTGCCTGTCTGAGTATTTTCTCGTACTCTGACAGACTTTGTTTGTGCGCACACCAGTATAGCTTTCCTCCCTGGGATGTGGCTGCATTGAAAAGTTTCCTGACCTTTTTCTTTGACTCAATTAGTTGTGGAGTCCGCCAGTGAATTTGGTAATTAGAGTCGAGGTTAACTCGACTGTGTTTGGGCCCGAAGGTGGGTAATCTGATAATAGCTTGCATAATTGATTTAAATACGAGGACCAGTTGGTGCGTCTAGGATTTCTTGTCACAACTGATCGTTTGTTCTTATACTTGTAAGAATCTTCGAATTGAATGTATCTGTGGTCAGAATAGGAGTGTTCTATTAGAGCTCTCCATTTTGAAATACGATTATAAAGCGCGTGTGACGCTAGTGTGAGGTCGAGAACCTGGCTTCGATTCTTAATCACAAGAGTGGGATCTGAACCCATGTTACATAGCAATATGTTGGCTGATAGAATATGGTTAAAAAGTGACTCAATCCGTTCGTTTATGTCAGTGCTTCCCCACTGAGTATGATGTGCGTTGGTATCGCATCCAATGAGCAAATCAATTTTATTCTGCCTGCTGTCATCTATGACTTGTCTTGTCAGAGGAGGTGAAGGATTCGCTTCCTCATATGCCATGTTCGTCGAGCATATTCTCAGAGGCATTGGCTTTGCCTCTATGCATGCCGCTGTGTTATCGCCATCGCTAAAATTGGGTAGCAGAAAAATATTTATGTTGTTTTTTTGTTAGAATGCAGGTGCGGGTCTTGCCTGTGTTTATTGGTACAGTTAGCTTGTACTATTTCGTCATCAACCCAGAAACTTTGCCTTTATAGATCCAAGGCTCCTGGATGTTTTCGTCTTGACTTAGACGAAGTTGTAGAGCAGCAGATGCTGCTTTGCAGTGGTAGAAATTAATCTGCAGAAACCCCAGAGGCATCTACATCCATCACCACCACTGTCTTGTCGACGTCCTCATCATCCAGGATGGAATCGTCATCGTCTTGGCCGAGCGTAGCGGGCCCTCTGGCAAGCTCTGACGGCTCGGAGGAATACCCCTCTGGAACGACTGGTTCCGCGTCCATTAATTCGGCAGCGTCTTGAGTGGTGGTCTTGCCACTCGCTGCGTCCGATCGGTAGACTCGTATGGCTACGGATTTGTAGCCATACCTGGCCATCCCACCGTTCCTTGTCGGCTCATCTGCCGATTCTTTGCTTGTAGTAAGGACGATCTGGCGTGTGGTACCTTCTGCCTCCTCTACCTTGAACACAGTCCAGTCGTTCCGTTGCGGGTTGCAGATCTGAAGTATCTTCAGGATCTCTTCTGGTTTTTCCGGTTTGGCCGACACCCTGACTCTAGCTCGAGGTCTGTTGGGTACATCGCAAGAGTCTACCGCAATTAACTTAGCGCCAGGATACACCTCTGCCAGTGCAGCTGTGGACTTTTTGTAGGCTTCGGCCGACCACTTGTCATGGCAAGCGATGGCCTTTATTCTGCTCTGGTGCCAGCCTGCATAATCTCAGATCGGTGGTGGTCCTCTATTTGCTGCCAGATCTATCATTTTCGACCCCTGTCTATCTGTGTCTTGCGATAAGACCCTCCTTGCTGCCCATGTCTAGGACACCAATGAGGATCTTATCCTTCGCCACTTCTGAGATGAGAGCTGGAGGTTCCCATCCTATTGACGGTCAAGTCTATGACCGTTTGAAAAGAGGGATTTGTGGTTCCGTCTGGCTTATGGCGAGTTCCGGTGTCAGTTTTTGTTTTCAAATGTTTATTTTTGGAAGATTTCATTATTTTGATTCCCACGAGTAGTCCGGTAGGGGTGGCCACCCGTGGCATAGCCCGGTTACCACGGGAAGCCAGACTTAAACTGGAGGTCGGCAGGTATCCAGAGATCGCATAGTAAGACTGAGTCAGCCACGCATCCATCGGCCTAAGCTGTTCCGCCTTGGATTGGAGAAAATTTTATAAAGTTTTTAGCTCTCGCCCGACTATTATTACTCAGCACCACATGGCAGAAACATGACCGTGCCACTGGCCTGCTTCCAGCCGCCCTCGTGAGGAGAGTATAGTCGCACTACCAGTGGTGTATCACAATAACGGCGCATACCACCTCGCTTGGTGGTTATACGTGATCCCCTTGTGATATCCATTGGCTGACGATTAGTTCTAAAGAAATTTATAGCCATAAATGGAATTTTTGCACAAGTTCTGCCAGCATCTGTTGTTGTTGCTGCTGGTTTTGCTCAACTCTGTACTGCACATGTACCCACGCGCAAAAGCGCATCTAGGCGGAAATATACGACAATAATTACAATTAAACTGTATCTATAAATATAAAACAGTTTGTCCTGAGTGACTGGTTGATGGTTACCCACGGTAAGAACTAGGAAGCTGAAAGTTGGCCTCAAGTATCCTATCAAAGCGAAGGTGCGCACTAAGAAGGGGATTTGAATGGAATCCACATTTTTTATTCGATTGGCTTCAAACTTTGTTTTGTATTCTATGAAAGAATTCAAAAAACACTGCATACACACAAAATAAATACAATTTAAAACATTATATTGAGCCGCGTTAAAACGGGCAATATCTCATAATCTAGAACAATTCTATGGCCGTGGTCATGGTGGAAGAGCATTTTTTTTCTTAGCTAAATGGGTCCGTTTTTTCTTCAATTTGGCGTCAAATTGACCCATCGCGCCGACAGCTTTCTCATGCCTAATATTTCATGCAGGATATACCTCACGCGATGTCTTGATATTCCTACTTTCTCAGCTATCTCGCACACCTTCATTCGACGGTCTGCCAATACGAGATCATGGCTTATTTAAAACCGACGTGCAACCACGTTAAAATTCATTAAAACAATTTTTGACGATTGCCATCGAAGGAGAAGCGTTATCTTACACAACATCCAAACAACAGCGAACGCGCCCGCTTGCGATTCTTGTTCCTAACTAAGCAAGGAAAATAAAATTAAACTAACAAAGATGTCACACGTTTACGCGGACTTTTGAATGGCTAAAACTTTGGTCTACAAGTGGCATACCCTAAAGTGGGTATTAGCACGGTAGCGACTATAAGACTATAAAATAACCCTCGTCGACGACGTCCGATGGGGGTAATAATTTCGGTAAGCATTCAAAAAGTATAAAAAAATAATATTGAAAGATACCCGCCTAAAGAAAAAACGCGTAAGGCACGATGCTTGTTAGCACTTTCTCATGGTCTGGTACATATTTGATGTTGATGCGGCAATCTGGTGTTTGACTGCGTAGTAATAGTGGGACGCAGGAGTCGATACAGCCCTATCTATCTGTTCGTAGATCCTAGATCTCAAAGACTATAAGAACTAGAGAGACCCAATTGCCCACAAATATGCCTTATATGTGTACGCTGTGCAAGTTTGTTTTATTTTTTCATCCTACCCAATCACCCGATAATGGGGATTTTTCGTAAAGCGTATAATCATCTATATCCCGGAAAATATAAAACTAGGGAGACCAAATTTGCTTGAGGTGCGTTATATGAATTCGCAGAAAATGTTTATTTTGAAATATCCTTCCCTTTCCCCTCCACCGCAATTAGTGATTTTCCATAACTCCCATAATTCTTGGAATTATTGAGTCAAATGCCAAGTTTTATCATGATAAGCCGATTTGGAAGGAAGTTGTACCATATATGTTCTTTCTGCCCAAGCGCTGCTCGCAGCTATTGTTGTTGCTGCTCCTTTGGTTCAACTTTGTACTAAATACATGCTAACTCACTCAGACACAATTCCTATGTAAATGTGGAATTATAGAATAGGATAGGTTGGCGAGGATATGGATATGAACCTGGATATGGTGGCATGAATGCCTACCAGGTAGTGCGCGGTGATGGCTCTGATTGTCGCCAAGCAGTGGCTTCTGCTGAGCTTGCAGATCTTTGCTGAGCATTTTTTATCGCGGATAGGCCACGTAAACGTGTGATTTTATGGGCGTGAAGATCGTCGTTCCACATTCGATTTGCGACCGCTTCGAAGTGGTTCGAACTGGTAGTTTACAATTGGCTATCGGTATACCGATGCTTTCCTTATCCGGAAGGATAGGGACGGCAGTACCGTGTCTTGTCAGCTTTACAGTTTCTCTCAATGTCCCTATGTCCTGGAACTCAAACGCGGTACACTGAGCACTGTGCTGCCATCTCGTGAGGAGATCTGCCACAGTTCTGCACTATTTTTGAATTAGATGCTACTGCACTAAGGGATATAATAGCCGTTTAACTATCCGTATAGATGCACATGTTTTTAGTTTTTGTGTCTATGCTTAATATAGTTATGAGAGCCTCCTGAATAGCGAGAATTGAAAAACGCTACAATGATCTGGGAGTCCAAAGGAATTGTTTATATTGATTGTTTCACTTTAGATACCGCCGCCGACGCGGTCTTCTAGCTTGGAACCATCAGTGAAGACTCTAATAGAGTTGTTTGGGCCCGGAGGGTCAATGGCCTATTCTTCCCTAGGTGTATGAAGTAGTGTGATGATATACTCGTTAGGAGTGCAGTAGTCAGTGACTGAGGGGATTAGGTCGCAAAGCTGCCAGAGTGGCGCACGTCATGTCCATGAGCTGTATAAGGAGTATTGCTAGAATCGTGTTTAGAGCATCACTCGGGGTGGTGAGGAAATGGTAAGATCAGCCTGCGGTTATACTTAATTTAATCCGATGGATTTTCTACAAGTGTAGAGCGCGATTGTGACTTTTCTCGCTCTGTACTCAATATTTAGGTTACAGTAAAGCTTTCTGTCTAGTATCAAGCCTAGATACTTGGATGAATTGCTGAACGATAACGGTATCACATTTAGTAAAGGGGATGGAGAAGTGGAATTTTGTACTCCCAGTGAAGAGAGGTCACTTTTACTCGGGTTGCAACTCGCCGTCACCTATCTTCATAATGTGCAACGCGGCATCCTCCAATACCTTTTAAGGATAGTAGCAGTGAGGTTACCACCACGTTCCATAGGAGGGGTGAGATGACACCTCCTTAATGGGTTCTTCGACCCATGTATCTGGATACTGTGGACGACCCTAGCGTAGCACTGATAGATCGGTTGGTTAAAAATTTCTCAATATCACAGATAACAGCATGAAATGCAGTTTCTTTCGATCTGTTATTGCAGTAGGCATGTTGTGAGCGCAGTAGCTTCGAGAGCGGGACTGTGCTACGGAGGTAGAGGCCTAGTAGTCTCTCCAGCGACTAATTAGTGGAAGTTATTGAAAGTACCTTTCGTAAACTTGCGGCATCGGAGGTGCTTTCGATATCCGAGCAGAATTTCTGTCAGGAAGTTCGGTTCGCCTGCCTGAGTACTTTCTTGTACTCAGATTTTTATAAACAGTGTTGTTCCCCTCCTTGGGATCTGGCTGCAATAAAGAGAGTCCTGGCCTTTTTTTTTTACTCCCCCAGTTGGGGAGTCCACCAAGAGGCATCAGTTTTCCCCTCGGATTGCCGACGGGACATGATTTTTGTATAGCAGCTTAACAAGCTGTGGTTGAGGTAAAATCTTGAACCTGGCTACGGTTCTTTACCACGTATGTACGTGGGATCTGATCCTGAGTTGCAAAGCAATAAATTGGTAGAAAGGATATTGTTAAGTAGTAACTCGCTCCTTACGTTAGTGTCAGTGCTTTTTCACTGAGTATGATGAGCGTTTGCGTTAGGAGATCAATCCTTCCCCCGTTTGAGGAGGAGGGCCTAGTTCCTCGTATGTCATGTACGCGGAACACACCCTTAGCGACTTCTGCTTCGTCTCGATGCTTGCCGCAGTAATATCGCAATCGATAAAATTAGGAAGCAGAAAAAGTTCAAGTCTTTCTTAGTTAAAATGCATGTGTGAGTCTTGCCTATGCAATTTGCCACAATCAGCTTGTATCTCCAGCCCGGCAACCTAAATTCCGCAGATCCAAGGCTCCTGAATGAAGACTACATCCACTTCGTCATGGCTGAGACGAAGCAGGAGAGCAGCGGATGCTGCTTTACAGTGGTCGAGACTTATCTGAAGAAACCTCAGGGGCATCTTCTGGATGAATCTCCACCACCTTTAATCGGACTCCGCCGAGAATACGGGAAATTTTCCGGGCACGAAAATCTCAAATTTACCGGGTAGATCCCGATATAATAATTAAATTTGATAGCATTCACGAAAAAGCACGTTGCTGAGGGCCACTAAGCTTGCAAATGCATGGGTTCTCGCGTAGAGGCATAGTACATGTAAAACGTTTGAAGACTGAGAGCGTACAACCAATTCAAAGCAGAGACGAGCTTTTGAGGCTCGCTTATGATAAAGTGCATGGGTTTCTCTCGTCACCGTCTTCGAGTAGCAGTAGCTCTGCTTTGAACCCATTGCTAGCTTGCGCTAAGCTTATAGGTTTAAGTATAGGATAAATTGCTCTACTAATGTAAGCTTAAGTTTTTATATATGTCAATTGTGCAGTGCGTCTGCTCAATGGCAAAGTGCGTATGCAATCGATTGTTTTTAGATTCAATGTTAAATTACATAAGATCTAACACCACAGTGAACAGCCAAACTATGTTAAAGGTTCTAAGTAAGCAAGTTCGTGGGTATATAGTTTATCGTTCAGATCGTGGGGGTATGCGGGGGGTGTAGCCATATATGTCAAAAATAATATCAAAGCTAATGTGATTCGAAAACAGCCAGTAGACAGCTATGTTGAGTATTTGTTTGTACAATTATCAGACAATAGAAATATGGAAAACATTCTAGTTGGATGTGTTTATAGACCAAACAGAAACACTGACTACACTGTCCTGGTAGCCGATTTCAATAGCAATATGCTATTTGAACGACATTTAAGGAACGATATGGTGTTTCATGGCATGATGGTAGTGAACTCTACAGTACCTACACATTTCTCTAACACCTCTGATAACCTTCTTTCTTTGTAAATGACATCGCAAAAATGCTGCTATATGCCCAGCTCTCAACACAAGCTTTTTCCAAACATGAATTGATTTTCATAACTTACGATATTTTTTTTGGACCATACTGACCAATCATTTTTGTGAAAATGAGCAGATCCAACAATGACAACGTTCAGCTACCGTTCAATACTTTTGTGCCGCTGCGACACAAAGCAATCAGGCCAATAAAACATGAATGGTTTAATAGAGGTATCGGATGTGCAATAAAATGCAGGGACGATGCATGTAAAAAGTGGAAGAGGTACAAGATGACGGCGCACTTATCGCAATATTAAAAACTGAGGCATATAGTTGGGCCAAAAATAATTGAATGCGAAGCGTGCTCACTTCTCCTCGAAATTCTCCTCAGCCACTTCATCCAGACAAGTTTGGGCCGAAATTAAATTTTGACGTAGATGTAAACGAATTAAGCAATAAAGTTGTACAACTAGCAGTATCTGAAGTCCTTGAAAATGCATACCTGAATTCTACATCGCTATTAAACTGTGATGCTAGTTTTGGTTTTATGTGTGTACGTCAATGTGATGTTCTAGATGCAGTCCTTAAAGTTAAGTCCAACGCAATAAGCCTAGATGAGTTACACCCTAAATTTTTAAATATTTATAAATCACATACAAGGAGCGTTCCAAAGCAAACAGGACTTTTTGAATCTAGCGCCCCCTGGTGGCGCTATCTATATGTCGACTGGTGCGTTAGAATCTGCTATCTTTATTGATTGTCCAGTGAGAATTTCATGACATTTCATCTATTGGAAGTGAAGTTATTGCGTTTTAAGTGTCAGAATGTTTGTGTTATCGGTGCGAAAATTAGATACGAACAAAGAGCCAACATGAAATTTTCAAAGTGGTCGTGAGGACATAAATGACGATCAACATGTGGGCAAATCAAAATTCGTGATCACCGAAAATTCCATCGAAACTGTGCGTGAATTCATCAAAATCAGCCGAAATCATCATTGAAATTGATGGAAATGGAATTGAACATCTCCATCGAACATCTCCATTGAACATCGATTTATCGCATTTTGACCGAACATTTGGGCTTACGAAAGGTGTGTGCACGGTTTGTTCCGCACAAATTGACTGACGATCAAAAATTGCTCTCATCGATCGACGCTTGTGACCGATTATTTGACCAAAAATCACATTTTAACCATTAACCACTCGCCGTATTCACCTGATATGGTACCGGGCAACTTCTACCTTTTCGGAAAAATGCATTTGCGCATGAAAGGAAAGCGTTATACAGACGTAGAGGCCATTTAAAAGGCTTGCACCGGCTTACTGACTTCCATATCGGCCAACGAGCTAAAACACATCCTGTGTACGAAATTTAAAAGACTTTATAATTTCTCTGACTTTTAATGACTCTGACTCTTGTCCAGTAATATCTGTCCTGTTATCACCAAGCAGTTGTAACATCGCATAATTTCTCGTGTTTTTTTTTTAGTTATAAAGCGTTTAGTCCCTCAGGCGTCTGTCTTTGGGCCATTATTGTACTCAATTGTGTTCTGTGTCTAATTCAGAGTTACACATGTATGCAGATGATATTCAGATGTATGTTAGTCGTCCGTCATGTAGAATAGATGAATGTATTCGTGTCTGCAATGATGATCTCTTCAAAATCAGCAAATGGGCAAGTATTAACGGATTTGAGGTAAATCAAAATGTTTAGTAATATATAAAAAACAAGTAAGGAATGCTAAAGTTGAGCGAGCTCAACTCTTAAATACCCTGTGCAGCCCACCAAAAAGGAAAAAACGAAAAAAAAAACAATTTTAAATTTATATTAATTAAATTATTTAATTAAATTAAATACAAATTATTCAATACATATGTATATACAAAAGTGGAGACATGCTCATATACATTTTTAACAGCATACATTTACATCACGTGTCACTTCACAGCACAAAGTTGAAGTAAAGCAGCAACAACAACAACAGCTGAGGGCAGCGCTGCGGGTAGAGGTGCGGGCAGGGGTGCGGGCAGAGGTGCAGGCAGAGCATGGGCAGCGATTTTCTGTATGGCTATAACTTTCTTCAGAATTGACCAATCATGGTGCAACTTACGGATACATAAGCACTAACTGAATGTAACTATCAAAATTGATTTAAAAATTCCAAGAATTACGGAACTTATAAAAAACACGAATTTTGGGGGAGTGAGGAGGGGGGTGTATCAGAATAAAAAAAAAAGCTTGACCTGCCTAGGGCTCAGGGGAACCTGGATACCAAGTTTGGTCATTCTAGCTCTTGTACCTTTTGAGATCCTTCCGCTCATACAGACGGACAGGCGGACAAGAAGTCAATGGTCTGCCGCCTCCTTTTTCCTGTTACATACATTAGCACAAAACTACTATAGCCTTTCACCCTTTGGGTAGAGGGAAAACTATATAGCGCACTAAGGCGTCTGTCTTTGAAGCAGAATTTTCTTCCTGTAAAACTAAAGCTCCTTATTGCCAAGACATACCTGACACCCTTGCTATTTGATGAGATTGAAATTTTCGGAAACTGCGATGCTGTAAAATAAAAGTAGCCTTTAATAGCATAGCACGGTAGTGCTATCTTAAATAACAGTTAGCTATCTTAATGAAGTCTTCGATGCATATTCTCAATATTAAAGTATCATCGAAATTTGTAAAGGCATTTTGAGTTTTAATCTAGGGTATCTAAGGATACATTCATATTTCATAATAACAGTTTTCCCACCTTAAATTTCAGGCAATATTGGACTTATACATATGTATCTATAATTTGAGATTTATCACTTACAGTAGATTTGAGTGAATTAGAAGATTTATTTGCGTATTTGAATAACATCGACCGAAAATAGCTCACATATAATGATCACAGCCTAATTGCTGCACAATTATTTGGGCAATATATACCATATCTCTATATATATAAAACAGTTTGTCCTGACTGACTGATGGGTGATCAACGTACAGCCCAAACGGTAAAAGCTATGAAGCTGAAATTTGGACTCAAGTATCCTTTCATAGTGTAGGTGCCCACTAAGAAGGGATTCAAGCTCCAAAGGGGGGAAAACGAGCTCCAAAGATTGTCTGAAAAATCTGCATTTCTGCACCGATCAACTTTAAATTTGATTTTTATAATCTATATACAAACCAAACAGCATACTCGGATTTTCGAAATTTGTGGTGGAGCTTGAATTATTGGGGTTTTAATATTTATTCACCTTTTCAAATGAAAAGTTTGTGTTATAAATTTTTTCCGATCGATTTCAAATTTACAAACTTTAAATCTACAACTTTGCATTCGAGGATTTTCAAAAAATGCATTTTACAAATGCAGGCAGAACAAACAATACAAAATATCAAACAGTTGGGGACAACTAAGTATACATACACACACATACAAGCAGCTGTTCGTGTAGTTGCGTGCAAACGATTGAAATAGCCAAAGCAACATGTGAGACACTAATGTGTGAATGTCCATACATATGTGCACATCTATGTATGTACATATGTATCTACATATGTATGTATGTACATTCGTCTTGCACTGACAGAGCAAGAAATGTTAATTAATTAAAATTTATTTAACATTTTAAAAGTAATTTTTTCTTTGTTTAGTACATTTGGCATTAGGGTTTTCATTAGTAACTTTATGCAGCAACAACAAATTACAAAGAACGCAAATATCAAATAGTTGGGGAGGGACATCAGATACACACACTCACACACAGAACAAGCAACAGTTCGTGTCTATGTGTGCGGTTCTCTACGTACGGTTGAAAAAGTAAAGAGAAACATACATATGTATGCCTGTGTATGAATATAGCATGTATGTACATTCGTATGTATGTATGTATGTATGTATGAATGTATGTATGTATGTATGTATGTATGTATGTATGTATACATTGGACAATCGAGCACTGTTGTTTGATTGTAATAAATAATGTTCTATGGTTTTTAATCGCATATTTACAGCGACTTACCGCTGTAGTGTTAGCTAACAACGCTTCAAATGTATTCTGAACAATTCTTAGAGTCATTTACCGCTAAGCTTATTTTGTGAGTGTATTCATGCGATTTACAAAAGCAGAAACACACCTTTTACATTCACAACAATCATATTTGGAATTGAAGACACAAATTAGTGTTGAATTAAGCAATTTAATATATACTTATATATGTATGTACATACAGAAAGTATATAGGCGGAAAACGCCTGCATGAAAAATTTAAATGTATGTACATATCAGCGTTGCCAAATGCTCCAATTTTGGCGGGACGTCCCGATTTATACATCAAAATTAAATGTCCCCCGTCGGACTTTTTGAGGATAAGTCGACCGTGCGTACAACGTGCTGAGGAAGCACACAGTTAAGTCAGGACTGGCATTCCGCCCGGTGCGTAACGAAGATATGTATGTATGTACGTATAATCATACATGGTACTTATTGTACTATATTTGCTTTTTGGAAAATGAACTCTTTAAAAAACTTTAGAGTAAATAAACGTATAATTATAAGCACATTTTACTTAGTCCAGCAACGACGTACAAGACCTGCTAGTCTAAATATATACCAACTAAAACCACTTTTGCCTCACGTTGTTATGTGCGAAACCTCAATTGGCGTCGGCCGAAGGGGATGGTAACTCGCGCAATTACCAGCTGGCGCGCGCCGATACCAACACCGAGTACTCATGCGTGAGGTGCGAGGACAAGTGCTACCATTTAGCAGGGTGTGAAAGTGCGGGGTAGCATCGGGAATCGGGATTACAGAGGTTATCGGTTCCATGTCATGTAATAACTTCCGGCAAGGGCAAAAGACATAGTTTGGCAAGTGACGAAGGGACATGCATGTGGTAATTATAACGCTCACAGGAAAAGAAAGAAGAAAAAGGAAGCAAAGTAGAAGATTTAGAACGTGGGAATACCTGGTGGACAAGGAGAGGACGAGGAAGTATATCTTTGGGAATATCTAGGCTGATGCAATCGGCAACCGTAGCGACGGGTGGGCCTGAAAAGTGGGCTGTGGGCGGCGTGGGCATCGAGCGTAGCCTGGATGCAGGACGGCTTCATTATAGCCACGTCAGAAGTGCCAACACCGGCGGCGACGCTGCATCCTGCACGGGGTCTCAGTCGTAATTCGATTCCAGTCAGCGTTGCTCTTTTGGACTCGGGCTAAGTACCCCTACGACTATCAGCTTACATACATCCCTACACATATACATCTTCTTTTCAAACATACAACACCTACATATATATATATATATATATATATATATATATATATAGATATAGTCTGAAGCTGTACAAGCATAGCGAGGCAAAGTCGAGGAGATCGAGCGGCTCATAACCAACTACAAAAAGGATGGCTGGGAGCGCAAGTCCAAGCCTGAGTACTACCCAAGCCTGGCCCGTCTGCTGCAAGGCTTGGCACGGGAACTGGAAGAGGGTCACAGCGCCCTGATGGCCACAGAAGAGCTATCGGCCGAACATGAGTATTTCCTGCTATACGAGCACACGCGGAAACAGTCCCAGCGGTATCTGGAGTGGTTCCAGCAGCCGCCAACCAGAGGGGTCAGCCCGAGTCGCGATCCCGAAGGAAGATCCACAACCTCCGAATCAGGGTACCATCTGCAGGTTCCTCCAGCCAGCACCCCCTCAAGGCCGGCAACCCCAACGAACCTTGGAGAAGTGTTGATCAACTTGGCGGCGCTGGAAGCAGGACGAATGACGCCAATAAGGGTGGGCGTCGCCTCTTTCAACTATGAGCTGAACGCCTTTGAGATAATGGTGCAGAGCTGGTCAGCTCAGCCGACGTTGCCGAAGAGACAAGAGCTAGCCCTGACAGCGTGGAACCGTATCCAGGACAAGCGGGATGCACTCGACATCGACTGGGAAAACCCAGAAAGGCCAGGCTTTAATTTCGTCCTCTTCTTGAGGGTCCAACAGCAGCTGAACGACTTTCTATGCAAAGAGACCCCCCAGGCAGTAACAGCAAGCACGCAGCCCACCACCGACATGGCCATCCGGCTGCCGCAAATCGCAGTTCCACCGTTCGACGGACGATACAAGAACTGGCCCGCACTCAACGACCAGTTCCTAGAGATGATACACAGGACCAGTTTACCAGATGTCCAGAAGATGTGCTACCTAAAGTTGTGCGTAACAGGAGAAGCAGCGGAACTCGTCGACCACTTGAGCGGAACAGCGTCAAACTACACAGTGGCCTGGGAAACGTTATTTCAGCGCTATCAAAACCCTAGGGCAATCACAACAACCGCGTTGGAGAGATTCATGGAACAGCCCACGGCAACCAACGACCCCAGGGGCATACGAGTAATACATGACACCACCGTCAAGTCACTGAGCGCACTGCGACAAGTAGGCCTAGATCCCGTCAAGCTGCAAGACAAGGGAATTCAACTAGCTGACCCGGATTTCCACCGCTCAGGTAAAATCCATCTACTAATCGGAGCCGAATTCTACCACCCGCCGATGAATCCGTACCACCTGTCACTGCAGAGTACGGCACTCGGGTGGATAATATCTGGAATGATCGACACACGAAAGGAGCCAGTAACAGCTTGCGTCGGAGCAATCACAAGAGGACCAACAGAGCACCTGGCTACACTAATGGAGCAGTTCTGGCAGTTAACCACAGTGCCTAAAAACGAACCGGCCCGAAGGAGTGTTGAACGAGAATGCGAGCAACACTTCGCTGAGCACGTAACAGAAGCCTCTGATGGGCGGCTTGTCGTGGCCCTACCCTTTCGCGACGATCCCAGTACTTTAGGGTCGTCTCAAGAAATGGCCACACGACGATTCTACGCAATCGAAAGAAGACTCGCCAAAAACCCTGACCTCCAGAAGCAATACGCCGATTTCCTGCTACAGTACGAGCAGCTGCGACACATGAAGAAGATCACGCCAGATCAGATACCAACTCAGCACTACTTCTTGCTACATCACTGTGTCGTCCGACCTGAAAGCACCACTACCAAACTCCGAGTGGTATTCGATGCCTCCGCCAAAACGTCCTCTGGTCGCTCACTGAACGACATCTTGCACATTGGACCCACCGTCCAACAGACGCTGTACATACATGCGAGCCACATACCCACACAGACCCCCCAGTGTGCAGTTGCTGTGCGCCAAGTCCCGTGTAGCGCCACTCGCAAATCGCAAGACAATCCCACGATTAGAATTATGCGCGGCGGTACTAGGAGTCAAACTTGCATCAAGAATTCAACGCGACACTCAGCTAAAGGGCATGACAACCCACTTCTGGTCCGACTCGGAAATAGTCCTCGCCTGGATAAACGCCAAGGTATCATCTTTCCGGACTTTCGTAGCCAACAGAATCACGACAATACAGGCTCAATCAACGCCTCAGCAATGGCGACATATCGCCTCGGCCGATAACCCGGCCGATTGCCTTTCGCGAGGAACAAAGGCGACAAAATTGGCAAACCATGCAATGTGGAGTCAAGGGCCACAATTCCTGCATGTAGCAGAAGACCAATGACCAAAAGGGGACTCAACAGGAATGGCGATGGAAGACTACAGCGAATGTAAGGCTCATGTGGTGACAGCAACTATAAAGGGGGATGCACACTGGATCCATAAGATGAACCATCGAAACTCATTCAGAACAGCACTACGAATAATTGCGTACATGCACCGGTTCGCAGACACTGCACGAAACCTGCCCAAAGGGAACACTAAGCTGGCCCCGTTCCTAGATCACAACCAAATAATAAGAGTCGGAGGACGACTAACAGCAACATCGCTGACATTCGACGCCAAACACCCTATACTATTACCACCAAAGGACGGATTGGTAAGACTTCTGTTGAAGGGCACCCACGAAGAATACGCCCACTGCGGACCACAGGCGCTACTAGCTCAGGTTCGGCAACGATTCTGGGTAATACATGGCAAAAGCGAAGCACAACAAACGGTACATAGCTGCCCAACATGCTGCAGAGCAAGGCCCAAGCTGTTTCAACAAATTATGGGAGACCTACCGGCTTACCGAGTTACACCCAGTCGCCCATTTCTCAACGCCGGAGTAGATTACTGCGGCCCGCTTTGGGTCCACTATAGGTTACGTGGAAAAAGGCCTCACAAGGTATACATGGCGGTATTTTGCTGTTTCGCAACAAAGGCGGTCCACTTGGAAGTGGTAACCGACCTAACAACATGCATTCATAGCCGCCCTAAAACGGTTCGCTGCACGGAGAGGCGCGCCAGCAAACATCTATTGTGACAACGCCACTAACTTCGTAGGAGCAAACAACCAACTTAAGGAATTAGAAGCAGAGATATTCTCACCTGACGCACAAACCGAAATTTGTGTACGGTGCGCCGACAAGGGAACCACATTCCACTTCATCCCACCTCGATCGCTCGATCATTTCGGAGGGTTGTGGGAAGCCGCTGTAAAATCAGCTAAAACATTAATCCTAAAAACAACCAAGGCGGCACCATTGACGCACGAAGAGCTCGAAACAGTGGTGATTGAAATTGAAGCAATTCTGAATTCACGTCCACTTAACCCAGCTTCATCCAATCCAAACGACCTCATGGCACTCACCCCTGGCCATTTCCTAATTGGGGAACCTCTAACAGCTATGCCAACACAAGCCGACCACGAAAGAGAGATGGCGCTCAGCAAAAGATGGAGTGCAGTCCACAAAATAAGGGAAGAATTTTGGACCGATGGTCCAAGGAATAGCTGTCAGAGCTCCAAACTAGGCAAAAATAGACTCAAATCAAGGAAAACGTCAAACCAGGGGACCTAGTCATCGTCCGTGAAGACCACATTCCACCACTCCAATGGCCAATGGCCCGAGTATAAGAAGTGCATCCAGGAGCCGACGGACACGTCCGTGTAGCAGACGTCAAAACAGCAAAGGGAGTCTGTCGGCGACCCATCCACAGACTGGCACCGCTAACCAAACAACCTACCGAAGAAGGAAATACACGGCAGCCGGTCCGGCAAAAGGTTACGCTGCCGACAGTGCTAACAACGTTGCACCTGGTGGGTCTAGCACTAGTTCCACCAACAAACGCCCAGCCGGACAAGATCAACATAACGCAGTTAGCAAACGCACTTGGCATCTACTTTGAAGCCGTCTCCCCCACAATCATTGCTGTCTCCACATGGAAAATCATAAGCTACTTTGATTTAACGCCTCTTTGGCAGGACATGGAGACATTCAAGGAAGGAGTCATCATCCTACAGAAGCTATGCGACGACACCACCTATCAGAACCACAGATGCCAAGCGTCAACAACATCCCTGGCACACGAAGTGGAAGCTTTCAGGCACAATGAGGAAAACGGCATCGTCGGTCACCACTTGACATTATCGGTAACATTGTAAACGGTCTATTCGGGGTACTCGACTTAAAATACGCCGAATCTATGGTCGACACAATCACAAAGCTCAAAACAGACGAAAATCATCTGAAGGAAATTTTGCGAAACCAAACGTCAGTCATGGATAGCACTTTAAACATCGTGCAAAGAAATGAGGAAGTCAGCGTCAGTCGCCGTCAAGCACTGCAAGAGCAAATTAATGCCATAAGCAAGGAAAGCGGAAGACAAGAAGCCCAAAACTGTCAGTTTACCAACATTACCACACAACTGACACTCCTGCTGATGACGATTCGTCGAACCGAAGACATGATGTTCGCCATCTTCACAGACGCTAGACATGGACGGCTAAGTTCACTCCTACTATCACCCTGGCAACTCCTGCAAGAACTAGAGAGAATTAAGGCAAATTTGCCCCCTGGAACAGCTCTGCCAACTCATAAAGAAAGCGTGCAAGAACTACCCCTAGTTGACGTCAAGACTTTCATGGCATATAAGATAACACCAATTCCGTTTCGCACCTCAGAGAATCAACTGAAACAAGTCACCAGCAAGGCGAACTTCCTTGTCATCAACGACTATCGAAATCGGTATTTCACGCTAAACATGCAACAAATGGCACAAGGCCATCGCATGAATAGCAATGTCTTGGTATGCCCAAAACAGCAAATGACATTCACCGCGGAAGCCCCAATCTGGAAATGCGAACTCAGCCTATTTCTAACCCAAAGTGGAACCCAATGTCCACTGGAAGAAACAACAAGTACAGCTACCTGGATTCAATTACACGCCCCAAACGCCTGGATTTTCTCCACAAAGGAGCCGACCAACCTAACAGCAGTCTGCGACACCCATAAACAAAACCTAGTTCTACACGATACCGCGATACTGAAGATCGATCCTACTTGTTCCCTAAAGGGCACCCAATACTCACTGGCCGCTCATCCCACGGTGACATCCCAAATGCTGGAAGCGTACCCAGCATTTGGCAATGTACAAATGGAAAAACCTGAAATTCAAGAGATCGTCAATACACCAGGAAATTCAGAAGTGTTCAACACCGACCAGTTTACCGAGCTACACAAACAATTATGACTAACCAACTTTGACGACGGAGCCGGGTCAACCACCAGCACGGTCCAAGCTAATGCCGCCTTGGTCATCAGCGGAAGTCTCGCAATAATCGCCGTCGAAATGGCTCTGCGGCATTTTATAAACCATAAACGACCAGCTACCAGTGCCACTCCAGCCCACACCAGCACCTAGGCAAGAACCCAAACCAGCAGCTGCAAACATACAGTGTGTAATGAATATTGCGTAAAAAAAAACGGAGCGATACAGACCATAAAAATACACAGCACCACACAAATTTAAACCACAGCACGGAACGAAGTTTCAGCGACCGCCAGAACTCAAGATAGCACGCTGCCTACAAATTGCTGACAACGGTAAAATCAGCGAGACACATATACCAGCAAAGCCAGCGCCTGCAAAACTGCTGACAACAGCAAATTCCATCGACTAATGTTTCCCCATGTTTTGGTTGGCTAAAAACCTCGAGCTGAACCCTCCAAGAGGGTGCCGACTGGAAATAGCACTACAGTCTGTCCCGTGCGTTGTCGGTTGACGGTGTCCAGCTAAGATCAGAGACCATAGCCTCACAACCCAACTCTTCAATAGTTACGTTGTCTGGCAATGGTCCCTGATCATGGCTTCGAGGTGAGGGCTGGATCAAGGTGTCATGCGACCCGTGCCGAAGATCAGCCTGGCTGGGGGCCCTCTTAAATAGCCCAGTCGCTCACGGAGCATCCGGGGTACCTGGCGACCCCCCGGATTACTTAGCCTAGCCTGGGTACACGGTTCTCTGCCCGGGTGGTCGAACCCTTCTCCGCCACTCGTGGGAATCACAATTAAATCTACAAAAATGAACACCTCAACAACAACAACAACAGAGAAGAAAAAATCTGGATCGTCCTTCCACAAAGGCCGGAAGGAACTGAAAGTTCCGCAACGAGAGGAGCCGTGTCTCAACCACGCTCCGATGTTACTAAGACGAGGCAGAGCCACAATGGCAAGCATAGTCCCCATGCTCAGACCTCCACCGCCAACCCGAAGGCCGCTCCGAGCATATTACCCACCAGTGAGCCCTTGGCTGCTGGCGCGCTTGCAACGGACGCGCCCGAGGGGAAAGCGATGGGTGGAAAACGAGCAGAGAAGATGCCAAGAGTAGATCCGGAGAAGGCCGGAGCCCGGGTAAATAACAGCAAAATCAGGGGTCTTGGATTACCAAGCTTCGACCTTTTTTACAGGAGCGGTAAGGGTAAACTTAGAACTTGTATTCTAGCTAAGAAAAAACTTAACGCCATTCTAATTCCTCAATTCAGCGATGATGACCTAACGACGATCAGTCTACGACTTGGGGACATAAATGGTGAGGCTAAAACTACCATACGAATGGCTTCCGTCTATATGGCCCATGACCAAGAAGGCAGCCCCCCCCCTCACAGCTGCTAAGAGCCCTAGTCGGCAATAGCAGTGACAACAAAATTGGCACGATCCTAGGCGGAGATGCCAATGCTCACCATACCCAATGGGGTAGCAGTGACATTAATGAAAGAGGTGAGTCAGTATATGACTATATTATAAGTAGTAACCTGCTGATCTGCAACGTAGGGAACGACCCCACCTTCGTTACTAAAAATCGCAGCGAGGTGTTAGACATCACGTTAGCGTCTGACTTTCTTTCGCATAGAATCCTGGCCTGGAGGGTCCTGAATGATCTCTCATTCTCGGACCACAAGCTCATACACTTTAGGCTTGGGTACCATACCCCGACTACAATTAAGAATTTGAACCCTAGAAAAACCAACTGGGGGTATTATCTGAGACTTCTTGTCAAGAAACTACCTCCCCTTCAAAACTCTGAACCCAGTACGGGAGAGGAATTGGACAAGTTGGTTAATACTTTTACTAGAACGTGCACGGAAGCGCTTGAAAAAGCCTGCCCTAGCACAACTTATAAATACAAATGCAAACCACCCTGGTGGTCCACCGAGATAGATGGTCTTCGTGTAGAATGTAGAAAGCAATTCAATGAGGCTAAGAGATGCAATACAGTACCCAGCTGGGAACTGTATAAACGTAAACTTGCAGCCTTTAAGTCAGCCATTAGGAGAGCCAAGCGCACCTCATAGGCCAATTTCTGCTCAAGCATCGAGTCAACGTCTGCAGCATGGAGACTCAGAAAAGTGCTGGCTAAATCACCCTCTCCACCAACCCTTCTGCAAGGGGACGATGGTAGGTGGATGGAATCCTGCAGGGACTTCCTAGACCTGCTTATCAACACACACTTTCCAGGCGGTACTAACAGCAGCAGTGCAGCCCTCATCCCCCATACGAGTGGGATATCTAGGCATTTGATAGGTAGCATCGTTACCGAAGAACGCATACGCTGGGCAGTAAAAACTTTCCAGCCATACAAATCTCCTGGGCCGGACGGTATTGTCCCAGCCCCAACTCCAATATTCCTTGAGGCACATCATGCCATGGTTACTGACTATGCTTAGAGGTTGTCTAAGAGTCAATCACATTCCATCAGGGTGGAGAGAAGTAAGGGTGGTGTTCATTCCCAAAGCCGGGAAGGCATCACATGTAAAAGCAAAAGACTTCAGGCCCATCAGCCTATCCTCGTTTCTTCTAAAAACTTTGGAGAGACTCATTGAGATATACCTCAGACAGTCCATTAACCCGGCACTGCTGTCGAACTCTCAGCACGCATATAGCAAAGGCAGGTCCACTGACACTGCCCTCCACTCCCTTGTCTCTAGAATAGAGAACTTACTCCACGTTAAGGAGTATTCGCTAGTAGCCTTTCTGGACATAGAGGGCGCCTTCAAGAATATATTACCGTCGGCAATCACCCAGTCGTTGACGGATCTTGGGGTGGTAAGCTTCATCAGCCAGCTGCTCACTAGCAGGACTGTGAATGCCGAACTAGGGGGACTATCTTGCCGCAAGTTCGTGAGCAGGGGTACCCCTCAGGGCGGAGTTCTGTCCCCGCTATTGTGGGTGCTGACGATAAACCAGCTACTACGGCGCATGGAGATAGAAGGCCACGTGGTCATAGCTTACGCTGATGATGTGGCTATAATCTGCAGTGGTAAATACCCACAGACACTTTGCCACCTTATGAGGACAGCATTATCAACGCTCTCGCAGTGGGCGTCCCCCTGCGGTCTAGGAGTAAATCCTACAAAGACCGAGCTAGTACTTTTCACAAGGAAGTACAAGATTCCGGAACTCCAGCCACCCACGCTAAAAGGAGTTCCCCTCAAATTCAGCCGCAGTGAAAAGTACCTGGGAGTCATCCTGGACAACAAACTGCTCTGGAACGAAAACACAATTGAGCGGATGAAGAAAGCCACTAATGCACTCTACACCTGCAAGAGGGCCATAAGCTCCAGATGGGGATTCTCACCAAGCATCGTACAATGGATATATACGGCTATCATACGACCGATCCTCCTATATGGAATTGTGTTATGGTGGCCTGCGCTGGAAAGATCGACCATCCTCACTCTGCTCAGCAGGGTGCAGAGATCGGCGGAAATAAGCATAAGCGGGGCTCTTCGCACAACACCAACGGAGGCCCTTAACATAATGTTCCACCTCCTCCCACTGGATATAGTCGGGAAGGAACTAGTCACAAACTCAGGCTGAGAGAAACCTCTGCTTGGAAAAGCACAGCACGAGGACATGCAAGTGTACTCCGTCTGCACCCCGGGGTTCCTACCCACACGGACTACTGCATACCAAAACTTATTTTTGATAAGAAATATGTTGTCAGGATTCCCACTCGAACAGAATGGGGACAACCTACCACACTACCAGAACAACGCCATCAGCTTCTTTACAGATGGCTCAAAACTGGATCAGAGAGTCGGCGGTGGCATATTTTCTCCGGACCTGGGGATAAAACTGTCATTTCGCCTCCCAGATCATTGCAGCGTCTACCAGGCAAAAGTGGCTGCGATACAAGAGGTCACTAAGCGCCTATCCCCCGGCACGGCAGGCCGCAGACCGATTTTTATTTTTTCGGATAGCCAAGCGGCACTCAAAGCGTTGGAATCCAATGTGGACAACTCAAAAATTATTACTGACTGCCGCAAATCTCTCAACGAGATGGCCCAGTAGGCCAGTACCACCCCCATATGGGTGCCAGGACACCATAATATTGAGGGAAACTGCATTGCAGACGAGCTGGCAAGGGAGGGAACAAACGCAAGCATTCTTCCCGACAGGGAAGGCATGGGAATGCCGTTAGCAACCTTTCGGCTCATGACACGCAATCATGCGCATTTCATGGCACAGCAGCGCTGGGAGAGCACAAACACATGCGTTTGTGCCAGGCTTACCTGGAGGAAAGTGTGGAGCACCTCCTCTGCCACTGCCCGGCACTGAACAGGCGCAGGCTATGCACCTTAGGGAAACCTTTCTTAAGAGACCTCTCGGAATTAAAAGATGTGGAGCTCGTGGACTTAGCAAATTTTGTTTGTATAAGTTCTTGTGTCTAGTTGTGTAGAAGGTCCATGTGCTGTCCTTGTCGGAAGGAGCATCGTTGCCCTACACCGCAGAGCATGGGAGCAACACAACATCAATAGCCTGAGCAGGATTTCAGTTCTTGTGGCCGCCTGGGAGAAATTTGGTGGTATCAAGCGTGCGAAAAGGAGTTTGTTTTTGGTTTGGTATGCTTACCGCAGCGATGGCGAGCCATGGTGCCATAATTACCATTTTTTATTTATTGGTATAGCCGCAAATAAGTTATCAATAGACAGGAGGTCCATTGTGAATGGTCCCGGCCTAGCACAGCTGTTCCTGAGAGAGCCATCGATATTGATAAGTATCGATAGAGTGTTTTGGTCATTAATAAATAATGTAAAAAGTAAGGAGCCAAGATGGCTACCTTGAGGCACACCTGATGATGCAAACACAGGCTTAGAAATATGCGACCTAAGCAAGATCCGTTGGGATCTGCTACTACTAAAAGAGACAGAGGAATAAGTTGACTGGAAGAAGTTGGCAAACAAGTCGGCAGCTTCAGAATATAGGTGAACCACGGTGGGCGATTCCAGGCCTGACGTCGTCCACATCAGGAAGTGGGGCCTGGTGTTTGATGGCGAGGCCAGAAGTATGCCAATGTCAGAGTTCATTTTCCGCTTGGAACATTTGTAATCATTGTACCAGGTGCCATGGGCGGACGTATTGAGCGATGTGCATTGTTTGGAGAGTGGAAGGGCGAAAGACTGGTACTGGATGCACATACGCGCCTCTGGACTGCCCGATTGTCTGAATCTCCGCTATGGGCTGCAGCAGCAATTCCAAACTCGAAGATCATGGTATGAGAGAGAGCAGGAGCTGAGGGAGCGGAAGCAGCGACACGGCGAGAGCACGGAGGAGTACATCCAGGCGATGCTGGTGCTGCGGTTGCGGTTGGTGTGTCCGTTCTCGGATTATGACCTGATTAAGGTGATCAAGACAAACATTAAGGACACCGTGTCGAGGGCCATATATCCGATGCATATCACCAACCTGCAGAAGCTGCGAGAGGAGTGCCAAGACGCCGAAAAGATGCTGGCAACGCGTAGGGCACGGCCCTCAGCCAATACCAACTACGGACCGCAGCGAGAGCAGCATCGGGTGAACGAGCTGGAAGTGGTCGCGGAGAATCCAGGAGTCGGCCCGATAGAGAAGCGACAAGCGGTATATGCTGCAGTATTGATTGTGGGCAGAGAATTTAACGGGTTGGTGGATACCGCGGCGTCGGTGAGCCTGCTGGGCAATGGTGCCATAGAGGAAGTCCGGGAACTAAGTCTGGTAGTGTGCAAGACCAAATCCGCGGTTAGAACCGCAGGAGGTGCGCCACATTGCATTGTCGGAACTGATGCAGTCATAGTGTTCCATATTTGTTCGTCGCTGTGCCAGCCATTGTACTTAGACGTGGATTTGGTTTAGCTCCGGGGGTGATACCAGCCGAAGGTGAGGTGCATCACGAGGCGGAGGTGGATGAGGAGTGTTTGCCGAAGAGCACGCCAACAGAACCACATGAGTTTGAGTCGTGGCAACAAAAGGAGCTGTAGCGAGGGTGATTGAGCCGAGTGAGACGCCGTGGACGTGATGAAGCCAGGCAAAAATAGATTATGCTTAGACGCCAGAAAGCTGAACAGACTAACGGTAAAGGATCCTTACCCGTTGCAAAGTATTGAGTCCATTTTGAGCCGAGTCGAAGATACGGTGTACATCAGCCTCGATCTAAAGCACGCGTTTTGGCAGGTTGATTTGGATCCGGAGAGTCGTCCGTATACGGCGTTCACAATACCTGGAAGGCCTCTCTTCCAGTTCAAGGCCATGCCGTTTGGTTTGTGCAACGCAGCGCAGCGGCTCTGTCGAGTGATGGAGAAGTAATTCCCCAGAAGCTTAAAAGTAACGTCTTTGTCTACCTAGATGACCTTCTGGTGATATCTCGTACGTTTGAGCAGCACTGCAAAGTATTGTTGGATGTGGCGGGCGCCTTAGCGGTAGCAAACTTGACGATCTCCTTTAAAAAATACAAGTTTTCCTACCGGTACTTAAAGTACTTGGGATTCATCGTGGGCGATGGCGCATTGCGGACTGATCCTGACAAAATGGCGGGGATCCGAGAAATTTCTTTGCCCACCAGCGCGAAGCAACTCCGGCAGTTCTTGGGAAGTGCGGGCTAGTATAGGCGATTCATCCAAAATTTCGCGTCCATTTCCGCGCCCTTGACCGATTGCCTGAGAGGAAAAGGGCGGTGGCGAGGCGGTGGCGGCATTCGAGGAATTGAAACGGGCACTTACCTGCGCACCGGTGTTGGTCCATCCAGATTTTCGCAAACCTTTTGTGGTGCAGTGCGATGCGAGTCATGCGGGCATAGGGGCAGTGTTATTCCAATGCTACGATGACGGGACCAAAAGGCCGATAGCATTCTTTTCGGCGAAGCTTCGAGGCGCGCAGCTGAATTACAGCGTGAACGAAAAAGAGTGTCTGGCTGCGGTGAAAGCGGTGGCGAGGTTTCGACCGTCAAGCATCGAAAAGGGAAAGACAACGTGGTGGCCGATACACTCTCGCGGCCTTTCGAACTCGAGGAGAGTGACCTCTTTGATTTCGAGACTACCGAGTTCGAAAGTGCAGTGTACACAGGGCGGCTGGTGCAAGAGAACGCAGAGCAATTTCCCGATTTGCGCGTTGAGGACGGGCTTTATAAGCGAGCGAGTTTACGCGACCCGAGCGAGAGGAGTTTTCTTCGAAGCTTTGGGTACCGCGTTCTGTGTACGCAGCTCTTATACAGCAGGCCCATGAGAGCGACGTCACGATGCATGGTGGTATGGCGATGACGGTGGAGCGACTCAAACGGTTATTCTTCTGGCCCGGGAAAGTGGCCCAGATGAGGAAATACGTGGCCCATTGCGAGGTTTGCCAGGCCACCAAGCATACCACGCAAGTCATGAGGCCACTGATGGGCGCCGAAGTGGTATCCTTCCGGCCGATGCAGAAATTGTATTTGGACTTTCTGGGGCCATATCGGAGGTCCAGAAGGGGGAACACTACCATCTTGGCAGTGCTGAATCATATGTCCAAGTTCGTCTAGTTGCGAGCAATGCCGAGAGCGACCGCAGCGGCGGTAGTACGGTTCGAGCAGGAGGAAGTTTTCACAGCATTTGGGGTCCCAGAAACTGTCCACACGGATAACGGGAAACAGTTCGTGTCTGGGGAGTTTCCCTCGTTCCTGAAGAGTTTGAACGTTACGCACACGCTGACGGCGAATTATTCTCCACAGGCGAATGTTGCGGAGCGAGTTAATCAGTCGATGCTTGCGGCGATTCGGACGTATATGCAGGGAGACCACACCAAGTGGGACGAGAGGTTGGCACAAGTGCAGTGTGCCGCGCATCACTGTCCACCACGGCATTGGAACGTCGCCGTACTTCGCGATGTTCGGGCAGCACATGTTCACCAGCGGCAAAGACTACAAACTGGCACGTAAGTTGGGAACGCTGGAAGATGGCGAAGTGCGCATAATGCCGGCCGAAGACCAGCAGTAAGTGGCACAGGAACAGATCCGACTCAATATACACCTGTCGTATCAGAAGGCACAACAGCACTACAATGTACGGGCAAATGATGTGAGATACGTACCAGGCTCGGCGGTATCTATTGGCACAGCATAAGGCTCATCTCAGGCCGTGGGCGTTGTCCTACGTTGGGCGGGAAAAGAGTCACGTCACTTTCCACTCCCGTTTCTTTCGAATGGCACAAAATAAAAACGGAGTGTGTTGTTATGTGCGACGCGGCAGTATTGGGAAACCTCAAATGGCGTCGGACGAAGGGGATGGCAACTCACGCAATTAACAGCTGGCGCGCGCCGATACCAACACCGAGTACTCGTGCGTGAGGTCCGAGGACAAGTGCTACCATTTATCAGGGTTTGAAAGTGCGGGGTAGCATCGGAAATCGGGAAAACAGAGGTTATAGGTTTCTTGACAAGTAATAACTTCCGGCAAGGGCAAAAGAGACAGTTTGGCAAGTGACGAAGGGACATGCATGTGGCAATTATAACGCACACAGGAAAAGAAAGAAGAAAAAGGAAGCAAAGTGGAAGATTTAGAACGTGGGAATAGCTGGTGGACAAGGAGAGGCCGAGGAAGTATATCTTTGGGAATATCTAGGCTGAGGCGATCGGCAACCGTAGCGACGGGTGGGCCTGAAAAGTGGGCTGTGGGCGGCGTGGGCAACGAGCGTAGCCTGGATGCAGGAGGGCTTCATTGTAGCCACGGCAGAAGACAGCGCTAACACCGGCCGGCGACGCTGCATCCTGCACGGGGTCTCAGCCGTAATTCGATTCCAGTCAGCGTTCCTCTTTTGGACTCGGGCTAAGTACCCCTACGACTATCAGCTTACATACATCCCTACACATATACATATTCTTTTCAAACATACAACACCAACATTTCTATACACCCCACATATATATATATACTAGCAGGTATTGCCCGTCTTAGCCCGGCTCAATATAATGTTTCCAATTGTATTTATTTTGTGTGTGCATAACCTACCCATATGTTTTCACCTTATAAGTTACCAGTAGGAAGGCATTTAAGGTATTTAAATGAACATTTTCTGTTCTTGACAAAAAATTGTTCAGTAGTCCGTTACATTTTTGTTCTTGCCAAACTATTTCGTTAAACTAACATGACCACTATAACTAATATTTTTTAAAGCTCGTTTTCCTCCCTTTGGAGCTAGAATTTTCCAAAAGCCTTTCTTAGTGTGCTCCTACACTATGATGGATACTATGAAAGGATACTTGAGTCCAAATTTCATCTTTTACCGTTTGGGCTGTGCATTGATCACCAATTAGTCAGGACAAACTGTTTTATATATAGAGATAACACAACGTTTTAAGATAGACTATGTTCCAAAAAGGGGAATAATTATAAGGGTATATCCTAAATTTAAATTCACATTTGAATCTTTTCGTGCCATATTGAGTCAATACGGTCACGCACAATGTCGGAATATGAAACACGGCACTCGTGTTAATGCCGTGCAGCGATGAGACACGATCAAAAAGCACTGACAATTCTCATCTCAATTTGCTAGAGTAAAACTTTCGATAGTTGAAGCCATCGATACCATCAAAATATCGAAGTTTGAATGCAATAAGCAGAATATTTAAATAATAAAATCTAATTATTTATTGAGATCAATAAGAACAAATAATATACATACATATATACATCTGCCCGCAATGCGAAGCAGAATATGCGTAGCTCCGTTATTCGGTTTCTGCTTTACTATCGCTTACACAGTCGTTGCTTAGCGACGGTAACTGTAAACTTTTGGCGTTTTGCCTTTGCAATTAACATTAAATGGTCAAAACGAAAGAAGAAGAGCGAGCCAATGACTTGCAGTTGTTGTTGTTTTTAGAGCATTATTTTTTTTACAATCAAACAACTGTGTTCGATTGCCCAATGTATACATTAATACGAATGTACATACATGCTATATATATGTATGTATACATACATACATATGTATGTTTCTCTTTACTTTTTCAACCGTACGTAGAGAACCGCACACATAGACACGAACTGTTGCTTGTTGTGTGTGTGAGTGTGTGTATGTTGGGGACATCAACTATTTGATATTTGTTGTTGCTGCATAAAGTAATTAATGAAAACCCTAATTCCAAATGCACTAAACAAAGAAAAAATTACTTTCAAAAATGTTATATAATTTTCAATTAATTAACATTTCTTGCTCTGTCAGTGCAAGACGAATGTACCTACATACATATGTAGATACATATGTACATACATAGATGTGCACATATGTATGGACATTCACACATTAGTGTCTCCCATGTTGCTTTGGCTATTTCAATCGTTTGCACGCAACTACACGAACAGCTGTTTGCATGTGTGTGTGTGTGTGTGTATACTTAGTTGTCCCCAACTGTTTGATATTTTGTATTGTTTGTTCTGCCTGCTTTTGTAAAATGCATATTTTGAAAATCCTTTAATGCAAAGTTGTAGATTTAGTTACGTAGATTATATTACCCAAATTTTAAATCGATCGGACTAAATTTATAACACAAACTTTTCATTTGAAAAAATGAATAAATATTAAAACCCCAATAATTCAAGCTCCACCACAAATTGTGTCACATTTTTTTTACAGGAAAACTCCCATATGTCAGTCCCCAAAAAAAACCAAGTAACAGAACCAAGTATACAGTTTTTCTTGGAATTTTTCTAAGAGTATACATCTAAGTTAATCAGATGAAAATTGTAGATACAAACGTTGGAGCCTGTTTTCCCCCTCGAATTTTCCAAAATTCTTAGTGGGCACCTACACTATGAAAGGATACTTGATTCCAAATTTCAGCTTCCTAGCTTTTACCGTTTGGGCTGTACGTTGATCACCAATCAGTCAATCAGTCAAATCGATTATCTGATTATCGCCCGATCGATTATCTGAAAATAATATCAAGTGGGCGATAAAAATCTTCAAGCCCTCCAAATCAGCAGGGCCGGATAACATTGTTCCGGCTCAGCTAATTCACGCAGAAAATACTGCCATCAGATGGTTGGCAGATATTTTTCATAAAATCTTCATGGCAAGGAATATCCCAGAAGCTTGGCTTAGATCAAGAGTGGTATTCATACCCAAAGCAGATAAAGCCTCGCACACTACTCCAAAAGATTTCAGAACAACAACTCATCTTTTCTATTAAAGCCGTTCGAGAGACTTCTAGGCCTCCATTTAAGAAGCAAGATCCCGCTCTCAGAGCTGTCATGCTCTCAACACGCCTACTGCAAAGGCAGATCCACAGAAACGGTACTCCATGATGTGACTTCGGTCATCGAAAAATACCAATACCAAACAATACACCCTTACCGCCTTCTTGGACATAGAAGGTGCTTTCAACAATGTGTCTCCTACCGCCATCACAAGCTCACTTACACACCTGGGAACGGAAAATTCCATTGTAGAACTGGTAAGACAGCTTCTCACCAGGCGGTCAAACAAGTCTACACTGGGGCTGAGCACGATATCCAGATATGTAAGTAGCGGAACGCCTCAGGCCGGCGTCCTCTCACCATTCCTGGCGGTCAACACACTCCTACGATCCTTGGAAAGGATAGGGGGATGCCGCGCTTTAGCCAACGAATATGATGTGACCATCTCCTTCTCGTCCTTCTCTCTAAGTGTGAACCCCAGCAAAGCAGAGCTGGTGTTATTCACTAGGAAATACAAAATTCCTCCTCTTCGTCCCCCTTTACTAAATGGAGTACCACTATCCTTCAGCAGCTCAGCCAAATATCTAGGTTTGATACTGAATAGGAAGCTGGACTGGAACTTGAACATTGAAGACAGAGTGAGAAAAACCACAATCGCACTCTATACCTGCAGAAAATCCATTGGACTGAAATGGGGCATGGCCCCTTATGTGGTGCACTGGCTATACACTGCAATAATCAGACCTATACTCTTATATGCAGTCTCTATATGGCGGCTATCACTTACAAAAAAAACTCGTCTCTTCAGAGACTAAATAAAGTCCCACGACAGACTGAACTAACGATTTCAGGTGCACTGCACACCACTCCAAGCGAAGCACTAGATGTGATTCTGGGAATACTCCCAATACATCTCATGGGGAAGATGAACGCCACGTTGGCGGCTCTTCACATGAGAGAACCCAACCAGTGGTCAGAAGAAGGTTTTGATCATGCCAAAATCCTGAGACGAAATTACACTATCCCCTCAGTCACAGACTACTGTATCCCCGAGGCGTAACCCCACACTCCCTTTCACACCATCATTCCCTCTTGGGAAGAATGAAATCCCCACCAATTCAATTAAGATCTATACGGACGGTTCTAAGCTAGACAACCGCGTAGGCGGGGGCGAAGAACTCGGCATTAAAAAAGCTAACGGCTACTGGATCACTGTAGTGTGTTCTTGACGGAAATCTTAGCTATTCAAGAAGCTCTTCTTATACTACCAAGCCCTGCCATAGATATCAGATAAATCTGTATATACTCGGGTAGCCAAGCGGCAATAAAATCCCTAATTGCCATTACACCGAACTCGATGTCAGTACAGAACTGTCGCAAATCTCTTCACGAGATTGCAGCACAGTTCTCATTCTACCTCATTCTACCCCAGGCCATAGTAATATCGAGGGAAATTCCATAGCCGACGAACTGGCAAGACATGAGACCACAGCCTCCCTCCTTCCAGACAAGGAGAGCGTCGGTATACATATGGCCAACTGTAAATTGTCAGTTCGGAACCACTTTGATTCTGTTGCTAATCAAATGTGGACCAACGATATAGACTTCTATAAAATCGCACGCCAAACGTAGCCAATTCTTAACAAGAGACGATATTCTGAGCTCTGTAGACTGAGCAGAAGCCAATGTTCAGTTGTAATCAGAGCCATCACGGGATACTGGCTGGTTGGCACCCATGCCACAGCCTTGTCAAGGACAAGACAACGCTTCCTAGGAGCTGGCAAACAGAAAGCCGATAGACATCTTCAAGTTCATCCAGGCAGTTGGATGGATGTAATACTTGCGTAGAAATGTAGCTAATCACGGGTTTTTGGGAAGTTACTAGTCCACGCGGTAACACAACGGGCCAACTTTTAAGGCCTAAGTGAGTCAGGGTTTACACTCTGGTGCCGCACCTACCTACTACCTACACGAATTTTTCCATTTAGCACGATTAAAAAAACACAAATTGAATAAATAAAAACACACACAGCTGACGAACAGCTATAAACCATTCTTATGTATGTCGTAATGCACATTATATATGTGTTTTAATAAAATAAACATAAATCCTTGTTTTTTTCACTGATTTTAATAGGTTTTATTATTTTTGCATATGACCAATGTCTTTTTTTACACAAAAGGCTTGGATTCGCAAAAGATGACTCGGGCGAGCATAGGGTTTACTGCAGTTATTGCAAGATCACTATCACATCCAAGCTCAGTAATTTGTGCGCTCATACAACAACAAAGAAGCACACAAGTTCAATGAACAGTTCTATTAAAAAAAAAAATTACTTTGTCAGTTTGCCTGAAGAAACTATTCTGCTTTTACTACCAATTGTATAATAATTATTTACGCATGATTGTTACAACCATGTCGTACGAATACGAACCTCGCAGAACTGAATTAATTATTGTAAATATCACCTTATAACAACAAAAAATGGTAAAACCATACAGCTTGTTTTAAGGTTTTTTCCTCTAAATTTTCGACTTTTTTGCCCTTTCTTCCAGTTAGAAACGATTTTTTTTTTAAATTAAAAAAATGGCAGCACTGGAAGTAATAGAGTGAAATTTTTTCGATAAAGCCTTTTCTTGGTGTAAAATTGCAAGCGTTTATGCAATTTTATATATACTTCAAATGTTTATATATTTATGTGTATATATAATCGAAATTATAATTTTACCGCAGTAATGATAAAAGTTGGGTTGCTGGAGAAATGGCGAAATTTGTTTGTAGTGCTTCAATGCTGGGTACACCAGCTTCAATTGGATGGTATTCGGAGAGGAAATCTTTGCATCTAACTGTGCAATTTTATTGCTGTATCTATGACTCCAATATTTTGTATATAATGTTCTGTGGAAGTAATATTTTGATTTTGTGAACTAAGCCATCCAAGCCACTTTCCTCTTTGTGTACGTAATGGTGATTCACTCTCGATTAGTGGACATACGCCTAATTTAGCTTTCAACAATGGGAATCGTTTGCTGTTTGGGGAGAGTTGCTCCATATAGTTAATTTGAGTTTGGTGTTTCTCATCTTCTAGGGCTTTGCGTAGTAGATGGTTGGCTATTTTTAACCGCTCCTTTGAGTCAGGTGATCTGTGCGCTTGCCACTCTCGCCGCTCTTATTTCGTAGCAGCTCTTCAATATGCCTGGGAACATGCAGTCGGGTATCCCGACTTTGAAATACTCTGTACATATGTGTAGAATATTTATGCGTGCATGTATATGTTTGTGTGTGTCTCGTAAAGCAGTAACAACAACAACAGCTGCGAGCACTGCTTGGTCTCTGTTGAAATGTAACAAACCATATGTATCGACCCATCTGTCCATCACTAACAAAGTTAGTCTCTCTAAGAACGTAGATCGAAGCAGACGCATTCGCTGCAGTTATATTGTATCACACACAACACATCATATATTCATACATATCAATAAACATCAAATTTATTACATTAAAAACTACAACAGGTTATGGGCCAAGCAAGCTTCCACTGCACTCATATACCTTAGTGAAACTTAATAAATAAAAGTTTTGGTGACGCCGAATTCATTGTGAAATAATCAATGCAATAGACGCATAATTGTATGTAAATGTGTGTGTGTGCAAGTGTAAAAATCATTGTGAAAAGATCAATGTGGTAGACGTACATACGTACATGTGTATGTGCAAAAATCTTGTGTGTATTGGTGACTGACGCTAACAAAGTGGTCTTTTAAATTTGAAATCCACAAATCAGTGTTAAGCACATAAAGCGTGTGAAAAATCAAAGTGTTGAAAAAGTACACGGTGAAACTATCGAATAATCGATCAACGAAAACACGAAACGTAAACAAAAGCAAAAAAAAAAAAAGTAAGAATAAGTGTGTTAGAAAAACAAAGGTACAGTATTAATCGCTGAAAAAGTGCGACAATATGAGTTATGCAAATATTAAAATTGATCCCCTCGGTAGGGACAATTATGATACCTGGAAAATACAGGTACAAGCGTTATTAATAAAAAACGATGTTTGGAAATATGTAAGTGGCCAGAACGTGCTGCCAACTAATAGTTCTGCTGAAAAAGTTGCAGAATGGGAATTGAATGATTCTAAAGCAAAATCCGACTTAATTTTGTCAATCTCTACGACAGAATTGAGACAAGTGAAAAACTGTGAGACATCCAAGGAATTATGGGACAAATTAAAAGTGTATACCAATCAAAAGGTCCCGCGCGCAAAGCTCATTTGCTGAAATCGCTTATTTTGTTGAAAATGCAAAATGGTGGGGACACGCATACCCATTTGCAAAATTTCTTTGACACGGTAGACAAAATTCGCGAAATGGACATGGAAATCATGGATGATCTTGTAACAATATTACTATTGTATAGTGCGCCAGAACAGTTTAGAGTCGCGAAAATGCTCGAAGAATACGAAGCGCGAAAACGCAATAATGTCGAGTCAGTGACGCATTGTTTGCACGAAAAAGTTATATTAAAGTGAAAAGTAGCAAACCTACTGAAAAGTTTAAATTAGCTTGCTACAATTGTGGGAAAATAGGCCATAAAGCCAGAGAATGCCGATCGAGGCCGAAAAATCAATTCGAAAACAATAACAACAAAAACAAAGAAAAGCGTGAAAGACCTGAAAACGCAAGTAATACCGCTATTGCTTTTCAAATATGTGGTGAAAAAGGAATGTGGTGTCTAGACTCTGGAGCCACATCGCACATGTGTTCTCAAAAGGACAAATTTCAAAATATTGTCAGAAATAGTGAAAACCAAAAACTGAAGCTCGCAAATAACATGTCTGCTAAAATAGCAGGGTGCGGAGAAGTTTTATTAGAGACCTCAAAAAGAACCGCAAGTTTGGGGGAAACGTTATACTTGTATGTACCAGACTTAATATCAAATTTAATGTCTGTTTCTAAGATTACCGATAAAGGCTTCGAGGTCATCTTTCGTCGTAACGGAGCAGTAGTACTAAATCCCAAAACAGGCGAGAAATTGTCACAGCATTGCGAAAATCATATCTGTACTACATAAATGAGCCGCCATCGCGCAGCAAATTTGCTCAAGCAACTGAGCAAAAGAAGGATCTTCAAGAATGGCACGAAATACTCGGGCATCTCAACGAGGCCGATTTGAAAGGTATGATCAAAACTGAAAAAGTGGTAGGCATCCAGGCCGATGTCAAACAGAATTTGCAACAGTGTGAGGTCTGCATTCAGGGGAAGCAAACACAAAATCGCTTTCCGCACTCCGAATCAAAGTCAAATGAACTCCTTGAACTAGTACATTCCGACGTCTGTGGACCAATGCGCACCCAGTCCAATGGTCACTCGAAGTATTTTGTCACATTCATTGACGACAAATTAAAGTGGTGTGAAGTATACTTTGTCAAACAAAAGAACGAAGTATTAAGTAAGTTCACACAATACAAAAGAATGGTCGAGAATACTACAGGAAAGAAAATCAAAACGTTGCGTACTGATAATGGTAAAGAGTATGTAATCTCTGAATTTTTTCGGCTGCTGAAAGAAGCTGGTTTTATACCAGCATGAATAAACTGTTGAATATACTCCACAGCGAAATGGAGTAGCCGAACGGAAAAACAGAACTCTAATCGATATGGCGAGCTGCATGTTACTTCAAAGTGAACTTGCAGCAAGTTTCTGGGCTGAAGCGATCATCACGGCGAATCACATCAGAAACCGGTGTCCATCACGAAGTCTAAATGGTGAAATACCCTACACTCTATGGACCGGCAAAAAGGCAAACGTTAACTATTTGCGGAAATTTGGCACAATCGCCTACATGCTAGAAAAGAAACCTGGAAAAGGAAAATTCGAGCCAAAATCAAAACGATGTATTTTTATTGGATACGAAAACCAGTCTAAAGCGTACAGACTATGGAGTCCAGATGAGAGAAAAATCTTCAAGAGCCGAGATGTAAAATTTACAGATCATTTTGAAGAAAATTCCGAATATGACGAATTCATCGACGCAAAGCAGCTCATCACGGGAAACCATAAAATAGTGGTCGAAATCTTAAATAAACCAACCAATGCCGTGAATATGAAAAATGAAGTAGAAGATGCGAAGGATCATGGAATCATAAGTACCCCAGTCACCACCAAGCCCAAAAGGGGAAGACCACCCAAGCCAAGGCGTATAATTGAAGAAGCAGAAACACGTAACACCTCTGAACAAGAAAGCCACGTTGAAGAGACGGACCCGCAAACCGCTGAAGAAGCACTCGCTCGACCCGAAGGTGAAGAATGGAAAGCAGCCTTACTAGAAGAATACCCGGCACTGAAGAAAAATAACACGTGGGAGTTGGTAGATCGTCCGTCCAACACCAAGGTCATCGAAACGAAATGGGTATTACGAACCAAACGAAATGCTGATGGATCAATCCAGAGACGAAAGGCAAGACTCGTCGCTAAAGGTTTTGCACAAACACCAGGCGTAAATTATACAGAAACATTTGCTCCTGTTGCACGAATGAGCTCCATACGTATGCTCATGGCATTATCCGTTGAATTGGAAATGGAAATTTAACAACTTGATTTCGTAAGCGCATATCTAAATGGTGAAATTACCGAAGACATCTATGTGGAAATACCTGAAGAACTAAAGCATATTCTCAGTGGTCACGAACAAGAGGCCTATAAGTCAGACAAAGTGTGCAAAATTCAAAAGGCACTTTACGGTCTAAAGCAATCAGGACGTCAATGGAACAAGAAGCTCGACGAGAAGCTGCAAGAGCTTGGTTTGGAACCTTGCAGCGCAGACCCTTGTGTATACACCAAGCGAAGTGAGAATATATATGTTGATGATCTCATGGTAGCATCAAACAACAAAGAAACAACCGACGACCTTAAGAAGGAACTTGCAAAAACCTTCGACATGAAAGATATGGGACCCCTAAGATACTGTTTAGGCATCGAATTCGAGCAGAACGCAGAAACAACCCAGATAAAGATTCACCAACGAAAGTACACAAATGAAGTCGTCAATCGATTCCACATGCAAGATGCGAAAGCCATATCCACCCCAATGTTACCAGGCGAAAAATTATCAAAAACAATGTCACCAAGTACACCGGCAGAAGAAGCGAATATGAAGAACGTCCCATATGAAAGTCTTATAGGCTCGCTAATGTATCTAGCAGTTTGCACTCGTCCAGACATAGCCCACGCAGTTAGTGTATTAAGTCAATATAACTCATGCTTTGGCCGAAAGCATTGGGAAGCAGCGAAAAGAGTCCTCAGATATCTCAAAGGCATCGCAGAAGGACTAATTTTCAAAAGAACAGGCACGGACCTATTCGGCTACACCGACGCCGATGGGGGTTCAAACGTCGACGACCGAAAATCGTACACAGGTTACGCTTTCATGTATGCTAACGCAGCCGTCAGTTGGGAATCCGGTAAACAACGCACAGTTTCATTATCCACAACCGAAACTGAGTACATGGCGATTCCCGACGCAGCAAAAGAAGCAATTCATCTTGGCATATCGGATATCGGTATTAATCGATATCCATCCAAAATCGACGATATTTGATATTTTCGATACGATATATTTGATGTGATATTTTCTCCGATATAAATATCTGAATTTTCGTGTCGATATCATCGCTATTGTGACGAAAAGCCAATGCGGGACAATTTTAGGTGGTGTTATTTTCGATGTGTCAAATGTTAAATGGCGGTTTATTGCCATTCATATGTACATTTATGTATGTAAATAATTACACCTTTAAAAGCATTATTCAATTTGCATGTTTCTTTATTTTTTAAATCATTTTTTTGACCAGAACTGGATTTTTTTATCCTGTAGGGTAAAAAGAGTATATTACTTTGCACAAAAAGTATGTAACAGGCAGAAGAAAGCATCTCCGACCCCATATGGTATGTGTACAGGGTGCGCCATCTTTTATGTCGGTATGCAAACATTGAATATCCTTGAAAATAAACAATCGATTTTCAAGTATGAGATATTTTTATTTACAATTGTACAATTTCTTGAACTGAGGTTTTCAACACTGGTCTACTCAAGTCAATCGGTTCACTAATGACAAAGTTATTCAATATCTACATACCAACATAAAAGGTGGCGCACCCTGTATATATTCTTAATCAGCACGGCGAGAGAAATCGATCTAAGAATGTCCGTCCGTCTGAAAACGGTTAAGCCCACATTAACACTAGGTATATAGAAGTTCCCCGTCCAAAGCTACACGATTATATTACCTTTTTTTAGAGCTTCCCTCCCACTCCACGCTACAGAATTTCGGCAATGCTATCTACATTTCGAAAGCAACATAAGCCTTATTTCCAAAAAAAAATTCGTCGGCGCCACAGAAAATTGAAAGATTTAATTTTCTCGAACTTCCCCTCCAAGCCAGCTGTAAGACACAGCTGACAGTCGACGATTACATTTGGCGATTAATTGTGCTTCAATTCTGTAACGTGCTAAGTTAAATAAAAAACAAATATGCCATTTGCATTAATATTGGCCAGCGAGAATTTGCTGAAACGTCAATTAAATGTTGGAAAAATACAACGCAAATGATTGAGAAGCGCATCTGATCCCACTTAAGAATTCCACCTATATTGCTTATTAAAAATTAAATTTATTTGTAACAGTTTTTATAACATTTGGAATTTTGGGCAATGCCGGGGTGTCCTTGCAAAAATTACGTCTTGTGGCGATCTATGTTTTCCCCTACAAAAACTAGCTTATTAAATTGTTGTTTGTTTTACTGGTACGAATTGTATTTTTAAATGGCGGTTTATCGCCATTCATATTTTCGCTAACACACAGCCCTGTCACGTGACGTTACGGTTGTTTAATTAATACACGGATATTTGGTACTTATTTGAAAAAAAAAATTGCGTCAATTATATAATTTATTTTTACCTTTCGTTTGACTCACAACTTTTGACTTTCAGCAAAATGTGATGTTCGAAAAATGTAATGTTCAATTTTGGCCAATGGGGCATCTCTATTGTGCGGTTGTTTTGTATGTTCGAGTATACATTTAGTAATTTGCTAAAATATTTACATGGGATATTCAAAATATTTTTGATGCAGATTCTTCAGAATAATTATTTTGGAGAAAATTGGGTTTCGCTCATACTCTTGAGTGGAAGAGATTTCTGTGACACCCCTGTATGTACATATGTATACATAAATCTTTTTATACCCTGTACCCGTAGGGTAAAAAGGGTATATTAGGTTTGTGCAAAGTATGTAATATGCAGAAGGAAGCATCTCCGACCCCATAAAGTATATATATTCTGAATCAGCATGACGAGAGAAATCGATCTAGACATGTCCGTCCGTCTGTCCGTCTGGATGAACGCAAGGATCTCAGAAACTATAAAAGCTAGAATAACCAAAGTTGGCATCCAGATTCTCCTAGGTCCGAGTAAGGACGAGTTTATTTTATTTTTTTTAATTTTCCCCCCCTTCCCCCGCTACAGAATTTCGTCAATAGCGTCCACATTTCAAATGCTACCTAAACCAAACTTTGCACACATAATTTATATATAATTGTCTACTGTTGTTCAGGAGTTGTTTTATTCAATTCGGACAATTCTAAGAAAAGTTATTAGCAAAACAAATTCTCGCCAGTACAACCCCCACAAACTGCAGCAACAAGTTCGCTCTTCTTCTTCCTCTTTTTGCTGCTGCTATGGGCGCATATAACTCAGTGACGGAAGTTTACCTGGGTACAGGGTATTACACTGTCGGGCTTGCTCGACTGTAGCGTTCTCTCTTGTTTTTTTTTTTTCAAATTTTATGCAAATCATTCAATTCTAAGAGAAGTTAACGAAACAATGTTGCTCCAGTACTATATCGGCAAACTGCAGCATCAAGCTTGCGCTTGCTACAGGCTTATGAGCTTATGGCTCAGTCCCGGAAGTTGGTCTGGATACAGTGTATTTCACTGTTATTTATAATATCATTAAATTGATCACAACTGCCAATGTTATATGTTAAAAGAAGCGTTGCACGTAATGTGTCCACTTTTAGTGACGCTTGTCCACAAAGCAATTATTAATAAAAATACTAACAGAGAAGGTATTAGACGATAGATAAGTAATTTTGCATTGGTATTCCTTTTTCTTTTAGATTTTTGAAAACCTCAATTCACCGCTGTTTTGTCGAACAGGAGAGATTTTCGGGCTTATCGATATCGGTTCTGATGTGGCCACTCTACAGGTGCAATAAATAAAAACAATGGTTTTCTATCTCTTGCTCTATCTATTATATTAGGTATTTTTAAAGTCATGTTAATACGGGACATGCGTGAAGCGTTTGAGGTTTTCAGGGACTATTTTATTCGATTTTTCAATGCGTGACAACACATGTCAATGCGGGACGGTTGGTCGCTTTAATGTTAACCCACATCGATGTTTAGATGTTTTAAGTGGAAGAACATCGATCTATTTTTGTCAAATTATTTAAAAAACTAAGGTTTTTTATTGAATACAAAAGGTTTCAAAACAAACGATATTTTCACAAATTCAAAGAATATAACAAAACCAAAGAATGATTGATTAAAAAAAAAAATCATAACATCGATGTATCGATGGTTCTTCCAGCACTAATACATGTACATATATTATCACTTTTCTTCGTGAATATTGCTTCGTAAATATTGCTCGTCTGTAGTGTCTCCGTGAGTAACAACACTGACTTAAAAATTAAACTTCATTTTATAAATCATATTTGTTTATTTTTAAAGTAATCTAATTAAACTGGAAAAATGGCAAATAATTATTTAGAGCCAGTTAGCAATCATTTTCCGCATATTGATGACGACAGTTTTTTAAAAAACACTCAAAAAGCAAAAGCCAAGAAACTCAACACGAACCCATTTGAGGAAAAATATGATGACGATGATGATATGTCAACTCAAAGCCGCCAGGCTTATATTGAGAAACGTAGACAGATTGAGGAACGCACTCTGGACTCTTCTAAAATAAGCTTGGGTAATGTAGATATGTACATAAGTCGGTATTTCGATATAAATAATAAAAGCAACTTAACAGGTTTACTTTACGAAACTGAGGAGGTGGGCAATGCCACCGCAGTGGAACTTACTAAACAACGTGAACAGCTGGAAAAAACATCTCTTCAATTAGATGAAATCAATGTTACATTACGGACCAGTCAAAGACATTTGACAGGACTTAAAAGTTTGTTCGGAGGTCTCAAAAACTATCTTTCGGGAAATCGTGTCCAACCCACACGCTCACCCAACACACCCGCTAATTCAAGTGCCATTGAAGAAGAAGTCCAAACATCATCGGCGGAGCTTTACGATAATCAGCCGGTTAGCCGAATACGAAATGTTGGAAGTACTTCTCACCATCAGCAGACACAGCAACAACATAATTTCGAATCATGTTTAGAATCGAATCTTAAAGAAATGTGTGACAATCTATCCCGTTTGAAGTGCTTGGCTAATAATTTAGGCACTGAAATCGAATCGCAAAATGATTTGCTTGATAACATGAATTATAAGGTCGAAGATGTGGATTTAAAAATTAGCAAACAAAGTAAACAAATGAACCTGCTGTTAAAGAAATAACGGCAAAAACAAACAAATTTAATTTTTAAAAGATATAAGAAAACTATACTATTGTTAATTATCGTGTAACATAAATTTGCGAAAAAATATAAATACATATACAAGCCCCGACCAGGCTCATTTTTATACCCTGTACCCAAAACGTAAAAGAGTAAACTAGTTTTCTGTGAATGTATTTAACACACAGAAGGAGACGTGGTAGATCCCCAAAAGTATACAGATATGTATACTTGTATGTAGGAGAATAACACTTAAATAGATGTAAATCATTAAATGATGTGTGTAAATCAAATACAAAGAGAATGTTTCGTGTGATCTAACGGCAAGGTTTAAGTATTGCCTTAGCCGAGCAAAACGCATTGTTCTTGTCTAGGAAGTTTAGAAAAGAAAATGGGAAAGAACAAAAAAAACAGTTTGCCCTGACTGACTGATTGGTGATCAACGCACAGTCCAAGACTGAATTATTGGGGCTTTTTTGGGGCACAAGAGGAAACCGCGTCAACAGCCTACAGCCCAAACGGTAAGAGCTAGAAAGCTGAAATTCGGGGTCAAGTACACTACCATAGTGTAGGTGCCCACTAAAAAGGGATTTTGGGGGGGGGAAAACAAGCTCCAAAGTGTGTTTGAAACATCTTCAGTTTTTCACCGATGAACCTAAAAATTGTTTTTATACTCTGTACATGAAATGTACAGAAGTATATTATGTTTGCGGGAGCTGAAAAATGTAACAGGCAGAAGGAGGCGTGGCAGACCCCACAAAGTATATATATTCTTGATCAGCATGACGAGTCGAGTCGATCTAGCCCTGTCTGTCTGTCTGTCCGTCCGTATGAACACCTGGATCTCAGAGACTATAAGAGATAGAGACACAAAATTTTCCACAAAGATGCGTTATGTGTATATTCTATACGAGTTTGTTTTATTTTTTTGATTTTCCCCCCCACTTCCCCCCTATGGGGGTTTTCCCGATTTTCCATTCGTATAATCGCCTATATCTCGGAGACTATAAGACCTAGGCACACCAAATTTTAGTCCAAGATGCCTTGTGTGAATACGCAGAAAATGTATATTTTGGAATTTCCCTCCCTCCCCCCTCTCCTTCGCAAATGCGATTTTCTCTAACTCCCGTAATTCTTGGAATTTCGAACTAAAATTTTGCAAATACCCCCAGTTAGTAATTATGTGTCCGAATGCCAAGTTTCACTATGATAGACCGATTTACCAAGAAGTTATAGCCATAAATATATTTGCTGCTGCAGCGCTGCTCAAGCGCTGCCCGCGGCTGTTGTTGATGTTGCTGTTTGGTTGACTGCGAAAATGCTTACACAGACACGAATTGATGCGCATAGGCATACATACACTCACACAGACGCAATTGCTATGTAAATGTGCAATTATACACCCTTTACGTGAGTTCGAATACCGAGAGAGGTAAAATCGATCCAATTTTTTATTATTTTTTTTTTTATTTTCTATAATTATTGTAAACATATGTACAGAGTATTTCAAAGTCGGGACACCCGACTTTAGCTTTTTTACTTGTTTGAAATTGGTCTTGGAGATTAAATTATTGGGGTTGTTACTGCGGCTGTCTGTACATGAGTATATTAGGTTTGCGGAAGCTGAAAAATGTAACAGGCAGAAGGAGGCGTGGAAGACCCCACAAAGTATATATATTCTTGATCAGCATGACGAGTCGATTTATCCCTGTCTGTACGTCCGTATGATCACCTAGATCTCAGAGACTATAAGAGATAGAGACACCAAATTTTGCACAAAGATGCCTTATTCTATATGAGTTTGTTTTATTTTTTTGATTTTCCCTCCACTTCCCCCCTATGGGGGTTTTCCCGATTTTCCATTCGTATAATCGCCTATATCTCGGAGACTATAAGACCTAGGAACACCAAATTTTAGTCCAAGATGGCTTATGTGAATACGCAGAAAATGTGTATTTTGGAATTTCCCTCCCGCCCCCCTCTCCCATGTAAATTGCGATTTTTTCTAACTCCCGTAAATCTTGGAATTTCGAACTAAAATTTTGGAAATACCCCCAGTTAGTTATTATGTGTCCGTATGACAAGTTTCACTATGATAGACCGATTTAACAAGAAGTTATAGCCATAAATATATTTGCTGCTGCAGCGCTGCCCGCGACTGTTGTTGATACTGGTGCTTTGGTTGACTGCACACATGTTTACACAGACACGAATAGATGCGCATAGGCATACATACACTCACACAGACGCAATTGCTATGTAAATGTGCAATTATACACCCTTTACGTGAGTTCGAATACCGAGAAAGGTAAAATCGATCAAAAAATTTTTTTTTAATTTTCTTAATTTTTTTTATTTTCTATAATTATTGTAAACATATGTACAGAGTATTTCAATTTCTGGACACCCGACTTTAGCTTTTTTACTTGTTTTAATTAAATTTGCACCGGGCTTCCACCAACACGTCTGTTCTTCTTCGTTTCCAAATTACAAGTCAGCTTATTCAAAAGTGTTCACATATAATAGGTGTAATAAGTGTGTACATAATCAATTATTCAAATGAGTTAAGAAACTGCTAAATTCATTTTAGCAAAATGTACAAATTTTCTGCGACATATTTCTGCCCCCTAGTGTTGCATCTGTTTCTCAACACGATCATTAATGTCGCTGGATTCAATTTGTAAACGGCATAGTTTGTTTACTGGTCTTCGGTAGAGGTTTCGGTAGTCTTCACATCCACCACACGTACCACGTTGTCGTCTCCTGGATATGTTTTCATTACTACTCCCAGTGGCCAGTCACCTCGCGGCATGTTCCCTTTGATGACCACCACCTCGCCTTCACGAATGTTATCGCAGTTTTTTGACCATTTTGGGCGAGTGATCAGCGTTGTTAGATACTCCTTTAAAAATCGTATCCAGAAGTTTTCAATTAGCCACTGAGCTTGTCGACAAATTCTTTTCTCCAAAGGATCGTTGTTAGCACACGGAGCGTGTATTGTTGCTTGTTGTTGGATGAGTATGTCGTTTGGACATATTCCATAGCTATCATCGGGGTCATCTGATTCCAATATGTATGGTCGACAATTGACCAGATGTTCTGTCTCACAAAATATTGTTTGTAGAGCCTCGTCGCTCAGATTTGAGTTTATTGGAATGACAGCCTCCATAGTTCTTTTGAAGCACCCTATTAGGCGCTCTCAACAGCCTCCGAAGTTTGGCGCACTTGCTGGAATAAATTTCCAATCAATTCCAGTGGTAGTTATTGTTGCCAGTTTAGATCGAATTGCTGCAGTGTCCAATTCCACAAGTGCTTCTTGTAGCTCTCTGCAGGCGCCTCTGAAGTTGGTAACGTTATCCGACCATAGTGTTTCAATATTGCCTCTTCATGCAAGCATGCGTCGAATTGCCATTATGAAGGAATCGGTGTTCAAGGAGTTTGCCACTTCTACATGTACTGCTCTCGTGGTTAAGCAAGTAAAAAGTACCCCATATCGTTTGCGCAAGACTTTGTTGTATCGGCCACTACTTCCTCTGCCTTCCTTTGTGTAAAAAGGGCCAAAGTAATCAACTCCAGCTGAAGTAAATGGTTTCTGGGATACGGTGAACCTCTCTTTTGGTAGCCATCCCATTTTTGGCTGCATCGGTTTAGCCTTTTGCCGTCGACACCACAGGCACTCATTTATTTATTTAAATCAACAAGTGGATCTGTCGATTTATTCAATAACAATATATAAGTATTAACATATTATATATATATTAAGATTTAAAATTAAAAATTCAAATATGATTTATATAAAATAGTCTCAACTTAAAAGATAAGAAAGCCTACAAAAAAGCTGTACAATAACGTCTATAAATGCCCCCGACACGTTGGGGGAATTTTATTTGCCAGTTGGCCAGCTATGCCCCGATTCACAGCCATATGTGTCAAAGACATTATAGACCTGACAATCTAAACAAATAGTATGTAGAAGAGGAAAATTAATTCTACTTAGAAAAAGTAAGGAGTAGAAAGAGACAGAGGTAAAGAGGGAGAGAAAGGAAGAGAAAGGGGAAGAGAGAAACAGGGAAAGAGAAAGATGGAACAAGAAAGACAAAAGGAGAAAGAGGGAAATCTCCAACCCGGTGGGGGAAAGTTTTAAGCCAGTCCGGCCAGCTATGCCCCGACTCACAGCAGTATGTGGTCAGAGATTTCCACGGAGATAACTTATGACCGCCTTGATCAATGTATTCATTTTGGGCATCCAATACTATTCTTTAAATTTGTGCACCACGACTTGTACTCCTGTGTGATTTGCCCGGTTGTGTAAGTCGTATATAAGCCTCTTTGTGAAATGATGTTTCCCATCTAGTACAATTGGTTTAGTACGTAGAATGCCTTTTGCTCGTTCGATTCTGCTACCGACGCATAGTAGATCCGCGTCATCCACAAACAAGCAATACTTGCTTGAACGTAGATCGGATGATCGTATGCCTTTTTTGACAAATTTTTTTTTCCCGTAGGAGTCAGCCTGAACCATCTAACACCAAGTTGTTTTGGCCCAAGTAAGTTCTTCGACATCGAGATCTCCACGTTTTTTCTGTTGTTGTTTTTCTTTACGTTCGTTACAAATCGCTTGGCCCAACCTGTTGAACGCAAAAGTTTTGTAAAATTAGATATTCTTGATAAAAGGATACTCAGCACGGGGTCTTGTTGGCAAGCAACCATGACGGTTTCCTCGTTTGCTTTGAACTTCTGTATAGGCCAGTAATTTCTTTCCAGGGCCACAAATTTAGGGCCGCATTGCCATCTCAATAATTTTTGTTTTTGTGTTGTTTCGCGTGTTATGATGTCTGCAATATTGTCCTCTGTTGGCACCCAGCACCACTCGGATGTGATCGACTTCTCGCATATTTCTCCGACTCTATTTGCCACAAATGAGCGGCCATCAGTTTTGATCCAAGTAAGGGCCGTCATTGAATCTGTCCAATAGAATCGCTCGTCGAAGGTTATTTGCATTTCGCTTTGCACTGCATCTGCTAATCGGCAGCCCATGACCGCTGCCAGTATCTGTAACTTTGGTATGGTTATATGCTTCAAGGGAGATACTCTAGCTTTAGAAGCAATTAAGCATACATCGAATTGTTGAGTGTTGTCTTTTATGTGGCATACTCGTAAGTACGCTGCTGCGGCATATGCTTTGCTACTGGCATCGCAAAATGAATGTAGCTTTACTTTTCCAGCTTGGTGATATTGTTGGGAATAGCACCTAGGTATTTTTACCTCAGCCAAATTTTTCAGCTCAGCTATCCATTCTTGCCATTTTTTAACTACATCTCCTTTGATGACGTCATCCCAATTGATGCCAGACTGCCACACTTCTCGCATGATTATACGGCCTTTTATGGTAATGGGTGTTTCCAAGCCAAGTGGGTCGTACACGAAGTTTGCGGCTGCCAATACTTTGCGTTTAGTAGGCAACTTTGTCCCGTTGAGTAGATCCTCTGTTATGCTGTGCATCGTTGTGGTGGAGAATGTAAATATATCGCTTTTTGCTTGGTAAAGTTCCGCATTATAGTTCTTGACGAATTGTGCTGCAAAGGGTGAGGATGTTGCTCCAAATATCATCGCTTTCATTTGATAAACAGTGGGCTGTGTTTGCGGATTTAAATTACGCCACAAAAAACACTGCGCTGCAGCATCATCATCTGAATTAAGTACTTGATTAAACATCTCTTTTATATCAGCTGCAAATGCTATTGGGTGCATTCGAAATCGTATCAGAACACCAAAAATTGAGGTTAACCAATCAGGGCCCGTTAGCAGGTTTTTGTTTAGAGAGGTGTCATTGCTCTCTGCTGCTGCATCAAAGACAAGCCTCACTTTCCCAGGTTTGTTTGGATTTAGTACTGCAAAGTGTGGAAGATACCATAATTTTTGTGACCTAAATGCCTCTGGATTTGTCACAATTCTCGCATAGCCGTTTGCTAGGAGTTTGTCAATTTCTCGTTGATACGCGTTTGCTAGTTGTGGGTCTCGTAGTAATTTACGTTCAGCCGCTGTTCTGCCATGTGACGACTCTCCGGTAGGCTTGGGTTGTCGGTTTCCCACGGCAAATTAATCTGAAAGTGATCACCGAATTTAGCTATAGATTTTGAAATTTTGTCAATAGCCAATTTGTCCGCCATAGACTTGGTTTTGTCTACTTTTGGCGCACAGCTTCCAAATCCTTCCAAGCTAAATTGACCTTTCAGCATTTCTCGAAGGTCTTGGTTTTCAACTTGACAGCACACGAAGTTAGCTTTCTTCTCTTTTGCTTTGACGGGACCATGCATGACCCATCCCAATCTGGTTTTTGACAACATAGGCCCGTTGTCATTTGTATTAATGACAGCCTGTGATGATATCAAATGCGCATGCTTTTGTCCAATCAACAGCACTAGTTGTGTGTTTGTCAAAGTATGCATTTTTACAATTTTTGTGTACGGGTATTGTTGTTGAATGGTGTTATAATCTACCAACTGCGCCGGCAGTTTATTAATGATATGGACATTTCCCATAACATACCGCCAGCACCACTTATGTTGACTTGTGCAGTTTCGGCCGTATTCTCATACCGGAACACTCCGCCTGTCCAGCTGAAGCAAAATGGTTCGGCCTTTCCTTTTATACCAACATCACGGGCTGTTTGCATGTCTAATAGTGTAGCTTTATCTCCTGTTGGACCATGGATTATAACCGGTATCATTTTTAGAAGTATATTGTTCTGGACCTCCTGCACACAACCACTAAAAACAACACTAAAAAAATGTGGGTGTTTTATGCAGAATAGGATGATGGTATTTTTATTATTTTGTTTTGCATTGCTCACGCTTTGAGCATTGCCCTTTGTGTTGTTTCAGGCAGCAAAAACATGCGTCATACTTTTTGGCGCAGTCCCACCTTTTCTTTACATCTAGTTTCAGGAAGTAGTTGCATTTTTCCAACGGATGTCGCTCTTTGTTGCAAACTGGACATTTTGAAGTTCCTCGCCCTGCTGGTCTTTGTTGCTCCTTTTGAGATTGTACATCATTTTGCCTTACTTCAGTTTGCACCCCGTTGTTTATTGTAATCATTCTCTTATAGAATCCTATGTCCTGATACAATGTGCACTGTTGTTGTGCCCACTCAGCAAATAATTTGAAGTCACATTCGGCAGCCCGCTTTCTACGCAGTGTTAGAAATGTTCCCCATTCGCGTAGGTAGCTTTCGCCAAGCTTATCGATAAGAATTGCCAACAGTTTGCGAATATCGATAATGTTACCTTCGATAAATCCCAGGGCTGAGTTAATATTTTGCACTGCACAATTGAAGTCTTGGAAATCGCTTATGTCTGTTACACATTTGATTTTTGATGCTTTTTGCATTAACTCGAGTGCAACGTTTTCCGGAGATCCATAAATACTTTCCAGTATTGTCATTATTTGGTTTGTATTTTTTGCCGACATTGGCAAAAGATCCACCTTTTCACGCGCCGCTCCTTTGAGTGAGTTGCTCAAGCGATACACGTCCTCTTCTGCTGAAAAGCCACATTCTCTTCCTGATGTCTCGAATTCCATCTTAAAATGTCGCCAACCCAAGTACGGCGACCCGTCAAACTAAATTTTCCTATTTTGGAAGGATTGCCTTGCGAACATGTTTGAGACGCTGTTTTGAAGATTGCTTTCCATCTGCAGTATTGGTGGTTGATTTTGTAGGACTTGTGGTAAAGGCTCCGGAAAACCCAAACTATTTTCGGATGACGCTCTCGACAGTGTTGTTTTGCAAGAGTTCGTTGACGAAAATCGTATTAGTGACGCTGTTGTGTTTAACACTGCTTTTCTACTTACTAACGCGTCCGCCTGCGCTTGGAGTACTTTAAGCTCAGATGTCATCTCTTGAATCTGGTGGTCTTGCTCCGTTATTCCTCATTTTGGGCTTCGCTTAATAGACGCTTTGAATTGAACATGGCTTTTTGTACGTAGCACATTTTTGTTTGGACCTGCACATTTTTCAAATCGATGGCCTCAATTTGTTGTAGAACTTCTAACTCTTCAACTGGATTTCCAGAATGTTCCATTGCTGTATGTTCAGACTCGAACGATATTGCGTCTACAATTACTGACGCCATGCTGATATTTTCCTCGTTTTCTGGCACTTCCAGTTCCAGGAAATCGCATACACGTCGCATTGCGCTTACGCCAAGTTCGCCTGCGATACATTTTGCATGTTGCATTTTTTGTTGTTGGTTATATTCCAGACCAGCGAATTTTCGGAGATCGCGCTTGATAAAATTTTCAGTGACCAATTTGCGGTATGCAAAATGGACGTCGCGCAAGTTTTGCGACTTGGACTCGTCGATTTTGATCTTCGCTAATTCTGACCACTGCCACATTTTGATATTTGATTTTGATTGTGGACTGTATTCTACGCGTTAACGATCCGGCTCGAAGGACCAATTTCTGTTACTGCGGCAGTAGTTATTTTAATTAAATTTGCACCGGGCTTCCACCAACACGTCTGTTCTTCTTCGTTTCCAAATTACAAGTCAGTTTATTCAAAAGTGTTTACATATAATAGGTGTAATAAGTGTGTACATAATCAATTATTCAAATGAACTAAAAAAACTGCTAAATTCATTTTAGCAAAATGTACAAATTATCTGCGACAGGGGTTTTAATATTTCTTCACTATTTTTCAAATGAAAAGTTCAAAGTATCAGTAATCAACATAACTATATACTATAACTATACAAATTGGCATTCAACGATTTTGTTTGTTTTGTACTTGCCATATGCAGTAACAATAATTAACAAAGAGCGCAAAATATCAAACAGTTGGGGACATCACATAAACACACACAATGACACACTCACAGACCTAAACAGAGATGGGCAAAGTCGGTGCTTTTTATTGTTCGTGGCACACTGCGTGGACACGAGTGCCGTGTTTCATAAACCACGAAAACGCGCGAGCGAAAATGCAATAGAAACAAAAACAACACGATGTAATATTATGTACATAGTATATCGGCCCTTAAAATTGGACTACCATATACACATGTATACATTCATAAATTAAATATCGACATTCTCCTAATTAAAAAATTTGTGTATCCATTCATCGTGCATACGGATTCGTGCATTTTTACAGTCAACACATGCCCATCTCTAGCATCTCAGCTGATCGCCTATTTACAAGCGATTTACCGTTTGTGTTAAACGGTTGCGTCAGCTAACAACGCTACAAATGTATTCTGAGGGATTCTGGGAGACATTAAGCGTTAAGCTTATTCCGGGAATATATTATTGCGATTTATTGTACAAAAGCAGAAACACGTCTTTTACACTCACAACATTCATATTTAAAAAACATATGGATAAGTGCTGAACTGTACAATTGAATATATACACTTTTAAGTATATATATGTATGCACATGCATATGAGGATAGATAGCGCCTGCATAAAAAAATAAAATGTACATATCAGCGTTGCCAGACGGCATTTTTAAATCAAAATTAAATGTCTGGCGCCGAACATGGTCCCTCCGATTTTCGGGAATAACTCGTGCAGCGTGCTGAGGAATTACAGATGGGTTGCACTTATAAATGAGGGCTGTATGTATGTCGTTATTAAATTTGAAAATGTTTAATTCAATAAAATACTAGCACTCAATGTCACAATCTATATATTTATGCATATGTACATATGTATGTATTTTATGTAGATACATGTTTATGTATGTATATACTATTTGTATATAAAATAGTTTGCAAAATATATCTGCTTTTCCAACCCATTTTTTTGCATTGGAGCTTTATTGCACGAAAAAAATTATATGTATTTATTATTATTATTATATGTATTATTTATTATTATTATTATATGTATTATTTATTATTATTATTTATTATTATTTATGTACATATATATGTATGTGGGTATGTAAGTATGTGCAATCAACGCATAGCCCAAATGGTAAGCGTTCAAAAGCTGTCAAAGTGTGGGCGAACACCAAGAAGGGGGCTTAAAAAATTAGAAATCCGATTAACTTTAAACTTGGTTTACAGTGGCTCCAAGCTTATTCGACACAGTCCACAGTAAAAATTTTTAATGGGTATAGCTTTTAAACGAAAAAAGATATCAAGAAAAATTAAACGCAGAATCGTAGATTAATATTTAAACTAATGAATAATGATTTAATTTTTTTATAGCCTGTACCCAAAGGGTGAAAGGCTATACTAGTTTTGTGCGCATGTATGTAACACACAGAAGGAGGCGTGACAGACCCCACAAAGTATATATATTCTTGATCAGGATGAGAAGACGAGTCGATATAGCCATGTCCGTCTGTCCGTATGTCTGTATGAGCGCAAGGATCTCAGTAAGTACAAGAGCTAGGATAACCAAAATTGGTATCAAGGTTCCTATAAGCCCTATCAATTTTGGTAGGTATATTCAGTTAGTACTAATGCATCCGTGTGCCAAATTTCATCATGATAGGTCAATTCTGTAGAAAGTTATAGCCATAAGTAAAATCGCTGCTCATGCGCTGCCTGCAGCTCTGTCGGCAGCGCTGCCCGCAGCTGTTGTTGCTGCTTTGGTTCAACTTTGTGCTGCATACATACACGCATATAAACACGCATAGGTACGTGATGTAAATGTATGCTGTTAAAACTGAACATAAACATGTATTCTAATTTAATTTAATTAATTCATTCATTTTTTTAATAATTGAATTTAAAAAAAAAATTTTTTTTTAATTTTTCCATATTGTGGAGAGTACAGGCTATTTTACTGTCGGGCTTGCTCGAATGTAGCGTTCTATCTTGTTTTAACCTAGTTTATTTACAAAAAAAAACAAAAACAAAAAAATTCAATAATTCAATGTCACAGCTTATTCGGCCCACTTTAAAAAATATTGACAAAAAAACAAAATTAAGGAACAACTTCGATATTTTAATACTTAGTATGGCTTCCCTGTTTGTCAATAACTACTTTTAGCCTTTTAGGCATCGACTCCACTAATTTCCTTGCCGTATCCGGAGAGATCCAAATGCAGTTTTTAGGTCATTTTGGTCGGATATATATATTCTTTTCCGAATATTCATGCCCAAAATCGCCCACAAACTTTCAATAACATTAACTTGTCAACCGGAGTGACTCCTGTGATACATACGAGTGCCAGCCGCGGAGTCTTCTCCATCAATTTCAGGTATGTGGACTTTTTTGTGGCTTGCCACCACGGACCACTGATATGAAAATCCAATGCGTTAGTTTTGGTGAGAGGCCCCAAGTGCTACCTAGCATCTTTTGTGATGCATAGAGTGCATTTGTTGCTTTCTTCTCTCTTACTTCGATATTGGCCCTCCACGTCAGTTTGCTGTCGAATACTGTACCGAAGAATTTGACTTCCTTTTTCGGGGTAACTGGGGTTCCGTTCACCCTCGTTGGGTTTCATCTTGGTACCTTGTATCTCTTTGTGTAGAGAATGAGGTCCGTTTTATCTGCGTTGATACTTAGTCCTACGCCTGTTGCCCATCTTAGTATTTCTTGCAGAGTTGTGGCCATGACTGAGCTGATAGTCGATGGACACTTTCCCGTGATAATTATGCTTATGTCATCAGCATAGGGGCTTTCCCGCGATGTTGTTTGAGCAGTTCGTCAACCACTAGATTCCAAAGTAGCGGCGATAGGACTCCACCTTGTGGTGTGCCTCCATGTACCCTATTGGTTATGATTGTGGTTCCCCATTCCACATGGACTCGTCTGCTGCCCAGCAGGTTTTGAATCCATGTGTAAATTGCGTCGTGTGTATCTTTGGCTCTAAGACTTCGCATGATGGCATCTGTTGACACATTGTTGAATGCACCAGAGATGTCCAGGAACGCTCCCATTGCATTGTCTTTATTTTTTAAATTTATTTATTTCTGACAAATATCTGTCAATATCATAAACATAAAACATAACATAACATAAAAACATACGGGATATTAAAAATAAAAACAATAGAAACAAAAAAAAAATAAAATTGAATAGAATACAATAGTTACAAAAAAAAGACATTAAGTATGCATAATTTAATCGAACTGAAAGAGCTCTCATGACCAAAAAGATGGCTCAATTGATTATAGTTGCGACATAGAACCCGAAACGAACTGAGCAAAGCGTAGTTGGTGGTACAGCGATTAAGGCTTAAGGGGGCAACAAATTTTGAAGGGAGGGCAGATGTAAGATCCTTTCAAGATATCGGGAAAGCTGCAACTGTCAAGTGACAAGGTGAAAAGCTTGAAAAGTGGTTTACTAGGGCAAGAGCACAGAATTTCAAAATGCAGCTTGGTATACCATCCGGACCAGGTGCAAAACTATCCTTAAGTGTTCGAAGGTGTGACAAAATGGAAGGTTCATCAACAACAGGCATGAATATGCAGTTAGTCTATGGAATATTGCCGTAAAAGTGAATGTTGGAAGCCGAGAAACAATTTGTTGTGTATCTTGAAAAAAATGGGAAAAGGGTCAGCAATACCAGCATCTGTGTGAGCAGGAAGTCCTTTAAAAGACAACATTGATAGAAACCCAGAAGCATTTCTTTTTGAGTTAACAAAACTATAAAATTGTTTTGGGTCTTGAGTAAAATTAAGTCTGCATCGTGTTAAGTACTCGGCATAACATTGATGGCTTAATATTAGAAACTGAGAACAAACTACGCTGAATTTGTAAAAATCAGAGTTTGACCCAGAGTTTTTAAAACGCTTTTATAACCTGGACTTAACATTTTTGCAATTGGAAAGCTCTTTAGTGAACCAAGGCACACGACGCCATGGCCGTAGAGTACAAATAGGAACGCTAGCGTCAGTCGCAAAGTTAAGAGCACCATATAATATATTAATGGCTACGTCCATATCATTACACGCATATAAATGAGACCAATCTAACTATGCTGAAATACAATTCAATTTCATAAAATTAGCTTTTTTGAAAGTACCCGCGTGTTTTGGATACGAGGCAAGTTGGAGCACATTTCAATATCAACAACCAGCTCTAATGTTAGATGGTGAAGATCTTCGGGCAGAGATAAAGGCAGTGTTCTGTTTAAAACTATATTTGACACATCATTTAATACAAGGTCTACAAGTTTCATTGACGAGCTTAACACAGCATTAACTTGAAAAAGAGGTATATCAAGCATACCATATAAAAATTGACAGGTAGAAGAAGGAGTTAGGAAATACTGACCACGAAACATCAGGCAAGTTAAAATCACCAAAAACGATCAAATAGTCTCTAACTTTAAGCATACTGGATATGTGGTGTATTGCAGAATAATGAAGAAAACCCCGCAGGCTTAACGCATATAAACTCAGACTATTTCAGACAAAAATTGAGAGTCTACAGCAATAAGAACTCCACCCCTCTAGCGGTGTATATGGTCATGCCTGTAAATAGAATATTTTTGAATAAATATTTCTGTATTTAACACTTTAGGTTTCAGCCACGTTTCAGTAAATATGATGACATTTGCTAGGAATGATATATTGTTTGAGTAAAGCTTTTGATGTTTAGTGAGCAATTCCCGTACATTCTGATAATTAAATATCAGGGAAGATTTAGTTTTTTGGAGGAGGCGGAGTTGTGGAAGAAGAGTTGGTATTTGCATTGTTGCGTTTTTGGATGAATTTGTGAGCAACTACATGTTTTGGCCAAAAAGCAGGGTCAACGATTATTTTAAATATATTATCAGGAACAGAAATTTTGAAAGAAGAAATGTAACGCTTATACTTAAACATGAATTTCGAAACCAAAACGTCATCAGCTAAGCAAGAAGGAACGTTTTGGCAAATGTACAGTTTGATGGTATCCTCTAAAACATCATGCTTTAGCCGGGATACAAAAATCGACTGGCGTGGCGGGACACCAACTACGGCACGAGTAGTACCACGATCGTTAAGAGCAGAAGAAGAAGTCGGGCATCTTGAAGTAGCAGCGATGGGAACCGCCGCAGAACAGGCAGCGGTAACAGGAATATCCGCGATGGAACTATTGGAGTCAACAGCAGTAGTGACGTCAGTAATAGCATTGGCAATTGACGTGGCTGAAGAAGAAGATGAAGCGCTCTCCCCAAGAGAAGACACGGCAGGTGTAGCAAATTTTTCAAGGATAGGATAAGGGTTAGCCGGTGTAGAAGTTACCCGGCCAACGAACCCGGCACATTTCGCGTGACCAACTTCATCACACAACCAGCTCTGCACTATAAGGTACATTGAACCAAGCTTATGGCCAAACTCACAGGACTTAAAACAGCAGGAAAAACATATTGGTCAGTTTTAGTTAGAGCCTAAACGTATACTATGAAAAAATGTTCGTTGAAACGCTCTATGAATAGCACGACGGAAGAGTTCCGCCAGGCCATACATGAAACAATAGCAAGAGCTCAACAGGTTAACATGGACAGATGCAACTTGGCAAGAGTCTTTCTGAAAAATAATAAAAGGTTAGCAATAAATTGACCCCATTGTGCTCTGAGGAAAAAATACAGGAAGATATGGGAAAGTCAGTTCTCATTAAGGGAAGGGTGGTCCATAAGGACAACCTCAGATAAGCTTTCCTCGTTTTGGAGAAATTTAAGAATTAAGGTATGAATTAGGTTAATCACAAAACATTCTGTAGGTAACCATAGAACTAAGGAGCACAAGAGCCTCATAGCCCATTTTCTCTCTTGCAGGTTTGTGGGCGCAATCCTCTCTATCATAGCAATAGCGAACGCTCGAATTACCGACTACTCACATTCCAGCTACATACCCGTAGTAGACGGGAATGGTCTGGTGTGGGAGCAGCGGGATTACTTGAGGCACTCCAGTAATTTGACAGACTTTGAGAACATCACCGATGATACAAGATAGCTGTCCGAGTTATTTCCGCAATCGCACATGCGAAAGTTGTTGGACGTCGACACAGATCACACCAGAAGCCTTTTGTCCGTATTAAAAATACACCACAGAATTTCCAGAAGCTTAGATTTTCTGAGCACAGCCCTTAAGATGATAGCAGGCACCCCGGATGCCTCAGATTTGGAGAAAATAGGAAACGAATAAATCAGCTCACAGACACCATTAATCAGATAATTAAAGCAAAAAATAATAATTTGGTTGACACTCTACAATTGCAAAAGCACTGCTGGCGAGAAATATAATGTTAATAACGGAAATTCAAAATTTAATGCTCACAATCACACTCGCCAAGTTTAACATAGTAAACCCCACTGTTTTTGATCACAATGATTTAAAATTTCTGGTTGAGCACGCCCATAGTAGATATAGTTAGCTTAATGAAGGCATCCATCATAAAGGTTGTTCACATATTGATTGCGTACCCCAGGGCTAAGTCGGTTTGCAAAATGGTCACCATATTCCCCGTGTCCCATCATCACATTGTGCTGCAGCTACAAGATGACACCGTGGCTGAGTGCGCTGGGGATACCTTGGCAGTCACGGAGTGAACCGCAACAACTTATACTACTTTATGCAGTCTGGCGAACCATGACACTTGCGCACGAGCACTGCACGCTGGACGCACAGCTCTCTGCCACTCGCAGCCCAGTAAGCAAATCGTGCTCGTTGATGACGGCATCATAATCGTCAATGAGAGCCCGGCCCAGATTAGTACAGACGACGGCCCTGAGATATCAGCAAAGGGCACACACCTCGTCACCTTTGAGCGTTCGGCTGTTATCAATGGCACCAAAAATGCGAATCAACGCGAAGCCCTAAGCAAAACGCCGGGCATAGCGGCATCACCACTGTTAAACATCATCAGCCTCGATCCGGTAGTAAGCATGCCGCTTCTCTATAGGATAAGTAACCAAAACTTGCATACCATCCGCGAGTTCAGGGATGAGGGATTGCCCGGGTCACTCAAGGTCTGGTTTGCGGCTGGAGTGGCACTAAACCTCTGTAGTATGCGCACATAGGGAGTACACACTGTACGCAGTATATTTATAAGAACACACTGTAACACTCTGTTGCAGTGGTTACAAAAACTAGAGACCTAACATGATCGCACTTATGCGTCTTAAGCGACATAAGTGCAGCGTCGGCGTCTTTATCATAATCACTTCATGTGTGCATGTTATTCTTTCTCGCGCTCTCGCTGCTAACAGCGCTGAGTATACAAGTTAATATATAATGCAGCCGCTCCGCTGTCAACGTTTCTGGCAGCGCAGCTACGCGGCTTTAGCTTAATTTTACTTTAAGTCCAAAAGTAAGAGATTAGTTCAAGTTTGAGTTCTGAGCTGTAATAAAGATTTAATAAAATAACTCCAAGTGTTTATAATGGGGCTCCGTCAATTCTAGTATTTGATGGGGTTCCACATATCTTTACACCTCATCTGCAGCGGCTCTCTGCTCCTTTACCAGGTGCTGAGGCCAAGGCGAGATTCGCGGGAGATGCAGAGAACCATTGATAAGTCGTGGAATAGATAGAATAGATAGGTCGTGGTCTTGAGGGGGGAGTAGTTAACAAGAAACCCTCGCTCCTAATTATTAAGCGGCCCTTGCACGCGCTTACACATACAATTCTTGAGTTCAGCGCCCTAGCTGCAACAGTCAGCGGCGGTAACCTGATGCTCTTGCTGTGTCGCAAAAGTTTTCGTTATCGTCTGCAATTATGCTGAGTCGGCTCGCCGACGATGACTTTTGCAGCGTTTTATTTAGAATTAGGCTTTTCAATTATTGTCTTTAGCATAAACTGCACCAAATTTGGATTCTTGTATTCAGTTCTGTATCAGCTTTAAGCCAGGTGTAATACCTTAAAAATACATTGCTCCGTTTGTTTTATTGCTGCGCCACAAGGCCAGACATTGGAAAGGTTTGGCTGTCCCAACGTATTATTTAAACGTGAACCGGCATCGTACCACTTCCGAATACTTCGGCATCCACTACATCTGCAAAGCGCTTCAGCAAGCAGACGTTGGTCATCGGGAAGGCGTTTCGCATAACTTGTATACAAACATGTACACATATGTACATATATGTACGTATATGGGATACTTAATTTCAGCTTCCTAGCTCTAACCGTTTGGGCTGTGGGTTGTTGATTGTGTTTAATTTTTTCCACGGGAAAACCCCTCTTTTTCATGCCCCAGGAATTGTAAATACGACGTTCGATTATTGCTTGCATGCAGGCAATAATTTTCGGTCATAACCGATCATTTCTGAGTCTTTGCAGTTTTAATTCGAAATGAATGTTCGTTAAGGGCTCGTTCACAACCGGTCATTGATTGTTGTTTTACAAGGTACGTTCCAAAATAAACAGGACTTTTCTATCTATATGTCGACTGGTGCGTTAGAATCTGCTATCTTTATCGATTGTCCAGTGAGAATTTCATGATATTTCATCGATTGGAAGTGCAGTTATTGCGTTTTAAGTGTCAGTATGTTTGTGTTATCGGTGCGAAAAAGGGCTTCGAACAAAGAGCCAACATCAAATTTTGTTTTAAAATTGGTAAAACTTTTACCGAAACGTTTCAATTGATAGAACAAGTTAATGGCGATGGTTGCCTATCCCGTAGCAGAGTGCACGAGTGGTTTCAACGTTTTCAAAGTGGTGGTGAGGACATAAATGACGATCAACGTGTGGGCCAATTAAAATTCGAGATCACCGAAAATTCCATCGAAACTGTGCGTGAATTCATCAAAAATCAGCCGAAATTATCATTGAATTTGATGGAAATGGAATTGAACGTCTCCAAAACATCAATTTATCGCATTTTGACCGAACATTTAGGCTTACGAAAGGTGTGTGCACGGTTTGTTCCGCACAAATTGCCTGACGACCAAAAATTGTTCAGAATCCAACATTCGAAGACCTCATTAAAGAGGTCAAAAGGACAAAAAGGACAATATTGTGATTGGCGACGAAACGTGGTGTTTCCAATATGATCCCGAAACGAAACGCCAGAGTGCTGAATGGAAGGCACCGGTCGAGCCGAAACCCAAAAAATCGCGCATGGAGAAGTCTAAAGTGAAGACAATGCTGATTTGTTTTTATGATTCCAAGGGTATTGTCCACAAAGAATTTGTTCCACCCGGCCAAAATGTTAACGCAGTATTCTACCTTGGAGTTTTGAAGCGTTTGGTACGCCGTATTCGGCCCGAATATCGCGAAGATGAAAGTTCGCGTTTGTTGCACGATAATGCGCCGTCTCATCGTTCGACGCTTGTGACCGATTATTTCACCAAAAAATCACATTTTAACCATTAACCACTCGCCGTATTCATCTGATATGGCACCGTGCGACTTCTACCTTTTCGGAAAAATGCATTTGCCCATGAAAGAAAAGCGTTATGCAGACGTAGAGGCCATTCAAAAGCTTGCACCGGCATACTGGCGGGCATATCGGCCAACGAGCTAAAACACTCGTTCGACATGCTATTGGATCATGCAAAAAGCTGTATTGAAGCAGAAGGAGACTATTTTGAATAAAATAAATTGATTTTGCCGAAAAAACCATTTGTTCTGTTTACTTTGGAACACACCTTGTATATTGTAGGAAAGGTATGACCAACAACCAATATGTACACATTTTCATGCCCTGTACCCAAAGGGTAAACGGGGTGACTTGGTATACAGGTTTCCCTAAGCCTAAGTCCAAAAAGGACGAGTTTGTGTTTTTGTTCTGATGAAGAAAGTGCCCAAGCTCTGTCCACAGCTGTTGTTGCTACTACTATTGTCGATGTTGCTGTACTGCACAAACACGCATTTGTAAATGTATGCTGTTAAAATTGTACATAAGCACTTACATATGTATGTATGTATTGAATATTTTATATTTATTAATTAATGAACTACAGGGTTCGTAAAATGTGCTCACTACCCGCTGCTACCCAAAAATAATGGTGCCGCGGGTATTAGTGGGTCACTGCCGGCAGAGCCCGTGGGTCGAGTGTGTCGCTGCCGGCAGAAGCAGAATGTCGTACCTGTACCTGCTGCCTACTCCGATTTAGATTGACCCAGATGTTTTTCGTGGGTCCGAATAGGTCGAATGCTAAAGACGAGCGAGCTCAACTCTTAAATACCATGTACCTCCCACCCAAAAGGGAAATGACTAAAACATTTTTAAATTAATTTTAAAAAATTATATTAATTAAATTAAATACAAATTATTCAATACATATATACAAAAGTGGAGGCATATTTATGTACAGTTTCAGCAGCATACATTTACACCAGAATCGTATGTATGCAGCATAAAGTTGAACTTAAGCAGCAACAACAACAAGAGCTGCAGCCGGGCCTGGGCAGCGATTTTATTTATGGCTATAACTATAACTATAACCAGGCAGAAGCAGTCATGGATGTGAATCAGGTGCAGGTTGTGGTGGCGGTTGCCGTTAGCCAGGCCTTGGCTTAGCAGGAGGCGAGTTTCCGATCGCAGCTCGATGCAGTGAAGGCTCAAATAAGTGAACATACCAAAGAATTTCAGTGGACCCACCCATTAGGTGCGATATTCCACTAGACATTATAAAGTAAATTCCCGATTTTAAGGGTACACAGGATGAATATGTGGCGTGGCGGCAGTCAGCTACTGACGGATACGAGCTTTTCAGGTCGTTTAACGGCAGCAGCACACACTATCAGGCAGTAACAACTATTAGGAACAAGATCAGAGGGCCTGCGAGGGCATTACTCGTTTCGCACAACACTGTGCTCAATTTTGATGCCATTATAGCGAGGTTAGATTGTACATATGCCGATAGAACGTCATTGCGCCTACTGCGACAGGGACTGGAAATGGTAAGGCACCACTTGGTGGAGCGAAAGTTAACTCTCGTAACCAATAAAATCGTTATGTCTCAGGACAGGGAGAGCGCTGGCTTGCTCAACAAGGAGGTTAGATCTGATGCATTACATGCATTTATTTCCGGCCTCAAAAAGGCTCTAAAGTCAATAGAGTTTCCGGCACAGCCGAAGGATTTGCCGTCCGCGCTGGCACTAGCCAGGGAGGCAGAGGCGAGTATTGAGCGGAGCATGTTTTCGACTTCGTACGTCAAGGCCATCGAAGAAAGGGCTCAAGCGACCGAGTCCAACCGCTTGCAGTTTAGTCAGGGAAAGAATGGCAAACATAAGATCAATAGTGTGCTGGCCCAGAAGCGGCAGAACACGTCTGAGCGGATGACGGGCCCAAGGCGGCAGCGTTTTAACAATGCTCCTGACAGTCAGGAGATAAGTTATGAGAGCGCAGCCACGGCAGCGGTCAATGATATAGACGACGATAGCGACTCGGCATATGGCAGTGAGTCGGTGAATTTTGATAGACACTGGGGCGGCAAAGAACTATGTGTAGCCCATAAAGGAGCTTAACAATGTAGTTCCTGTCGATAGACCTTTTACTGTGAACTCAATACATGGCTCCAGTAGAATCGAAAGTAAATGCCCGATGAAGATTTTTCGACAGGTCTCCCCTTTTTTTTTACTAGACACGCTCGGTGATTTCGGCGCCATCATAGGTTTCGACCTGCTAACGCGGGCAGTAAGCAAATCGTGCTCGTTGATGACGGCATCATAATCGTCAATGAGAGCCCGGCCCAGATTAGTACAGACGACGGCCCTGAGATATCAGCAAAGGGCACACACCTCGTCACCTTTGAGCGTTCGGCTGTTATCAATGGCACCAAAAATGCGAATCAACGCGAAGCCCTAAGCAAAACGCCGGGCATAGCGGCATCACCACTGTTAAACATCATCAGCCTCGATCCGGTAGTGAGCATGCCGCTTCTATATAGGATAAGTAACCAAAACTTGCATACCATCCGCGAGTTCAGGGATGAGGGATTGCCCGGGTCACTCAAGGTCTGGTTTGCGGCTGGAGTGGCACTAAACCTCTGTAGTATGCGCACATAGGGAGTACACACTGTACGCAGTATATTTATAAGAACACACTGTAACACTCTGTTGCAGTGGTTACAAAAACTAGAGACCTAACATGATCGCACTTATGCGTCTTAAGCGACATAAGTGCAGCGTCGGCGTCTTTATCATAATCACTTCATGTGTGCATGTTATTCTTTCTCGCGCTCTCGCTGCTAACAGCGCTGAGTATACAAGTTAATATATAATGCAGCCGCTCCGCTGTCAACGTTTCTGGCAGCGCAGCTACGCGGCTTTAGCTTAATTTTACTTTAAGTCCAAAAGTAAGAGATTAGTTCAAGTTTGAGTTCTGAGCTGTAATAAAGATTTAATAAAATAACTCCAAGTGTTTATAATGGGGCCCCGTCAATTCTAGTATTTGATGGGGTTCCACATATCTTTACACCTCATCTGCAGCGGCTCTCTGCTCCTTTACCAGGTGCTGAGGCTAAGGCGAGATTCGCGGGAGATGCAGAGAACCATTGATAAGTCGTGGAATAGATAGAATAGATAGGTCGTGGTCTTGAGGGGGGAGTAGTTAACAAGAAACCCTCGCTCCTAATTATTAAGCGGCCCTTGCACGCGCTTACACATACAATGCTCTTGCTGTGTCGCAAAAGTTTTCGTTATCGTCTGCAATTATGCTGAGTCGGCTCGCCGACGATGACTTTTGCAGCGTTTTATTTAGAATTAGGCTTTTCAATTATTGTCTTTAGCATAAACTGCACCAAATTTGGATTCTTGTATTCAGTTCTGTATCAGCTTTAAGCCAGGTGTAATACCTTAAAAATACATTGCTCCGTTTGTTTTATTGCTGCGCCACAAGGCCAGACATTGGAAAGGTTTGGCTGTCCCAACGTATTATTTAAACGTGAACCGGCATCGTACCACTTCCGAATACTTCGGCATCCACTACATCTGCAAAGCGCTTCAGCAAGCAGACGTTGGTCATCGGGAAGGCGTTTCGCATAACTTGTATACAAACATGTACACATATGTACATATATGTACGTATATGGGATACTTAATTTCAGCTTCCTAGCTCTAACCGTTTGGGCTGTGGGTTGTTGATTGTGTTTAATTTTTTCCACGGGAAAACCCCTCTTTTTCATGCCCCAGGAATTGTAAATACGACGTTCGATTATTGCTTGCATGCAGGCAATAATTTTCGGTCATAACCGATCATTTCTGAGTCTTTGCAGTTTTAATTCGAAATGAATGTTCGTTAAGGGCTCGTTCACAACCGGTCATTGATTGTTGTTTTACAAGGTACGTTCCAAAATAAACAGGACTTTTCTATCTATATGTCGACTGGTGCGTTAGAATCTGCTATCTTTATCGATTGTCCAGTGAGAATTTCATGATATTTCATCGATTGGAAGTGCAGTTATTGCGTTTTAAGTGTCAGTATGTTTGTGTTATCGGTGCGAAAAAGGGCTTCGAACAAAGAGCCAACATCAAATTTTGTTTTAAAATTGGTAAAACTTTTACCGAAACGTTTCAATTGATAGAACAAGTTAATGGCGATGGTTGCCTATCCCGTAGCAGAGTGCACGAGTGGTTTCAACGTTTTCAAAGTGGTCGTGAGGACATAAATGACGATCAACGTGTGGGCCAATTAAAATTCGAGATCACCGAAAATTCCATCGAAACTGTGCGTGAATTCATCAAAAATCAGCCGAAATTATCATTGAATTTGATGGAAATGGAATTGAACGTCTCCAAAACATCAATTTATCGCATTTTGACCGAACATTTAGGCTTACGAAAGGTGTGTGCACGGTTTGTTCCGCACAAATTGCCTGACGACCAAAAATTGTTCAGAATCCAACATTCGAAGACCTCATTAAAGAGGTCAAAAGGACAAAAAGGACAATATTGTGATTGGCGACGAAACGTGGTGTTTCCAATATGATCCCGAAACGAAACGCCAGAGTGCTGAATGGAAGGCACCGGTCGAGCCGAAACCCAAAAAATCGCGCATGGAGAAGTCTAAAGTGAAGACAATGCTGATTTGTTTTTATGATTCCAAGGGTATTGTCCACAAAGAATTTGTTCCACCCGGCCAAAATGTTAACGCAGTATTCTACCTTGGAGTTTTGAAGCGTTTGGTACGCCGTATTCGGCCCGAATATCGCGAAGATGAAAGTTCGCGTTTGTTGCACGATAATGCGCCGTCTCATCGTTCGACGCTTGTGACCGATTATTTCACCAAAAAATCACATTTTAACCATTAACCACTCGCCGTATTCATCTGATATGGCACCGTGCGACTTCTACCTTTTCGGAAAAATGCATTTGCCCATGAAAGAAAAGCGTTATGCAGACGTAGAGGCCATTCAAAAGCTTGCACCGGCATACTGGCGGGCATATCGGCCAACGAGCTAAAACACTCGTTCGACATGCTATTGGATCATGCAAAAAGCTGTATTGAAGCAGAAGGAGACTATTTTGAATAAAATAAATTGATTTTGCCGAAAAAACCATTTGTTCTGTTTACTTTGGAACACACCTTGTATATTGTAGGAAAGGTATGACCAACAACCAATATGTACACATTTTCATGCCCTGTACCCAAAGGGTAAACGGGGTGACTTGGTATACAGGTTTCCCTAAGCCTAAGTCCAAAAAGGACGAGTTTGTGTTTTTGTTCTGATGAAGAAAGTGCCCAAGCTCTGTCCACAGCTGTTGTTGCTACTACTATTGTCGATGTTGCTGTACTGCACAAACACGCATTTGTAAATGTATGCTGTTAAAATTGTACATAAGCACTTACATATGTATGTATGTATTGAATATTTTATATTTATTAATTAATGAACTACAGGGTTCGTAAAATGTGCTCACTACCCGCTGCTACCCAAAAATAATGGTGCCGCGGGTATTAGTGGGTCACTGCCGGCAGAGCCCGTGGGTCGAGTGTGTCGCTGCCGGCAGAAGCAGAATGTCGTACCTGTACCTGCTGCCTACTCCGATTTAGATTGACCCAGATGTTTTTCGTGGGTCCGAATAGGTCGAATGCTAAAGACGAGCGAGCTCAACTCTTAAATACCATGTACCTCCCACCCAAAAGGGAAATGACTAAAACATTTTTAAATTAATTTTAAAAAATTATATTAATTAAATTAAATACAAATTATTCAATACATATATACAAAAGTGGAGGCATATTTATGTACAGTTTCAGCAGCATACATTTACACCAGAATCGTATGTATGCAGCATAAAGTTGAACTTAAGCAGCAACAACAACAAGAGCTGCAGCCGGGCCTGGGCAGCGATTTTATTTATGGCTATAACTATAACCAGGCAGAAGCAGTCATGGATGTGAATCAGGTGCAGGTTGTGGTGGCGGTTGCCGTTAGCCAGGCCTTGGCTTAGCAGGAGGCGAGTTTCCGATCGCAGCTCGATGCAGTGAAGGCTCAAATAAGTGAACATACCAAAGAATTTCAGTGGACCCACCCATTAGGTGCGATATTCCACTAGACATTATAAAGTAAATTCCCGATTTTAAGGGTACACAGGATGAATATGTGGCGTGGCGGCAGTCAGCTACTGACGGATACGAGCTTTTCAGGTCGTTTAACGGCAGCAGCACACACTATCAGGCAGTAACAACTATTAGGAACAAGATCAGAGGGCCTGCGAGGGCATTACTCGTTTCGCACAACACTGTGCTCAATTTTGATGCCATTATAGCGAGGTTAGATTGTACATATGCCGATAGAACGTCATTGCGCCTACTGCGACAGGGACTGGAAATGGTAAGGCACCACTTGGTGGAGCGAAAGTTAACTCTCGTAACCAATAAAATCGTTATGTCTCAGGACAGGGAGAGCGCTGGCTTGCTCAACAAGGAGGTTAGATCTGATGCATTACATGCATTTATTTCCGGCCTCAAAAAGGCTCTAAAGTCAATAGAGTTTCCGGCACAGCCGAAGGATTTGCCGTCCGCGCTGGCACTAGCCAGGGAGGCAGAGGCGAGTATTGAGCGGAGCATGTTTTCGACTTCGTACGTCAAGGCCATCGAAGAAAGGGCTCAAGCGACCGAGTCCAACCGCTTGCAGTTTAGTCAGGGAAAGAATGGCAAACATAAGATCAATAGTGTGCTGGCCCAGAAGCGGCAGAACACGTCTGAGCGGATGACGGGCCCAAGGCGGCAGCGTTTTAACAATGCTCCTGACAGTCAGGAGATAAGTTATGAGAGCGCAGCCACGGCAGCGGTCAATGATATAGACGACGATAGCGACTCGGCATATGGCAGTGAGTCGGTGAATTTTGATAGACACTGGGGCGGCAAAGAACTATGTGTAGCCCATAAAGGAGCTTAACAATGTAGTTCCTGTCGATAGACCTTTTACTGTGAACTCAATACATGGCTCCAGTAGAATCGAAAGTAAATGCCCGATGAAGATTTTTCGACAGGTCTCCCCTTTTTTTTTACTAGACACGCTCGGTGATTTCGGCGCCATCATAGGTTTCGACCTGCTAACGCGGGCAGTAAGCAAATCGTGCTCGTTGATGACGGCATCATAATCGTCAATGAGAGCCCGGCCCAGATTAGTACAGACGACGGCCCTGAGATATCAGCAAAGGGCACACACCTCGTCACCTTTGAGCGTTCGGCTGTTATCAATGGCACCAAAAATGCGAATCAACGCGAAGCCCTAAGCAAAACGCCGGGCATAGCGGCATCACCACTGTTAAACATCATCAGCCTCGATCCGGTAGTGAGCATGCCGCTTCTATATAGGATAAGTAACCAAAACTTGCATACCATCCGCGAGTTCAGGGATGAGGGATTGCCCGGGTCACTCAAGGTCTGGTTTGCGGCTGGAGTGGCACTAAACCTCTGTAGTATGCGCACATAGGGAGTACACACTGTACGCAGTATATTTATAAGAACACACTGTAACACTCTGTTGCAGTGGTTACAAAAACTAGAGACCTAACATGATCGCACTTATGCGTCTTAAGCGACATAAGTGCAGCGTCGGCGTCTTTATCATAATCACTTCATGTGTGCATGTTATTCTTTCTCGCGCTCTCGCTGCTAACAGCGCTGAGTATACAAGTTAATATATAATGCAGCCGCTCCGCTGTCAACGTTTCTGGCAGCGCAGCTACGCGGCTTTAGCTTAATTTTACTTTAAGTCCAAAAGTAAGAGATTAGTTCAAGTTTGAGTTCTGAGCTGTAATAAAGATTTAATAAAATAACTCCAAGTGTTTATAATGGGGCCCCGTCAATTCTAGTATTTGATGGGGTTCCACATATCTTTACACCTCATCTGCAGCGGCTCTCTGCTCCTTTACCAGGTGCTGAGGCCAAGGCGAGATTCGCGGGAGATGCAGAGAACCATTGATAAGTCGTGGAATAGATAGAATAGATAGGTCGTGGTCTTGAGGGGGGAGTAGTTAACAAGAAACCCTCGCTCCTAATTATTAAGCGGCCCTTGCACGCGCTTACACATACAATGCTCTTGCTGTGTCGCAAAAGTTTTCGTTATCGTCTGCAATTATGCTGAGTCGGCTCGCCGACGATGACTTTTGCAGCGTTTTATTTAGAATTAGGCTTTTCAATTATTGTCTTTAGCATAAACTGCACCAAATTTGGATTCTTGTATTCAGTTCTGTATCAGCTTTAAGCCAGGTGTAATACCTTAAAAATACATTGCTCCGTTTGTTTTATTGCTGCGCCACAAGGCCAGACATTGGAAAGGTTTGGCTGTCCCAACGTATTATTTAAACGTGAACCGGCATCGTACCACTTCCGAATACTTCGGCATCCACTACATCTGCAAAGCGCTTCAGCAAGCAGACGTTGGTCATCGGGAAGGCGTTTCGCATAACTTGTATACAAACATGTACACATATGTACATATATGTACCTATATGGGATACTTAATTTCAGCTTCCTAGCTCTAACCGTTTGGGCTGTGGGTTGTTGATTGTGTTTAATTTTTTCCACGGGAAAACCCCTCTTTTTCATGCCCCAGGAATTGTAAATACGACGTTCGATTATTGCTTGCATGCAGGCAATAATTTTCGGTCATAACCGATCATTTCTGAGTCTTTGCAGTTTTAATTCGAAATGAATGTTCGTTAAGGGCTCGTTCACAACCGGTCATTGATTGTTGTTTTACAAGGTACGTTCCAAAATAAACAGGACTTTTCTATCTATATGTCGACTGGTGCGTTAGAATCTGCTATCTTTATCGATTGTCCAGTGAGAATTTCATGATATTTCATCGATTGGAAGTGCAGTTATTGCGTTTTAAGTGTCAGTATGTTTGTGTTATCGGTGCGAAAAAGGGCTTCGAACAAAGAGCCAACATCAAATTTTGTTTTAAAATTGGTAAAACTTTTACCGAAACGTTTCAATTGATAGAACAAGTTAATGGCGATGGTTGCCTATCCCGTAGCAGAGTGCACGAGTGGTTTCAACGTTTTCAAAGTGGTCGTGAGGACATAAATGACGATCAACGTGTGGGCCAATTAAAATTCGAGATCACCGAAAATTCCATCGAAACTGTGCGTGAATTCATCAAAAATCAGCCGAAATTATCATTGAATTTGATGGAAATGGAATTGAACGTCTCCAAAACATCAATTTATCGCATTTTGACCGAACATTTAGGCTTACGAAAGGTGTGTGCACGGTTTGTTCCGCACAAATTGCCTGACGACCAAAAATTGTTCAGAATCCAACATTCGAAGACCTCATTAAAGAGGTCAAAAGGACAAAAAGGACAATATTGTGATTGGCGACGAAACGTGGTGTTTCCAATATGATCCCGAAACGAAACGCCAGAGTGCTGAATGGAAGGCACCGGTCGAGCCGAAACCCAAAAAATCGCGCATGGAGAAGTCTAAAGTGAAGACAATGCTGATTTGTTTTTATGATTCCAAGGGTATTGTCCACAAAGAATTTGTTCCACCCGGCCAAAATGTTAACGCAGTATTCTACCTTGGAGTTTTGAAGCGTTTGGTACGCCGTATTCGGCCCGAATATCGCGAAGATGAAAGTTCGCGTTTGTTGCACGATAATGCGCCGTCTCATCGTTCGACGCTTGTGACCGATTATTTCACCAAAAAATCACATTTTAACCATTAACCACTCGCCGTATTCATCTGATATGGCACCGTGCGACTTCTACCTTTTCGGAAAAATGCATTTGCCCATGAAAGAAAAGCGTTATGCAGACGTAGAGGCCATTCAAAAGCTTGCACCGGCATACTGGCGGGCATATCGGCCAACGAGCTAAAACACTCGTTCGACATGCTATTGGATCATGCAAAAAGCTGTATTGAAGCAGAAGGAGACTATTTTGAATAAAATAAATTGATTTTGCCGAAAAAACCATTTGTTCTGTTTACTTTGGAACACACCTTGTATATTGTAGGAAAGGTATGACCAACAACCAATATGTACACATTTTCATGCCCTGTACCCAAAGGGTAAACGGGGTGACTTGGTATACAGGTTTCCCTAAGCCTAAGTCCAAAAAGGACGAGTTTGTGTTTTTGTTCTGATGAAGAAAGTGCCCAAGCTCTGTCCACAGCTGTTGTTGCTACTACTATTGTCGATGTTGCTGTACTGCACAAACACGCATTTGTAAATGTATGCTGTTAAAATTGTACATAAGCACTTACATATGTATGTATGTATTGAATATTTTATATTTATTAATTAATGAACTACAGGGTTCGTAAAATGTGCTCACTACCCGCTGCTACCCAAAAATAATGGTGCCGCGGGTATTAGTGGGTCACTGCGGGCAGAGCCCGTGGGTCGAGTGTGTCGCTGCCGGCAGAAGCAGAATGTCGTACCTGTACCTGCTGCCTACTCCGATTTAGATTGACCCAGATGTTTTTCGTGGGTCCGAATAGGTCGAATGCTAAAGACGAGCGAGCTCAACTCTTAAATACCATGTACCTCCCACCCAAAAGGGAAATGACTAAAACATTTTTAAATTAATTTTAAAAAATTATATTAATTAAATTAAATACAAATTATTCAATACATATATACAAAAGTGGAGGCATATTTATGTACAGTTTCAGCAGCATACATTTACACCAGAATCGTATGTATGCAGCATAAAGTTGAACTTAAGCAGCAACAACAACAAGAGCTGCAGGCAGGGCATGGGCAGCGATTTTATTTATGGCTATAACTATAACCAGGCAGAAGCAGTCATGGATGTGAATCAGGTGCAGGTTGTGGTGGCGGTTGCCGTTAGCCAGGCCTTGGCTTAGCAGGAGGCGAGTTTCCGATCGCAGCTCGATGCAGTGAAGGCTCAAATAAGTGAACATACCAAAGAATTTCAGTGGACCCACCCATTAGGTGCGATATTCCACTAGACATTATAAAGTAAATTCCCGATTTTAAGGGTACACAGGATGAATATGTGGCGTGGCGGCAGTCAGCTACTGACGGATACGAGCTTTTCAGGTCGTTTAACGGCAGAAGCACACACTATCAGGCAGTAACAACTATTAGGAACAAGATCAGAGGGCCTGCGAGGGCATTACTCGTTTCGCACAACACTGTGCTCAATTTTGATGCCATTATAGCGAGGTTAGATTGTACATATGCCGATAGAACGTCATTGCGCCTACTGCGACAGGGACTGGAAATGGTAAGGCACCACTTGGTGGAGCGAAAGTTAACTCTCGTAACCAATAAAATCGTTATGTCTCAGGACAGGGAGAGCGCTGGCTTGCTCAACAAGGAGGTTAGATCTGATGCATTACATGCATTTATTTCCGGCCTCAAAAAGGCTCTAAAGTCAATAGAGTTTCCGGCACAGCCGAAGGATTTGCCGTCCGCGCTGGCACTAGCCAGGGAGGCAGAGGCGAGTATTGAGCGGAGCATGTTTTCGACTTCGTACGTCAAGGCCATCGAAGAAAGGGCTCAAGCGACCGAGTCCAACCGCTTGCAGTTTAGTCAGGGAAAGAATGGCAAACATAAGATCAATAGTGTGCTGGCCCAGAAGCGGCAGAACACGTCTGAGCGGATGACGGGCCCAAGGCGGCAGCGTTTTAACAATGCTCCTGACAGTCAGGAGATAAGTTATGAGAGCGCAGCCACGGCAGCGGTCAATGATATAGACGCCGATAGCGACTCGGCATATGGCAGTGAGTCGGTGAATTTTGATAGACACTGGGGCGGCAAAGAACTATGTGTAGCCCATAAAGGAGCTTAACAATGTAGTTCCTGTCGATAGACCTTTTACTGTGAACTCAATACATGGCTCCAGTAGAATCGAAAGTAAATGCCCGATGAAGATTTTTCGACAGGTCTCCCCTTTTTTTTTACTAGACACGCTCGGTGATTTCGGCGCCATCATAGGTTTCGACCTGCTAACGCGGGCAGTAAGCAAATCGTGCTCGTTGATGACGGCATCATAATCGTCAATGAGAGCCCGGCCCAGATTAGTACAGACGACGGCCCTGAGATATCAGCAAAGGGCACACACCTCGTCACCTTTGAGCGTTCGGCTGTTATCAATGGCACCAAAAATGCGAATCAACGCGAAGCCCTAAGCAAAACGCCGGGCATAGCGGCATCACCACTGTTAAACATCATCAGCCTCGATCCGGTAGTGAGCATGCCGCTTCTCTATAGGATAAGTAACCAAAACTTGCATACCATCCGCGAGTTCAGGGATGAGGGATTGCCCGGGTCACTCAAGGTCTGGTTTGCGGCTGGAGTGGCACTAAACCTCTGTAGTATGCGCACATAGGGAGTACACACTGTACGCAGTATATTTATAAGAACACACTGTAACACTCTGTTGCAGTGGTTACAAAAACTAGAGACCTAACATGATCGCACTTATGCGTCTTAAGCGACATAAGTGCAGCGTCGGCGTCTTTATCATAATCACTTCATGTGTGCATGTTATTCTCTCTCGCGCTCTCGCTGCTAACAGCGCTGAGTATACAAGTTAATATATAATGCAGCCGCTCCGCTGTCAACGTTTCTGGCAGCGCAGCTACGCGGCTTTAGCTTAATTTTACTTTAAGTCCAAAAGTAAGAGATTAGTTCAAGTTTGAGTTCTGAGCTGTAATAAAGATTTAATAAAATAACTCCAAGTGTTTATAATGGGGCCCCGTCAATTCTAGTATTTGATGGGGTTCCACATATCTTTACACCTCATCTGCAGCGGCTCTCTGCTCCTTTACCAGGTGCTGAGGCCAAGGCGAGATTCGCGGGAGATGCAGAGAACCATTGATAAGTCGTGGAATAGATAGAATAGATAGGTCGTGGTCTTGAGGGGGGAGTAGTTAACAAGAAACCCTCGCTCCTAATTATTAAGCGGCCCTTGCACGCGCTTACACATACAATTCTTGAGTTCAGCGCCCTAGCTGCAACAGTCAGCGGCGGTAACCTGATGCTCTTGCTGTGTCGCAAAAGTTTTCGTTATCGTCTGCAATTATGCTGAGTCGGCTCGCCGACGATGACTTTTGCAGCGTTTTATTTAGAATTAGGCTTTTCAATTATTGTCTTTAGCATAAACTGCACCAAATTTGGATTCTTGTATTCAGTTCTGTATCAGCTTTAAGCCAGGTGTAATACCTTAAAAATACATTGCTCCGTTTGTTTTATTGCTGCGCCACAAGGCCAGACATTGGAAAGGTTTGGCTGTCCCAACGTATTATTTAAACGTGAACCGGCATCGTACCACTTCCGAATACTTCGGCATCCACTACATCTGCAAAGCGCTTCAGCAAGCAGACGTTGGTCATCGGGAAGGCGTTTCGCATAACTTGTATACAAACATGTACACATATGTACATATATGTACCTATATGGGATACTTAATTTCAGCTTCCTAGCTCTAACCGTTTGGGCTGTGGGTTGTTGATTGTGTTTAATTTTTTCCACGGGAAAACCCCTCTTTTTCATGCCCCAGGAATTGTAAATACGACGTTCGATTATTGTTTGCATGCAGGCAATAATTTTCGGTCATAACCGATCATTTCTGAGTCTTTGCAGTTTTAATTCGAAATGAATGTTCGTTAAGGGCTCGTTCACAACCGGTCATTGATTGTTGTTTTACAAGGTACGTTCCAAAATAAACAGGACTTTTCTATCTATATGTCGACTGGTGCGTTAGAATCTGCTATCTTTATCGATTGTCCAGTGAGAATTTCATGATATTTCATCGATTGGAAGTGCAGTTATTGCGTTTTAAGTGTCAGTATGTTTGTGTTATCGGTGCGAAAAAGGGCTTCGAACAAAGAGCCAACATCAAATTTTGTTTTAAAATTGGTAAAACTTTTACCGAAACGTTTCAATTGATAGAACAAGTTAATGGCGATGGTTGCCTATCCCGTAGCAGAGTGCACGAGTGGTTTCAACGTTTTCAAAGTGGTCGTGAGGACATAAATGACGATCAACGTGTGGGCCAATTAAAATTCGAGATCACCGAAAATTCCATCGAAACTGTGCGTGAATTCATCAAAAATCAGCCGAAATTATCATTGAATTTGATGGAAATGGAATTGAACGTCTCCAAAACATCAATTTATCGCATTTTGACCGAACATTTAGGCTTACGAAAGGTGTGTGCACGGTTTGTTCCGCACAAATTGCCTGACGACCAAAAATTGTTCAGAATCCAACATTCGAAGACCTCATTAAAGAGGTCAAAAGGACAAAAAGGACAATATTGTGATTGGCGACGAAACGTGGTGTTTCCAATATGATCCCGAAACGAAACGCCAGAGTGCTGAATGGAAGGCACCGGTCGAGCCGAAACCCAAAAAATCGCGCATGGAGAAGTCTAAAGTGAAGACAATGCTGATTTGTTTTTATGATTCCAAGGGTATTGTCCACAAAGAATTTGTTCCACCCGGCCAAAATGTTAACGCAGTATTCTACCTTGGAGTTTTGAAGCGTTTGGTACGCCGTATTCGGCCCGAATATCGCGAAGATGAAAGTTCGCGTTTGTTGCACGATAATGCGCCGTCTCATCGTTCGACGCTTGTGACCGATTATTTCACCAAAAAATCACATTTTAACCATTAACCACTCGCCGTATTCATCTGATATGGCACCGTGCGACTTCTACCTTTTCGGAAAAATGCATTTGCCCATGAAAGAAAAGCGTTATGCAGACGTAGAGGCCATTCAAAAGCTTGCACCGGCATACTGGCGGGCATATCGGCCAACGAGCTAAAACACTCGTTCGACATGCTATTGGATCATGCAAAAAGCTGTATTGAAGCAGAAGGAGACTATTTTGAATAAAATAAATTGATTTTGCCGAAAAAACCATTTGTTCTGTTTACTTTGGAACACACCTTGTATATTGTAGGAAAGGTATGACCAACAACCAATATGTACACATTTTCATGCCCTGTACCCAAAGGGTAAACGGGGTGACTTGGTATACAGGTTTCCCTAAGCCTAAGTCCAAAAAGGACGAGTTTGTGTTTTTGTTCTGATGAAGAAAGTGCCCAAGCTCTGTCCACAGCTGTTGTTGCTACTACTATTGTCGATGTTGCTGTACTGCACAAACACGCATTTGTAAATGTATGCTGTTAAAATTGTACATAAGCACTTACATATGTATGTATGTATTGAATATTTTATATTTATTAATTAATGAACTACAGGGTTCGTAAAATGTGCTCACTACCCGCTGCTACCCAAAAATAATGGTGCCGCGGGTATTAGTGGGTCACTGCCGGCAGAGCCCGTGGGTCGAGTGTGTCGCTGCCGGCAGAAGCAGAATGTCGTACCTGTACCTGCTGCCTACTCCGATGTAGATTGACCCAGATGTTTTTCGTGGGTCCGAATAGGTCGAATGCTAAAGACGAGCGAGCTCAACTCTTAAATACCATGTACCTCCCACCCAAAAGGGAAATGACTAAAACATTTTTAAATTAATTTTAAAAAATTATAGTAATTAAATTAAATACAAATTATTCAATACATATATACAAAAGTGGAGGCATATTTATGTACAGTTTCAGCAGCATACATTTACACCAGAATCGTATGTATGCAGCATAAAGTTGAACTTAAGCAGCAACAACAACAAGAGCTGCAGGCAGGGCATGGGCAGCGATTTTATTTATGGCTATAACTATAACCAGGCAGAAGCAGTCATGGATGTGAATCAGGTGCAGGTTGTGGTGGCGGTTGCCGTTAGCCAGGCCTTGGCTTAGCAGGAGGCGAGTTTCCGATCGCAGCTCGATGCAGTGAAGGCTCAAATAAGTGAACATACCAAAGAATTTCAGTGGACCCACCCATTAGGTGCGATATTCCACTAGACATTATAAAGTAAATTCCCGATTTTAAGGGTACACAGGATGAATATGTGGCGTGGCGGCAGTCAGCTACTGACGGATACGAGCTTTTCAGGTCGTTTAACGGCAGCAGCACACACTATCAGGCAGTAACAACTATTAGGAACAAGATCAGAGGGCCTGCGAGGGCATTACTCGTTTCGCACAACACTGTTCTCAATTTTGATGCCATTATAGCGAGGTTAGATTGTACATATGCCGATAGAACGTCATTGCGCCTACTGCGACAGGGACTGGAAATGGTAAGGCACCACTTGGTGGAGCGAAAGTTAACTCTCGTAACCAATAAAATCGTTATGTCTCAGGACAGGGAGAGCGCTGGCTTGCTCAACAAGGAGGTTAGATCTGATGCATTACATGCATTTATTTCCGGCCTCAAAAAGGCTCTAAAGTCAATAGAGTTTCCGGCACAGCCGAAGGATTTGCCGTCCGCGCTGGCACTAGCCAGGGAGGCAGAGGCGAGTATTGAGCGGAGCATGTTTTCGACTTCGTACGTCAAGGCCATCGAAGAAAGGGCTCAAGCGACCGAGTCCAACCGCTTGCAGTTTAGTCAGGGAAAGAATGGCAAACATAAGATCAATAGTGTGCTGGCCCAGAAGCGGCAGAACACGTCTGAGCGGATGACGGGCCCAAGGCGGCAGCGTTTTAACAATGCTCCTGACAGTCAGGAGATAAATTATGAGAGCGCAGCCACGGCAGCGGTCAATGATATAGACGACGATAGCGACTCGGCATATGGCAGTGAGTCGGTGAATTTTGATAGACACTGGGGCGGCAAAGAACTATGTGTAGCCCATAAAGGAGCTTAACAATGTAGTTCCTGTCGATAGACCTTTTACTGTGAACTCAATACATGGCTCCAGTAGAATCGAAAGTAAATGCCCGATGAAGATTTTTCGACAGGTCTCCCCTGCCCTTGCCCTGCTAACGCGGGCAGTAAGCAAATCGTGCTCGTTGATGACGGCATCATATTCGTCAATGAGAGCCCGGCCCAGATTAGTACAGACGACGGCCCTGAGATATCAGCAAAGGGCACACACCTCGTCACCGTTGAGCGTTCGGCTGTTATCAATGGCACCAAAAATGCGAATCAACGCGAAGCCCTATTAAGCGGCCCTTGCACGCGCTTACACATACAATTCTTGAGTTCAGCGCCCTAGCTGCAACAGTCAGCGGCGGTCACCTGATGCTCTTGCTGTGTCGCAAAAGTTTTCGTTATCGTCTGCAATTATGCTGAGTCGGCTCGCCGACGATGACTTTTGCAGCGTTTTATTTAGAATTAGGCTTTTCAATTATTGTCTTTAGCATAAACTGCACCAAATTTGGATTCTTGTATTCAGTTCTGTATCAGCTTTAAGCCAGGTGTAATACCTTAAAAATACATTGCTCCGTTTGTTTTATTGCTGCGCCACAAGGCCAGACATTGGAAAGGTTTGGCTATCCCAACGTATTATTTAAACGTGAACCGGCATCGTACCACTTCCGAATACTTCGGCATCCACTACATCTGCAAAGCGCTTCAGCAAGCAGACGTTGGTCATCGGGAAGGCGTTTCGCATAACTTGTATACAAACATGTACACATATGAACATATATGTACGTATATGGGATACTTAATTTCAGCTTCCTAGCTCTAACCGTTTGGGCTGTGGGTTGTTGATTGTGTTTAATTTTTTCCACGGGAAAACCCCTCTTTTTCATGCACCAGGAATTGTAAATACGACGTTCGATTATTGCTTGCATGCAGGCAATAATTTTCGGTCATAACCGATCATTTCTGAGTCTTTGCAGTTTTAATTCGAAATGAATGTTCGTTAAGGGCTCGTTCACAACCGGTCATTGATTGTTGTTTTACAAGGTACGTTCCAAAATAAACAGGACTTTTCTATCTATATGTCGACTGGTGCGTTAGAATCTGCTATCTCTATCGATTGTCCAGTGAGAATTTCATGATATTTCATCGATTGGAAGTGCAGTTATTGCGTTTTAAGTGTCAGTATATTTGTGTTATCGGTGCGAAAAAGGGCTTCGAACAAAATGTTTTAAAATTGGTAAAACTTTTACCGAAACGTTTCAATTGATAGAACAAGTTAATGGCGATGATTGCCTATCCCGTAGCACAGTGCACGAGTGGTTTCAACGTTTTCAAAGTGGTCGTGAGGACATAAATGACGATCAACGTGTGGGCCAATTAAAATTCGAGATCACCGAAAATTCCATCGAAACGAATTCATCAAAAATCAGCCGAAATTATCATTGAATTTGATGGAAATGGAATTGAACGTCTCCAAAACATCAATTTATCGCATTTTGACCGAACATTTAGGCTTACGAAAGGTGTGTGCACGGTTTGTTCCGCACAAATTGCCTGACGACCAAAAATTGTTCAGAATCCAACATTCGAAGACCTCATTAAAGAGGTCAAAAGGACAAAAAGGACAATATTGTGATTGGCGACGAAACGTGGTGTTTCCAATATGATCCCGAAACGAAACGCCAGAGTGCTGAATGGAAGGCACCGGTCGAGCCGAAACCCAAAAAATCGCGCATGGAGAAGTCTAAAGTGAAGACAATGCTGATTTGTTTTTATGATTCCAAGGGTATTGTCCACAAAGAATTTGTTCCACCCGGCCAAAACGTTAACGCAGTATTCTACCTTGGAGTTTTGAAGCGTTTGGTACGCCGTATTCGGCCCAAATATCGCGAAGATGAAAGTTCGCGTTTGTGGCACGATAATGCGCCGTCTCATCGTTCGACGCTTGTGACCGATTATTTCACCAAAAAATCACATTTTAACCATTAACCACTCGCCGTATTCATCTGATATGGCACCGTGCGACTTCTACCTTTTCGGAAAAATGCATTTGCCCATGAAAGAAAAGCGTTATGCAGACGTAGAGGCCATTCAAAAGCTTGCACCGGCATACTGGCGGGCATATCGGCCAACGAGCTAAAACACTCGTTCGACATGCTATTGGATCATGCAAAAAGCTGTATTGAAGCAGAAGGAGACTATTTTGAATAAAATAAATTGATTTTGCCGAAAAAACCATTTGTTCTGTTTACTTTGGAACACACCTTGTATATTGTAGGAAAGGTATGACCAACAACCAATATGTACACATTTTCATGCCCTGTACCCAAAGGGTAAACGGGGTGACTTGGTATACAGGTTTCCCTAAGCCTAAGTCCAAAAAGGACAAGTTTGTGTTTTTGTTCTGATGAAGAAAGTGCCCAAGCTCTGTCCACAGCTGTTGTTGCTACTACTATTGTCGATGTTGCTGTACTGCACAAACACGCATTTGTAAATGTATGCTGTTAAAATTGTACATAAGCACTTACATATGTATGTATGTATTGAATATTTTATATTTATTAATTAATGAACTACAGGGTTCGTAAAATGTGCTCACTACCCGCTGCTACCCAAAAATAATGGTGCCGCGGGTATTAGTGGGTCACTGCGGGCAGAGCCCGTGGGTCGAGTGTGTCGCTGCCGGCAGAAGCAGAATGTCGTACCTGTACCTGCTGCCTACTCCGATTTAGATTGACCCAGATGTTTTTCGTGGGTCCGAATAGGTCGAATGCTAAAGACGAGCGAGCTCAACTCTTAAATACCATGTACCTCCCACCCAAAAGGGAAATGACTAAAACATTTTTAAATTAATTTTAAAAAATTATATTAATTAAATTAAATACAAATTATTCAATACATATATACAAAAGTGGAGGCATATTTATGTACAGTTTCAGCAGCATACATTTACACCAGAATCGTATGTATGCAGCATAAAGTTGAACTTAAGCAGCAACAACAACAAGAGCTGCAGGCAGGGCATGGGCAGCGATTTTATTTATGGCTATAACTATAACCAGGCAGAAGCAGTCATGGATGTGAATCAGGTGCAGGTTGTGGTGGCGGTTGCCGTTAGCCAGGCCTTGGCTTAGCAGGAGGCGAGTTTCCGATCGCAGCTCGATGCAGTGAAGGCTCAAATAAGTGAACATACCAAAGAATTTCAGTGGACCCACCCATTAGGTGCGATATTCCACTAGACATTATAAAGTAAATTCCCGATTTTAAGGGTACACAGGATGAATATGTGGCGTGGCGGCAGTCAGCTACTGACGGATACGAGCTTTTCAGGTCGTTTAACGGCAGCAGCACACACTATCAGGCAGTAACAACTATTAGGAACAAGATCAGAGGGCCTGCGAGGGCATTACTCGTTTCGCACAACACTGTTCTCAATTTTGATGCCATTATAGCGAGGTTAGATTGTACATATGCCGATAGAACGTCATTGCGCCTACTGCGACAGGGACTGGAAATGGTAAGGCACCACTTGGTGGAGCGAAAGTTAACTCTCGTAACCAATAAAATCGTTATGTCTCAGGACAGGGAGAGCGCTGGCTTGCTCAACAAGGAGGTTAGATCTGATGCATTACATGCATTTATTTCCGGCCTCAAAAAGGCTCTAAAGTCAATAGAGTTTCTGGCACAGCCGAAGGATTTGCCGTCCGCGCTGGCACTAGCCAGGGAGGCAGAGGCGAGTATTGAGCGGAGCATGTTTTCGACTTCGTACGTCAAGGCCATCGAAGAAAGGGCTTAAGCGACCGAGTCCAACCGCTTGCAGTTTAGTCAGGGAAAGAATGGCAAACATAAGATCAATAGTGTGCTGGCCCAGAAGCGGCAGAACACGTCTGAGCGCATGACGGGCCCAAGGCGGCAGCGTTTTAACAATGCTCCTGACAGTCAGGAGATAAGTTATGAGAGCGCAGCCACGGCAGCGGTCAATGATATAGACGACGATAGCGACTCGGCATATGGCAGTGAGTCGGTGAATTTTGATAGACACTGGGGCGGCAAAGAACTATGTGTAGCCCATAAAGGAGCTTAACAATGTAGTTCCTGTCGATAGACCTTTTACTGTGAACTCAATACATGGCTCCAGTAGAATCGAAAGTAAATGCCCGATGAAGATTTTTCGACAGGTCTCCCCTTTTTTTTTACTAGACACGCTCGGTGATTTCGGCGCCATCATAGGTTTCGACCTGCTAACGCGGGCAGTAAGCAAATCGTGCTCGTTGATGACGGCATCATAATCGTCAATGAGAGCCCGGCCCAGATTAGTACAGACGACGGCCCTGAGATATCAGCAAAGGGCACACACCTCGTCACCTTTGAGCGTTCGGCTGTTATCAATGGCACCAAAAATGCGAATCAACGCGAAGCCCTAAGCAAAACGCCGGGCATAGCGGCATCACCACTGTTAAACATCATCAGCCTCGATCCGGTAGTGAGCATGCCGCTTCTATATAGGATAAGTAACCAAAACTTGCATACCATCCGCGAGTTCAGGGATGAGGGATTGCCCGGGTCACTCAAGGTCTGGTTTGCGGCTGGAGTGGCACTAAACCTCTGTAGTATGCGCACATAGGGAGTACACACTGTACGCAGTATATTTATAAGAACACACTGTAACACTCTGTTGCAGTGGTTACAAAAACTAGAGACCTAACATGATCGCACTTATGCGTCTTAAGCGACATAAGTGCAGCGTCGGCGTCTTTATCATAATCACTTCATGTGTGCATGTTATTCTCTCTCGCGCTCTCGCTGCTAACAGCGCTGAGTATACAAGTTAATATATAATGCAGCCGCTCCACTGTCAACGTTTCTGGCAGCGCAGCTACGCGGCTTTAGCTTAATTTTACTTTAAGTCCAAAAGTAAGAGATTAGTTCAAGTTTGAGTTCTGAGCTGTAATAAAGATTTAATAAAATAACTCCAAGTGTTTATAATGGGGCCCCGTCAATTCTAGTATTTGATGGGGTTCCACATATCTTTACACCTCATCTGCAGCGGCTCTCTGCTCCTTTACCAGGTGCTGAGGCCAAGGCGAGATTCGCGGGAGATGCAGAGAACCATTGATAAGTCGTGGAATAGATAGAATAGATAGGTCGTGGTCTTGAGGGGGGAGTAGTTAACAAGAAACCCTCGCTCCTAATTATTAAGCGGCCCTTGCACGCGCTTACACATACAATTCTTGAGTTCAGCGCCCTAGCTGCAACAGTCAGCGGCGGTAACCTGATGCTCTTGCTGTGTCGCAAAAGTTTTCGTTATCGTCTGCAATTATGCTGAGTCGGCTCGCCGACGATGACTTTTGCAGCGTTTTATTTAGAATTAGGCTTTTCAATTATTGTCTTTAGCATAAACTGCACCAAATTTGGATTCTTGTATTCAGTTCTGTATCAGCTTTAAGCCAGGTGTAATACCTTAAAAATACATTGCTCCGTTTGTTTTATTGCTGCACCACAAGGCCAGACATTGGAAAGGTTTGGCTATCCCAACGTATTATTTAAACGTGAACCGGCATCGTACCACTTCCGAATACTTCGGCATCCACTACATCTGCAAAGCGCTTCAGCAAGCAGACGTTGGTCATCGGGAAGGCGTTTCGCATAACTTGTATACAAACATGTACACATATGTACATATATGTACGTATATGGGATACTTAATTTCAGCTTCCTAGCTCTAACCGTTTGGGCTGTGGGTTGTTGATTGTGTTTAATTTTTTCCACGGGAAAACCCCTCTTTTTCATGCCCCAGGAATTGTAAATACGACGTTCGATTATTGCTTGCATGCAGGCAATAATTTTCGGTCATAACCGATCATTTCTGAGTCTTTGCAGTTTTAATTCGAAATGAATGTTCGTTAAGGGCTCGTTCACAACCGGTCATTGATTGTTGTTTTACAAGGTACGTTCCAAAATAAACAGGACTTTTCTATCTATATGTCGACTGGTGCGTTAGAATCTGCTATCTTTATCGATTGTCCAGTGAGAATTTCATGATATTTTATCGATTGGAAGTGAAGTTATTGCGTTTTAAGTGTCAGTATGTTTGTGTTATCGGTGCGAAAAAGGGCTTCGAACAAAGAGCCAACATCAAATTTTGTTTTAAAATTGGTAAAACTTTTACCGAAACGTTTCAATTGATAGAACAAGTTAATGGCGATGGTTGCCTATCCCGTAGCAGAGTGCACGAGTGGTTTCAACGTTTTCAAAGTGGTCGTGAGGACATAAATGACGATCAACGTGTGGGCCAATTAAAATTCGAGATCACCGAAAATTCCATCGAAACTGTGCGTGAATTCATCAAAAATCAGCCGAAATTATCATTGAATTTGATGGAAATGGAATTGAACGTCTCCAAAACATCAATTTATCGCATTTTGACCGAACATTTAGGCTTACGAAAGGTGTGTGCACGGTTTGTTCCGCACAAATTGCCTGACGACCAAAAATTGTTCAGAATCCAACATTCGAAGACCTCATTAAAGAGGTCAAAAGGACAAAAAGGACAATATTGTGATTGGCGACGAAACGTGGTGTTTCCAATATGATCCCGAAACGAAACGCCAGAGTGCTGAATGGAAGGCACCGGTCGAGCCGAAACCCAAAAAATGGCGCATGGAGAAGTCTAAAGTGAAGACAATGCTGATTTGTTTTTATGATTCCAAGGGTATTGTCCACAAAGAATTTGTTCCACCCGGCCAAAATGTTAACGCAGTATTCTACCTTGGAGTTTTGAAGCGTTTGGTACGCCGTATTCGGCCCGAATATCGCGAAGATGAAAGTTCGCGTTTGTTGCACGATAATGCGCCGTCTCATCGTTCGACGCTTGTGACCGATTATTTCACCAAAAAATCACATTTTAACCATTAACCACTCGCCGTATTCATCTGATATGGCACCGTGCGACTTCTACCTTTTCGGAAAAATGCATTTGCCCATGAAAGAAAAGCGTTATGCAGACGTAGAGGCCATTCAAAAGCTTGCACCGGCATACTGGCGGGCATATCGGCCAACGAGCTAAAACACTCGTTCGACATGCTATTGGATCATGCAAAAAGCTGTATTGAAGCAGAAGGAGACTATTTTGAATAAAATAAATTGATTTTGCCGAAAAAACCATTTGTTCTGTTTACTTTGGAACACACCTTGTATATTGTAGGAAAGGTATGACCAACAACCAATATGTACACATTTTCATGCCCTGTACCCAAAGGGTAAACGGGGTGACTTGGTATACAGGTTTCCCTAAGCCTAAGTCCAAAAAGGACGAGTTTGTGTTTTTGTTCTGATGAAGAAAGTGCCCAAGCTCTGTCCACAGCTGTTGTTGCTACTACTATTGTCGATGTTGCTGTACTGCACAAACACGCATTTGTAAATGTATGCTGTTAAAATTGTACATAAGCACTTACATATGTATGTATGTATTGAATATTTTATATTTATTAATTAATGAACTACAGGGTTCGTAAAATGTGCTCACTACCCGCTGCTACCCAAAAATAATGGTGCCGCGGGTATTAGTGGGTCACTGCCGGCAGAGCCCGTGGGTCGAGTGTGTCGCTGCCGGCAGAAGCAGAATGTCGTACCTGTACCTGCTGCCTACTCCGATGTAGATTGACCCAGATGTTTTTCGTGGGTCCGAATAGGTCGAATGCTAAAGACGAGCGAGCTCAACTCTTAAATACCATGTACCTCCCACCCAAAAGGGAAATGACTAAAACATTTTTAAATTAATTTTAAAAAATTATATTATTTAAATTAAATACAAATTATTCAATACATATATACAAAAGTGGAGGCATATTTATGTACAGTTTCAGCAGCATACATTTACACCAGAATCGTATGTATGCAGCATAAAGTTGAACCAAAGCAGCAACAACAACAAGAGCTGCAGGCAGGGCATAGGCAGCGATTTTATTTATGGCTATAACTATAACCAGGCAGAAGCAGTCATGGATGTGAATCAGGTGCAGGTTGTGGTGGCGGTTGCCGTTAGCCAGGCCTTGGCTTAGCAGGAGGCGAGTTTCCGATCGCAGCTCGATGCAGTGAAGGCTCAAATAAGTGAACATACCAAAGAATTTCAGTGGACCCACCCATTAGGTGCGATATTCCACTAGACATTATAAAGTAAATTCCCGATTTTAAGGGTACACAGGATGAATATGTGGCGTGGCGGCAGTCAGCTACTGACGGATACGAGCTTTTCAGGTCGTTTAACGGCAGCAGCACACACTATCAGGCAGTAACAACTATTAGGAACAAGATCAGAGGGCTTGCGAGGGCATTACACTGTGCTCAATTTTGATGCCATTATAGCGAGGTTAGATTGTACATATGCCGATAGAACGTCATTGCGCCTACTGCGACAGGGACTGGAAATGGTAAGGCACCACTTGGTGGAGCGAAAGTTAACTCTCGTAACCAATAAAATCGTTATGTCTCAGGACAGGGAGAGCGCTGGCTTGCTCAACAAGGAGGTTAGATCTGATGCATTACATGCATTTATTTCCGGCCTCAAAAAGGCTCTAAAGTCAATAGAGTTTCTGGCACAGCCGAAGGATTTGCCGTCCGCGCTGGCACTAGCCAGGGAGGCAGAGGCGAGTATTGAGCGGAGCATGTTTTCGACTTCGTACGTCAAGGCCATCGAAGAAAGGGCTTAAGCGACCGAGTCCAACCGCTTGCAGTTTAGTCAGGGAAAGAATGGCAAACATAAGATCAATAGTGTGCTGGCCCAGAAGCGGCAGAACACGTCTGAGCGCATGACGGGCCCAAGGCGGCAGCGTTTTAACAATGCTCCTGACAGTCAGGAGATAAGTTATGAGAGCGCAGCCACGGCAGCGGTCAATGATATAGACGACGATAGCGACTCGGCATATGGCAGTGAGTCGGTGAATTTTGATAGACACTGGGGCGGCAAAGAACTATGTGTAGCCCATAAAGGAGCTTAACAATGTAGTTCCTGTCGATAGACCTTTTACTGTGAACTCAATACATGGCTCCAGTAGAATCGAAAGTAAATGCCCGATGAAGATTTTTCGACAGGTCTCCCCTTTTTTTTTACTAGACACGCTCGGTGATTTCGGCGCCATCATAGGTTTCGACCTGCTAACGCGGGCAGTAAGCAAATCGTGCTCGTTGATGACGGCATCATAATCGTCAATGAGAGCCCGGCCCAGATTAGTACAGACGACGGCCCTGAGATATCAGCAAAGGGCACACACCTCGTCACCTTTGAGCGTTCGGCTGTTATCAATGGCACCAAAAATGCGAATCAACGCGAAGCCCTAAGCAAAACGCCGGGCATAGCGGCATCACCACTGTTAAACATCATCAGCCTCGATCCGGTAGTGAGCATGCCGCTTCTCTATAGGATAAGTAACCAAAACTTGCATACCATCCGCGAGTTCAGGGATGAGGGATTGCCCGGGTCACTCAAGGTCTGGTTTGCGGCTGGAGTGGCACTAAACCTCTGTAGTATGCGCACATAGGGAGTACACACTGTACGCAGTATATTTATAAGAACACACTGTAACACTCTGTTGCAGTGGTTACAAAAACTAGAGACCTAACATGATCGCACTTATGCGTCTTAAGCGACATAAGTGCAGCGTCGGCGTCTTTATCATAATCACTTCATGTGTGCATGTTATTCTCTCTCGCGCTCTCGCTGCTAACAGCGCTGAGTATACAAGTTAATATATAATGCAGCCGCTCCGCTGTCAACGTTTCTGGCAGCGCAGCTACGCGGCTTTAGCTTAATTTTACTTTAAGTCCAAAAGTAAGAGATTAGTTCAAGTTTGAGTTCTGAGCTGTAATAAAGATTTAATAAAATAACTCCAAGTGTTTATAATGGGGCCCCGTCAATTCTAGTATTTGATGGGGTTCCACATATCTTTACACCTCATCTGCAGCGGCTCTCTGCTCCTTTACCAGGAGCTGAGGCCAAGGCGAGATTCGCGGGAGATGCAGAGAACCATTGATAAGTCGTGGAATAGATAGAATAGATAGGTCGTGGTCTTGAGGGGGGAGTAGTTAACAAGAAACCCTCGCTCCTAATTATTAAGCGGCCCTTGCACGCGCTTACACATACAATTCTTGAGTTCAGCGCCCTAGCTGCAACAGTCAGCGGCGGTAACCTGATGCTCTTGCTGTGTCGCAAAAGTTTTCGTTATCGTCTGCAATTATGCTGAGTCGGCTCGCCGACGATGACTTTTGCAGCGTTTTATTTAGAATTAGGCTTTTCAATTATTGTCTTTAGCATAAACTGCACCAAATTTGGATTCTTGTATTCAGTTCTGTATCAGCTTTAAGCCAGGTGTAATACCTTAAAAATACATTGCTCCGTTTGTTTTATTGCTGCACCACAAGGCCAGACATTGGAAAGGTTTGGCTATCCCAACGTATTATTTAAACGTGAACCGACATCGTACCACTTCCGAATACTTCGGCATCCACTACATCTGCAAAGCGCTTCAGCAAGCAGACGTTGGTCATCGGGAAGGCGTTTCGCATAACTTGTATACAAACATGTACACATATGTACATATATGTACCTATATGGGATACTTAATTTCAGCTTCCTAGCTCTAACCGTTTGGGCTGTGGGTTGTTGATTGTGTTTAATTTTTTCCACGGGAAAACCCCTCTTTTTCATGCCCCAGGAATTGTAAATACGACGTTCGATTATTGCTTGCATGCAGGCAATAATTTTCGGTCATAACCGATCATTTCTGAGTCTTTGCAGTTTTAATTCGAAATGAATGTTCGTTAAGGGCTCGTTCACAACCGGTCATTGATTGTTGTTTTACAAGGTACGTTCCAAAATAAACAGGACTTTTCTATCTATATGTCGACTGGTGCGTTAGAATCTGCTATCTTTATCGATTGTCCAGTGAGAATTTCATGATATTTCATCGATTGGAAGTGCAGTTATTGCGTTTTAAGTGTCAGTATGTTTGTGTTATCGGTGCGAAAAAGGGCTTCGAACAAAGAGCCAACATCAAATTTTGTTTTAAAATTGGTAAAACTTTTACCGAAACGTTTCAATTGATAGAACAAGTTAATGGCGATGGTTGCCTATCCCGTAGCAGAGTGCACGAGTGGTTTCAACGTTTTCAAAGTGGTCGTGAGGACATAAATGACGATCAACGTGTGGGCCAATTAAAATTCGAGATCACCGAAAATTCCATCGAAACTGTGCGTGAATTCATCAAAAATCAGCCGAAATTATCATTGAATTTGATGGAAATGGAATTGAACGTCTCCAAAACATCAATTTATCGCATTTTGACCGAACATTTAGGCTTACGAAAGGTGTGTGCACGGTTTGTTCCGCACAAATTGCCTGACGACCAAAAATTGTTCAGAATCCAACATTCGAAGACCTCATTAAAGAGGTCAAAAGGACAAAAAGGACAATATTGTGATTGGCGACGAAACGTGGTGTTTCCAATATGATCCCGAAACGAAACGCCAGAGTGCTGAATGGAAGGCACCGGTCGAGCCGAAACCCAAAAAATCGCGCATGGAGAAGTCTAAAGTGAAGACAATGCTGATTTGTTTTTATGATTCCAAGGGTATTGTCCACAAAGAATTTGTTCCACCCGGCCAAAATGTTAACGCAGTATTCTACCTTGGAGTTTTGAAGCGTTTGGTACGCCGTATTCGGCCCGAATATCGCGAAGATGAAAGTTCGCGTTTGTTGCACGATAATGCGCCGTCTCATCGTTCGACGCTTGTGACCGATTATTTCACCAAAAAATCACATTTTAACCATTAACCACTCGCCGTATTCATCTGATATGGCACCGTGCGACTTCTACCTTTTCGGAAAAATGCATTTGCCCATGAAAGAAAAGCGTTATGCAGACGTAGAGGCCATTCAAAAGCTTGCACCGGCATACTGGCGGGCATATCGGCCAACGAGCTAAAACACTCGTTCGACATGCTATTGGATCATGCAAAAAGCTGTATTGAAGCAGAAGGAGACTATTTTGAATAAAATAAATTGATTTTGCCGAAAAAACCATTTGTTCTGTTTACTTTGGAACACACCTTGTATATTGTAGGAAAGGTATGACCAACAACCAATATGTACACATTTTCATGCCCTGTACCCAAAGGGTAAACGGGGTGACTTGGTATACAGGTTTCCCTAAGCCTAAGTCCAAAAAGGACGAGTTTGTGTTTTTGTTCTGATGAAGAAAGTGCCCAAGCTCTGTCCACAGCTGTTGTTGCTACTACTATTGTCGATGTTGCTGTACTGCACAAACACGCATTTGTAAATGTATGCTGTTAAAATTGTACATAAGCACTTACATATGTATGTATGTATTGAATATTTTATATTTATTAATTAATGAACTACAGGGTTCGTAAAATGTGCTCACTACCCGCTGCTACCCAAAAATAATGGTGCCGCGGGTATTAGTGGGTCACTGCCGGCAGAGCCCGTGGGTCGAGTGTGTCGCTGCCGGCAGAAGCAGAATGTCGTACCTGTACCTGCTGCCTACTCCGATGTAGATTGACCCAGATGTTTTTCGTGGGTCCGAATAGGTCGAATGCTAAAGACGAGCGAGCTCAACTCTTAAATACCATGTACCTCCCACCCAAAAGGGAAATGACTAAAACATTTTTAAATTAATTTTAAAAAATTATATTATTTAAATTAAATACAAATTATTCAATACATATATACAAAAGTGGAGGCATATTTATGTACAGTTTCAGCAGCATACATTTACACCAGAATCGTATGTATGCAGCATAAAGTTGAACCAAAGCAGCAACAACAACAAGAGCTGCAGGCAGGGCATGGGCAGCGATTTTATTTATGGCTATAACTATAACTATAACCAGGCAGAAGCAGTCATGGATGTGAATCAGGTGCAGGTTGTGGTGGCGGTTGCCGTTAGCCAGGCCTTGGCTTAGCAGGAGGCGAGTCTCCGATCGCAGCTCGATGCAGTGAAGGCTCAAATAAGTGAACATACCAAAGAATTTCAGTGGACCCACCCATTAGGTGCGATATTCCACTAGACATTATAAAGTAAATTCCCGATTTTAAGGGTACACAGGATGAATATGTGGCGTGGCGGCAGTCAGCTACTGACGGATACGAGCTTTTCAGGTCGTTTAACGGCAGCAGCACACACTATCAGGCAGTAACAACTATTAGGAACAAGATCAGAGGGCCTGCGAGGGCATTACTCGTTTCGCACAACACTGTGCTCAATTTTGATGCCATTATAGCGAGGTTAGATTGTACATATGCCGATAGAACGTCATTGCGCCTACTGCGACAGGGACTGGAAATGGTAAGGCACCACTTGGTGGAGCGAAAGTTAACTCTCGTAACCAATAAAATCGTTATGTCTCAGGACAGGGAGAGCGCTGGCTTGCTCAACAAGGAGGTTAGATCTGATGCATTACATGCATTTATTTCCGGCCTCAAAAAGGCTCTAAAGTCAATAGAGTTTCCGGCACAGCCGAAGGATTTGCCGTCCGCGCTGGCACTAGCCAGGGAGGCAGAGGCGAGTATTGAGCGGAGCATGTTTTCGACTTCGTACGTCAAGGCCATCGAAGAAAGGGCTCAAGCGACCGAGTCCAACCGCTTGCAGTTTAGTCAGGGAAAGAATGGCAAACATAAGATCAATAGTGTGCTGGCCCAGAAGTGGCAGAACACGTCTGAGCGCATGACGGGCCCAAGGCGGCAGCGTTTTAACAATGTCGTGCAGATTGCTCGTGACAGTCAGGAGATAAGTTATGAGAGCGCAGCCACGGCAGCGGTCAATGATATAGACGACGATAGCGACTCGGCATATGGCAGTGAGTCGGTGAATTTTGATAGACACTGGGGCGACAAAGAACTATGTGTAGCCCATAAAGGAGCTTAACAATGTAGTTCCTGTCGATAGACCTTTTACTGTGAACTCAATACATGGCTCCAGTAGAATCGAAAGTAAATGCCCGATGAAGATTTTTCGACAGGTCTCCCTTTTTTTTTTTACTAGACACGCTCGGTGATTTCGGCGCCATCATAGGTTTCGACCTGCTAACGCGGGCAGGATTGGCATTAAGTATGATAGTGGAAACTTCACAGATATAAACGACATAGTGGTTGCCGGCTCAGTAAAGGGGGAATTCAAAAAAATGATTCTTATAAACATGAAGGCGTTTTCGACCTCAAACGAGGGACTGCCCTTTAACACTTCGGTCATTGCTACGGATCGCACAGAGGACAATGAAGCAGTCTACACTAGGTTACATCCATATCCCATGGGTGTTTCAGATTTCGTAAATAACGAAATCAAACAGATGTTGGAACAAGGCATCATTAGACCTTCAAGGTCCCCTTACAACAGCCCTTCGTGGGTTGTTGATAAAAAGGGAACCAATGCTGACGGCAACGGCAAAAAGCGGTTTGTGATTTACTTTAGGAAACTAAATGAAAAAACTGACCGCTACCCAATGCCTAGTATTCCCATGATTCTAGCGAACTTGGGAATAGCAAAATTTTTTACTACCCTAGATTTGAAGTCAGGGTATTACCAAATTTACCGCATTTTCGGTAAACGGCGGAATATACGAATTCTGTCGCCTGCCATTCGGCCTGAAAAATGCAGAAAGCATTTTCCAAGGAGGCATAGATGATGTTCAAAGAGAACACATAGGTAAGATATGTTACGTATATGTGGATGATGTGATCATATTCTCAAAATGTGAGGACGATCACATTAGACATATTGAGACCATACTAAAGTGTTTGATTGACGCTAATATGAGAGGTTTTTACCTGGGTTTCATAGTTGCTAGACATTTTAGCATCGGAGGATGTAATGGCTATGTATCCGGACTTTAAGAAGCCATTTGACTTGACTACCGATGCTTCATCAAGCGGCATTGGTGCGGTCTTGTCCCAGGGAGGTAGGCCAATCAGCATGATTTCGCGAACTTTAAGACAAGCCGAGGGGCATTACGCCACCAACGAGAGGGAACTATTAGCAATTGTGAGGGCCCTGGGAAAACAGCCAAATTTTTGAGATTAACATTTTTACCGACCACCAGCCGCTCACTTTCGCGGTGTCTGACAAGAACACCAACGCAAAGATAAAAAGGTGGAAGGCCTTCATTGCTGAACACAATGCGAAAATGTTCTATAAGCCGGGGAAATGGGCGAAACGACTCATCACCGCTGAACAGGTCCTTCGTGACTATTTTTTCCCAAAAAATTAGCAAATTGGCCAGCGAAATTGTTACAAACTGTAGAGTTTGCACTCAATCGAAATTCGACAGGCATCCGAAAAAGTAAGAGCTGGTGAATACCCCAATTCCAAATATGCAAGCGAAATGCTGCATATCGACATTTTTTCAACAATTAAAAAAATTGTTCTTACCGTCCTTGACAAATTTTCTAAATTCGCCATCGTGCAGCCGATAGCGTCAAGGGCAATAGTCGACATCATTTCAGGGATGAGGTTGCGTCGGCCGGGTCACCCAAGGTCAGGTTTGCGACAGGAGTGGCTTTAAGCCTCTGTAGTATGCGCACATAGGGAGTACACACTGTACGTAGTGTATTTATAAGAATACACTGTAACACTCTGTTGCAGTGGTTACAAAAACTAGAGACCTAAGCATATTTCAGGCACAACGTAACATGATCGCACTTATGCGCCTTAAGCGACATAAGTGCAGCGTCGGCGTCTTTATCATAATCACTTCATGTGTGCATGTTATTCTCTCTCGCGCTCTCGCTGCTAACAGCGCTGAGTATACAAGTTGATATATAATGCAGCCGCTCCGCTGCCGACGTTTCTGGCAGCGCAGCTACGCGGCTTTAGCTTAGTTTTAATTTAAGTTCAAAAGTAAGAGATTAGTTTAAGTTTGAGTTCTGAGCTGTAATAAAGATTTAATAAAATAACTCCAAGTGTTTATAATGGGGCTCCGTCAATTCTAGTATTTGATGGGGCTCCACATATCTTTACACCTCATCTGCAGCGGCTCTCTGCTCCTTTACCAGGTGCTGAGGCCAAGGCGAGATTCGCGGGAGATGCACAGAGCCATTGATAAGTCGTGGAATAGATAGAATAGATAGGTCGTGGTCTTGAGGGGGGAGTAGTTAACAAGAAACCCTCGCTCCTAATTATTAAGCGGCCCTTGCACGCGCTGACACATACAATTCTTGAGTTCAGCGCTCTAGCTGCAACAGTCAGCGGCGGTAACCTGATGCTCTTGCTGTGACGCAAGAGTTTTCGTTATAGTCTGCAATTATGCTGAGTCGGCACGCCGACTATGACTTTTGCAGCGTTTTATTTAGAACTAGCAGGTATTGCCCGTCATAATCCGGCTCAATATAATGATTCCAATTGTATTTATTTTGTGTGTGCATAACCTACCCATATGTTTTCACCTTATAAGTAAGTTACCAGTAGGAAGGCATTTAAGGTATTTAAATGAACATTTTCTGTTCTTGACAAAAAATTGTTCAGTAGTCCGTTACATTTTTGTTCTTGCCAAACTATTTCGTTAAACGAACATGACCACTATAACTAATATTTTTTAAAGCTCGTTTTCCCCCCTTTGGAGCTAGAATTTTCCAAAAGCCTTCCTAAGTGTGCTCCTACACTATGATCGATATTACAAACTGTAGAGTTTGCACTCAATCGAAATTCGACAGGCATCCGAAAAAGTAAGAGCTGGTGAATACCCCAATTCCAAATATGCAGGCGAAATGCTGCATATCGACATTTTTTCAACAATTAAAAAAATTGTTCTTACCGTCCTTGACAAATTTTCTAAATTCGCCATCGTGCAGCCGATAGCGTCAAGGGCAATAGTCGACATCATTTCAGGGATGAGGTTGCGTCGGCCGGGTCACCCAAGGTCAGGTTTGCGACAGGAGTGGCTTTAAGCCTCTGTAGTATGCGCCCATAGGGAGTACACACTGTACGTAGTGTATTTATAAGAATACACTGTAACACTCTGTTGCAGTGGTTACAAAAACTAGAGACCTAAGCATATTTCAGGCACAACGTAACATGATCGCACTTATGCGCCTTAAGCGACATAAGTGCAGCGTCGGCGTCTTTATCATAATCACTTCATGTGTGCATGTTATTCTCTCTCGCGCTCTCGCTGCTAACAGCGCTGAGTATACAAGTTGATATATAATGCAGCCGCTCCGCTGCCGACGTTTCTGGCAGCGCAGCTACGCGGCTTTAGCTTAGTTTTAATTTAAGTTCAAAAGTAAGAGATTAGTTTAAGTTTGAGTTCTGAGCTGTAATAAAGATTTAATAAAATAACTCCAAGTGTTTATAATGGGGCTCCGTCAATTCTAGTATTTGATGGGGCTCCACATATCTTTACACCTCATCTGCAGCGGCTCTCTGCTCCTTTACCAGGTGCTGAGGCCAAGGCGAGATTCGCGGGAGATGCACAGAGCCATTGATAAGTCGTGGAATAGATAGAATAGATAGGTCGTGGTCTTGAGGGGGGAGTAGTTAACAAGAAACCCTCGCTCCTAATTATTAAGCGGCCCTTGCACGCGCTGACACATACAATTCTTGAGTTCAGCGCTCTAGCTGCAACAGTCAGCGGCGGTAACCTGATGCTCTTGCTGTGACGCAAGAGTTTTCGTTATAGTCTGCAATTATGCTGAGTCGGCACGCCGACTATGACTTTTGCAGCGTTTTATTTAGAACTAGCAGGTATTGCCCGTCATAATCCGGCTCAATATAATGATTCCAATTGTATTTATTTTGTGTGTGCATAACCTACCCATATGTTTTCACCTTATAAGTAAGTTACCAGTAGGAAGGCATTTAAGGTATTTAAATGAACATTTTCTGTTCTTGACAAAAAATTGTTCAGTAGTCCGTTACATTTTTGTTCTTGCCAAACTATTTCGTTAAACGAACATGACCACTATAACTAATATTTTTTAAAGCTCGTTTTCCCCCCTTTGGAGCTAGAATTTTCCAAAAGCCTTCCTAAGTGTGCTCCTACACTATGATCGATACTATGAAAGGATACTTGAGTCCAAATTTCATCTTCTACCGTTTGGGCTGTGCGTTGATCACCAACATTTTAAGATAGACTATGTGCAAAAAAGGGGAATAATTATAAGGGTATATCCTAATTTTAAATTCACATTTGAGCCTTTTCGTGCCATATTGAGTCAATACGGTCACGCACAAACTCGGAATATGAAACACGGCACTCGTGTCAATGCCGTGCAGCGATGAGCCACGATCAAAAAGCACTGACAATTCTCATCTCAATTTGCTAGAGTAAAACTTTCGATAGTTGAAGCCACCGATACCATCAAAATATCGAAGTTTGAATGCAATAAGCAGAATATTTAAATAATAAAATCTAATTATTTATTGAGATCAATAAGAACAAATCATATACATACATACATACATCTGTCCGCAATGCGAAGCAGAATATACGTAGCTCCGTTATTAGGTTTCTGCTTTACTATCGCTTACGCAGTCGTTGCCTAGCGACGGTAACTGTAAACTTTTGGCGTTTTGCCTTTGCAATTAACATTATATGGTCACAACGAAAGAAGAAGAGCGAGCCAATGACTTGCAGTTGTTCTTGTTGTTTTGTATGTACATGCTACATACATATACAGGCATACATACATATGCATGTACATATGTATGTATGCATGGGCACACATAGACACGAACTGTTGCTTGTTGTATGTATGTGTGAGTGTGTGTATGGGATGTCCCCAACTATTTGATATTTGATATACATATGGCAAGTAAAAAACATATTGCTATATTTTAATCGTTGAAAATTTATGACACAAACTATTCATTTGAAAAAGTGAATAAATATAAAAACCCCAATAACAAAAATTAAATGCGATATATCGAAAATATCGATACTTGTGTTGATATATCGTAATACATGTCGAATACAAATACAACGAAAAAAAACGTTTGAGAGTTATTGATTATAATACTGTATTCGATTGTTCACTGTACACATATGTACATAAATACATACAAATGTATTTGCATGTGTACGGTAACTGTAAACTTTTGGCATTTTGCGTATGCAATTAACAGCCGTAAATGATCAAAACGAAAGAAGGTTTGCGAGGCAATAACTTGAAGTTGTTGTTTTAAAAATTTCGATTTGAAACCATAGAACACTATATATTACAATTAAACAACAGTGTTTGATGGCCCACTGCATACATACCAGACCTATATACATATGTATATAAGAATGTATGTACGTACATACATACTTATTGATGTACATATGTACATACTATACATACAGACGTATGTACATATGTATGTACGTATGTAATACATATGGTGCTGGTGTAATTCATAATGCGAAATTCTTTCTAAGGGGAGCAATGTCCCCCCTGCCCAACCTGCGTACGCCCTTGTAGTCCGTTGTCCTAAAAACCCCTTATGCCAAATGTACTAAACAAAGAAAAAATAACATAAAAATGTTTATGTTAATAATTTTTAATTAATTAACATTTCTTGCCCTGTCAGTGCAAGACGAATGTATTTTATACATATGTATGTATGTACTTACATTACACATTTTGCTTTGGCTACTTCAACCGTTTGCACGCAACTACACGAACAGCTGCTTGTATGTATGTATGCGTGTGTGTGTGTGTGTGTGTGTGTGTATGTATACTTAGTTGTCCCCAACTGTTTGATATTTTGTATTGTTTGTTCTGCCTGCATTTGTAAAATGCATATTTTAAAAATCTTTAAATGCAAAGTTGTAATTTCAGTTACGTAGATTATATTACCCAAATTTGAAATCGATCGAACAAAATTTATAACACAAACTTTTCATTTGAAAAAATGAATAAATATTAAAACCCCAATAATTCAAGCTCCAACACAAATTTCGAAAAACCGAGTATGCAGTTTTGTTTGTATTATTTTATAGATTATAAAAACCAAATTTAAAGTTGATCGATTCAGAAATGCAGAATTTTCAAACAAACTTTGGAGCTACTTTTCCCCCCTTTGGAGCTCGAATTTTCCAAAATCCCTTCTTAGTGCGCATCTACACCATGATAGGATACTTGAGCCCAAATTTTCCTAGCTTTTACCGTTTGGGCTGTGGGGTGTTGATTGTGTTTCAATTTTTCCACGGAAAACCCCCCCTTTTTCATGCCCCAGGAAAAATGGTGAAAAACCAAGTATACAGTTTTTCTTGTATTCTTTTTGAGAGTATACAAACTAAGTTTGAAGTTAATTGGATGAAAATTGTAGATTTTTCATACAAACGTTGGAGCCCGTTTTCCCCCCTTTGGCGTTCGAATTTTCCAAAACCGCTTCTTAGTGCTCACCTACACCACTGAAGACAACATGTGTCCAATTTTCAGCCTCCTAGCTCTAACCGTTTGGGCTGTGCGTTGATTGCACATAGCTTTTCGTTTACCGAATTTTCCACCGGAAAATCATTATTATTCAGGCCGCAGGAAAAATATTGAAAATCCAAGTATACAGTTTTTTTGGTATTCTTTGTGAGAGTATACAAACTAAGTTTGAAGTTAATCGGATAAAAATTGTAGATTTTTCATACAAACGTTGGAGCTCGTTTTCCCCCCTTTGGAGCTCGAATTTTCCGAAACCCCTTCTTAGTGCTCACTTTCACTATAAGAGGGATCTTGTGTCCAAATTTCAGCTTCCTAGCTCTTACCGTTTGGGCTGTGCGTTGATTGCCAATCAGTCAGTCAGTCAGTCAGGACAAACTGTTTTATATATATAGATTAAGCTTTTCAATTATTGTCTTTAGCTTAAGCTGCACCAAATTTGGATTCTTGTATTCAGTTCTGTATCAGCGTGAAACAGGTGTAATACCTTAAAAATACATTGCTCCGTTTGTTTTATTGCTGCGCCACAAGGCCAGATATTGGAAAGCTTTGGCTATCCCAACGTATTATTTAAACGTAAACCGGCATCGTGCCGCTTCCGAATTCTTCAGCAACCACTGCATCTGGAAAGCGCTTCAGCAAGAATACGTTACCTTAAAAGACAACTTTTGTCCAAATTCCAGCTTCCTAGCTCTTACCGTTTGGGGTGTGCGTTGATTGCCAATCAGTCAGTCAGGACATATTGTTTTATATATACAAGTATACAGACATCATGATTTTGATTTATAAAAAAGATACTCAAAATTCGTAAACTAAATAAATGATTAAAAATATAACTTCAAATAGCATAATTGTTTCTAATTTAAATAAAAAGAAAGGGGTTTCTTTTTGCTAATAGTTTTGTTAGTTTCTTAAATTTATATGCAAATTCTTGTATATGAAGTCACTATTGAACCAATACTCGAAAAAACAATGGAAAATTTGCAAATTCGAGATCATTGTCGGTGTCATGACTCGAGCATTACCCGTACTCTAGTGACCATTTCGGTTATGCAGCTTTGATTGTAAATACGACGTTCGATTATTGCTTGGATGCAGGCAATAACTTTCGGTCAGAACCGATCATTTCTGAGTCTTTGCAGATTTAATTCGAACTGAATGTTCGCTAAGGGCTTGTTCACAACCGGTCATTGATTGTTGTATTATGTTGTTGGTAATGTATGACCAACAACCAATATGTACACATTTTCATACCCTGTACCCAAAGGGTAATCGGGGTGACAATCCAAGTCGATATAGCCATGTCCGTCTGTCTGTATGAACGGAAGGATCTCAGAAAGAACAAGATCTAGAATTATCAAACTGATTACCATTCTGATGCTCCCACTCCCCCGCCATTCGCTATGTTCCACAGCTCCCGAAATTCTCGGAATTTTAAATGCCAAGTTTCGTCAGGATAGGTCGAACATGAAGAAAGTTTTAGCCACTACAGGGTTCGTAAAATGTGCTCACTACCCGCTGCTAGCCAAAAATAATGGTGTCGCGGGTATTAGTGGGTCGCTGCTGGCAGAGCCCGTGGGTCGAGTGTGTCGCTGCCGGCAGAAGCAGAATGTCGTACGAGCCGGCCTGTAGAAGCCGAGCATGACTGCCTGGCAGGAACGAGCGCTCCAATTCTACAGGCCGGCCCGTACGACGAAGCTTGAGCCGAATTGCTTGCGTTGCGATCAAGCTGACAGGTGTTCATAGTGAAAGACGAACTTGATGTGTATTTATTTTCGTTCGTAACAATTTTTTTAAACTTTGATGTTTTAATCCCGATGGTTGATGTTCTTTGCTACTTGCCAATCACTGAATTTTTAAAGAATGTACCGAAAGGGTGAAAGGCTATACTAGTTTTGTACGAATGTATGTAACAGGCAGAAGGATACGTGGTCTGCCAACAAAGTATTAATATTCTTGATCAGGGTGACATGTCGAGCCGATATAGCCATGTCCGTTTGACCGTCTGTCTGTCTGTATGAACACAAGGATCTCAGGACGTACAAGAGCTAGAATAACCAAACTTGGTATCGACTTAGGGGAACAAGTCCTATGCAGGTCAAGTTTATTTTTTTAGCCTGTACCCAAAGGGTGAAAGGCTATACTAGTTTTGTACGAATGTATGTAACAGGGAGAAGAAGGCGTGACAGACCACACAAAGTATATATATTCTTGATCAGTGTGACAAGACGAGTCGATATAGCCATGTCCGTCTGTATGAGCGCAAGGATCTTAAAAGGTACAAGAGCTAGAATGACGAAATTTGGTATCCAGGTTTCCCTGAGCCCCAGGCAGGTCTTTTTTTTTTATTTTGATACACCCCCTACTCCCCCGCAATTCGTGTTTTTTTTTATAACTTCCGTAATTCTTGCTCGCAGCTGTTTTTGTTGTTGCTGCTTTGGTTAAACTCTGTGCTGCATACATACACGCATATAAACACGCATAGACACGATGATGTACATGTATGCTGTTAAAACTGTACATAAACATGTGTTCTGTGTATGTATTAAATACATTTTCTTTATTAATTTAATTAATTCAATTTTTTTTAATAATTTTTTTTTTTTTTTAAATTTACCTTTTTTTATGGAGAGTACAGGCTGTTTTACTGTCGGGCTTGCGTAGCTGTAGCGTTCTCTCTTGTTTTATTCTGATACACCCCTCCACACCCACGCAATTCGTGTTTTTTTTCCATAACGCCCGTAATTTTGGGAATTTCGAACTAAAATTTGGTAACTACATCCCGTTAATGATTATGTGTCCTCTGTCATATATATATACATATATATGTATTGTATGTATTGAATAATTTGTATTTAATTTAATTAATATAATTGTTTAAAATTAATTAAAAAATGTTTTTTTTTCCTGATCGACTTTAGCATTCCTTTCTTGTTATTTTTGTATGTTATACTTTCTTTGGTTTTTGTATATTCTTTGAATTTGTGAAAATATCTTTTTTTTGAAACCTTTTGTATTTATAGGAAACTATTAGCTTTATAAATAAGAAAAATCAAAATGAAGTGCACTATGTATAGACATCAATAAAATCTTATTGAAAATTCTTTAGTAGGGGTTTGACGCATCGATAAATCGATGTTCCTAACCCAAAAAACATCGAAGTTCTTCCAGCTCTATTAGAAAAATTACTACGAAAACAAGCGTAAACAGCAAGCGATTCGGCTTCAAAATCAGAAACAGACGATTTGAAGTTTACCACGCCCCCTGATTATTAACTTTTTCAGCTCGCGCAAACCTAATATACTCTTGTACATTTCATGTACAGAGTATAAAAACTAGCAATTCTGCGAAAAATGGCGAAACTGGCCATTTATTCCATCGGCACCACAAATTGAGCACAAATTCAACTAGTGGCAGCATCTTCAAATATACAATACATAAACATACATGAGCCAAAAGTTAGATTAATGTTACTTTTGACCAACCTAACCATCTCAGCTCATTTCTTTTAAATTGCACATTGAGTACTAATGCCTGTACTTTGTCATTACTTGTGGCTAGTGGCTCATAATATATGTACATACATATGTACTTAGTAGGAATTAAAGCAATTGCAAGCATGTTTTCTTGATTAAAAAAGCACAAATAATGCATTCATATTAGTAAGGTTTAGAATGTGGTTATACCACAAGCATCATTACCACAAAAAAATGTAACAAGTGATTGCAAATTTATAGGCCCAAATAGTTCATACATACTTTAGTATTGCTCAAAATTATAACGTAGACTGTGTAGACAAAAAACAATTTAAAGTTGCAGAATTGTTTCCTTTAAGATGGTAGTCTTTTTGTTACCACTTGTTCGTACATCATCCAACCATTTAATCCGCCTTACGTGGTTTACGTTTTCGTACTTGATCTGTGGTTTGCTTTTCTTTTTTCTCCACATCATCAGCTACTCCGCCATTTTGACATTCAGAAGTCTCTGTTTCAGATTTGCCGTCTTTCGTTTGTGAATTATCGTCCTCTTCTTTCCCTTTCTCGTCTTCGCTAGCATCGGTATCATCAGCGATTTCTTCAGTAGCTAGATCTTCGAGACCTTCTGCAAGATTATCGTGAGATCCCGAAAAACCTTGACGCTGATATTTCTTTGGTGGGTAGATAAAGTCCACAAGGCATACCAACAGCAAACCAAGAGCTGCACCCACAAATATTGTGGCAATGGCAAATAGCGCATACGAGCCCCAAGTGGGCAGACCATAGTCATCTTGCAGTCGTGCATTAAAGTTCTAACAGAGTTTGTATAAATAAAATATTTTTAAAAGGCCTCATTATCCTAACATACCTTCAAAGTGTGTGAAAGCTTAAAAAAATACGAGAGAACAGACATATGGATGGTGTCTGGTTTTTTCCATGCAGAGAGTGGTTCTGTACTCAACCATTGTTGATTTTTTACAAAGAAGAGTAAGGAGTCGCCATCACGAGCCCCGCGATACTGACGAAACTCACCATCTTTGACACTGTATGTTAATAATTCATATAGATGTAAAAATGTTGTATAGATGTTATTAGACCGTAATATTTATGAATACTTACTGATAAATCGTCGGGAGAGCAGTAACAAAAAAACGCCCACTGAGGGACGGTGCAGTAGTAACATCAATTTTGGCCACATGAATATTAAGGTCATTGGTTTTACGTGCAAAATGTTCCCATGTAGGAGCAAGGCTCTTACAGGCAGGGCACCATGGCGCAAAGCTATAATATGTTTAGAAATGAAATGCAAAAAGAATCGGAAATATATTTAATTATTTGACATAAAATATTGCAATTTAAATTCGTTTGCTTTGCTTCAAAGTAACCGGCAAGCAATGATTGTTATACATATATTTATGTGTAGATAGGAATAATAAATAAAAAACTCGCTGCTTTCTTCTTACTTACAATTCAATCATCCACTCGCCACTTAGCATTAAATTCCAGTTATCTTCATCCAATTCAATTAAACTCTCAGGCGTCGATGCTGTTACGATTGTAACAAATATAATTGACACAAAGATAACTTCCATCAATTTGCGTACATCAAAATGCTTGCGTCCCATTTCGTGTTTGGTATATACAGAGTTCTCTCGGATGGAAGGGACTAGTGATGAACAAAACATCGATTCCTCGATGTTTTGTAATTTTTTCAATGTATTCGATGTATTGTTTTAATGTTCCATGTTTATTTACTACCTCTTACTGAAAAAAAAAATCGATGATAAGGTAGATATAAATGCTATAAATGCATTTTTATATAATAAACCTAATTATAGCCTAATTATAGCCTGTAGCCTGTAACATGTATGTATCGCCATTTCTTAATGTAAATGTAGCTTGAACAGATCTTAGGGCATTAACTTCTATTTTCCAATGGAGAAACCAGGCTTCAATAAGTTTGAGTTCTGATTGAAGATGCTGAGAAGCTTCCCCTTTTGATGAGCTAGTTTCTATAATGGCTGTTCCATCGGCGTAAGTTGCAACAGTTGTATTATTTGAAACTGGCATGTCAGCTGTAAACAGGTTAAAATAGATAGGTCCTAAGACGCTGCCTTGCGGAACGCCTGCATTAATGAGGAACAGTTGCGACGATTCACTTTTTTGCTGTATGTAGAAGTCTCATTTAACCAAATACCACTTTAATAATAAGTATGGTACAGGTAGCAATTTTTTTTAATCTTATATAGAATACCGTTATGCCAAACTCGATCAAACGCTTGTTGAACGTCAAGAAACGCTACAGTACAATATTTTTTTCAAAGACTGTTATGAGTTCGTTTATAATTCTTTGGCATTGTTCAGGGGTAGCGTGGCCTCTTCTGAATGTTCAGGAATGATGGCAAGTTTGTCCGATGTAGGCAACATTCTCTTTAATAGTATTTTTTAAAATACTTTGGAAAATGTTGACAGTAGGCTAATAGGACGCTATGACGAGAGCTCATTTTCTTGTTTGTTTGGATTTAGGATCATTATTATCTCTGCACATTTCCATTGACTTGGGAAGTGGTCTAGTCTGGTCTAGTCTAACAGACGTATGCATTTTGCTTGGAGCTTTTTGATGGTTATTCCATCGATTTTGTCCGAGCCAGGTGCTTTCTTATTATTTATTAATTTATTTATGTCAACAAACATTGACTGTTTATTTAAAAATTATAAAAAGCATCTTATAAGCTAGAAAAGCGTAAGAAGGAGAAATATAATCGCATACGACCCGGTGGGGAATATTATTTGCCCTTCGGCTAGCTGTGCCCCGTCTCACAGCCAAGTGTGGTCAGAGGCGTTGATAGATCTACCGGTAAAAAAAGAAAAACTTAAGAGAGACGCTTAGAATTACTTAAAAGCTAATTTAAAAAAAAAGGAAAAAGTGAAAAATAAAAAAAAAAATAAAAAAAAATGGAATCGCAGACCCGTCTCACAGCCGATCCAGAGAGAGATTCCGGAGATGGCTGAAAAGAGAGGCTTTTATTATAGGAAGAGACAGTTCAGTTGAGGTCAGGTGAAAATACCCATTATAAGATGAGCATAAAACCCGAAAAGGACTGTGCGATGCATAACCAGTTGTACTATACACCTACTAAGGAAAAGGCGAAGATAATTTCTTGTCGTTCTGGAAGGAACTGAGAAATTAAGACGACCTAATAGGCAATGAGATTCAACACTACCGGCAATCAGTTTGTGGAGGACAGTCCTCCAATTAGCCAATGATGGAAGATAAGCATAATAAGCAGAAGTCTGCTCGAGTAAGGCGGCAAACGAAGGTAGGGATCCCAGATTAAACCGCGAAGAGCAAAATGAAGGAATTGTTTCTGAACAGACTGTGTTCGATCCTGATGCGTTTTGTACTGCGGGCAACAAACGCATGAGCAGTATTCTAGAATAGGCCGTACCAGTCAACTGTAAAGTAGTTTAGTGGTTAAGGATCATCAAATTCTTTGGACCAACGATTAACGAATCCAAGTCTCGTTTATGATACAAGAAATGTGAAGATTTAAGTTCAAGTTTGAATCAAACAGAACTCCAAGTAGAAATACGTTGCAAGAATTCATTGTCAATCGTATAGGTGACAAGATGAGGTCTGGTCCGATAAAAGGACATAAACTTACATTTATGAAGTGCAATTGGTTAACCAAGCAGCATCTCTGCATGCAGTTCAGATCATCCAGCAAACGAGTGTAGAAGAGAGGATTGTTATATGAAAGAATGAGCTTCACATCATCAGCATACATCAGAATGTGAGAATGTGACAGGATAGATGGAACGTCGTTTATAAAAAGAGTGAATAACAATGGGCCTAGATAACTAACTTGAGGTACACCCGAAGTAATACGAACAGGTTGAGAGCTATCCGATCTGAGTAGTACTCTCTAGGTCCTATTTTTAAGATAAGACGAAATCTAAAGAAAACAAGTAAAAAAGCTAAAGTCGGGTGTCCCGACTTTAAAATACTCTGTACATATGTTTACAATAATTATAGAAAATAAAAAAATTAAGAAAATTAAAAAAACAAAATTTGATCGATTTTACCTCTCTCGGTATTCGAACTCACGTAAAGGGTTTATAATTGCACATTTACATAGCAATTGCGTCTGTGTGAGTGTACGTCTGCCTATGCGCATCTATTCGTGTCTGTGTAAGCATTTTCGCAGTCAATCAAACAGCAACATCAACAACAGCCGCGGGCAGCGCTTGAGCAGCGCTGCAGCAGCAAATATATTTATGGCTATAACTTCTTGTTAAATCGGTCTACCATAGTGAAACTTGGTATACGGACGTATAATAACCAACTGGGGGTATTTCCAAAATTTTAGTTCGACATTCCAAGAATTACGGGAGTTACGATTTGCGGGGTAGAGGGGGGAGGGAGGGAAATTCCAAAATATACATTTTCTGCGTATTCACATAAGGCATCTGGGACTAAAATTTGGTGGTCCTAGGTCTTATAGTCTCCGAGATATAGGCGATTATACGAATGGAAAATCGGGAAAACCCCCATAGGGGGAAAGTGGGGGGGAAAATCAAAAAAATAAAACAAACTCGTATAGAATACACACATAACGCATCTTTGTGCAAAATTTGGTGTCTCTATCTCTTATAGTCTCTGAGATCCAGGTGTTCATACGGACGGACAGACGGACAGACTGACAGACGGACAGACGGACAGACAGACAGACAGGGCTAGATCGACTCGTCTCGTCATGCTGATCAAGAATATATATACTTTGTGGGGTCTGCCACGCCTCCTTCTGCCTGTTACATTTTTCAGCTCCCGCAAACATAATATACTTCTGTACATTTCATGTACAGAGTATAAAAATTGGAAGGAAACCCAATACGATTAAGCTTCAACAGGAGTAGGCCGTGATTCACTGAATCAAATGCCTTACTGAAGTCAGTATAAATAACATCAGTTTGCATTTTAGCTAGGATTGCATCATTTATCAATGATGTAAATTGGATGTTGTTGAACGATATTTGATAAAACCATGCTGAGTAGGGGAGATAACCGACTTAGACAGATGCTGCAAAGTGGAAGTAATTATTTTTTCGAATAATTTAGGAATGGCGGACAACTTAGCGATACCTCGATAGTTTGAAATGTATAACCTACATCCTTTTTGTGGAGCGGAATAATGAAGGAGTTTTTAAAAATAGTTGGAAAAACTACAGTGTCAAGCGACAAATTGAAAAGCTTCAGCAATGGTTGGCATAGGGAGGTAGAACACTCATTGAGCACACAACTGGGAATGTTGTCTGGCCCAGGAGAATATGAAGATTTGACTGCCTTAATACCTGACAGAATTCAGGAACAGCTAATTATGGGTGAAAAAATATAATTAGAATAAGGAATCCAATAAGGGTATGAATCACCATTGAAACTAAAAGATGAATAAGTTGACTGAAAAAACTTAGCGAATAAGTCAACAATAGCCGAATCATTACTTGCATTTTCATTATGAAGAAAAAAAGAAGAAGGCAAAGCTGACTATTTACGTTTGAAATTCACAAAATTGTAAAACTGATTAGGGTCTTGAACGAATTGAGCTTTACAGCGCTCAAGATACTCAGTGTAATACTGAGAATTGAGAAGAAGAAAGTTCGATTTGGCTATAGAGTATTTTGAAAAGTCCGAAAGGGAACGCAGACATCGAAAAGGGAGAGAATGGTCTCATAGAAAAAAGTAGATGCGATTTCAATGCCAACGGATTTGTATAGAAATGACCAATCAGTTTCTGATATTAATCTGTTGAGCTTATTAAAATCGCCTTTCCGAAAACAACGGCGTGAACTTTTATGAGTCAATGAGGGAGAGGCTTTAGTTTCGTAAAGAGAAATCGAGATTTCAATAATAGGGTGATACGGATCTTCGGGAATAGAATGAGGTGAAGATCTAGAAAGTAGAGCATCTGTGGCCTCGTTTACAAAAATGAGGTCAAGCAGTCTATATATGTTATTAAAAATTGAATTAATTTGAACCAAAGACAATTCAAAGAGAGAATCAAGAAAGACATGATGTGATGAGGGAACAAGGTGATTAGAGACTTTAAAAAAAGCTCATGAAATATTTGGCAGATTAAACTCACCGTAAAGAATAAAAGTGATAAATACCGCATGTGAAGGTAGAATTACTTTAACAGCAATAAATTCTACTATACTTCAGCAGTCATATTTATATAAATAAGTTCTGGTCGAAATGTAGATTTGACAGCGATCAGTACACCACCACCACGACGATTTGGGCGATCGCGCCTATAAATGGTAAAGATAAAGTCAGAAACAGAGTCATTGAACCATGTTTCCGAAAATGAAATAATGTCAGATTCGAATGCTATTCTGTCTTTAAATAAGTTTTTAAGCTTAGATAAAAGACCTCTAACATTTTGGAAATGTAGAATAAGCGGAACGTGAACATGGTCTCGTTTTTTGAGGCATTACTAGTGGTAGGTTGAGAATAGGGGGTAACAGGCAATGAAACAGGAGCTGGTTGCTTTCTTTTTCTTGGTCTGAACTCATGAACAGTCATATGAGGAGGCCAAAATGTAGGCTCACAAATGATTGGAAACAATTCAACGCTAATTTTGAACGACGCTATAAGTTTTAATGGATTTGCAAGTTGTTTCCGAGGGGCCACGACATTGAGAGTAGGGGGATTGGGAGCAGAAGCTGCAACCTACTCTAATTTAGGCGTTAAGTCAGAAACGCGTGCGGACCTTTTTGAAGCAGTACTCAAGACAGCGTCAATGAGACCTCAATTGGAGAAGGCAGGCGGGAGCCATCAAATATATTAGGGGAAGCTGACAGAGATAAAACTGGAGAACAAATCTCATAATGAGGAGTTGCCGAGAGGGGAAAATGTGGCAAGGCTGAGCCAGAAGAGATAGATGGGTGAACATTTAAAAATTGCGAATCCAACCGGCGTTTGATGGTGACTCAAATGTATACTTGCTTAGCAAGTCATTCCTAAATCGAAATCGCTGGCAAGTTTTTTTGAAAACTTGTGCATTTTACAAATTGGTTTTTCACGCTGTTATATATACGTGAAAAATCAAATTGCCTTTCAATACATACCGGGCATGACCATGACATGATAACGTTATATTGAAATAATATTGGAACATTGCATATGCATAATTCAAGCGCACAAAAGACATAGTATGTCACCCAATAGAGACACTGAAGATTATTAAGTGATCTGGCATCCCGATTCTCATGCTTCTCTTTAGTCTGAGAGAGTGGTCGTGTGTAGCCGATGTCCGGGCTCAATACATCATAAAATATTATATTACTTAATCATGTATTACTAAGAATCAATCATGAAATAATTAACCAATTTTCATTCATTATTCTCTGCGTTCTTATTTAACCCGGTAATGCACTTTAGGCTCGTTACGCCGATTTACGATTTCCGCCTGACAAACTTTTATTTATTTAATTTAATTCCATCGACAAACAGTACAGTCAATGTACAATACCATAGAGAACTTAAAAGAGGTAAAACTAAGGAAATAAAAAAGCCTATAAAAATGACAAAAATATCTAATAACGAATCCGACACGGTGGGGGAATTTTATTTGCCAAACGGCCTGCTATGCCCCGATTCACAGCAGAGAGTAGTGAGATACGTTATTAGACCTATCAAAACAGAAGTGTAGATGAAAAAATATAGCAATAAAAGATAGAAGAAAACAAATTAAAATTAAAATACTTAAATAATAAAATATGAAATATAATTAAAATTTAAAGGTGAAGAATCACTGACCCGTTGGGGGGAAATTTATTAGCCAGTTCGGCAAGCTATGCCCCTACTCACAGCAGTGGTGATCAGTGATTCTGTCGGAGGTAGCTGAAAATAGAAGATTTTAGTGAGGGGAGAGAGAGCTCACTTGAGATTAAAAAGTGAAAATTATTATAATTAGCGCATAATACTTGAAAAGGATTGTGCATGGCGTAATCACTAGTGCACCTATTAAGTTGAAGAGGCAGAAAGTTCCTTGTTGGCCTAGAAGGAACCGAAAAATTGATATGACCTAAAAGCATTGAAAAAACAACATCTCCGACAATCAATTTGTGGAGGAACAGAACACCAAGTCTACTGGAGTAGGAAGGTAATCGTAGATTAGGATCCCAGTTTAGACCACGAAGAGCAAAAAGAAGAAATTGTTTCTGATCCGACTCAATGCGATCCTGATACAATTTATACTGAGGACACCAAACACATGAGCAGTATTCTAGCACTGGGCGTACTAGAGAACTGTACAGTAACTTGGTGGTGTAGGGGTAGCTTTGTTAACGATAGTGGAGATGTGAAGATTGAAATTCAATTTGTGTTAAAAAATAACTCCAAGATTTTCACCTGTAAATATACATTGCAATGGTATATTGTCAATCGCATAAGTACCTAGATATGGTCTGGACCGGTGAAAAGTCATAAACTTGCATTCAGAACAGTTAAGGTGCAGGTGGTTGACCAAGCAGCACCGGTGAAAACAGCTTAGATCGTACTGCAGACGAGAATGATAAAGAGGATCTTTATACGAAAAAATTAGCTTCACATCATCGGCATACATTAGTATACGGGAGTGCAGCAGGATAGACGGAAGGTCATTAATAAACAGAGTGAATAATAGGGGGCCAAGATGACTACCTTTAGGTACACCAGAAGTTACGAGAACAAGTTTTTTTTATTATTTTTATTTCATGTGTACAATTTATTAAACTAGTTTTCTACTACCAATATGGCAGCTTAAGCTAGTTGAAAGTTAGGGAATACACAAGTTGTCTATAGTAAGCATCTATAGGACGCACTTACATCTATGTATATACAATACTAGCAGGTATTGCCCGTCTTAACCCGGCTCAATATAATGTTTCCAATTGTATTTATTTTGTGTGTGCATAACCTACCCATATGTTTTCACCTTATAAGTTACCAGTAGGAAGGCATTTAAGGTATTTAAATGAACATTTTCTGTTCTTGACAAAAAATGGTTCAGTAGTCCGTTACATTTTTGTTCTTGCCAAACTATTTCGTTAAAAGAGCATGACCACTATAACTAATATTTTTAAAAGCTCGTTTTCCCCCCTTTGGAGCTAGAATTTTCCAAAAGCCTTTCTTAGTGTGCTCCTACACTATGATGGATACTATGAAAGGATACTTGAGTCCAAATTTCATCTTTTACCGTTTGGGCTGTGCGTTGATCACCAATTAGTCAGGACAAACTGTTTTATATATAGAGATAACGCAACGTTTTAAGATAGACTACTTGTATGTGCAAAAAAGGGAAATAATTATAAGTGTATATCCTAATTTTAAATTCACATTTGAGTCTTTTCGTGCCATATTGAGTCAATACGGTCACGCACAAACTCGGAATATGAAACACGGCACTCGTGTGAATGCCGTGCAGCGATGAGCCACGATCAAAAAGCACTGACAATTCTCATCTCAATTTGCTAGAGTAAAACTTTCGATAGTTGAAGCCACCGATACCATCAAAATATCGAAGTTTGAATGCAATAAGCAGAATATTTAAATAACAAAATCTAATTATTTATTGACATCAATAAGAACCAATCATATACATACATACATCTGCCCGCAATGCGAAGCAGAATATGCGTAGCTCCGTTATTCGGTTTCTGCTTTACTATCGCTTACGCAGTCGTTGCCTAGCGACGGTAACTGTTAACTTTTGGCGTTTTGCCTTTGCAATTAACATAAAATGGTCACAACGAAAGAAGAAGAGCGAGCCAATGACTTGCAGTTGTTGTTGTTGTTTTGTATGTACATGCTACATACATATACAGGCATACATACATATGCATGTAAATATGTATGTATGCATGGGCACACATAGACACGAACTGTTGCTTGTTGTATGTATGTGTGAGTGTGTGTATGTGATGTCCCCAACTATTTGATATTTGATATATGGCAAGTAAAAAACATATTTTAATCGTTGAATGCCAATTTGTTGATATACTTGTAGTTATGTTGATTACATTACCCAAATTTGAAATCGAACGGACAAAATTTATACCACAAACTATTCATTTGAAAAAGTGAATAAATATTAAAACCCCAATAATAAAATTAAATGCGATATATCGAAAATATCGATACTTGTGTTGATATATCGTAATACATGTCGAATACAAATACATCGAAAAACATCGTTTGACTGTTATTGATTATAATACTGTATTCGATTGTTCACTGTACACATACATACATACATACAAATGTATTTGTATGTGTACGGTAACTGTAAACTTTTGGCATTTTGCGTATGCAAAATACAAAATACTGTTTTTCTTGTATTCTTTTTGAGAGTATACAAACTAAGTTTGAAGTTAATTGGATGAAAATTGTAGATTTTTCATACACACGTTGGAGCCCGTTTTCCCCCCCTTGGCGTTCGAATTTTCCAAAACCGTTTCTTAATGCTCACCTACACCACTGAAGACAACATGTGTCCAATTTTCAGCTTCCTAGCTCTTACCGTTTGGGCTGTGCGTTGATTGCCAATCAGTCAGTCGGGACAAACTGTTTTATATATAGAGATATACAAGGAGCGTTCCAAAGTAAACAGGACTAATTGAATCTAGCACCCGCTGGTGGCGCTATCAGTGAGAATTTCATGACATTTCATCTATTGAAAGTGAAGTTATTGCGTTTTAAGTGTCAGTATGTTTGTGTTATCGGTGCGAAAATGAGCTAGAGCCAACATTAAATTTTGTTTTAAAATTGGTAAACTTTTATCGAAACGTTTCAATTGATGGAACAAGTTTATGGCGATGATTGCCTATCCCGTAGCAGAGTGCACGAGTGGTTTCAACGTTTTCAAAGTGGTCGTGAGGACATAAATGACGATCAACATGTGGGCCAATCAAAATTCGTGATCACCGAAACTGCTCGTGAATTCATCAAAAATCAGACGAAATCATCATTGAAATTGATGGAAATGGAATTGAACATCTCCAAAACATCGATTTATCGCATTTTGACCAAACATTTGGGCTTACGAAAGGTGTGTGCACGGTTGGTTCCGCACAAATTGACTGACGACCAAAAATTGCTCAGACGATCGTCGCTTGTGACCGATTATTTGACTCAAAAATCACATTTTCAACATTAACCACTCGCCGTATTCACCTGATATAGCACCGTGCGACTTCTACCTTTTCGAAAAAATGCATTTGCCCATGAAAGGAAAGCGTTATGCAGACGTAAATGACCTCTACGTCTGCATAACGCTTTCCGGCATACTGGCGGCCATACCGGCCAAGGAGCTAAAACACTCGTTCGACATGCTTTTGGATCGTGCAAAAAGCTGTATTGAAGCAGAAGGAGACTATTTTGAATAAAATAAATTTATTTTGCCGAAAAAACCATTTGATCTGTTTTTTTTTTAAAAAGTCCTGTTTACTTTGAAACATACCTTGTACATATGTATGTACCATGTATGTATGTACTGTCAACCAGAAGAAGCGCTTAGCCTATGCAAACGAATATTTGAGTAAGCCGATGGACTTTTGGAACAATGTCATCTTTTCCGATGAAAGTAAATTCAACATTTTTCAATCTGATGGCCGCCAAACTGTTTGGAGAAAGCCTAATACGGAACTGGAAAAAAAACATCGCTATGTCTGTAAAGCATGGTGGTGGAGGCGTCATTGTGTGGGGCTGCATGTCCGCTGGTGGTGTTGGCGAACTTGAATTTATAGAAGGAACTATGGACAAAAAGTATTATTTAGATATCCTTAAGAGAAATCTAAAAAAAAGTGCCGAAAAGTTGAACATACCAGCCACGTTCACGTTTCAACACGACAATGACCCAAAGCATACGGCTTATGATCTGCGCATGTGGCTTGCACATCATGTAAAACATACTTTGCCGCATCCGCCCCAATCTCCAGGTCTAAACCCCATCGAACATTTGTGGGAAGAATTAGATAGACGTGTAAAAAAACGCGCTATATCTACAAAGGCCGAGCTGAAGGTGGCACTGGTGGAAGAGTGGCGCAATATTGGATCAGAAACCACTCAAAGTTTGGTTTCTTCGATGCCCAGACGCTTGGAAGCAGTCATTAAACATAAGGGCTTAGCCACAAAATATTAATTTATGTTTAAAAACGGTTATTTATGTTAATTTTAAGTATTTTTGGTTAAGTGTGCCAATAATTTTGTTCAGGCGAAAACGGCTGTTTTTTTATATTTTTAATTTTCTTAAATTAATGGAAAAATATAAATGAATGAAATAAAGTAATTTTAGTAGGAAATTGATCAATGTATATGAACAAAATTTGTTTTATTTAAATATCACCATATTTCATGGAGAAACACTGTGCGAAAGTCAGACATGCCAACTGTGCCAATAATTTTGTTCGTCACTGTATGTATGTACATATGTATGTATGCACATATATCCATACATAGTATTTATTGTACTTTACGTCCTAGCTCTCGAAAGTAATTTGCTATTTGGGAAATGAACTCTGAGCCAGCAAAGACAGGCAAGACCTGCTAGTTAAAATATATGTTTGTAGCCACGTAATTGTAAATGATGATAGCGCATTAAAGCAGCATAAGTAGGGGCGAGAGACTTACCTGTGGCATGGAATAGCCCAAACACGGCACTATGTTCGGCAAAAGAAATGTTGCCTTTGGGTACAGGTAGGGTGGGTACGCCTGAGATGACAAGAGCTAAATCCCATACAGTTGTTCGAGTCCGCAATTGCTGTCCTTCCGAACATATGTAGGTCCTTTTATTGTTTTTTGACGTGCGTATTCGTGTAGATCCGTTTACTTTTGAGTTTGTTTGATGTTCAATATTTTTGTTTGGTTTGTTTACGTTTGAATTAAATATAATAAATAAAAATTAAATATATAAATATAATCTCTGCCCAATCTCAACCCAAGCCCTGCCCGCTGTTGTTGTTGCTGCTGCTTTGACTTTTTCCTGTACTGAATTTACATATGTATACACGCATATAAGCAGACATAGACTCGATTCTAATGTAAATGTATGCTATTGAAACTGCACGTAAATATATGTCTCCAATTATGTATTGTATTAAATATTTTTCATTTAATTTCATTTAATTTTTAGACGTGCCTAATTTTGAGCGGAAGCCTCGCTTTAACTATCTGGCTTAGCTGTATTCTATTCTTAGCACTTTAGTCTGAGTGCAGTTACTGTTGTTGACTGTTGATAAGCATCAATAAACTGTTTAAGATGTGTTGTTGTCAACATGAGTGATAACAACGAAGACCTAACCATTTGTCATTGGCAGAAAGTCAAGCAAAAACCAAAAAAAAAAAACGATAGAAATGATAACTGAAGATGACAACAATGATTCTTCCAACCCGCCACCTATCTTCTTATCCAACGCTAACGAGATAAGTGATATGCAAACTTACCTTACTACTAGAATTAATAACGAAGATTTTTACTATAAGAGCCAACGCGATGGACCTGTAAGAATTATGGTTATGTCTATTGAAGAATATAGGAAATTAGTTAAAATTCTTAGTGATGGCTCTGTTAAGTATCATACATATCAGCTTAAACAAGAAAGAGCATTTACCGATCGTAAAAGCATTAGGAACACTACACCCGCGGATAAAAATGTCCATAGAATATCACAAGGCTTTGCGCCGCCCAATAAATCAGCCCTAACCCAAAAATCCAACGATTATCAATCCTTTGCCCAAGTCACTGCTGGAAACAATAATACAAATAATTCACTTGAAAGAATATAACATCTACTAGAAAAACAATTTGAACTACTAATAAATAAGTTATGCAAGTAAATTTAAATATCGGAATATGGAATGACAATGGGCTTGCCAACCATTTAAATGAAATATCTTTATATTTACAAGCGAATGATATTGACATCATGTTAATATCTGAAACACATTTCACCAGTTGATCATTCCCTAGAGTTAATGCCAACCATTTAAATGAAATATCTTTATATTTACAAGCGAATGATATTCAAATCATGTTAATATCTGAAACACATTTCACCAGTAGATCATTCCCTAGAGTTAATGGATATGAAATATTCAGTGCTGACCATCTGGCCGGTAGAGCTCAAGGAGGCGCTACTATTCTCATTAAAAACTGCTTAAAGTTCAAAATTATGGACAGCACCAGGGAAAACTCTATGCAAGCTGCAACCATTGAGTTCAAATGTTGTTATGTGCGGTGCGGTAATTTGATGAAAGGAACGGCAACGATGACCCTGCAAAGTACTCGTGCGTGAGGGGAAAAGTGATACCAATTAGCAGGGTTAAGAAGTGTGCATAATTTAGCGCCGGTAAAAGGGGAAATTATCGGTTCCCTGAGCACAGACAGGCTGACCGACGGACAGACGGACATGGCTATATCGACTTATCTTGTCATCAAGATCAATAATATATATAATTTGTGGGGTCTGCCACGTCTCCTTACATAAATTCGCACAAAACTAGTATAGCCTTTTACCCTTTGGGTACAGGTTAAAACAAGTAGAGAAGCTAAAGTCGGGTATCCCGATTTTGAAATACTCTGTACATATGTGAAGAATAATTATGCGTGTGTTTGTGTGTGTCTGTGTATATCTCGTGTGCCTGAGCAAAGCAGTAACAACAACAACAGCTACGGGCACTGCTTGGTCTTAAAGATGGCGCACCGTGTAAATATATGGCTATAACTTCTTGTTAAATCGGCCTATCATTATTAAACTTGGCATTTGGACTTATAATCCCTAACTGGAGGTATTTGCCAAGTTGTCGAGTTCGAATTTCCAAGTAATACGGGAGTTATGGATTGCGTGGCAGAGGGGGGGAGGGAGGTAATTTAAAATACACATTTTTGGCGTATTCCCAAAAGGCATCTTAGACTAAAATTTGGTGTTCGTAGGTCTTAGAGTCTCCGAGATATAGGCGAGTATACGAATGGAAAATCGGGAAAAGCCCCATAGGGGGAAGTGGGGGGGGGGTAATCCAAAAAATAAAACAAGATTGCACAGCGTACACACATAAGCCATCTTTGTGCAAAATTTGGTGTCTCTCGCTCTTACAGTCTCTGAGATCCAGGTGTTCATACGGGCGGACAGACAGATAGACGGACAGACAGACTGGGCTACATCGACTCGTCTTGTCACGCTGATCAAGAATATACTTTGTGGGGTCTGCCACGCCTCCTTCTGCCTGTTACATTTTTCAGCTCGCGCAAACCTAATATACTCTTGTACATTTAATGTACAGAGTATAAACACTCACTCATAGCCATAAACCCAGACCCCAAACAGTTTATATACACCAACACACATTCGCCATATTCAAATAGACCACACAATAAATATATTCATGCAATAGTCCAAAAGCATAAGGAAATACACAACATTCTTGTACCAGTCATAACAATCATATTCGCATATACATATAATCATCCAACACACGAAACAGTTTATATACACCAATACACATATGCCATATTCATAGAAACCTACATACGATACACACACAAAACACTTACAATGAACAACAAACATAAAATACACAACACAAACACATATATGTATGTGCACATTAAATGTATTTAATTTAAAGAAAAAAAACAACCAAATTGTAGTTGGTCTTGGGGCGGCGCAGTTTTGTTTTTTGTGTTACACTAATTAGTTGCCTCTAGAAATAACGCCGTGATCATCCAGCAAACAACCCTATACTCGAGTACAGAGGCTACGAGGTTCAGTTGTGGTAAAACAATAATTGGCCAAAGAGCCCAAACATAACTGCAGCGTCCCAAACAACAAATGTTCTAAATGTAATACCTAAATTTAATAAATGTATGAAAAGTTGAATAACAATATCAAACTGGAGTAGAGTATTTTATGGGGTGAGATGGGGTAGCAAGGATATAAACCAGAATCAAAACAAGATCATGAAAGGGAGCCGGCAATAAAATTCCATGTTAGGTATCAACAATCCAGCCAACTCTATCTTTCAGCTGAAATCCGAACAAAAGGCTGTACAACAAGGCCACATCTGATGTCAAGAAATTACTGTGATTTGAAAAATGAATCTCTTGCCACATACTTGAGAAATCTTGACCTCCATTCTCGAAATTACATAATCTATGGAAAGCGACTAAATACCTTAAGCGACCTGCTAAACGCAATAGCTCGGAAAAGAAATGGGGATTGGTGTAGGTCTAATGACAAGCAAACTGAAGCATTTGGGCAACACTTGCACTCTGTATTTCAAACAAATGATATTGATAACAATTTAATAGAAAGGGAAGTAGAAAGTCTGCTTGGTTCACCCTGCCAGATGAGCTTACCAATTCCTCACATTCGGTTTGAAGAAGTTGTAACAGAGATCAAAGAAGAAGAAGTTATGTTGAGAGAGTCAGTCGTGTTTCTTGTGCGCTCTTTAACTTAATTATTTTTCTCGATAAATCTTGCCTTATATCAGTCTAAATTCTTCAAATTTGTTGCTTAGGCGGTAAGCCCGAGTTTTGCGTTTTGTGTTATCAGTTGTGTACTGAAATTTTGTATTTTATATTCATTTTAATAAAGCGACGATACATCGCGCCCACGCACTTTGTTGTGTTTCGCTCTCTTAACATTTTTTGTGCTAGAGCTTTTACTTTTGCTGCCGTCTGCAGTCTGTTTATCTTGTACTTTACACCGTTTTTATCCACAGTGGGAATTTACTATTTGTTTTTGAATATAACGTGTTGCAAAAAATCTTGCACTTTTAGAGGTCACCCTAAGACTAATTTGAGCCTAATGACTTAATATAAGATAAAGCCTCGCTCTCCAAAAAGCTCCATGACCTTCAATGACATTATTGACATGGAGTATTATGCCTTCGATGACTTTGGCTCAGCCGCTCTAAAAAGCTTGGTGGCGTGATCTTTGCTGACTGAGGTAGAATGCATTAACACAGTTTTGATAGATCACATTAATACAACATAATGTTATTACATATTTTATTGTTACATTATGTTAAGCTACTGATTATGTTACTCCGGCAGCGGCGCGATGACTTATCTCTATATATATAAAACAGTTTGTCCTGACTGACTGATTGGTGATCAACACACAGCCCAAACGGTAAAAGCTAGGAAGCTGAAATTTGGACTTAAGTATCCTTTCTTAGTGTGGGTGCCCATTTTGGAAAATTCGAGCTCCAAAGGGGGGAAATCAAGCTCCAAAGGGGGGAAATCGAGCTCCAAAGTTTGTATGAAAAATCTACAATTTTCATCTGTTTAACTTTAAACTTAGTTTGTTTACTCTCAGAAAAATTCCAACGAAAACGAGCTCCAAAGTTTGTTTGAAAATTCTGCATTTCTGAACCGATTAACTTTAAATTATAACAACTATAAAAGAACACAAACAAAACTGCATACTCGGATTTTCGAAATTGGTGGTGGAGCTTGAATTATTGGGGTTTTAATATTTATTTACCTTTTCAAATGAAAAGTTTGTGTTATAAATTTTTTCCGATCGATTTCAAATTTGGGGACTGTAATCTACGTAACTAAATCTACAACTTTGCGTTCAAGGATTTTCAAAATATGCATTTTACAAATGCAGGCAGAACAAGCAATACAAAATATCAAACAGTTGGGGACAACTAAGTTGTATGTATGTATACACACTCACACACACACATAAATACAAGCAACTGTTCGTGTAGTTGCGTGCAAACGATTGAAATAGCCAAAGCAAAATGTGAAACACTAATGTGTGAATGTACACACATACGTATGTTCACATCTATGTACATGTGATGTATGATGGAGTACTGCGGCTGCATCTACCAAGTGGTGTCCATATTATTGGATTCGCGGACGACGTGGCCGTTGTCACGGTAGCTAAAAATCTGTGTGACGTGGAGGCGACCTGCAATGCAGTGGTCGTACAAATTGCAGCGTGGCTCAGCACTGCCGGACTAGAGCTGGCCCCTCACAAAACCGAGGCTGTTCTTATCAGCAGCCGGAAGACGGTAGAAACGGCGCGCATTACGGTAGGCGGGACAACGGTGGAATCGAAGCGAGCTGTAAAATATCTTGCCGTGATGATAGACACTAGGCTCTGTTTTAGAGAGCACTTAGCTTATGCAAACCATAAGGCGTCGGAGTCTGGGAGAGCGCTAGCACGGATCATGCTTAATACACGTGGTCCCAAACAAAGCCGAATAGCACTGTTAACAAAAGTAGTGAGATCTGTTATGCTCTACGCTGCTCCAATTTGGGCCCATGCAATGGAGACGGGGTCCTACAGGAGAGGCCTCGAGGCCACCTACCGCCTGAGCGCCATCAGGGTCATCAGTGGCTTTAGAACCATATCAGATGAAGCAGCTCTCGTCATAGCGGGCATGATCCCTATTGAGGAGCTGGCCTGGGAGGCGCGAGAATTGCATACTGAAGCCCGCGGTTCGGTGGGAGGCACCTCAACATTGACCACGTTACGGCAGAGGGTTAGACGGCGTAGCATTGAGCGCTGGCAACGGCACTGGGACGAATCCAACAAAGGCCGATGGACGCACCGCTTAATACCCAATATAAAAGCGTGGATCGAGCGCACGCACGGCGAGATGAACTTTTACACCACTCAGTTCCTCAGCGGTCATGGCTGCTTCAGGAATTACCTGCATCGCTTTGGGCATGACACGACTTCAGAGTGCACCTGGTGTGGAAATGGAGTTGAAGAAGACGCCAACCATGTTATATTCGAGTGCCCGAGGAACCGGAGTGAGTTGGTGATCTCACTAGGTACTCCTATCTCTTCGGACAATCTGGTGAGCCTTATGCTGTCCACCAAGGATGGATGGGAGGCAACAAATCGTTTCTCTGCGGCCGTTATGGTCGAGCTTCGAAAACTGGAGAGAGCCAGAGCGGGCCTGTGAAGGATGTCTCAGCCCGTACGACGCAATTCTTAGCGGCGGTTCCGTAGTGCACCATCTTACATCAGTCCACAATACGATAGTTGTTTGTTTGTACCACATTTGTTCGCAATAAAGTAGAATATAAAACAAAAACATCTATGTACATGTACACATCTATGTATGTATGTGTGTACACTCGTCTTGCACTGGCAGAGCAAGAAATGTTAATTCATTAAAAATTATTTAACATTTTTAAAAGTAATTTTTTCTTTGTTTAGTACATTTGGCATTAGGGTTTTCATTAGTAACTTTATGCAGCAAGAACAAATTACAAAGAACGCAAATATCAAATAGTTGGGGACATCATATACACACACTCACACACATAACAAGCAACAGTTCGTGTCTATGTGTGCGGTTCTCTACGTACGGTTGAAAACGTAAAGAGAAACACGCATGCATATGTACATACATATATATGTATGTATGTATGTATGCCTGTGTACGTACATATATAGCATGTATGTACATTCGTATGTGCCTTCGTATGTATGTATGTATGTATGTATACATTGGACAATCGAGCACTGTTGTTGGATTGTAATAAATAATGTTCTGTGGTTTTAAGTCAAATTTTTAAAACGAAAAGCAACAACAATTGCAAGTCATTGGCTCGCTGTTAATTTCAAAGGCAAAATGCCAAAAGTTTACAGTTGCCGTCGCTAGGCAACGACTGCGTAAGCGATAGTAAAGCAGAAACCGAAAGCGGACCTACGCATATTCTGCTTCGCGTTGCGGGCATGTGTGTTTGTATATGATTTGTTCTAATTGATCTCAATAAAATATTTATTTATTTTTTTATTTATTTCCATCCAACTTAAAATAGGTAAAACTAAAGAAATAAAAAAGCCTATAAAAATGACAAAAATATCTAATAACGAATCCGACACGGTGGGGGGAATTTTATTTGCCAAACGGCCAGCTATGCCCCGATTCACAGCTGAGAGTAGTCAGATACGTTATTAGACCTATCAAAACAGAAGTGTAGATGAAAAAATATAGCAATAAAAGATAGAAGAAAACAAATTAAAATTAAAATACTTAAATAATAAAATATGAAATATAATTAAAATTTAAAGGTGAAGAATCACTGACCCGTTGGGGGGAAATTTATTAGCCAGTTCGGCAAGCTATGCCCCTACTCACAGCAGTGGTGATCAGTGATTCTGTCGGAGGTATCTGAAAATAGAAGATTTTAGTGAGGGGAGAGAGAGCTCACTTGAGATTAATAAGTAAAAATTATTATAATTAGCGCATAATACTTGAAAAGGATTGTGCATGGCGTAATCACTAGTGCACCTATTAAGTTGAAGAGGCAGAAAGTTCCTTGTTGGCCTAGAAGGAACCGAAAAATTGATATGACCTAAAAGCATTGAAAAAACAACATCTCCGACAATCAATTTGTGGAGGAACAGAACACCAAGAACTATTCTACGATGAGCTAGAGAAGGGAGGTTAATAAGGAAAAGTCTACTGGAGTAGGAAGGTAATCGTAGATTAGGATCCCAGTTTAGACCACGAAGAGCAAAAAGAAGAAATGGTTTCTGATCCGACTCAATGCGATCCTGATACAATTTATACTGAGGACACCAAACACATCAGCAGTATTCTAGCACTGGGCGTACTAGAGAACTGTACAGTAACTTGGTGGTGTAGGGGTCGTTAAATTCTTTGGACCAACGTTTAATAAAACTAAGAACACCCTTAGCTTTGTTAACGATAGTGGAGATGTGAAGATTGAAATTCAATTTGTGTTAAAAAATAACTCCAAGATTTTCACCTGCAAATATACGTTGCAATGGTATATTGTCAATCGCATAAGTACCTAGATATGGTCTTGACCGGTGAAAAGTCATAAACTTGCATTTAGAACAGTTAAGGTGCAGGTGGTTGACCAAGCACCACCGTTGAATACAGTACGATCTAAGCGTACTGCAGACGAGAATGATAAAGAGGATCTTTATACGAAAAAATTAGCTTCACATCATCGGCATACATTAGTATACGGAAGTGCATCAGGATAGACGGAAGGTCATTAATAAACAGAGTGAATAATAGGGGGCCAAGATGACTACCTTGAGGTACACCAGAAGTTACGAGAACAGGTTTAGAAGTATTCGACCTGAGTAATACCTTCTGTGTCCTATTTTGTAGGAGGTACGAGGAAATCCATTTCAAAAAGTTTGAGAGAAATTCCATACAAGTTAGCTTCAAGAGGAGGAGGTCGTGATTCACAGAATCAAATGCTTTGCTGAAGTCAGTATATATAACATCAGCTTGCATCTTTGCTAGGAATGCAAAATTTATCAAAGATGTAAATTCAAGCAGATTAGTCGTTGTTGACCGATTTTTAAAAATTCCATGCTGAGCATATTATTTTTTCAAATAATTTAGGAATGGCAGAAAGTTTAGCAATGCCTCTATAGTTGGAAATGTCTGACTTACAGCCCTTTTTGTGGAGTGGTATAATGAACGATTCTTTCCAAGAAGCAGGAAAGATTCCGCTCTCAAGGGACAGATTAAAAAGCTTAAGCAACGATTTGCAGAGGGAAGTACTACACTCTTTCAACACACAACTAGGAATGTTGTCAGGCCCAGGAGAGAATGAAGTTTTTACAGATTATATATTAGATAAAATACAAGAATCTTTAATAATTGGAGCAAATTTAGAATTTGAGGGCATAATGCGGAAGGGGTAAGAATTACCGTTAAAAGACTCAGAGGAGTACGTCGACTGGAAAAAATTTGCAAATAATTCAGCACTTTCAGAGTCATTACAAGAGTTGTTATTGGCAAGGAAAAATGACGATGGCAAAGTCGAAGATTTTCGCTTAGAATTTACGAAGTTATAGAACTTTTTAGGGTCATGTTTAAATTGGATCTTGCAACGCTCAAGATAATTTGTGTAACACAAGGAGTTTAAAAGAAGAAAATTAGATTTTGCAATACAATATTTAGAGAAGTCAACACCTAAGCCCGACTGCTTGAACTTTTTTTAGGTTAGAAAGTCTACGCGTAAACCATGGAGGCTTGAGAGAAGAAAATGATGCGACAAACACAGACATCGAAGATAGAATACATGGTGTCATAAAAAATTTTTGAAGCAATATCTATATTGACAGAGCTATACAGGAAAGACCAATTAGCATTGGAAATCAAACGGTTGAGCATAACAAAATCACATTTGCGATGCACGTTACACTCAGAAGACCATGCACTAGATCTAGAAAAGGGAAGACAAATTTCTAGAGTAGGAGAATAAATATCTTCAGGCAGTGTTAAAGGAGAAGATCTAGAAACAACATTAATAAAAACCAAATCGAGATATCTATGAAGGTGATTGTATATTGGATTAATTTGAACTAAAGAGAGTTCAAGAAGGCAATCCAAAAAATCATGCTCTGACAAAGGAATAAGGTGAGGGGAACTATTAAAGAATGGCCAAGAAATGCTTGGTCAATTAAAATCCCCCACCATAACAATCAAGTCATTGTCACGCAGGCGGGAACAAACTTCTCTGATACAAGTCATATGGAGCATATAAAGCAAGTGATATATAGGGATCGAGAAGGAGATGTTGCCTTAACGCAAATAAATTCAAGGTCTTCCGGCATATTAAGGTGGATAATTTCCGACTGGATGGTGGCTTTAACTGCAATCAGTACACCACCCCCACGGCGAACAGGTCTATCACGTCTATAGATTATGAAGCTATTCGACAAAATTTAAAAAAAAAATATGGTAGGATTAAGCCACTTCTCTGACAATGCAAATTTCTAGTTTTTTGAACCATTGTTAGAAGGCGCTATTGAAGCACTAACTGGCAGGGACACCGGAATTGGAATAGTGCGTTTTTTCAGTTTGAACTCATGAACTATCATATGCGGTGGCCAAACTTTTGGGTCACAAATAGTTTCAAAAGCTTCAAACCGAACATTAATCTTAAAAGAAGCAATTTCTCAGGGCACGGCAAAATTAAATTTCGAGATGGAAACGCTAGCAGAAGATTTGCTAGCGATGTAAGCAGCGATAGACTCACAGCTAGAATCAGCAGACATCCTTGAAACAAATACTTGCTTCCGAGGTGCTACAACTGTAAGGGAAGGAGGGCATGCAGGTGAGGTAAAAGCAGTATAGACCATTACACCAGAGGGCAGTTCGCATTGATTCTTGCGAACGCCTATGAGTCGCCGCTGCTGCTTCGCTGCGTGCCGGTGGCACAAAAATAGGGGTCGCTGAAACGGTAATCGGCGAGGGTAAAGGGGAAGTATTAAATAGAATACTTGGAGAGGTAGACAGTGACAGCATTGGAGAGCAGTCAATGTTTTGAGGAATTGATGGGAGAGGAGCAAGCGATTGAGGCGACAAAGAGGACGCAACGGAGGGCAAATTTACAAATTGTATCTCCAACCTCTTTTTAGGTGGAGAGTCAAATTTATACTTGCTAAGCAACTTAACTCCTGAGTCGAAATCACTCGCCAAGTGGTTAGTCAACTTGTGCAGCTTTACAAAACGATTTCTCACGTTATTGTACATCCGCGAGAAATCAAATTGCATATCAATGAACGTAGGACAAGACCATTTTACACCGCCGCAGCCTTTTTTGGGGCTTGGCGATGATCTTATCACGGTCCCTCCCACTGAGATCAGCACATGTAATATGCATAATATTGTCACACAACCAGCAACTGCAGTTGGTCACTATCCAGAGCAGCTTTATATGTGCAAGACTTCTTGCAGCACGACATATTAACCACAACAAGTTTTCTAGGGTTAAAAATATGTAAACGAAAAAGTAGAGTTCGCGAGCGCAATGCACAAACAACAAAAAGACAGAAATATAAAGAACCGTACTTAGCTGAGCGACGCTAAGATAAAGCTCTAACATGAATTTGTGAGAGCGGGAGTACAACAACAATTATATGGGCGCGATTCAAAAGAAAAAATGCACTAAAACACACACACAAACTTCTTGAAACAGGACGGCAGGCAGAAAAGCAAAATAAAGAGGCACTAACAACAAGCACAGCAACCAATGACAAAAATATTAAATTATGGATTTGATACCTAACTCTGCACAAGTTATCACACCAAGCACAACACAGTATAGAGCACATAAAAAACAAGATTTGTATGCAACAATATTACATTTAAGTTCAAAAAGAACAACCAAAAATAAATAAAAATTCGGAGCACAAAAAACGCGTCTGTTGGAACATAAGAGAAAGCTCTCTCAACGATATAAGATGTTATTATTTAAATTTTCTGTTAATTGCATTCAAACTTCGATGGAATTATTATTGATTGTATCGACGGATTCAGCTATCGATAGTTTTGATGCTCTACCACATAGAGCATCCGACACATGCCCATTTCTAGCATCTCAGCTGATCGCATATTTATAGCGACTTACCGTGTTAGTGTTAGCTAACAATGCTACAAATGTATTCTGAACAAATCTAAGAGTCATTTACCGTTAAGCCTATTTTGTTAATGTATTCATGTATTCTTCTACTCTTTAATGAAAAGTTACAAAAATACAACGCAGTTTATTCTGTATTCTTTCTCAGAGTAAATACATAAACCAAGTTTAGAGTTAATCGGATTTCTAATTTTCTAAAACCACTTCTTGGTGCTCATCTACACTTTAACAGCTTTTTAACGCTTACCATTTGGGCTGTGCGTTGATTGCACATACTTACGTACATACATATATATGTATGTACATAAATACATGCAATATTATTCGTGCACCAATAAAGCCCCAATGCAAAACAAGAGAGAACGCTACAGTCCAGCATGCCCTACAGTAAAATAGCCTGTACTCTCCACAAAAAAGAAAAATTAAATTATTAAAAAAATGGAATTAATTAAATTAATAAAGAAAATGTATTTAATACATACACAGAAGACATGTTTATATACAGTTTTAACAGCATACATTTACATCATCGTGTCTATGCGTGTTTATATGCGTGTATGTATGCAGCAATATGCAGTTGAACCAAAGCATTTTAAAATTCCAATAATTACGGAAGTTATAAAAAAACACGAATTGGGGGTGCATCGAAAAAAAAAAACGTAAACTCGTATTTTCTCGGTCTTAGAAGAAGTTTGGTTGTTTTAGCTCTTATGCTTTCTGAGATCCTTGCGTTCATACAGACGGACGGACAGACGGACATGGCTATATCGACTCGGTTTGTCATCCTGATGTTCTTCATCTTATATATTATATATATACTTTGTGGCGTCTGCCACGCCTCCTTCTGTGTGTTACATACATTCGCACAAAACTAATATATCCTTTGGGTAAGAGCTATAAAAAGGGTTCAAAAAGCAGATATATTATACAAACTATTTGTACTCTGTACATGAAATGCACAGGAGTATATTAGGTTTGCGGGAGCTGAAAAATGTAACAGGCAGAAGGAATACCCCGTTATGAAAGAGAGAGGCGCATGCTGGGCTAAGTACCCCTAAGACACAAAACTTATATACATACCCATACATACATCTATATACATATTCCATTCAAACATAAAACACAAGATGTTATATACACCCCACATATACATAGCCTATTCACATACACTCAATTCAAACATACCACACAAAAATTATATATATTCCTCACATATATGCATACTCCATTCACCTACCCTAATTCAAACATGCAAAAAAAAAATCATATTTATACCATAGCCAAGTAGCATTATAGCCAAAACAGAATACATAACAGAAACACAACATCAAACCATTAACAATATTATAAAATACACACACTCATAGCCGAAACACAAACAGTTAAATACACCACCAATCACAGAAAACACATTCAATAACATTTAAATACACGTTATGAAATAGGTTTTTAAATGGCTACCTAATTTAATTATATATATGTGGCTTCCCTCCACGAATCATATGATCAAGAGGAATTTTTTTGCGTTGTAGGGCAGCACCCTGTGTAACTTGATTTCTATTGGACAATATCTATAATAATGATGGTCCGCATGCTGCGTTTGTACGGCGCCGCATGAGGACGTGTAATTCTATTGGTTAGCCTATCTTAACTAACATAGTGTTGTATGCAGCTGTGTAAACTTTAATCTATAAGTGTAATTCTAAACAATACAGCTGCGCGATCCTTAGGATCGCGTCTACATAACGCCTGCAGCAATGTAACGTCCGTTGATCTTTAAGGCAGTCGTGGGACACTTGAGCTAGTCCTTCAACGATACCGTATGTTCATGCCTGAACAGTAAGTGTACATGAATCTGGAGTAGCCGGCAAAATGAGTAGGTGTGTTAGAGTAAAATATAAATTACGATTGTTAAGGCGGGCATAACAAGATGGCGCCCAATGAAATACACCTGGGTATACATGTTAACCAATGTTTCCCCCATTCTGAAGACAAGGAAAAGCCAGAGTCTTGCTGTGTTTATTTTTTGGTTTTGTTTTTTTATTTATTTTGTTTCAATGTAGCTTCCAGCCACAATAGCTGCTAGCGGCCCCTTAGACGGCCCCTTAGTTCTGGTGTGTTGCTGCGTAGTAGATCCATGTCCTGTCCTAAGCGGAAGGATCATCGTTGCCCTACGGAGCAAAGCATGGGAACAGCAGTTCGCAATAGCCCAAGCAGGATTTTAATTTTCTGGTCGCCTGGAAGGAATTTGGTAGTATAAAGCGTGCCTGGGGCCTCGGTGGCGTAGTGGATAGCGCACGTGCACACCAAACAAGAGGTCGTGGGTTCGAGCCCCACTCATGGCGAGAGCATGACCCCCGAAATTTCTCCTCTCGATAAACTCTCCGGAATACATGCCTTCAACGTCGTGGTCATTTTAATAATAACCACAAAACATATCCATCCACGCTATCTGGATAACATCAACAGTAACCCCCCCAAGACGCCTCTCTCCGGCGGCGACAGGTGGCAGCCCCACCACTGGGATAAGTCGCATCTGGCCAATCACCAGTTCGACTGACAATTCAATGATTACCGAAACTAATACAAGAGAAATAAATCCAAACGGCACCACTTCGATGACGACCATAGGCATCTCGAAACGGACAAGAATCGGACAATGGAACGTGAGAACTCTAAAGGCTAGCACAATTTGAAGGAGAAATGGACAAGCTGCAGATAGCAATAGCGGGGATCAGTGAGATGAGATGGAGTGGCAATGGGACGACAACAACATCAAACGGCAACTTAGTTCTGCATAGTGGCAACAGTGACGGCAGCAAATACGGGGTAGGAATCTTCGTGGCAAGGAGGATGAAGAAGACACTACTCTCCTGGACCCCCGTATCTGATAGACTCATCAAGGCCAGGTTTAGATGCAAAGCTAGACACATCACCATCGTGCAATGCTATGCCTCAACAGAAGACGCCAGTGACGACACCAAAGACGACTTCTACGCTGCTCTCACAACTACTCTCACGGAAATACACCGAGGTGACATCAACATTCTCATGGGTGACCTTAACGCGAAAATTGGTCCCAACAACAACCCACTACTGAGATCAGTCATGGGCCAACATGGAATCGGGACTCGTAATAACAATGGTGAAAGACTTACAGAACTTTGCCAGACATTCCAACTGGTCATTGGCGGCAGTTTATTCCCTCACAAAGACGTCCACAAATACACCTGGACATCTCCAAATGGGAATACACGCAACCAGATTGACCACATATGCATAAGCAGGAAATGGAGGCACTCGCTACTAGATGTACGGAACAAGCGGGGAGCATCGATAGACAGCGATCACGAACTGGTCGTAGGTGAACTTTCAATTAAGTTGAACCGGAAACGACCACGGATCGCGAACACCACAAGCCGACCGTTCCCCCTCAACCTTCACCTATTCGGCGACAAAAACATCACTGCAAGACTGGCATCTACATTACGAGCACACCTGTCACCGCAACAAAATCACCCCTGGGAACAAACATGCAGGACGCTGAGGATGACGAAATAAGAGATTATTGGCACTAAACAACGCAGAAGAACCAATTGGATATCTGACAGGACATGGGACCTAATTAGGAGGAGAAACAATCTGAAGGCTATAGCAGACCAAAACAGCCACAATCGTGATGAACATCGCAAACTGTGTAAAGCTGTAAAAAAGTCCGCCAGAAACGATAAGAGAGCTCTAATGGATAGATTTGCAAACGATGCAGAACGAGCAGCCGGCGAAAACAACATGCGCTCACTATACCAGTTAGTAGCACGAATCTCTGGAAGCTACCAAAGGCAATCCCAACCAATAAGAGACACACATGGAAACCTGCTGACCAATGATGAAGCCCAAATAGAGAGATGGCGTCAACACTTCATGGAGATCAGCAACACTGCCACACCAAGCAGTAGTGATGACTTCAGAGGTATTGCACCAACAAATGGGATACTGAGAATCTCGTCCGCACCACCATCAACCAATCGGCAACGCAATAATGAAGCTGAAGCACAACAGGGCAGCTGGAGAAGACGGCATACCAGCCGAACTCCTCCAAGTTGACACCCAGCTGATGGCGGACATACTGCATCCACACTTCGCTGGCATATGGGAGAGCGAACAGATTCCAATTACCTGGAAAAGCGGAATCATTGTAAAACTAGCCAAGAAAGGTGACCTTAGCGACTGTAACAACTGGAGAGGAATCACGCTGTTGAATACGAGCTATAAAGTTCTAGCCACACTACTGAACGAGCGTCTTCAGGAAAAAATTGAGCCATCAATACGTGATGAACAGGCAGGATTCAGACCACACAGGAGTTGCGTAGACCAGGCAAACACACTACGCATAATTACCGAACAAGCTGTGGAATGGCGGGCCCCCCTGTACCTCCTATTCATCGATTTCAAGAAGGCCTTCGATTCAGTGGAAAGAGCGGCAATATGGGGCGCACTTGCAAGGAGAGGAGTACCGACCAAAATTATCGCCATAATTAAGGCGATGTATGATGATGCCAACCTGGCGGTCTTGCACAATGGAGAAACAAGTGCACCTTTCCAGACAAACACAGGAGTCAAGCAAGGCTGCCCTCTATCGCCACTGCTCTTCAACATCGTGGTAGACGAACTCATGAGGGAAATATGCAAGTCCAAGCGTGGCATCACGTGGAGCTTCAACAGACATCTTGAAGACTTGGACTATGCGGACGACATTTGTCTGATCTCTCACAGGCTCTGTGATATTCAATCCAAAACTGATGACCTCGTGGAGTTAGCCAGTCGAGTCGGGCTGGAAATAAACACGGCAAAAACAAAAGCGATGCGATTCAATCACGCCAGACAAGGAAATGTCAACATATGTGGGAACCCAATCGAGTTTGTTGATAACTTCCCATACCTCGGCACCATTATCTCCAAAAATGGTGGCGTAAATGAAGATGTGTCGAGCCGTCTTACCAAAGCCCGATCAGCATTCGGAAGACTGTATCGCATATGGAGAAGCGGACAGTTAAGCAGAAAAACCAAACTCCGAATCTTCAATGCCTGCGTGAAATCCACATTACTGTATGGGAGCGAGACGTGGCTGACCACACAAAGAATGATCCAACAGCTGCAGGCATTTATAAACAAATGCCTCAGAATTATATGCGGGGTATTCTGGCCGAACAGAATATCAAACGCAGACCTGTGGAGCATGACTGGTGAATCTCCAATCCACCTCCAGATAAGGAAGAAGAAATGGATGTGGATTGGCCACGCACTGCGAAAGGACCCACACAGCATTGTAGGGATGGCGCTAGACTGGAACCCCCAAGGAAGCAGACGGGTCGGCAGACCTAAGATAACTTGGCGACGGACCACCCTTCAGGAATTATCCCATAACAACATCACATGGGACACAGCTAGACAGACGGCCAGAAATAGAGTTCGATGGAAAGTACTTGTAGAAGCCCTAAGCTCCCAAGTGGAGTAAAACAGGAATAAAAAAAAAAAAAAAAAGCGTGCGATAAATTTAGGTTTGTTTTAGTTTTGTTTACCTTCTGTAGTGACAGCGTGCCGTGGTTCCGCGTCATACTGAGGATCCCCATCTCACCCTTGCATATCTGGTTGTTGAGTCTGTAATTGTGAGAATCTGTTTTTGTTGATTGGTATTTTCGTCAGTTAGTGTAATAATTACCTTTTATTTATTTATTTTCGTAGCAGCAAATAGTTTATCAATAGACAGCTGTTCCTGGCCTGAGCCATCGATATAAAGAAGTATTGATAGAAGTATTGATAGGGTGCTTTGGCACAGATTAGCGAGTCTGTGCATAGGGCAGGAATTTGAAGTCCCATTTGTATTTATATATTGTTTTGTTTTGTTATTTAAGTTTAGGTATTTGTCCATTTAGGTAGGAAATTGCATATTTGGTTGCATTGTATTTATTTATTTATTTTGATTTTTGTAGGTGGCATAAGTTCTTATTTATTTAATTTTTTTTTTTTAATATTTTCCTTGTGTTTAATTCGTGTGGCATATATTTATTTATTCTACTTATTTATCCCCATATTGTGCATGTGGAACTTATACATTTTTTTTTTTTTTTGGGTCTAAGTTTTTTGGTTTTGCCGGTGGCATATACTATATTCATGATTTATTTATTTATTGGTGGTTTTTGCGTGTGGAGTACATTTATTTATTCTTATTTATTTGATCCCATTTTCTTTGTTATTGTCAAATTGCCGAACGGTTCCGGGGCAGCAGCCGGCGCGCGCACTCATGAACAATGCAGTCGTGAACAGAGTGGTAAAGCCGAATCCGCGCTGCCAAGTGAAATACGGCCTGCGATCAACGTGGCATTAGCACAGGCGCATCAGACGTATCGCTCGTCGCTAGCGTCCGAGGTGCAATCCATCCGCGACACAATGCAGGCCAGCATGTTGTCCTTTATGCGGGAAATCAATGACGCAGTGGCGGTGCTCAGAAAGGAGAACACGCATATTGCACCAACAGAGGCATCCCAGGCGATGCTGGTGCTGCGGTCCCGGTTGGTGTGTCCGTTTTCGGATTTTGACCTAATCAAGGTGATAAAAACGAACATCAGAGACACGGTATCGCGAGTCATCTATCCGATGCATATCACCAACCTGAAAAAGCTGAGAGAAGAGTGCCAAGACGACGAGAAAATGCTTGCAACGCGTTGGGCGCGGCCCTCAGCCAGTACGAGCTACGGGCAGCAGCGGGAACAGCATCGTGTACACGAGCTGGACGTAGAGGCAGAAAATCCGGAGGCCATCCGAAGGGAGAATTTGGAGGCGGTGTATAGGCCACATGAAGCTGGTGGCAGCCGGTCGCAGCTCAAATGCTGGAATTGCGCACAGTCGGGGCATACGTATTTTGACTGCGACGCCGCTGTGCGCAATGTATTTTGTTATAAGTGCGGCTAGCCGGGCGTAGTGTTGCCGAAGTGCCCAAAGTGCCGTCCGGAAAACTCGGAGAGGAGGCCGACGCAGCCGGAGGAGTCGCATTCTCGTTAGAAGGTAAGCCGCGTGCCTCCGACAACACCAGAGTAGAAATAGGGATTAGTAGTAGGCAGTCCTACCGGAAAAGGTGTGGTCACAGCGTAAGCCCTTGGAGCAGCGGCGGCGCGAGTATGAAGCAGCCAGAAGCCGCATATTTGGTGAGCAACACGAGCTAGATACGGGAAGCGCGTCTAGGGTAACGGCTGGCGGTTTGCGCAGCTATGCGGTCGGCCGGTCGCGCGGACAGCCGTCCCTATGCCGTGGTCGGGATCGTGGGGCGGAAATTTACCGGATGGTTGGACACTGGGGCATCAGTGCGCCTACTGGGTGCTGGTGCCGTGAAAGCAGTACAAGACCTAGGGCTGGTGGTACACGAAAGCAGATCCGCTGCGAAAACGGCTGGAGGCGCGCCGCATCGCATCATTGGCAGCGTGAAGGCTCGCGTGCGGTATAATGGAACGGAAGTAGACATGGAATTCCACGTCTGCCCATCATTATGCAAACCGCTTTATATGCGCGTAGATTTTTGGCGCATGTTCAGCTTAGCTCCGGATGTGATACCGGCTGAAGGCGAGGGACGTCACGTGGCGACTGAGCCGCATGAGTTAGAGGTGGGGCAACAGGAGGAACTACAGCGAGTCGTGGTCCAATTCAGGTCCTTCGAGGAGCACGGTCTGGATAGGACACCAGTGCAGCAGCACCACATACAGTTGACGGAGGGCGCACTACCAGTAAAAGAGCTTTTATCCAGTGTCGCCGGCAGTGTAGGCGCTATTATTTGCAGGAGTCGACGAGATTCTTCTGCTACGGGTGATTGAGCCGAGTGAGAGTCCATGGAGCAACTGAGTGACTTTGGTGAGGAAGCCTGGAAAGAATCGGTTGTGCTTAGACGCGAGAAAACTAAATCAGCTCACGGTAAAGGATGCTTACCCACTCCAGAGCATTGAGTCGATTTTGAGCCGAGTGGAGGACACGGTTTACATCAGCAGCCTAGATTTGAAGCATGCGTTTTGGCAGATCGAGCTAGATCGGGAGAGCCGGCAGTACACCGCGTTTACAGTGCCGGGAAGGCCACTGTACCAATTTAAGGCCATGCCGTTTGGGCTGTGCAATGCGGCGCAGCGCCTCTGCAGCGTGATGGATAAGGTGATTCCCCAGTGTTTGAGAAACCATGTCTTCGTCTACCTGGACGACCTTCTCATCATATCCAGAACATTTTCCGAGCATTGCAAGGTGCTGCTGGACGTGGCGAGTGCCTCAATGTAGCGAACTTGACGATCTCCTTGGCAGCTCCGCCGATTCTTGGGGACCGCGGGTTGGTATAGGCGCTTCATCTGGAATTTTTCCACTATTTCCGCGCCGTTGACAGACTGAAAGGAAAAGGGAAGTTTCAATTTACGGGCGAAGCGGCTGAGGCATTTCAGGAATTGAAGAGGGCACTAACCTGTGCGCCGGTGTTGGTGCATCCAGACTTTCGGAAGCCGTTCGTGATCCAGTGCGACGCGAGCCATGCGGGCGTAGGAGCTGTGTTGTTCCAGCACGGTGCAGATGGTGCGGAAAGGCCAATAGCATTTTTTTCGGCGAAGTATCGAGAAGGAGAAGGAGTGCCTGGCTGCGGTGAAATCGGTCGAGAGGTTCCGGCCGTATGTGGAATTGATGCCGTTTAAAGTGATGACTGATCACGCCAGCCTGCGGTGGCTGATGTCGTTGAAGGACTTGGACGGCCAATTAGCGCGGTGGTCGTTGGCCCTGCAAAGGTTCGACTTTAGTATTGAGCATCGGAAAGGCAAGGACAATATTGTAGCCGATACACTCTCGCGACCTTTCGAACTGGAGGAAGTTGATTTTTTTGATTTCGAGACAACCGAGTTCGAAAGTGCGGAGTATACTGAGCGGCTTAAGCAAGTGCGGGAGAACGCGGAGCTATTTCCGGATTTACGCGTGGAGGATGGGCTGCTGTATAAGCGGGCGCAGTTCACGCGGCCTGAGCGAGGGGAATTTTCCTGGAAGCTCTGGGTACCGCGTCCTGTGTCCGCAGCCCTTATACAACAGGCCCACGAGAGCGACGCGGCCATGCATGGGGCATGAAGACAATGGTGGAACGGCTCAAACAGTTTTTCTCCTGGCCCGGGATGGTGGCGCAGGTGAAAATATACGTGGCCGGTTGTGAAACTTGCAAAGCGACGAAACACAGCACGCAAGTTGCGAGGCCAGTAATGGGTGTCGAAACCATGTCGCTCCGGCCAATGCACAGGCTGTATCTAGATTTTCTGGGGCCGTATCCGTCCATGAGAGGAAATACCACAATTCCAGTAGTTCTGAACCATATGTCCAAATTCGTGTGGCTACAAGCAATGCCAAAAGCAACTGCAGCGGCAGTGGTCCGGTTTTTACAAGAGGAGGTATTTTCTGCATTTGGAGTCCCTGAGACCATACAGACAATGGGAAGCAGTTTGTGTCCAGCCAGTTTACGGGGTTCCTCCAGAGGCTGAACACGTGAACCAGCCGGTGTTAGCGGCCATCAGGACCTATGAGCAAGACGACCACACGAAGTGGTCACCAGCGAGAAGGACTACAATCTGGGACGCAAGCTGGGAGTCCTGGAGAATGCCAAATTGCGCGTATTGCCCAGGCCAGATCAGCACCAGGTGGTGCGTAATGAAGTCCAGCAGAGTATGCGGCTAGCGTATGCAAAGGCAAAACGGCAATACGACAGACGAGCAAGGAGTGTTACCGGCGATTTAAAGACAACATAAACGCGAAGCTATGCCCCAAATATGTAAAATGCCGTATCAGGAGCAGCTTGGGCAACAGCCTATATGAATTGGAGGACATACATTGACACAAAATAAAACCGGTGTGTGTTGTTATGTGCGACGTGGCAGTATTGGGAAACATAAAATGGCGTCGGACGGAGGGGATGGCAACTCGCGCAATTAGCAGCTAGCTCCGGCCGATACCAACACCTAGTACTCTTGCGAGAGTGGCGTGGCCAAGTGCTACCAATTGTATTATAGAAATCGATATTGGGTAGCATCGGGGATAATTGAAATTATCGGTTCCATCAAGAGTAGCAGGCCGTGCCATTTGTCAAGGGCAAGAGAAAAAATGAAACTGAGAGTGTCACGTAAAAAAATTTAAGTCGCGAAAATTTATGAAATGATTCGGTAACCGTGGGTGAATGACCATAGTTTTGCCACATTTGCCATTCCGCCAAGTTTTAATTTCGCAACAATCGCCACTCCACTCCACTCCACGGCACAGTCTCCACACACGGGTGAAACAGCCACGAACTTTTGAGGGATCGACTGGGTGTTCATCCCGCCTCGAGCACCCCACTTCGAAAGACTGTGGGAAGCAGCAGTGAAGGCCGCCAAGAATCGCCTTCTACGAGGAGTCGGCAACGCCAATATGACGCAGGCAGAACTAAACACACATCTGGTGGAGGTAGAGGCTCTACTCAACTCCAGGAAAAAATTGTGTATCCACTCACCGTGCATACGTATTCGTGATATTTTACAGCCAATCGCGACACATGCACATCTCTAGTATCTCAGCTGATCGCATATTTACAAGCGATTTACCATTTGTGTTAAACGGTTGCGTCAGGTAACAACACTACAAATGGATTCTGAAGAACTCTGGGAGACATTAAGCGTTAAGCTTATTCCGTGAACGTATTCTTGCGATTTACAAAAGCAGAAACACTCCTTTTACACTCACAACAATCATATTCAAAATACACATATGGATAAGTGTTGAAGTGTACAATTGAATACATACACACATATATGTGTGTATATGTTTGTACATATGACGATAGATAGCGCCTGCATCAAAAAATAAAAAGCACATATGTATGTATGTACATATCAGCGTTGCCAGACGTCCCGATTTTGGCGGAACATCCCGATTTTTAAATCAAAATTAAATATACCACGCGGGACAGGCTCAGTCCCACTCTTCGGGAATAACTCGACCATGCGTGCAGCGTGCTGAGGAATTTCGGACGAGTTGCACTTATAAGTGAGGACTGTATGTATGTCGGTGTTAAATTTTACAGTGCTTAATTCTAGAAATCTATATATTTATGCATGTGTATATATGTATGCGTGTATTTTATGTATATACAGGTTTATATATGTATGTATGTACATACATACATATATGTATGTAAAACCGTTTGTATAATATATCTGTTTTTCCAACCCATTTTTTTGCATTGGGACTTTATTGGTGCACGAAAAAAATTTTATGTATTTATGTACATACATACAAGGGCATGGGCAGCTTTTACCAATGGAGGGCCCAAAAAATTAAAATTTTGATTAAATAATGCACGATGCATTTAAAAAATAATTTATGCATATGATCAATGAAAAAACTTCGACAAATCCAACTCAGGTCCATTTTAAGAAGTAGTGCGTCATTATAATGAACGTGTGGTCGACTTTATATGGCAAAATTTTTTGGCCCCCCCACCTACATATGTATGCCCTTTGTGTTAATGCTAGTGTTTTAAGTATACAACTAGTAATTTGCTAATTTAATAATATTTACATAGGATATGCAAAATATTTTTGATGCAGATTGTTCAGGAAAACTAAAAGGTTTATTCCAATGATTTTTTTATGACGAAAAATGTCTTTGTTAGTTCTTTTAATCAAAATCCTGGAGAAACAAACGATTTGAAACATCCCAAAAGAGATTTCTGTGACCCCGATAATTTTGAGGCGAAACATGGGCGAAAGAGATTTCTGTGGCATCTCATAACAAATTTACCCCCTGCCCACAGGGTATTTAAGAGTTGAGCCCTTTGGACTTTAGCAGTCCTTTCTTGTTTACATATGTATGATGTTCAGGCAGCACTGCCTGTCACGAACAGCCGCAAGATAGAAACATATCCATTCTTCGCGAACAAAACGTCGAAGACTTAAATTTAGCTCGAACATCTCCACAGACGTACAACAAAAAATTCTGGCAACAAATTCGACTGTGGATTTCCTGCTTAACACGAGCATCTTTGTCTATGAAAAGCTCGTTTTTTTTAAAATCGATGCATCGATATTTTTTTGATGCATCGATATTTTTTCTATTTGTTGAAAGAGACATCGATGTTTGGCTTTGACTTACATCCCTACTATTGAGCCAGGCGAGTGGCAGTATTAAGTGGGTGCGGATTTTTATCTTCTGGGTGTTCGCAGGTTTTATTTTTGAGATTCCAAAAATTAGCATTTTACAGCTACTTTAGAGGACCATTTTAAAATAAATTACGTTTACAATTTCAGCACACCAAAGAAAGTCTTTCACTCCCAACAAATATGTATGGAATAACGCGATTGGCATCGATTTTGGCAAAAAATTCTGATTCAATGGTACGTAGGTAGTATCAGACGAAAGCCTATACTCCATATTTTCATGTATATGTAAATATGTTTAAAAGAAAAGTTTCCCCAATGATATATAAATAAGAGCATCTGACGTGTGTTTGTATACATAAGAAATTTCCAACCTTGCTTTATTCCGAAATTGTTTCGTTATGTAATTTTTTAGTTGTTCAAGAAATTGTATAAATCGGTATATTAAAGGCTAATATTTAATTTCTCATCACTATATCGGCGGATTCTCCATGGAACTATAAATTCATCTGCACAGGGCATAATTTTAAATCGTCCGCATGCATCGAAAAGCAATTTTTATACTCTGAATATATTAGGTTTGCAGGAGGTGAAAAGTGTAACAGGCAGAAGGAGTCGTGGCAGTCCCCACAAAGTATATGTATGTATATATTCTTGATCAGCATAACAAGACAATTTGATCTAGACCTCTCTGTCCGTCCTTTCGTCTGTATGAACACCAAGATCTCAGAGACTATAAGAGATGACACCAAATGTTGCACAAAGATGCCCTACGCGTGTACGCTATACGAGTTTGTTTTATTTTCGGAAACGCCGTATAATCACGTTTATGTATCTCGCGGAGTCTATGAGATCTAGGGACACCAAAATAATTTTCCACAACTAATTTTCTTTCCCGTAATTCTTTTTACTGAAATTGATCAAATACCTTCATTTAGTGATTATGAGTCCGTAGCTAAGTCATCATGATAGGCCGATTTTACACGAAGTTATAGCCATATATGTACATATGTTCTCTCTGCTCAAGCGCTGCCCTCAGCTATTGTTGCTGCTTTGACTTATTACTGTACTGCACACAAACACGCAAATAAACAAGCATAGACACGATTCTGACTTAAATGAATGCTTTTGAAACTATTCACCGCAATACACGATTTTCCATAACTCCCACAGTTCTTGGAATTTCAAACTTCAATTTTTATTTACATCCAGGTAGTGATTTATTTATTTCATCGTCAAACAATTCTGTCGATGTAAAAAAGTAAAAACATCAATACAATAGAAAACTTAACTAAATAAAACTAAACAAATAAAAAATTTTATAAAAAAGACGAAAATATCTAATATCGAATCTGATTCGGTGGACAGCCAGCTATGAAGCTAAGAAGTGAAGATGAATAGCAAAAAAGAGCAATAAAAAATAAAAGAAATCAATTTAAAATTAAAATACTTAAATAATAAAAGATAAAATACTGACCCGTTGAGGGAACATTTATTAGCCAGGCCGACAAGATATGCCTCTACTTACATCAGTGGTGATAAGTGATTCTGCCGAAGGTAGTAGCTGAAAATAGAAGATTTTAGTATGGCGAGAGAGCTCACCTGAGATTAAAAAGTAAAAATAATCATAATGGCATGTAGTACATCTGTTAAGTAGAAGAGGCAGAAAATTCCTTGTTGGCCTGGAAGGAACACAAAAATTAATACTTCCTAAAAACATAGAGGAATCTCCGACAATCAATTTGTGGAGGAACAGAACACCAAGAACTATCCTACGGTGAGCTAACGAAGGCAGGTTAATAAGGAGAAGTCTAATAGATTATGATGGTAGTCGCAGATTAGGATCCCAGTTAAGACCACGAAGAGCAAAAAGAAGAAATTGTTTCTGGACACCAAACACGTGAGTAATATTGTAGCCCTGCACATTGGGCCAGACAACCGATTTTTTGGCATAAATTCGACCACTCCTACCACCCATATATGACACAGATGTTGCCACTTGTTTTTCAACTAATGTGTATTCGTGTATTAGTAATTTACTAAATATCGCTATTATTTATGTTTATGCTTTGACTTACAAATAATTCAACAAATTGGATGCAAAACTCATGCCAAGATTTAAATATTGCCATTTTGCATTGTGTGCTCGCCCCACAGATAGGTTCGCATATTTCTAACACATTTAGGTAAATTCCTTCGGATGTAAATATCAAAGTGTATTATTTTTATAACAATTTCATTTTTTTCTTTTGGCTTAAACTATATTTCTTTAGTTGCATAAATATTCAGCTGGAAATCGCGTCACCTTCCAAGTATTGAGCAATGTTGGATGCAGAATTTAACCTCAGCTACAAAATAAAAGAATATTTAACATAAGTTAATATAGATATTCAACTTTAGTTTGGCAATATTACTTTTTCGCAGAAAATTGCAAAAAGTATTTTTTCAATCCACAATAGACGGGCACTTTGGATAAGTTTTATACAAATACTAGCAGGTCTTGCCCGTTTTTGCTGGCTAAGTATTTGTGCTTACAATTATACGTTTATTTACTATATGATATATCTCTTCCGACACTCTCTAAAATTTCTAAAGAGTTAATTTCTAGAATTGCACTGTAAAATTTAACAACGACATACATACAGTCCTCACGTTTAAGTGCAACTTGTCCGAAACTCCTCAGCACGCTGCACGAGTTATTCCCGAAAATCGGGACTGACCCACAGTGGTTCCTCTTACATGGGAAGGCGGTCATAAATATTTCTCGTTGACATATCGTTATGAAATTTTTACCAAAATTCTAGAAAAATATTCTGAACTTAAAATAAAAAAAATGGGCCATATCGGATAACTATATCCTATAGCTCCTATAGGAACGATTTGGCCAAATTTAAAGAACATTGTTATTTTCGTTGTTCAACTTTTTTATTTTAATAAAATTAATATTAATATTTTGAGGAAAAGGGGCGTGGTTTTTTAGCATGCCCACATAAAGTTAATAATTTGATGAATTATATTAATATATAAATAAAAAACACAAAAACTTAAAAAAATATTATGACATGCTATTATATTTGTATTTTATCTAATAGATCATATGCTGACTTTAATAATAATGACTTTTTTGTACATGGGAGTTATCTTTGGCCAGAAAGAAATGGATCTGAGCTTAGAAGCAATCTATTTATGAAATCCTTCTGAACAGTCTAATGTCCTTATTTTTTGACTCTGCAGCTTCTTCAGATAACTCCCCGATTGACAAAAGTGCATGATTTATAATGTCCGGGGAATGAACCAAAACTTTGTGTAGTGAGGGTGGTAGATAGTACCAGGGATATAAATTTATAAGCTCTTTAGCAGTGTCAAGTGGAAATTCGCCAAATTTGTCTACATTTATCTTGTAACCAGATGCCATACATTGCAGCAATGTTGCACATGTTCATTAATTCCTGTTATTTCAGCTGCCATTTGCGGGTTATTGAAAAGTACTCTGGCCGTATTGTGATCATTTGAAGCGCCACTTCCTCCACTTCCGGGTTTGTCCACCAAAAGACCCATTTTTATACGAAAATCTTGTTGTATTTTGGCTTTCCTGTGCAACAGGGCTTCTTTGCCTTCTGCGGTATTAGTTCGCAAACTTTTTAGTTCTAGTCTGTACCAGACATGCAAAAAATATTCAAAAAATCGAATATATGAATGTAGTGGCGATAATCCAAACTCAAAGCGTGCTTCATGAACCTTCTTTCTCAAGCACTTTTCCAAATTGTTCATCTCTGTTGGATTCGCTTCACATATGTAGCACTTAGAAGATGATGTTTTACTACGAGAACTACAGATTTTGCCATCCACCATAGTTAACTGCAAACAAATTTTAATTTCAATTTGTTTTGCCGATACTGAACATTTTGTTGGCTGTAACAGCTCCATTTTATCTTTCAAATAGTTCTCCTCATTTACAGCTAACTGAGCAGTTTCTTTGTTAAATTGAAATCTTAGAGGTCGGCAGTAACGTGTCGATGAAGGTCGCGGATTTTTCCAAAGTATCTTGCGGTGCTTAGGATCATCTGCTATTGTTTAAAGTTGCAATGGCACGTATGATGTTACAAAAAGATTGGAATCATTCATATCATTATTGATGACTCTGCTTACATTCTGAATATCCGGAGCTGCCGTCAAACCCCCATTTTCCAATTAGAACTAGGTTCTCACCGAAATCACCTGCAATGTTGTCAAGAACATCACGCTGAAGTTTTATAATCCGCGACGCCGTATTATCAAGCAAGTTCTGCAGCTCCACTTCAGCTTGTGATTCACTCACACTGATTTTTGTAGCTTTGTAGCATTTGCTAAAAGTTCGAAGGACGTTTTAGAATTTATAAAGCTTCGTATTAGCAAATATTGATGTTTGACTTCGTCGACGTCAGCTTTGATGAACATTTGCTTTATTGGAATGTTGCACGATCGTAAAGCAGAAGCGCAGATTCGTTGCTTTTTGACAGCTCAATTCTTCGTCGCTTTGTTCTGTTGGAAGACTCACAAAAATCACCTTTCGTGCGTCCACGCTTTGCACTTTTACCCATTCTTTGAGGTATACTCTCCGTGCGTTTTATTGAAATATTTTCCTTTGCATTTAGCCAATTAGATTTTTTTTTGAAGTATGGTTGCTTTCTTACGTTTATACTGAATCCAAAATGCTGCAATTTTGCACACTGATAAGAGTCGCCTTTTAAAACCAAATTGTAAAAAAAGCATTAGAAACTATAATTTTAACTTAAGTACACAAAACACGAAAGACGTAAACACAGACAACGCACAAACACAAGGCAAAGCAACCGCTTCGCAAGAAAATTTGACCTTGGAAAAAAAAGACGGCGTTAGTATATTGTTGTGATTATAAACACCTCTACTAAATCATCAATTTTAAAATAACTACAACACAAGACATTTTTCTTAATATACGAATTTAAAATAAATACCTTTAACTTTGAAATCCATTAAAACTAACTTAAATTCGCTCTTGTTGTGAAAAATACTTCCAGCATGCAGCTGCGCTTTAAAAATGAACACGTGTTCACATCTTCAATGCTATTTTTATAGCCTGTACCCAAAGGGTGAAAAGCTATACTAGTTTTGTGCGCATGTATGTAACACACAGAAGGAGGCGTGGCAGACCCCACAAAGTATATATATTATTGATCAGGATGGCAAGACGAGTCGATATAGCCATGTCCGTCTGTCCGTCCGTCCGTCTGTCTGTATGAGCGCAAGGATCTCAGGAAGTACAAGAGCTAGAATAACCAAACTTGGTATCGAGGTTCCCCTAAGTCCTAGACAGGTCAAGTTCATTTTTTTTATTCTGATACACCTCACACTCCCCCGCAATTCGTGTTTTTGTTTATAAATTCCGTAATTCTTAGAATTTTGAAATTAATTTTGATAGGTACATCCAGCTAGTACTAATGTGTCCGTTTCATCGTGATAGGTCAATTGTGAAGAAAGTTATAGCCATAAATAAAATCGTTGCTCATGCGCTGCCGGCAGCGCCGCCCGCAGCTGTTGTTGTTGCTGCTTTGGTTTAACTTTGTGCTGCATACATACACGCATATAAACACGAATAGGCACGTGATGTAAATGTATGCTGTTAAAACTGAACAAAAACATGCCTTCTAATTTACTTTAATTACTTAATTCATTCATTTTTTTTTTAATAATTTAATTTGTTTTTTAATTTTCCTTTTTTGTGGATAGTACAGGCTATTTTACTGTCGGGCTTGCTCGACTGTAGCGTTCACTCTTGTTTTAGAAAGTCCCATTAGAATTCTACAAAAACCCGGTTTGCACTAGAAAAGTTTGGACATTTCAGAGACAGTTTTTTTACTGTTTGCCAATTTTTTTTCGCATTCATTTTTTGAATTTTGGCCTATGGGCGGAACCACTGTGTGACCATGTCCTGCGCGTGACATTTAATTTTGATTTAAAAATCGGCATGTCCCGCCAAAATCGGGCCGTCTGGCAACGCTGATATGTACATTTTATTTTTTATGCAGGCGCTATCCTCATATGCATGTACATACATATATATACATACATACTAGCTGTGAGTCTATCGCTGCTTACATCGCTAGCAAATCTTCTGCTAGCGTTTCCATCTCTAAATTTAATTTTGCCGTGCCCCGAGAAATTGCTTCTTTTAAGATTAGTGTTCCGTTTGAAGCTTTTGAAACTATTTGTGACCCAAAATTTTGGCCACCGCATATGATAGTTCATGAGTTCAAACTGAAAAAACGCACTATTCCAATTCCGGTGTCCCTGCCAGTTAGTGCTTCAATACCGCCTACTAACAATGGTTCAAAAAACTAGAAATTTCTCCTAAATCTCTTAGTTTACATTAACCAAAACGTTAGAGGTATTGCATCTAAACTTAGTGATTTATATAGGGATAGTCTTTCGTTTGAATTTAACATAATTGCATTGTCAGAGAAGTGGCTTAATCCTACTTAATTTTGTCGAATAGCTTCATAATCTATAGACGTGATAGACCTGTTCGCCGTGGAGGTGGTGTATTGATTGCAGTTAAAGCCACCATCCAGTCGGAAATTATCCACCTTAATATGCCGGAAGACCTTGAATTTATTTGCGTTAAGGCAACATCTCCTTCTCGATCCCTATATATCACTTGCTTTATATGCTCCATATGACTTGTATCAGAGAAGTTTGTTCCCGCCTGCGTGACAATGACTTGATTGTTATGGTGGGGGATTTTAATTTACCAAGCATTTCTTGGCCATTCTTTAATAGTTCCCCTCACCTTATTCCTTTGTCAGAGCATGATTTTTTGGATTGCCTTCTTGAACTCTCTTTAGTTCAAATTAATCCAATATACAATCACCTTCATAGATATCCCGATTTGGTTTTTATTAATGTTGTTTCTAGATCTTCTCCTTTAACACTGCCTGAAGATATTTATTCTCCTACTCTAGAAATTTGTCTTCCCTTTTCTAGATCTAGTGCATGGTCTTCTGAGTGTAACGTGCATCGCAAATGTGATTTTGTTATGCTCAACCGTTTGATTTCCAATGCTAATTGGTCTTTCTTGTATAGCTCTGTCGATATAGATGTTGCTTCAAAAATTTTTTATGACGCCATGTAATCTATCTTCGATGTCTGTGTTTGTCGCATCATTTTCTTCTCTCAAGCCTCCATGGTTTACGCGTAGACTTTCTAACCTAAAAAAAGTTCAAGCAGTCGGGCTTAGGTGTTGACTTCTCTAAATATTGTATTGCAAAATCTAATTTTCTTCTTTTAAACTCCTTGTGTTACACAAATTATCTTGAGCGTTGCAAGATCCAATTTAAACATGACCCTAAAAAGTTCTATAACTTCGTAAATTCTAAGCGAAAATCTTCGACTTTGCCATCGTCATTTTTCCTTGCCAATAACAACTCTTGTAATGACTCTGAAAGTGCTGAATTATTTGCAAATTTTTTCCAGTCGTCTTTTAACGGTAATTCTTACCCCTTCCGCATTATGCCCTCAAATTCTAAATTTGCTCCAATTATTAAAGATTCTTGTATTTTATCTAATATATAATCTGTAAAAACTTCATTCTCTCCTGGGCCTGACAACATTCCTAGTTGTGTGTTGAAAGAGTGTAGTACTTCCCTCTGCAAATCGTTGCTTAAGCTTTTTAATCTGTCCCTTGAGAGCGGAATCTTTTCTGCTTCTTGGAAAGAATCGTTCATTATACCACTCCACAAAAAGGGCTGTAAGTCAGACATTTCCAACTATAGAGGCATTGCTAAACTTTCTGCCATTCCTAAATTATTTGAAAAAATAATATGCTCAGCATGGAATTTTTAAAAATCGGTCAACAACGACTAATCTGCTTGAATTTACATCTTTGATAAATTTTGCATTCCTAGCAAAGATGCAAGCTGATGCTATATATACTGACTTCAGCAAAGCATTTGATTCTGTGAATCACGACCTCCTCCTCTTGAAACTAACTTGTATGGGATTTCTCTCAAACTTTTTGAAATGGATTTCCTCGTACCTCCTACAAAATAGGACACAGAAGGTATTACTCAGGTCGAATACTTCTAAACCTGTTCTCGTAACTTCTGGTTTACCTCAAGGTAGTCATCTTGGCCCCCTATTATTCACTCTGTTTATTAATGACCTTCCGTCCATCCTGATGCACTTCCGCATACTAATGTATGCCGATGATGTGAAGCTAATTTTTTCGTATAAAGATCCTCTTTATCATTCTCGTCTGCAGTACGCTTAGATCGTACTGTATTCAACGGTGGTGCTTGGTCAACCACCTGCACCTTAACTGTTCTAAATGCAAGTTTATGACTTTTCACCGGTCAAGACCATATCTAGGTACTTATGCGATTGACAATATACCATTGCAACGTATATTTGCAGGTGAAAATCTTGGAGTTATTTTTTAACACAAATTGAATTTCAATCTTCACATCTCCACTATCGTTAACAAAGCTAAGGGTGTTCTTAGTTTTATTAAACGTTGGTCCAAAGAATTTAACGACCCCTACACCACCAAGTTACTGTACAGTTCTCTAGTACGCCCAGTGCTAGAATACTGCTGATGTGTTTGGTGTCCTCAGTATAAATTGTATCAGGATCGCATTGAGTCGGATCAGAAACCATTTCTTCTTTTTGCTCTTCGTGGTCTAAACTGGGATCCTAATCTACGATTACCTTCCTACTCCAGTAGACTTTTCCTTATTAACCTCCCTTCTCTAGCTCACCGTAGAATAGTTCTTGGTGTTCTGTTCCTCCACAAATTGATTGTCGGAGATGTTGATTCCTCAATGCTTTTAGGTCATATAAATTTTTCGGTTCCTTCTAGGCCAACAAGGATCTTTCGGCCTCTTCAACTTAATAGGTGCACTAGTGATTACGCCATGCACAATCCTTTTCAAGTAGTATGCGCTAATTATAATAATTTTTACTTTTTAATCTCAAGTGAGCTCACTCTCTCCCCTCACTAAAATCTTCTATTTTCAGCTACCTCCGACAGAATCACTGATCACCACTGCTGTGAGTAGGGGCATAGCTTGCCGAACTGGCTAATAAATTTCCCCCCAACGGGTCAGTGATTCTTCACCTTTAAATTTTAATTATATTTCATATTTTATTATTTAAGTATTTTAATTTTAATTTGTTTTCTTCTATCTTTTATTGCTATATTTTTTCATCTACACTTCTGTTTTGATAGGTCTAATAACGTATCTCACTACTCTCTGCTGTGAATCGGGGCATAGCTGGCCGTTTGGCAAATAAAATTCCCCCACCATGTCGGATTCGTTATTAGATATTTTTGTCAACTGTAAACTTTTGGCATTTTGCCTTTGAAATTAACAGCGAGCCAATGACTTGCAATTGTTGTTGCTTTTCGTTTTAAAAATTTGACTTAAAACCACAGAACATTATTTATTACAATCCAACAACAGTGCTCGATTGTCCAATGTATACATACATACATACATACATACGAATGCACATACGAATGCACATACGAATGCACATACGAATGCACATACGAATGTACATACATGCTATATATGTACGTACACAGGCATACATACATACATATATATTTATGTACATATGCATGCGTGTTTCTCTTTACGTTTTCAACCGTACGTAGAGAACCGCACACATAGACACGAACTGTTGCTTGTTATGTGTGTGAGTGTGTGTATATGATGTCCCCAACTATTTGATATTTGCGTTCTTTGTAATTTGTTCTTGCTGCATAAAGTTACTAATGAAAACCCTAATGCCAAATGTACTAAACAAAGAAAAAATTACTTTTAAAATTGTTAAATAATTTTTAATTTATTAACATTTCTTGTACAGTACTGTTTTCCCCCCTTTGGAGCTCGAATTTTCCAAAATCCCTTCTTAGTGCGCACCTACACTATGAAAGGATACTTGAGTCCAAATTTCAGCTTTCTAGCTCTTACCGTTTCGACTGTGGGCTGTTGACGCGGTTTCCTCTTGTGCCCCAAAAAAGCCCCAATAATTCAGTCTCCATGAAAATATTCAAAAAACCAAGTATGCAACTTTGTATTCTTTTTATTGATTTTAGAAACCAAGTTTTAAGTCGATCGGTTGAGAAATGAGGATTTTTCATACAAACTTTGGAGCTAGTTTTCCCCCCATTGGAGCTCGAATTTTCCAAAATCCCTTCTTAGTGCGCACCTACACTATGATAGGATACTTGAGTCCATATTTCAGGTTCCTACTGTTTGGGCTGTGGGCTGTTGACGCGGTTTCCGTTTGCTCCCTAACATTTTTTTTACAGGAAAACTCCCATATTTCAGGCCCCAAGAAAAATTTCAAAATGCCAAGTATGCAGTTTTTCTTGGAATTTTTCGGGGAGTTAGTTTGAAGTTAATTAGGTGTAAATTGTAGAGTTTTCATACAAACTTTGGAGCTCGTTTTCACCTTTTTTCCAAAGTATCTTCTTAGTGCGCACCTTAACTATGATAGGATACTTGAGTCCAGATTTCAGCTTCCTAGCTTTTACTGTTTGGGCTGTGGGCAGTTGACGCGGTTTCCCTTTGTTCCCCAACATTTTTTACAGGAAAACTCCTATATTTATGGCCCTAAGAAAAACTTCAAAAAACCAAGTATGCCGTTTTTTTTTTTGGATTTTTCGGAAAGTATACAAACTAAGTTTGAAGTTGACCAGTTGGAAAATGCAGATTTTTCATACAAGCTTTGGCTTTTTCCGTTTGGGCAGTGCGTTGATCACCAATCAGTCAGTACAACCTGTTTTATATATACATATAGATGTGTTCAATTGTACAGTTCAACACTTATCCTCATGTGTTTTTTGAATATAAATGTGAGTGTAAAAGGCGTGTTTCTGCTTTTGGAAATCGCAAGAATATATTCCCGGAATAAGCTTCAAAATACATTTGTAGTATTGTTAGCTGACGCAACCGTTTAACACAAATGGTAAATCGCTACACTGATTGCACAAGTTCTTGGTATTTTGTTGCTCAAAAACTATTTTCTTCCCTATCTGCTTTATGTTATATACATAGTATGCTACTTCTTGGTCATTTTATGTATGATGTTATCCAGCTGTGCTTTTTAATTAGAAATAATATCAGTGAAAAAAGGTTTAGAAAGCGAGGATGAATGTGATTACTTGCCAGAGGATAACAAAGTTGATCAAAGCTGAACGTTCAAAATGAGTTAGACGTGAATGGTAGTGGTACTCCTGTCATAGATGTCACGGATGTGGACTCTGATCGAGCTCCATGAAGGGCGATGACAATTGAAGGTATTAGGGAGGCAAAGTAATTAAATTTTGAATGAAAAGCTGTTTCAACTCCTGCTGAACACCGCCTTACCTACCGATCGTTATTTAAATGTTAACGTCACACGGCTTTGGAAATTCGCCAATTTATTGTTATGTTATTAATGTCGTCTTTCGCCAAAGGTTTGCCAATATTGAAGCAAGAAAATGAAGATATAAACCGTGCAAGAAATTATGACTCTCAAGAAATTTGAAACGAACAGGAACCATAATGAACAAAATCGCCTTTCAAAGATGCTAAACATGACTGCCTTTTTCAATTACGATCGCTTGATCAAGAGTTAAATTTCAATTTTGGAAAAGTCTGTCAATGAGTAGATTTGCTCCATCAAAAGTATACATTTTATGAAGGGATACAACCCAAGTTTACCCCATAAATGTGGATATAAAATTTGAGTGATTAAAGGTTTATCAGGGTTCTGCTACAATTTGAAGTTGAATCGTGCCACATGAGCCAGTTTCTTGATTCAGAATCAAGATTTTAGACTGCATTTCAACAATTATTTCACGTCAATACCTTTGTTCAAAGCACCTTGCAGACAATGGAGTCTTAGCGTTGATTTAATTAACAGTATAATTGGTAGACACAAGATTTTAATAAGAAGTTCTCGTTGGCAAGTTAGAGTTTTCTTTACTACACATTGGACTCAACCAGGAACATTACCAACGAGATCATAGGACCAATGCATAACGTGGCAAATTTCAATTCTCAGCAAATGACTTGATGTAGCAGAATTCAGACTTGATGTAGCAGAAATGCTTACCAAAATTGTATAGACTTCAGACTAGGAGCGTCTGCAAACCAACTTTGGTGAATGTGGGTTCAGCCGTTTCCGAAATCCATGCGTTCATCCAGACATACGACCAAACAGACAGAACGTACATGCCTAGATAAATTTTTCTCGTCATGCTGATTCAGTATATATATACCTTATTGGGTCGGAAATGCTTCCTTCTGGCTGTTACATACTTGCAGAAACGTTTTTACCCTACGGGTACAAGGTATAAAAAGACAGGGGTCCCACAAAAAAAAATGCCAAATAAAATTTTAATCAGTTTGGCCATTGGCCTATTTGGACCGAAAAAAACCTTGCGTCTTATATATAAATTAAGCAGTTCCTATCGTCGATAATTATTACGTTCGACCGATTGAGGATTAATTATTCATTTAACACAGTGCTTGGTTGCACTAATAAAATACAAGAGATCGTATGTACCGAAAGGTTTAATATCCCAAAATACTAAAGGCTAAGAACATATTTCTTATAACTAAAGCTAGCCCTGTGCCTCAAACATCCTGCCACTGCGCCTCGTGCATGGTGTCGCATATCGACTGCTTACGTAGCGTTGCACTCAACATTTTCGGTTTTCGTTGTGCAATATCCACGGACGTTGCTGATTTCGCGCTATTATCACGTCGACTCTGCGTGGCCGATTTGGCAACTTCTTTGTTACTGAGTGGTCATGTTAACTTATATACCCCATGTGCGAAGAACTGTCTTAACAGCGGGAAAAGTGTGGAGTTCTACTGTCTTTTAACACGAATTCTACGAATTTTTTCTTTATTTTAAATATATTATAAATGTTTTCAAAGGATTTGAAATACCTTTACTACATTTTGTTTATGTTCGATTTATTTGACAAAGACATCTGCTTATAAAGAATACAGTAAAATTAACGCCCCAAGCATATTTGTTGCAGAAATGCAAAATGTACTAAATATTTAATATATATATTCTAAAACACAGTAAATCAAAAGACAAAAGAAAGTGTATTTTTTATTTTCACTTTTCTATTAAATAAACTAAAACAACAATTTAAACAAAAAAAAAAAACCGATTTCAAACTATTAACAGGCACTAAAAAGTAAATAAATAAATATTCAATATATAATGTAGATACAATTATTGTTCTTTTTGGAGTCGGTGTCAGCGGTCGCGCGCCGCGCCAGTCAAGAGACAGAGGCACTTCATTACGAACCATTTCAGATTCTTTTCTCTTTCTATATCTACTTCGTCATTCTTACGGTAATTCCTTGTTTAATGTTGACTATATTTTCGTATCAGCATTTCCTTGATTACCCGTATGTCTCAGCATAGTGTCGTATTAAAATTCGTTTGATTCGTTTAACTAGGTACCGGTTTATTTGTTGTTTCAAGGTAGCAGATATTGTCACAGTAGTTATACGTGTATTGTCGTATAAAAGTTAATTTGAAATTGGGTTTAATTAGGTATTGGTAATCTGTCACAGTATATTGTCGTTCGTATAAAAGTAGGTAGGTAGGTAGGTCGGAGCGGCAGCCAGGGTATGCACCCCGACTCACTTAGGCCTTGTAGATTGGCCCGTTGTGATACCGCATGGACAAGTCCACTTCCCAAAATACCCGTGTTTGGCTGCATGTCTGCGCGAGTATTACGTCCATCCAGCTGCCTGGATGAACTTGAAGATGTCTATCGGCTTCTTGTTTGCTAGTGCCGATAGATTTGGTAGGAGACTGTCTCCTAAGAATCGATGTCTTGTTCTTGACAAGGCCGGGCAGTCGCAGAAGAGGTGTATAAAAGTTAATTTGTAAAAAAAGTATTTCTTAAAGTATTCTCATATTATTACTGGTAGATTGATATAAAAGTTAATTTGTAAAAAAAGTATTTCTTAAAGTATTCTCATATTATTACTGGTAGATTGATTGATTGATATATTGTAGTGTTTCCTTGGCTGACACCGACTCCAAAAATAACAATAATTGTATCTACATTATATATTGAATATTAAGTTGTAGAAGAATACGCAATTATTTTTTACTTTTTAGTGCCTGTTAATAGTTTGAAATCGGTTTTTTTTTTTGTTTAAATTGTTGTTTATTTTTGGATTTTTAGTGAATGTGAAGTACACTAACTAATGTGTATGAATATGGGTAGACCTAATAAACGTGTTTCTCATATGAGACAGCGCCACTCTTGTTCTCAATATATTTTGTCGAAAACGTTCATCACAATGTCTGTCGTCTGCGAATATCTTCTGTTCTGATTTGTTGAGTTGCGGCTCTTGTTGCAGTTTGTTCTTCTGACTTTTGAGCTTTTAGAACGCTGGGGTCGTGTATTTTTGCTACACGCATTGTTACGGTTAGATTTTTTCGACGGCATTATACTGAAATTGAAATTCTATTTCACATGATATCTCATTTAAATTTGACACTCATCTACCGGGTGCCTTCGCATGATATCTAAAACCCATGAAAATTTTGTATGTTTTAAGAATTATATGGCTTTCTCATGGATGCCATTGTCAGAATTGGACCAAATTAAAATGGGACCACATGGGAATCATCAGCTTTCAAATACAAAAAGAATCATCAAAATCGGCTTACACAGTCGAAAGTTCTGAGGTAACAATGAACAATACAGTCGAATTGAGAACGTCCTCGTTTGCAGAACCTAACCAAACTCTCATCAAAGTACCCTTGAAGTACATCCTTTCCAATAAAAAAAAGAATCATCGAAATCGGTTATCGTGATATAAAGTTATTCGTTCATTTGCCTTGCACATACTTAATAAAAATTTAAGACTTATGATGTTTTCTCATGGATGCCATTGTCAGAGCTGGACCAAATTGCAATGGGACCACATGGGAATCATCAGCTTTCAAATACAAAAAGAATCATCAAAATCGGCTTACACAGTCGAAAGTTCTGAGGTAACAATGAACAATACAGTCGAATTGAGAACGTCCTCGTTTGCAGAACCTAACCAAACTCTCATCAAAGTACCCTTGAAGTACATCCTTTCCAATAAAAAAAAGAATCATCGAAATCGGTTATCGTGATATAAAGTTATTCGTATATTTGTCTTGCACATACTTAATACAAATTTAAGACTTATGCTGTTTTCTCATGGATGCCATTGTCAGAACTGGACTAAATTAATATGGGACCATTCTGGAAGCACCAGCTTTCAAATGGTATAAGAACCATTAAAAACAGTTCACCCAGTCGAGTGTACCGAGGTAACAAACATAAAAAAAAAAAAAAAAAAAAAAAAAAATACAGACGAATTGATAACCTCTTCTTTTTTGAAATCGGTTAAAAAATCATTCAAATCAGAGATTGTGCCAAACAAAGGGTTAGGAAATTGACAAGCTCGCAAAATTAGCAAAAAATGTCTCGCTATTTTTACCAAAACGCCTTGCAGATCAAACAACTGACTTTGAAGTGTTATCAATATTACAGTGTTGCATCAAGATCCAAAATATGTTTTTGTTGAATTTAGGGTATGTGGTTTATGAAAGTAAGTAAAATAAGGATTTGGTTCCATGAAATATTTGAATTTATCCCAATAAATCAGCCGTCTGGCCCAATGTGCCCTGGCCGTACTAGAGAAGTGTAAAGTAGCTTTGTGGTGTAGGGGTCGTAAAATTCTTTAGACTATCGTTTAATAAAACCAAGAACACCCTTAGCTTTGTTAACGATAGTGGTGATGTGAAGATTGAAATTCAATTTGGGATCAAAAAGAACTACAAGAGCTTCAACTGTAGATATACGTTGCAATGGTATATTGTCAATCGTATAAATAGCAAGATGTGATCTAGACCGGTGGAACGTCAAAAATTTACAATTATTACAGTTACTGCAGACGAGAATGATAAAGAGGATCTTTATACGAAAAAATTAGCTTTTCATGTGCAGCAGGATATACGGAAGGTCATTAATAAGTAGGGTGAATAATAGGGGGCCAAGATGACTACCTAAAGGTACGCCAGAAGTTACGAGGAAAGGTTTAGAAATATTCACCCTGAGTAGTACCTTCTGTGACCTATTTTCTAAGTACGAGGAAATCTAATTCAAAGAGTTTGAAGGTAATCCCATACGAGTTCAAGATGAGGTCGGGATTCATAGAATTTAATGCTTTGCTAAAGTCTGCATATATAACATCAGCTTGCATCTTTGCAAGGAATGCATCATTTATGAAAGATGTAAATTCTAGCAGATTAGTCGTTGTTCACCGATTTTTTAAAAATCCATGCAGAGCAGGGGAGATTACAAACTTACAATGATGCTGTAAAAAGGAAGTAATTAATATTTAAATAATTTAGGAATGTCTGACTTACAACCCTTTTTGTGGAGTGGTATACTAAACAAAAAGCAGGAAAGATTCCGTTCTCAAGGGACAGAATAAAAAGCTTAAGCAACGGTTTGCAGAGGGAAGTATATTAGACAAAGTACAAGAATCTGTAATTATTGGAGAAAATATAAAATTTGAAGGCATAATGCAGAAGGGGTATGAATTGCCGTTGAAAGACTCGGACGAGTATGTCGACTGAAAAAACTTTGTAAATAATTCATACATATCAAATCATTACAAGAATTGTCATTCGCAAGACAAAATGACGATGGCAAAGTCGAAGACTTCTGTTTAGAATTTACGAAGTTATAGCACTTTTTTTTGTCATGTTTAAATTAAAGTTTGCAACGCCCAAGATAATTCGTGTAAAACAGGGAGTTTAAAAGAAGAAAACAAGTAGAGAATCTAACACCCGAGTCCCGACTTTGAATGTCGTCAACATCCGAATCTACCTTCTCCTGTTGTTTGTTTATTATGATGTAAATAAATACTATAATAATACTGTACTATATCATTTATCAATAAAACGTACACCCTGTACCTGTACATCAGAGAACTGCAACGAGTACTATATTTTCGGTCATACGCGAGTATTTACCCATACTCGGTATGATTATTTCATTTGGGTATGGTTGTGAACAAGCCCTCAACGAACACTCAGTTCGAATCAAAACTAAAAAAGAAGTGAGCGGTTGTGACCGAAACTTCTTGCATGAATGCAAGCAATGACCTGTTGTGAACGAACGCTCACCGACCAGTCAGTTCGAAATAAAACTGCAAAGACTCAGAATGAGCGGTGGTTACCAAAACTTTTTGCCTGAGTGCAAGCAATGATCGAACGTCGTATTTACAATCATGCCCGCTTGACCGAAATGTTCGGTAGAGTTTGGGTAATTCCCGTGTCATGTCAACCGAGCAATGATATCGGCGCGTGGACGTGCACTTGCATTTACTATTGTTTTTCGGCTATTGGTTCAGTAGCAACTTCATATACAAGTGCATATGCATATAAATTAAAGAATCCAACAAAACTATAAGCGAAAAGAAATACATTCCTTTTTATTTCAATTAAAAATAGTTATGCTATTTTAATTTATATTAATTTGTTTACTTTATATATTTTTTTATATTTGAGTTCCTTTTTTAAGAAATAAAATCATAATATATCATAATAATATCATAATATAAAAATAAATAAATATGTTTTGTTTTCATTCTGTACCTCTTTATTTAAAATACGTACATACTTGTACATTTGCACAGGTTTGCGCATAATTGCAAACACATGCACGCACAAATACATAAATATTTACAAACCTTTATTTTGTATACGGTTATACTCTGGTAAAACCCGCGCAATACTCAAATAATACCCGAGTACAACTCGCGCAATATCCAAACACAACTCGAGTAATAACTGTATTATTCTCGTTTGATCAAACGCTCATTGTCGAAAGTATGGTTTGTTTCGATTAGTACCCAGTCATCTTAAACGACGTGATCGAGCCTGAACTATTTGAAAGTAAACCAATCAAGGCTGATACCCGTTCGCAACGATCAGAATACTCGAAGTGACCGAGCCTGGTCTGCTCGAAAGCAAACCAATCAAATCCGCTGCTTTTTCGTAGAAATAGAACGATGGCTCATTCGATCATAAGAAAAATGCTGAGAGTACTCTAACTCTTTCGAGGTCGTTTGCAGCCAAGCAAAGATCTGATGTGATTGAATTTTCAGCAAGGGTGGTAGAATATACTCGTTGCAGTTCTCTGCTGTATATTCACATATGTATATACACGTGGGCGCGTATAGACACAAATAAATGAAATATGGATGTAGATTTATAATAATGAAATTCATAACAATAATGGAATGCTAGAGTCGAACAGACCAAATTCTTAAATATTATGTATTTAAAGATAAAAGCAAATTTTTGGTCAAAAAAATATCCTTAAATAAATATTTTCAAATAAAACAAGAGAGACGAGCAAGCCGAAGCAGAAGCAAAAATATGTTGATGAGCGAACTTGATGCTGCAGTTTGTGGGCGTAGTGCTGGAGTGGAGTTTTTTCGCTAAAAACATTTGTTAGACTTGATCGATTTAGATAAGACTAGACTAGGAGCGTTCACATACCAAGTTTGGTAAAAGTGCGATCAGCCGTTTCCGAAATCCATGCGTTCATCCACCGGGCGGACATGACTATCTCGATTTTTCTCGTCATGCTGACCAAGAATATTTATACTTTATGGGGTCGGAGATGCTTTCTTCTGCTGTTAAATATTTTGCACAAACCTAATATATCCTTTCTACCCTACAGGTACAGATTATTAAAATACATAGCACGTTCATAGAGTCGTACAGTTGTAAAATACACACATTTACCTCAATATTGTGTCTATGCGTTGTGGGCAAAGCATGGGCAGATTCATACTTATGACTATAAATTCCTTTACATTTGACTCATCGTGATGAGGACATACATTCGCACAAAACTTGTTATCCTTTGAATACAAGGTATAGGTTGGAGCGGCTGGGGCCTTGGTGTACACTTTGAGTACAAGGTATAGGTTGGAGCGGCTGGGGCCTTGGTGTACACTCCCTATTTAGATCAGAGATCAGAGAGGCCCATTGTGGTGCCCAGGGCAGGGACATAGGTGTTCAACGCTCTTCGAATTCTCCTCGTCTTTACAGCTCCTAAAAAAGTCATTATAAGGTATGCCACGCCTTGCAGTATGCCTGCCAACTGGATAAGCATCCACTGTGAGCATCCCCACTAACATGGAGACTGCAGCCCTAGTAGAATATTTGTACAGGGTATAAAATGTTAAGACATTTTAAAATCCTTAGTATGCATTATATTTAAAATTCTTTTTGAGAGCTTGCAACCCAATATGGAAGTTAATCGAATCGTTTTGCCCCCAATGTAGTTTGAATATTCCAAAACTGCATCTTAGTGCTCACCTACACTATAAAAGAAAACAAGTTAAAAAGCTGAAGTCGGGTGTCCCGACTTTGAAATACTCTGTACAATAATTATAGTAAATAAAAAAAATTAAGAAAATACAAAAAAAAAATGTGATCGATTTTACCTCTCTCGGTATTCGAACTCACGTAAAGGGTTTATAATTACACATTTACATAGCAATTGCGTCTGTGTGAGTGTATGTATGCCACGCATCTATTCGTGTCTGTGTGAACATGTGTGCAGTCAACCAAAGCACCAGCATCAACAACAGCCGCGGGCAGCGCTTGAGCAACGCTCCAGCAGCAAATATATTTATGGCTATAACTTCTCGTTAAATCGGTCTATCATAGTGAAACTTGGCATACGGACACATAATAACCAACTGGGGGTATTTCCAAAATTGTAGTTCGAAATTCCAAGAATTACGGGAGTTACGATTTGCGGTGGAGAGGGGGGAGGGAGGGAAATTCCAAAATTTAAATTTTCTGCGTATTCACATAAGGCATCTGGCATTTGGTGTTCCTAGGTCTTATAGTCTCCGAGATATAGGCGATTATACGAATGGAAAATCGGGAAAACCCCCATAGGGTGAAGTGGTGGGGAGGGGGGGGGGGGGGGGGGGGGGGGAATCAAAAAAAAAATAAAACAAACTCGTATAGAATACACACATAAGGCATCTTTGTGCAAAATTTGGTGTCTCTATCTCTTATAGTCTCTGAGATCCAGGTGTTCATACGGACGGACAGACGGACAGGCAGACAGACAGGGCTAGATCGATTCGTCTCGTCATGCTGATCAAGAATATATATACTTTGTGTTATCTGCCACGCCTCCTTCTGCCTGTTACATTTTTCAGCTCCCGCAAACCTAATATACTTCTGTACATTTCATGTACAGATTATAACTAGTGTCAAAATTGTACCTTCCTAAATATACTAAAGATTTCCGAGGATGGTGATATATAGGTTTTATACGCTTCATATGCTTGGAGCTACATACTTGTACATATGTATGTGTGTACATATATGCTTACATTAGCTCCAAGTTAGTTATGTATGTATGTAATAATTTCAATTGCAGCATCGCTTGGCATTGGTCATACCGCAACGCAACTATCATGTGGGACATAAGCGGACACTGGGGACCGCTGCGAATCCTGATATTATATCTAAACAATACCCCATAATAGATCATGCATACGATGCAATTGTAGTCGGCGCTGGAGGAGCTGGCTTGCGAGCTGCCTTTGGCTTAGTAGCTGAAGGATTTCGTACGGCTGTCATAACGAAACTTTTTCCAACTCGCTCGCATACTATTGCAGCTCAAGGTGGCATTAATGCGGCTTTAGGAAATATGGAAGAGGACGATTGGAAGTGGCACATGTATGATACTGTTAAGGGTTCCGACTGGCTGGGAGATCAAGATGCCATTCATTATATGACACGCGAAGCTCCAAAGGCAGTTATCGAGTTGGAAAACTATGGTATGCCGTTCTCGCGTACACAGGACGGCAAAATTTACCAACGTGCTTTCGGCGGTCAGAGTCTCAAGTTTGGTAAAGGTGGCCAAGCACATAGATGCTGCGCGGTAGCGGACCGTACGGGGCACTCTCTTCTCCACACGCTATACGGTCAATCCCTGAGCTACGATTGCAATTATTTTGTGGAATATTTTGCACTCGATTTAATTTTTGAAGAAGGCGAATGCAGGGGTGTGCTTGCTTTAAACCTAGAAGATGGAAGCTTACATCGTTTCCGTGCACAGAACACTGTAATTGCAACAGGCGGATATGGACGAGCCTTCTTTTCGTGTACGTCAGCTCATACGTGCACTGGTGACGGCACGGCGATGGTTTCACGTCAAGGTTTACCATCGCAGGATCTTGAGTTTGTACAGTTTCATCCAACAGGGATTTACGGTGCAGGTTGCCTTATAACTGAGGGATGTCGCGGTGAGGGAGGCTACCTTATCAATGCAAAGGGTGAGCGCTTTATGGAACGTTATGCGCCCGTGGCTAAAGACTTGGCCTCTCGTGATGTGGTGTCTCGTTCGATGACTATAGAAATTATGGAGGGCCGTGGTGTAGGGCCCGATAAAGATCATGTGTACTTGCAGCTCCACCATCTGCCCCCTAAGCAATTGGCCGAGCGGCTGCCAGGCATTTCTGAAACGGCAATGATTTTTGCAGGAGTAGATGTCACTCGCGAGCCCATACCAGTATTGCCTACAGTGCACTACAACATGGGTGGAATTCCCACCAATTATCGTGGTCAGGTACTAACTGTGGGAAAAGATGGTAAGGATGTTATTGTTCCTGGGCTATATGCGGCTGGAGAGGCAGCCTCTAGCTCTGTCCATGGTGCAAATCGATTGGGTGCCAACTCCCTACTTGATCTGGTAGTTTTTGGTCGTGCTTGTGCCAAAACTATTGCAGAAGAAAATAAACCGGGTGCCAAAATACCATCATTGAAGGATGTACGTATCTTAACTTTGTGAGAATATATTTGTATATTTATTTGTATATATTTGCAGGGCGCCGGTGAAGCTTCTGTTGCCAACTTAGATAAGTTACGTCATGCTAACGGCCAAATCACTACTGCTGACTTGCGCTTGAAGATGCAGAAAACTATGCAGCACCATGCCGCGGTTTTCCGGGATGGTCCTATACTGCAGGAGGGAGTTTCCAAAATGCAAGAAATATACAAGCAATTTAAGGACATTAAAGTAGTCGACAAGTGTGTATATAATATCATCGATTTCAAATCATACAAATACAAACAAATAATCTAAATATTAGATCCCTAATCTGGAACTCTGATCTCGTTGAAACCCTCGAGCTTCAGAATTTGTTAGCGAATGCGCAAATGACCATTGTGGGAGCTGAAGCTCGGAAAGAGTCTAGAGGTGCACACGCACGAGAGGACTTTAAGACCCGAATTGATGAATATGTAAGTACCATAATACCTGTAATTTTTTTGCTTATATATAACTGTGTCGACAGGATTACAGCAAGCCAATCGATGGTCAGGATAAGAAGCCTGTCGAGTGTCATTGGCGTAAACACACCCTTGCTTGGGTTAGTAATGATCAAGGCGACGTTCAATTGGATTACAGAAATGTTATTGATCACACCCTAGATAATGAGGTGCAGAGCGTACCACCAGCGATTCGATCCTACTAGACAGATTACAAGAGCAAATTTGGCCACAATACTAGCCGCCTCCCTAGCACTTTGCAAATCTAATATTTTTCTGGAGAAATTTGTCACAAAAAAACATATATGTGTAATACATATGTAAGCACTAGTGTTAATTTGTAGTTCACTTGAGCTGTTATAAAAATTATTACGTGTGACCAAAATATTTTTTTTTACTGAAATGTATAATGGTATATGTGTATTTTTTGGTGTGCAAATCTGTAACACCAATATGAATCGTAAGCTCATGTGTATATAATAAATAGGCAAGCGAAGGGTATCAACACATATATAGATGACGAATTACAATATTTATTATAGGAGCCCTTATCTATATATATATATAACTAGAAGGTATAACCCTCTTAACCCGACTCAATATAATGTTTCAAATTGTATGTATTTATTTTGTGTGTGCATGACTTACCCATATGTTTTCACCTAATTAGTTAATGTATTTAAATGAACATTTTCTGTTCTTGACAAAAATTGTTTACATTTACGTTAGATTTGTGTTCGTTAAACGTCCACACATATGACCACTATAACAAATATGTTTTAAGCTCGTTTCCCCCCTTTGTAGCTCGAATTTTCCAAGAGCCTTAGTGCGCACCTACACTATGATGGATACTATGAAAGGATGCTTGAGTCCCAATTTCGCCTTCCTAGCTTTTACCGTTTGGGTTGTGCGTGATCACTAATCAGTCAGGACAAACTGTTTGATATATATTGAGTTAACGCGACGTTTTAAGATAGACTATGTTCAAAAAAAGGGAATAATTATTAGAGTATATCGCAATTTTAATTTACATTTGTATCTTTTCGTGACTTATTGAGTCAATACGATCACGCACGAATTCGAAATATGAAACACCGCACTCGTGTCACTGCCTTGCAGCGATGAGCCACGATCAAAAAGCACTGACCTTTGCTAGGGTAAAACTTTTGATAGTTGCATCCACTGATACTATCGATATCGATACATCGAGGTGAGAATGCAATAAACAGAATATGGTTATGTCCGCCTTTGCCATTGCATCTTTGTCGCAACGGCGGCTAGCTTGCGGCCTAGGGTCGGACTCGACAATATCAAAAACAATATTTATTTTTTTCTCAACACACCTACACATCTGAGGAATTTGTGAGCCTACCGTGAGCCGGTATTGGCATTTTTGTTGCCGGCTCCCTTTAATGAGTTTGGTTTTTCTTTTGGTTTGTACCCTTGCTACCTCATCTCACCCCATAAATGACTCTACTCCAGTTTCATATCCTTAGCTAACTTTTCATACATTTATTGACATTAAATTTAAGTACGACATTTAGAACAATGGTTTTTATTGTTTGGGACGTTGCAGTTATATTTGGGCTCTTTGGCCAATTATTGCTTTATCGTAACTGAGTCTCCTAGCCTACCTGTACTCGAGTTTGTGAAAACTGTACCCTTGATCGGGTTATCGTTTTCTCAAGGAACCGATCTTCTTTTTCTTATCGACACCACCCAACCTTGATTGGTAAACCTTTGTCCTGTCACTCACACACGACTGCCCTACCTTGTTATTGGCGGTTGGTGGATTGCCGCACATAACATCTAAATAATATATTATAATTTATTGAGATCAATTAGAATAAATCTTATACATATGTACACACATATGTATGAATGTATATCTGCCCGCAATGGAAGCAGAATATGCGTAGCTTCGTTATTCGGTTTCTGCTTTACTATCACTTACTCAGACGTTGCCTAGCGACGGTAACTGTATACTTTTGGCATTTTGCCTTTGCAATTAAAAGGCGTAGATGATGAAAAATTAAAAATGTGAGCGAATGAATAAGAGCGGCAGTTGCCGCAGCTTTTTCCAAAGGGGGACCAAAAAATTAAAATTGTTTTGTGCGACGCAGCAGTATTGAGAAACCTCAAATGGCGTCAGACGATGCCAGCTGGCGTGCGCCGATACCATCACCGAGTACTCGTGCGTGAGGTGCGTGGACAAGTGCTACCATTTAGCAGGGTTAGAAAGTGCGGGGTAGCATCGGGAATCGGGAATACAGAGGTTATCGGTTCCTTGGGAATGACAAGTAGTAGTTTCCGACAAGGGCAAAGGCACAGTTTTGGCAAGTGACAAAGGGACGTGCACGTGGTAGTTGGAACGCACACAGGGAAAGAAAGAAGAAAAGGAAGCAAAGTGGAAGATTTAGAACGTAGGAATAGCTGGAGGACAAGGAGAGGACGAGGAAGTATATCTTTGGGAACATCTAGGCTGAGGTAAGTCAGTCGGAAAAGAGCTATGCCAGGAAATAATATATTATTACGCATGGTAGGCGATCGGCAACCGAAGCGACGGGGGGGCCTGAAAATTGGGCTGTGGGCGGTTTGGGGAACGAGCGTAGCTTGGATGCAGGAGGGCTTCATTGTAGCCACGACAGACGACAGCGCCAACACCGGCCGGCGACGCATCATTCTTCATGAGGCCTCAGCTTTAATTTGATTCCAGCCAGCGGTGCTCGTTTGGACTCGGGCTAAGTACCCCTACGACTACCAACTTACATATATCTATACACATATGCATATTCTTTTCAAACAGAACACCAAAATTTTTATACAGCCCACACACATACATCCGTCATTTTCATAGCACAATTTAAACACATACACAAAATTTATATACAGCCCACACACATACATCCGTCATTTTCATAGCCCAATTTAAACACATACACAAAATTTATATACAGCCCACACGCACATAATCCATTTAAACACACACCACAGAAGTTATATACATCACACACTCATATATATCCACTCCATAAACCCACACATATATACAATTCAAACAAACACCAAAATTATATACAGCCCACACGCACATAATCCATTTAAACATACACCACAGAAGTTATATACATCACACACTCATATATATCCACTCCATAAACCCACACATATATATAATTCAAACAAACACCAAAATTATATACAGCCTACACATACATAATCCCTTTATATACACCAAACTACAATACAATACAATACAATACAACACACAAAACAACAATTTTCTGTTACACACATAGCCCAAACAATAACCACATAACATAAAACCCTAAACAGAAACACAACACCAAACAAGTAACCATATTGTAAATAAAGATTTAAAGGTATACTTAAAAAAACAAGAAAAAAAAAGTAAAAGATAAATGTATAAAATGTTGTAATGTGTATTGGAGCGGCGCAGTTTTTTTTTGTTTATCTCCTTGTAATGATATCCCTCATAACCACATACTCGAGTATAGGTAGGTTAGGAGGTTCGAAAATCGAATAAGATAAATAGGCACAAAGAGCCAACAAACTGCAGCTTCCCAAAACTCAATGGCCTAATTACACAAATATATTTTTATTGTAATAAAATTTAAAATTGAGCATGAATCTGGAGTAGAGTCCATTTATGGGGTGAGATGGGGTGACAAAAGTCACTGAGCAGAAGGAAAACCAAAGCAAGGTCATTTAAGGGAGCCGGCAAAAGATGCCAATATCGGCTCAAGGTAGGGAGGGCCACGCGGCTACATGACATTAAAGTAGCCACCACAGTACCCAAATTCCACAGGCGTCCCCAGCCGACAATATGAGTAGGTGTTTTGAAAAAAATATAAATTTCGATTGTTGGTCTGCTGCACCCCTGTCGCGGTCGAATCTGACCGATGGCTAGCCGGCGTTGCGACAGGGGATGCAATGGCAAAGGCGGACATAACAAGATGGCGCCCAAAGAAATACACCTGGGTATACGTTTTAGCAAAGGTTGCGAAGAGAAGCGAAGGAGAAAAGCCAGTCTTGTTTTTCTTTTTTTATTTAATAACGTGGTTCAAAATAACTTTCTACAGCAATAGCTGCTAGTGGCCCCTTAGCCGGCGGGAAGCGGTGCAACTGCCAGGTCCGAGGGTGAGCTTCACTAGGGCTCAGCCCATCGTTGCCGCAGTGGCATCCTTCTTACAGCGCGGTGTAGGTTAGTAACCAGCAAAATAGGTGCAGCGAAGGGGCAGATGTAGCAGGTCCGTGAGGTGTCTTAGTACCCACTCATTGTTGCCCTACAGGGTGTCCCGGAGCCAAAAGAGATCGAGATAGGGATGTCTGTTAATGTTAAGTAAAGAATATATTAGTTGCCCAGTTTTTTTTTGTTTGTGTTTTTTTTTGTTTGGTATGAGTTCTTGTGTGTTGCTGCGTAGTAGGTTCGGGTCCTGTCCCAAGCGGAAGCAGCATCGTTGCCCTACGTAGCAGAGCATGGGAGCAGCAATTCGCCATAGCCCAAGCAGGATTTGAGTTTTGGTGGGCGCCTGGAAGAAATTTGGAGGTATAAATCATGCGATAAATATATGTTTGTTTTGGTTGTTTACCTTCTGCAGTGACAGCGTACCGTGGTGCAGCGTCATACGGAGGATCCCCATCTCACCCTTACATGTTTGGTTGTTGATTCTGTAATTGTGAGAATCTGTTTTTTTTTTTGAATGGTTTTATAGTCAGTTAGTGTAATAATTACCTTTTATTTATTTATTTGCGTAGCAGCAAATAAGTATCAATAGACAGGAAGTCCATTGTGAATGGTACCGGTCTAGCACAGCTGTCCCTGGGCTGAGCCATCGATATTAATAAGTATCGGTAGGGTATTTTGGCACAGATTGGCGAGTCTGTGCGTAGGGCGGGAATTTGAAGTTTCATTTGTATTTATATAAGGTTTTTCTTGATATTTAGGTTTGGGTATTTATTCTGTTAGGTAGAGGATACGTGCTTGGTTAAATTGAATTTATTTATTGATCGTCGAACTCGGTGACATATATTTACTATTATTCTACTTATTTATCCCCATATTTTTTGCGTGGGGCATTTACATATTTATTTATTTTTGTTAGTCTAAGTTGTTTTTTGGTTTTGCCGGAGGCGTATATTATATTCACGATTTATTTATTTATTGGATGTTTTTGCGTGTGGAGTACATTTATGTTTTTGTATTTACCTATTCCCATTTTCTTGGTTATTTGTGGTTTTCTTTTTCTTGGTATTTGTATATACTTGTATATTTAATTATTTTATGTAGATAAGCTGGTGTTGCTGTTATATAGTGTGTATATAGCGGCGGGAGTATATTATCCCCGCTGCCCATTTAGAGACACATATGCGTACACAGGTCGGTTTATTTATTCGTTTATTGTTTGGTTTAGAAGGATTTCTAGCATAAAGCCCTACCCGGTTATAATAGAGTATACATATATAGGCGTAGCCAGGAGTACAGCAGGCATAGGCAGTTGGTGCACTTGGACTCGCCTCCTTACGCAGGATTGAGTGAGGTGGACAAACCAGCCGAGGCGCTCATCGATGAAGCGTCGCCGCCAAGCGTAGGCGGAGCAGCATTCAGAGGATTTGCGGATGAATTGCCGAACAGTTCCGGGCCGGCGGCCGATGCGCGCGCACAAGAACGCAGCAGTGGTGAACAAGTGAACAGGTCGGCAGAGCCGAGTCCGCGCTGCCAAGTGAAATACGGTCTGCGATCAACGTGGCTTTGGCACAGGCGCATGAAACATATCGCGCGTCGCTGGCATCCGAGGTGCAGTCCATACGCGACACCATGCAGGCCAGTATGTTGTCCTTTATGCGGGAGATCAACGAGGCAGTGGCGGCGTTGAGGCAGGAGAAGACACCTGGTCGGTTGATCCGTGGATGCGGGATCTAGGTGGGCGATCCGAAACCGGATATGGTGTACATCAGGAAGTGGGGCCTGGTATTTGATGGCGAAGCCAAAGACATGCCAGTGGCTGTGTTTATTTTCCGCCTGGAGCACTTACAGTCGCTGTACCAAGTGCCATGGTCTGACGTGCTGCGTGACTTCCATTGTCTGGTGAGTGGAAGGGCAAGGGATTGGTACTGGATGTATATACGTACCTCGGGAGTGCCCGATTGGCCGAATCGCAGGTATGTCCTGCAGCAGCAGTTCCAAGCTCGAAGATCCGAGTTTGAGAGAGAGCAGGAGCTGAGGGAGCGGAAGCAGTGGCATGGCGAGAGCATAGAAGAGTATATTCAGGCGATGTTGGTGTTGCGTTCTCGGTTGGTGTGTCCATTTTCGGATTATGACCTTATTAAGGTGATAAAGACGAATATTAGGGATACGGTATCGCGAGTCATCTAACCGATGCATATAACTAACCTGCAAAAGCTTCGGGAAGAGTGCCAAGACGCTGAGAAAATGCTTGCAACGCGTTGGGCGCGGCCCTCAGCCAGTACGAGCTATGGACAGCAGCGGGAGCAGCATCGTGTACACGAGCTGGACGTGGAGGCGGAAAATCCAGGGGCCGTCCGAATAGAGAATTTGGAGGCAGTGTATAGGCTACATGAAGCTGGTGGGAGCCGGTCGCAGCTCAAATGCTGGAATTGCGCACAGTCGGGGCATACCTATTTTGACTGCGAGGCCGCTGTGCGCAATATATTTTGTTATAAGTGTGGCCAGCCAGGCGTTGCCGAAGTGCCCGAAGGGCCGTCCGGGAAACTCGGAGAGGAGTCCGACGCAGCCGGAGGAGTCGCACTCCCGGTAGATAATAAGCCGCGTACCTCCGACAACAACAGAGTAGAAATAGGAATTAGTAATGATAAGGATAATATTAATAGCCATATTTACTCACGCGTGTGTAAGATTAATCAAGCAGTCCTACCGGAAAAAGTATGGTAACAGCGGAAGCCCCTGGAACAGCGCCAGCGCAAGTATGAAGCAGCCAGAAGCCGCATATTTGGTGAGCAACACGAGCTAGATGCGGGAAGCGCGTCTAGGGTATCTCTGCGGGCGCGTAGGAGGCACAGCGAGCGCAGGCAGAAACGGCTGGCCGTTTGCGCAGCTATGCGGTCGGCCGGTCGCGCGGATAGTCGTCCCTATGCCGTGGTCGTGATCGTGGGGCGGAAATTTACCGGATGGTTGGACACTGGGGCATCGGTAAGCCTGCTGGGTGCTGGTGCCATGGAAGCAGTGCAGGACCTAGGGCTGGTAGTTCACGAAACCAGATCCTCTGTAAAAACCGCAGGAGGCGCGCCGCATCACATCATCGACAGCGTTAAGGCCCGCGTGCAGTATAGCGGAACAGAGTCGGACATGAGGAGCGTTTGGGAAAGAGCTCACCCACGGAGCCGCATGAGTTAGAGGCGGTGCAACAGGAGGAGCTAGAGCGAGTCGTGGCCCAATTCAGGTCCTTCGAGGACCTGGTCTGGGTAGGACGCCAATGGAGCAGCACCACATTCAGTTGGCAGAGGGTGCGCTGCCAGTAAAAGAGCGCTTTTATCCAGTGTCGCCGGCAGTGCAGACGCTGTTATTTGCAGAAGTCGACGAGATGCTTCGGCTAGGGGTGATTGATCCAAGTGAGAGTCCATGGAGCAACCGAGTGACTTTGGTAAGGAAGCCAGGAAAGAACCGGTTATGCTTAGACGCGAGAAAGCTAAATCAGCTCACGGTGAAGGATGCTTACCCACTCCAGAGCATTGAATCGATTTTGAGCCGAGTGGAGGACACAGTTTACATCAGCAGCCTGGATTTGAAGCATGCGTTTTGGCAGATCGAACTGGATCAGGAAAGCCGGCAGTATACCGCGTTTACGGTACCAGGAAGGTACCAGTTTAAGGCCATGCCGTTTGGGCTGTGCAATGCGGCGCAGCGCCTTTGCCGTGTGATGGATAAGGGGATTCCCCAGCGTTTGAGGAACCACGTTTTCGTCTACCTGGACGACCTGCTCATCATATCCGGGACATTCGAGGAGCATTGAAGGGTGCTGTTGGACGTGGCGAGTGCCTTGAAGGTAGCCAACTTGACGATCTCCTTGAAAAAATCAAAGTTCTGCTATAGGTATCTGAAGTATTTGGGGTTTATAGTTGGCGATGGTGCGTTGCAGACAGACCCAGAGGTCGAGGCGATTCGGGCGATTTCCTCGCCGACCAGCGCGAAGCAGCTCCGCCGATTCTTGGGGACCGCGGGCTGGTAGAGGCGTTTCATCCGGAATTTGTCCACTATTTCCGCGCCGTTGACAGACTGCCTGAAAGGAAAAGGGAAGTTTCAGTTTACGGGCGAAGCGGCTGCGGCATTTCAGGAATTGAAAAGGGCACTCACCTGTGCGCCGGTGTTGGTGCATCCAGACTTTCGGAAGCCGTTCGTGATCCAATGTGACGAGAGTCAAGCGATGCCCAGCAGGATGCAGGCGGTGCGGAAAGGCAAATAGCTTTCTTTTCAGCGAAGCTTCGGGGCGCTCAACTAAACTATAGTGTCACCGAGAAGGAATGCCTGGCTGCGGTAAAAGCGGTCGAAAGATTCCGGCCGTACGTGGAATTGATGCCGCTTAAAGTGGTGACTGATCACGCCAGCCTGCGGTGGCTGATGTCGTTTAAGGAGTTGCGCGGCCGATTAGCGCGGTGGTCGTTGGCCCTGCAAAGGTTCGACTTTAGTATTGAGCATCGGAAAGGCAAGGACAATATTGTAGCCGATACACTCTCGCGACCTTTCGAACTGGAGGAAGTTGATTTTTATACCCTGTACCCGTAGGGTAAAAAGGGTATATTAGGTTTGTGCAAAGTATGTAACATACAGAAGGAAGCATCTCCGACCCCATAAAGTATATATATTCTCAATCAGCATGACGAGAGAAATCGATCTAGACATGTCCGTCCGTCCGTCCGTCTGTCCGTCTGTCCGTCTGGATGAACGCGAGGATCTCAGAAACTATAAAAGCTAGAATAACCAAAGTTGGCATCCAGATTCTCCTAGGTCCGAGAAAGGACGAGTTTATTTTATTTTTTTTAATTTTCCCCCCCTTCCCCCGCTACAGAATTTCGTCAATAGCGTCCACATTTCAAATGCTACCTAAACCAAACTTTGCACACATAATTTATATATAATTGTCTAAAATTGTTTAAAATTTTATTCAATTCGGTCAATTCTAAGAAAAGTTATTAGCGAAACAAATTCTCGCCAGTACAACCCCCACAAACTGCAGCAACAAGTTCGCTCTTCTTCTTCCTCTTTTTGCTGCTATGGGCGCATATAACTCAGTGACGGAAGTTTACCTGGGTACAGGGTATTACACTGTCGGGCTTGCTCGACTGTAGCGTTCTCTCTTGTTTTGATTTCGAGACAACCGAGTTCGAAAGTGCGGAGTATACTGAGCGGCTGACGCAAGTGCGGGAGAACGCGGAGCTATTTCCGGATTTACTCGTGGAGGATGGGCTGCTGTATAAGCGGGCGCAGTTCACGCGGCCCGATCGAGAGGAATTTTCCTGGAAGCTCTGGGTACCGCGTCCTGTGTCCGCAGCCCTTATACAGCAGGCCCATGAGAGCGACGCGGCCATAGAAGGTCCAGGAGAGGGAATACCACCATTGTAGTAGTTCTGGACCAAATTCGTGTGGTTACGAGCAATGCCAAAAGCAACGGCGGCGGCGGTGGTTCAGTTTTGGAGTCCCTGAAACCATCCATACCTACAATGGGAAGCAGTTTTTGTCCAGCCAGTTTGCGGGGTTCCTGCAGAGGCTGAGCATCACCCACGTACCATGGTGAACTATTCCCCACAAGCGAATGCGGTGGAGCGCGTGAACCAGCCGGTGTTAGCGGCCATCAGAACCTATGTGCAAGGCGACCACACGAAGTGGGACGAGAAGCTCTAAAAAAATATTGATTAAATAGTGCACGAAGCGTTTAAATAATAATTTATGCATATGCTTAATAAAAAGAACTTAAACAAATCCAACTCAGTTCCATTTTAAGGCGAAATAGTGCGCCATAATAATGAATGTGTGGTCGGCTTCATATTGCGATATTTTTCTAGAGGGGGCAACGGCCCCCTGGTCCACTGCGTACGCCCTTGGTAAGATTATGTGTGACGAAAGTGACGTCAGCAAGACACACAACATTGTGTTAATATTTTGTGAAAAAGTAAAATATATATTTTGTACATATATCGGTCTTTAAAATTGGACTACTATATACATATGTATGTATACAAGCATAAATGAAATATCGACTTTCTCCTAAAGATTCGATGCATAAAGAATTCATTCATTTACAGCCAATTACGAGCGATATACCGTTTTAGTGTTAAACGGTTGCGTCAGCTAACAACGATACAAATGTATTCTGAAGAATTCTGGGAAGACATTTAACGTTAAGCTTATTCAGAGAATGTATTCTTGCGATTTACAAAAGCAGAAACACTCCTTTTACACTCACAACATTCATATTCATAAATATACATATGGATAGGTCTTGAACTGTACAATTGAATACATCCACTTATATGGATGTACATGCATATGAGGATAGATGGCTCTTGCATCAAAAAATAATATGTACAGATTGTTGCATCGGGCTGGTCACATAAAAAAAACCGAAGTGGTAGCGCTACGAGAGGCGCCGAAATTTGAGTTTTCCGCAGCAGCAGCGGCATATATGTAGAAAGCAGGAGCAGTTCCAAGGTGAGCACGACAAAAAAATAATATATACATATAGGTAATGCAAATATATGTATAGTTGACGACACTCCGCGCAGTGGCCTCCCGCACCGCCGTCAGGAACGTGAATTTGGTGAAGAGGTCTACCACTATGAAGATGAATACGTGCCCCTTCCTTGATCGCGGATATTTGCCCAGGAAGTCTATGTATAGCTTCTGGAACGGCCTCTCCGTGACGACTTCGGCACCGATTCCCACCTGCATTCCGTGATGGGTGGCCTTCGTCTCCTTCACCACTCCTCCATGCGTTCGCGCTTCGGTATGGGCCTTCGCTATCAGCATGCCGTTCAGCGCACGCGGGACCCACAGTTTCCACACACTTCCTTCGAGCTGATATACTAGCTGATTGAATGATGCCTTCTTATAGATCACGCCGTTCTCCATTTTCAAGTCAGGTAATTTCTCTCTTTCATTTTGAATTTCGCTAATCAACTCTTGATATTAGGTAGGTAGGTAGGTGCGGCAGCCAGAGCTTATGAAAACCCTGACTCACTTAGGCCGTGATTATTTGGCCCGTTGTGGTACCGCGTGGACAAAGTCCGCTTCCCATATCCCGTGGTTGGCTGCATTCCTGCGCAAATTGTTACACCCATCCGGATGCCCGGATGAATTTAGAAATGTCTATCGGCTTTCTTTTTTCTAGCACCGACAGATTTGGGAGGAGGCCATCTCCTAGAAAGCGTTGTCTGGTCCTACACAAGGCTGGAAAGTCGCAGAAGAGGTGGACTGTTTCCTCCTCTTTTTCGTCTCTGCAACTTCTACAGAAGTCGTTGTGTCGAAGTCCTAGTCTGACGGCATGGGAGCCCACCAGCCAGTGCCCCGTGATGGCTCTGATTACGGATGAGCATTGGCTTCTGCTCAGCCTACAGAGTTCTAAAGTCCGTTTCCTATCGCGGGTGGGCCTCGTTTGACGTGTGATTTTGTAGTGGTTTGTGTCATTGGTCCACATTTGATTTGCAACAGAATCGAAGTGGTTCCAAACTTACAGCTTGCAGCTGGCCAATGGTATACCGTCGCTCTTCTTGTCTGGAAGGAGGGAAGCGGTGGTACCTTCTCTTGCCAGTTCGTCGGCTATGCAGTTTCCCTTTATGTCCCGATGGTCTGGGACCCAAATGAGGTAGACTGAGAACTGTGCTGCCATCTCGTAAAGAGATTTGCGACAGGTCTGCTGACATCAAGTTCGATGTGATGTTGTCTAGGGATTATATTGCCGCTTGGCTATCCAAATATATGCAGATTTCTCTGATGTCTGTGACTGCGCTTGGCAGTATGCAGAGAGCTTCTTGAATGTGATTTTTGCCTGGAAAACACTGCAGTGATCCGGGACCCTGAAGCCTTTTCTGATGCCGAGTTCTTCGCAGAAGACACCTCCGACTACGCGGTTGTCCAGCTTAGAACCGTCCGTATATATTTTTATTGAATTTTCGGGGCCTGGAGGGCCAAAATTCCATCATCCCTGGAAGGAATGATAAGAGGTACTCCTTTGGGGTACAATAGTCAGTGACTGAGGGGATTATGTCATTTCCTCTCAGGATTTTGGCGTGATCAACACATTCCTCTGACCATCTCATGCGAAAGGCCGCCAGCATGGCGTTCATTTTCCCCATTAGATGTATTGGGAGTATTCCCAGAATCGCATCTAGTGCGTCGCTGGGGGTGGTGCGGAGTGCACCAGAGATTGTTAGTTCAGCTTGCCGTTGAACTTCAAGAGACGAATTTCTTTTCAGCGATGGCCACCATATAGAGACTCCATATAGGAGTATGGGTCTGATAATTGCAGTATACAGCCAATGGACCACGTAGGGGGCCATGCCCCATTTCAGTCCAATGGCTTTCCTACAAGTGTAGAGTGCGATTGTGGCTTTTCTCACTCTGTCTTCGATATTCAGGTTCCAGTCCAGCTTCCTATCTAGTATCAAGCCTAGGTATTTGGCTGAACTGCTGAAGGTTAAAGGTACCCCATTCAGTGATGGGGGGTGAAGAGGAGGAATTTTATATTTCCTTGTGAATAGTACCAGCTCTGTTGTGCTGGGGTTTACACTTAGGCCACTTGACGTCGCCCAAGTAGACAGTATGCTCAGTGCATCGGTCATGCGCTCGCACAAAGTTTGAAGGAATTTTCCCGAGAAGGATATGGTCACATCATCTGCATAAGCCACCGCGCGGCATCCCCCTATCCCATCCAAGGATCGTAGGAGTGTGTTGACTGCCACGTTCCATAGGAAGGGTGAAAGGACACCGCCCTGAGGCGTTCCGCTGCTTACATATCTGGATGATGTGGACAGCCCCAGTGTGTATTTGATGGACCGCCTGGTGAGAAGACAGCTTCTCTACCAGTTCCACAGTGGAGGCATCCACACCCAGGTCTGTAAGTGAGCTAGTAATGGCGTTTGGGGACACATTGTTGAAAGCGCCTTCTATGTCTAGGAATGCGGTTAGTGTGTAAAGTTTGGCACTGAGGGCCTTTTCAATACTTGAAGTAACGGCGTGGAGAGCCGTCTCTGTGGATATGCCTTTACAGTAGGCATGTTGAGAGCTTGACAGCTCTGAGAGCGAAATCATGCTTCTTAAATGGACGCCTAGAAGTCTCTCGAACGTCTTTACTAGGAATGATGAGAGACTTATGGGTCTAAAGTCTTTGGGGGTGGTGTGCGAGGCTTTACCCGATTCTGGGGTTCTTCTCGTAAGGAGGATTTTCTGAAAAATATCTGCCAGCCATCTGATGGCAGTATTCCCTGCGTGGAGTAGCTGTGCCGGAATGATGTTGTTTGGCCCTGCTGATTTATAGGGCTTGAAGCTTTTTATTGCCCACCTGATATTGTTCTCGGATAATAGATCAAGCACCTTGAGATCTGGACCCGCACTTGGTGTGCTGTTGGTCAGTCTAGTGCTTGTGGAGCTTGGAAAGTGGATACATAGAAGCAGCTTGAGAGACTCCTCACTTGAGGTCGTCCAGGTCTTGTCTGGCTTCTGAAGGTATCCCAACGTGGGGGGAGTTTTAGAGAGAACTTTTCTTAACCTTGCGGCGACAGAAGTGTTCTCGATGTCGGAGCAAAAGTTTTGCCAACATGATCGTTTCGCCTGTCTGAGTATTTTCTTGTACTCTGACAGGCTCTGCTTGCATGCACACCAGTTTTCTCCCCCTTGGGATCTGGCTGCATTGAACAGTTTCCTGGCTTTTTTCCTTGACTCACTGACTTGTGGAGTCCACCAGGTAAGCTTAAGTTTGCCCCTTGGTTTCCCAATGGAGCACGATTTTTGCAGCGCGGTTTCACATGCTGCATGAACTTATTAATTAGGGTCGAAGTGAATCTGGACCCTGGGGAGGGTAGTCTGGTAGTAGCCTACTGATATGCTTCGAATATGAGGACCAATTTGTGCGTCTGGGACTCCTAGTCGCGATTGGTCTATCAATATTTAGAGATATCTCGAAATGAATGTATCTATGGTCCGAGAAAGAGTGTTCTGAGAGAACTCTCCACTAGGAAATGAGGTTATACAGTGGGTCTAAAGCTAGAGTGTGTGTTAGTAGACAGGATGTAGTGGAAAATTGACTCACCCCGTGTGTTGGAGTCACTGCTGCCCCACTGAGTATGAAGAGCGTTGGCGTCGCATCCTAAGAGCAGATCTATGTTTCTCTGCCTGCTGTCCTCTATAAATTGTCTCGTCACCAGATGGGGGGATTGGCTTCCTCAAGCCATGTAGGCTGAGTATATTCTTGTAGGTTTTGGCTTAGCCTCTATGCATACCCCTGTATTGTCGCCGTCACTAAAATTAGATAGCAAGAAAATATTTATATTTTTCTTGAATAAAATGCAGGTTCGGGTCTTGCCTGTGCTGTTTGCAGTGATCAGCTTGTACTCATTCGTTCTCAATCCAGAAACCTTGCCTCTGCAGACCCAAGGTTCCTGAATGAGAACTACGTCGATATCGTCTTTGCTAAGACGATGCAGTAGGGCAGCAGCTGCTGCTTTGCAGTGGTGGAGATTAATTTGTAGAAACCTCAAGGGCATCTACATCCATCTCCACCACTGTTCTGTCGGCCCTGGTCTACTGGGTATATCACAACAGTCCACTGCTACTAATTTTGCACCTGGGTACACTTCACCAAGCGCTGATATTGATTTTTTATACGCTTCGGCCGGCTGTTTGTCATGACAAGCGATGGCCTTGACTCTGCCCCGATGCCAGTCTGCATCATCGCAGATCGGTGGTGGTCCTCCATTTGAGACCAGGTCCATCAGAAAACGACCCTGCAGCTCGTTTTCGACTTCTGCCCATCTGTGCCTCGGGATAAGACCATCTTTGCTGCCCATATCTAGGACACCAATGAGGATCTTATCCTTTGCCACTTCTGCGAGGGTTCGATGCGGCGTGTCTTCTGCCGACCTCTGCTTTTTCGGGGCATTTTTGTGTCTTCTTACCGGAGCTGGCTTGAAATCCGGTAAAAATTTTCTTTGCCCATTCTACCATCTTCCGACCATCGGGTGATGATTCGGGGGCCTGGCTCTGCAGAGTTACCAGCAACCTCCCCTTCGACTGCTGGCTTAGCATCTTGGCTTAGCTGTTTCGCTTTCGATGTGGAGGGTGTCTGATGCTATCCAGATTCTGAGATAACCGATTGGCTTGTCGGATTGTCTCCACCTGCACTGGCAGCAATGAGATGGGAGCTGTTGGGAGTTCCCATCCTGGAGACAGTGAAGTCTATGACCGTTTGGTTTGAGGGATTAGAAATCCCGTCCGGCTTATGGAGAGATCCGGTATCAGTGTTTTTGTTAGATTTGTTAGGTTTTGTTTTTTTGAAAGGTTGCATGTTTGGTCCCACGAGTAGACGGGAAGGGGTGGGTCACCCGTGGCATAGCCCGGGTACCACGGGAAGCTTGACTTAAAACTGCAGGTCGGCAGGTATCCAGAGTTTGCATAGTAAAGACTGAGCACCCCTCAGCCACGCATCCATCAGACTACGCTGTTCCGCCTTGGATTAGGGAAAGTTTATAGAGTTTTCAGCTCTCGTCCGACTACCATTAGTCAGCACCACGAGGCAGAGACATGGCCGTGCCAAGGGCCTGCTTGTGGCCGTCCTCGCGAGGAGAGTATAGTCGCACTTCCACTGGGGTATCACAAAAACGGCGCGTACCACCTGGCTTGGTGATTACACGTTGATCCCCTTGTGATACCCATTGGCCCATTGACGGCCACTCTTGATATTCCTCTGACTCGAATTCTGTGGTTTCTATCCTCAACAGGTCTCCTGGAGAGTAATCCAACTCCTCTAACGCTTCGGCTGTGGTGCTCCTGGACAGCATATCGGCCACGACGTTGTCGGAGCCTAATTCAAAGTCGGTGCCCGTTGCGTAATTTCAAAGTCGAAGCCTTGGAGCAGCAACGACCAACGCACCAAACGCCCGGACAAATCTTTCATCGACATCAGCCACTTCAGACTGGCGTGGCTGATTTTCACATTTTCAGTGCCTCAGTAAGCGGAGCTGCTAAGGTGGCGAAGTCCTTCATACATCGCCTATACCATCCGGCGGTTACTAAGAAGGCTCGAACCTCCTTTATGGACCTTGGTACCTGTATGCGCTGTATCGCCTGCACCCGTTCCGGATCTGCTCGAAATACACCGCCGCCCACGATGTTTCAAGTTTTGAAACCAAATTTCGATTTCTGTAATCCTATTGTGTGATTCGCATTTTTAAGGCATTCGGCAACTTTACGCAGGTACGCTAAGTGGGTGTCAAAATCTGCACCGAAGACAACCAAGTCGTCCAAGTACACCTTTACGTTGGACCACAGCTCGTTGGGTATAACCTTATCCATTAATCGGAACAATCTTTGAACGGCGTTACACAATCCGAATGGCATCATGCGGAACTGGTATAAAGGCCGCCCTGGTACGGTGAACGCCGTGCACCTTCGACTGGACTCTTCTTATTCCACTTGCCAGAATGCTAACTTCAAATCTACGCTGGAAATATAATACGTCTGATTCCAGATAGGATTACCTCCACGCATGGTAGCGGATAGGAGACTTTTACTGTCAGCTTGTTTAACTTGCGGGCAAAAGCGGTTCTTGCTCGGCCGTCGCACTATGGTCCTGCGGTTACTCCAAGGACTGTCGCTTACCTCGATGACACCAAGAGTAAGCATGCTGTCCACCTCATCCCACACAATCTTCTGCATCGCGGGTGAGAGAGGGTAATGCCTGTCTTTCACTGGCTCGGCTCCGCTGACCAATTCGATACGGTGAGTCTCTAAAGTTGTTTTTCCAAGCCCCACTTCTTCAAAAATTAGAAATTTATTTCCACTTCTTGGGTATCCTCTCGATACTCCACTGGTAAAGGCACTCGCCCAATTACGGCTCGATCCTCACCGCCTGCTGCTTTAATCATCGAAATATACTTTCTGGGCTCCACGCCAATCTCTTTCAGCAATTCAAGGCTGCCCTTGCCTAACACGCTTATCGAGGCCCCGGTATCCAGCAGACCGCGTAGCACATGGCCTCGTACCAGTACTTTGGCAAAAATCCTCGAGTCTGCTGCTCCTTCGCGCCGCACTGCCTCGGCTACCAACTTCTTCGGCTGCCTTCTTATTCGGAATCGTGCTCGGGCCTTTTTAACTTTGGCTGTCACCATCCTCATGCCGTCCAACTGATGTTGAGCGAAAATTCTATTCCGCGCCTCTAGATATGCCCGGATCTTTTCTTCCTATGGTATAAATCGCATTTTATAACTAATTGGGGTATTATTATTAAAAAATTTTCTATCTTGGACCGCTCCGCTGCCATCCTGGTGGGCACCTGTGTCGAGCGCGATTCGCCCACTCGCTCCGCACTCCGACGGCCGTTTCCCGGACAATCGAGGCATGTTGGACTATTGGTGTCAGGTCTGCCACACCCATAACAGAAGACGCGCCTCACCGGTGACATGCAGTCGCGGAAACTGTGGCCAGCTTGTCTGCAGTTCCTTGTCAAACGCGCCTCCTCTATGATACCAAAATCTGCCGACTACTCGCCGTTCTTGTCTTCGACCAACTCCTCAATTGCCGGTGGACGGTGTTGGGAACAAGCCTTCTTGCCGCTGAATCATAGCTTCCACCTCTACGCATTCGTCACGTAAGTGGTTTACCGTGTATACGCGCAGCGCATACACATACCGAGCTAGTTCTCTTTTCAAACCCTTTTTTATATATTTCATCATCTCGTTTTCAGATGGTGCTGTTTGGATACGCAATGCTAGCTTCCTCATGGCATGGAAGTACTCCTCAACGCTCTCGCTTGCCTTCTGCCGTCTTTCGCGCAATTGACGCATACGCTCAAATTCGTCGGCGGCGCCTTTAAAACTGGACAGCATACTTCATTTAAGTTCTGGCCAGCTGTCTGCCCGGTGGTCCCTGACATATTGCCAGTACCAGTACCGAGCATGCCCCGTTACCAACAGATGGAAGCTGTTTAAGACTTCGGACCACGCGCAGCGACCCTGTCTCTGAAGGAACTCTACCTGGAAAACGAAGTCTTCTACAGCCATTTTCTCCTTGTCGTCGCTGAAAATGACGTCCCACTTTTCCACGCGGCACCATCCTGACCTGCCATTCGTCGAAGGAGCTGACCATTCCAATTTTCAGCTGTGTTGCTGCTATCTCCGGCTCCACTGGAGGAATTAGCTGCCACTGGCCTTGCTACCGGACGCGAAGCGCTTCTCGCTGGTGTTAGAGGCTCAGCTTGGTATTGATGCGGCCGTTTTGGAACAGCGCCACGATTCTGGCTGACTGGCGGTTGCCATGCTCTATCCGCAGCTGAATCACCGCTATTCGCTCACGGTTGCAAGACTTCTTTTAGAGCGCCCATCAAGTCTTTGAACCCCATTCGGATTTCTTCCTGCAACACTTTGTTGATGCACTCCTTCTGCGATTGCCGGTATGTCTCGTTCGCCTGCGCCAGTGCTGCTTCTACAGCCGACGCGACTACTGGCTCGGCGTCCCAGCGCACAGCTGGTGCTATGGACGCTCTCTGCGGAGTATGTACCAGGCCACCGGTGGAAAAACCAGCGGCTCCTTCAAGGTGTTCTTCCTGCGCCGCCGCATCATCATTTCTGGCTGTTCTCGACCTGGTGTTACAGGCGCACGCAGAATTCTTCTCCATTTTCAATTTAGAATAAGCGCGGTTTTTTTTTATTATTATATTTATTTATGTTTTTTTAACCGATTTTTGATTATAAATTTGTTCAGCCATCAAGCAAGCCCGAAGTAAAATTCGCGTACCAATTTAATTGTTGTATATATGGGCAAGCATTTAAAATGAAAATGTTTGCAAACGCCAAAATAACCAGAAAATATGGATATGGGCAAGAAAATATATGTATATGATATATGGATGTTAGATAAATAAATGAATAAATAAATACAACAATAAATAGATAATTGAGCACTAAGTGCTGAGAGAGTTCATAAAAAAAAGAACCCCGGCACTGAGTGTCGAGAGAGTAGTACAATCATCAATCTAATCATCAACGACCAGACCACTGCCACGTCTACAGTAGTTCTGCCTTGGAATAGGATGGATTTAATAGTAATGTAAGTAGAGTTAAGTGAATAGAAAACATAAGTGAAAATTGTAATAAAAATCGAATACAGTTAAGAAGAAATTTTTATATATCCTAAAACCTTAAGATGAAATAATATTTTATGTCTGTGTGTTGATGGCTATTTATGTGAAAGAAAAGAAAAAAACTTAATTAAAAGTAAAAGTGAGTAGTGCGACCAAAAGGGATTACATAAAATATCGTAAAAATATAAATTACTACGTCAAAACTGCCTTTGAAAGGGAACTTTTAAATTCCCAACAAAGGACGGTTAACACACCCAATCCTGCGAATCCTTTAAAAAAAAAGAAGGACCCTCCATGGTAGAAGGGTTAAACCAGCTTCTGGTTTTCAAGAGAGAATACGTAAATAAATAAAAAAATTTTTTTTTTCTCCCTTTCTGCATAAATAAAAATCTTTAAATCATATAAAAAAAAATCCCTTAATGGTTCGCACTGGTCAAATGTATTTTATACCTTTTTAATTGATTTTGAAGAAGGTAGGATTTAGAATTTGAACGAATGATTAACACACAGACTTATATCAAAGGTTTAAAATTAGTAAAGGCTCTTACATGAAAGAAATTGAACATACAATAAGTAAAATAAGAGAGCATGTTAGTGTGTTGCTACTCTTAAATTGACTACGGCTACGTAAACGGCCCGTTATAGTTAATGAAATAAATTAATAAAATTTGTGAGCAGGGTTGTGCTGAGTGAGGTAAAATTCTTGCCTTTAAGTAAATAAAAAAAAGAGATAATAAAAACTCCGAAAGTAACGGAGTTAAACTTCAAACGTAAAAGTTTTCTTATTGAATGGTCCCTGTTTGATACAATTCTTGTCTTATTATATAAAATAAGTATATTTTCTTGCCAGAAGGGGCTGCTGGTTGTTGATGAGTGGCGATAGCTCAGACGAGTTTAGTAACGTGTCCGTGCGGTCAGAAACCTACGACAGCGACGATAGTGTACTGTAGGGGTTGATCGAGGGCGTAAGTAATTGCCAAATCGACCGAGCAGAAAGGAAAATGAACGCTGAGGAATTAAGGGTCATTATCGATGCGGCGGAAACCTCCGCTTTGGCAGCCCAGGCAGCTCTGTATGATCAGAGAACAGAAACCCTTAAGGGGGACTTCAACCGCAAAATTAACGAACTCTCGCAGCGCATACAAACTGTACAAATAGCGCCTCCGGATTTGGAAATTTATAAAGATGTAGAAATCGTGGAGGGTGCCTGCTGTGATGAGCGCGTAGACGCTGTAAAGTGCTTACCCGAGTTCTTCGGCACACAGGAGACATACGTGTCTTGGCGTCAGGCGGCACTCGCCGCCTACAAAATTTCTAAACCTTACAATGGCAGCTCCCGCCACTACCAGTCGGTACCAGCAGATGCTGTGCTCGCATCTTTCAACACTCCTATGAATTTCGAGGCCATCATAGGTAGACTCGATTTTACGTACAGTGACAAGAGACGGATACACGTCATCGAACAGGAGCTAGGTACACTCAGACAGGGAAATCTTTCGCTGTTAGGATACTATGACGAGGTGGAGAAGAAGTTGACCTTACTAATAAATAAGGTCAACATGTCTTACGATACAGACCTAGCAAGGGGCATGTGCGAAAAGTTTAGAGAGGATGCCCTTCGGGTGCTCATATCTGGGCTCAAGCGAAATCTAACGGATGTGCTTTTCGCAGCCCATCCACTCGACTTGCCTTCAGCTTAGGCATTGGCCCAGGAGTTGGAGGCGAATCACGAAAGGTATGCCTTTGCTGCAAATTACGCCAGGAGCTTAGAGGGAAAGTGTCAAAGTGTGGAGCTGCGGCAACACGGTAGACAACAGATGAGGCAATAAAGGCTAAAAGGCGGGTCTCAGACAGGCCAAGGAAAAAGTCTATTCTTTAGCCGACAGCAGGGCGGCCAGCAGCAGCCGGATCAAACACAAAATGAACAGACCCAGGGGGATTTTGGCGAGCCCATGGACGTAGACCCCTCTTCGTCGAAATTTCGACATTTTACTAGACATTTTACAAGGGTTTCCAGCAAGGCAAAAAACCTACCCAATCTGAGCGCATGGCCGGCCAAAGAAGGCAAAGGGTCAATCACATTGCGCAGGGGAATGACCAAGAGTGTGTAACTTACAATTCGGCCGCACTCGACGCGGTATCCCAAATTGCCGATGAAATCGGGGCCGATTGCGAGATTGACTTTTTTAGAGGAAGCTCCCTGCTGCCTTTAATCAGACAAAGAGTAGCGGGGGTAGTCATGAAGTTTTTAATCGACACGGGCGCCTCCAAAAACTACATAAAACCCTACACGGGTATGAAGAATGTCGTCCCGGTCGATACCCCCTTTTCAATTCACTCACTTCACGGTTCAAGCAGTATTGAGAAAAAATGTTTTTTGAGAATGTTTGGTGTTAAAGCACCATTTTTTTTGCTTAACAGCCTCTCGACGTTTGATGGGATCATTGGCCTTGACTTGCTAACGCAAGTAGGCGTGGTCCTAAGTTCGGAAAAGATTGAATACCACAGGTGTTCTAATGTCAACTTTACTAACGTTGATGACATTGAAGCACCAGAAAGGGTAAAAAATAACTTTATTAAAATGCTGAAAAATATAATAAAGGCTTTCGCAGACCCAAGCGAGGCTCTGCCATATAATACTTCGGTCGTCGCAACCATAAGGACGACGGACACTCAGCCAATATATTCTAAGTTGTACCCCCACACCATGCGTGTGGCTGATTTCGTGACCATGGATATACGGAACTTTCTAGCGAACGGTATAATCCAAAAATCCAGGTCACCGTACAACAACCCAATCTGGGTTGTTGACAAAAAAGGCACCGATGAGTTGGGCAACTCTGGTAATCGACTTTCGGAAGCTCAATGGGAAGACGGTGGCAGATACTTACCCGATGCCAAATATTTCAATGATATTGGCTAATTTGGGTAAAGCCAAATATTTTACATTAGACCTAAAATCTGGTTACCACCAGATCACGCTGGCTGAGCGTGATCGTGAGAAAACTTCCTTCTCGGTAAATGGGGGGAAGTACGAATTTTGCCGACTTCCGTTTGGTCTAACGAATGTGGGCAGTATTTTTCAAAGGGCCATCGATGACGTTTTGCGCGAGCAGATCGGCAAGACTTGCTATGTCTACGTCGATGATGTTATAGTTTTTTCAGAAAATGAGGCAAAACCCTAACGCGAAAATTAAGCGTTGGAAGGCACGCATAGACGAGCTTAACGCCAAGGTATTTTATAAACCAGGCAAGGAAAATCATATTGCCGACGCCCTGTCGCGACAGATTGTCAATACATTGGAAGACCAATACCATGAATCAGACGCAGCCACTATGCACAGTAAGCTGTCGTTGACCTACACGGTCGAATCCACGGACAAGCCCTTAAATTGCTTCAGGAATCAGATTGTCCTAGAGGAGGCGCGCCTTCAACTAAAGCTAAATTTTATTTTGTTTGGCGAAAAAACTCGCCACATGATAGATTTCACGAACAAAGAAAATCTGTTCGAGCAAGTGAAAGAAGTGGTTAACACAGGCGTGGTAAATGCAATATACTGCAACCTGCCCACATCAGCATACATTCAGAACGACTTGGTTCGGAATTTTCCGGCCACGTAGTTCTGGCACCGCAAGAAATTCGTGGCGGACATCTTTGACATCAATGAAAGCAGAGAGATCCTCAAAAACTGTCATAATCAAGCTCATAGGGCCGCTCAAGAGAACGTGTTACAGATCTTGTCTGACTACTATTTCTCTAGGATGACCAGGCTTGCCAACGAAGTTGTATCAAGCTGTAGGGTCTGTTCCAGGGCAAAGTACGACAGGCACCCAAGGAAGCAGAAACTGGGCGAGACGCCAATTCCGTCCCACTCGGGTGAGAGACTTCACATAGATATCTTCTCAACAGAAAAGAAATTCTTTTTGACATGTGTGGATAAGTTCTCTAAATTTGCTGTGGTGCAACCAATTGCATCACGGACAATAGAGGATGTGAAAGCACCCCTGATACAATTAATGAACATCTTTCCATACGCCAGCGCGATCTACTGTGATAATGAACCGGCGCTCAAGTCGGAAACGATGAGATCGCTTTTATTAAACAATTTTGGGGTTACTATGGAGAATGCGCCTCCGCTACATAGTACGTCAAATGGGCAAGTGGCAAGTGGAACGCTTTCACAGCACACTCTTAGAGATGGCAAGGTGCTTGAAATCGAAAAGGGGATCGAGGACCGACGTAATACTTCTGGCCACGGCGGAATATAATCGTACGATACAGACAAAAGACCTATTGACATACTGCACGCCTCTGACCCGGGATTGTAGGAGTTGTTGAGGGGCAGGGTGGAAAAAGCCCAGAACCTCCTGCACAACAGGGAGAACCAGCGCAGACAGAACAGAGTATTCGAAGTAGGAGAAAGGGTCCTAGAAAAAACAAACAGAAGGCTGGGCAACAAACTGACACCTTTATGCGTTGAGCGGAGGGTGGACGCAGACTTAGGAACGACGGTTCTAATTAATGGCAGAGTTGTCCGCAAGGACAACCTAAGGTAGTAACCAGGGTAGCCTTGAATAGCCACCTCTCGGGGACCAAAAATCAGATGAAGCACACATAATTTATGTTGGACAGACACGACTCTAAGCTTTATTTCCAGACTTGGACGCGCGATACTTCTGTTGCTAGCGGTAGCAGCGAATTTGACCGAGTTTGCACGCATGACAGACGAGACTGCTGGAATGTCAGATGTTTCCTCAGTCTCACATGCGGAAACTATTGGACTTGGATGCCGAGCACGTAAGAAATTTGTTGTCCGCTTTGAATGAGCACCATAGAATATCGAGAAGCTTAGACTTTTTGGGTGCAGCCTTGAAAACTATCGCAGGTATTATTGATACGTCGATGACGGGATCATCATCGTCAACGATCGCATGGTGGGAATCTGCGTCGACGACGGGCCAGTGCCCGCATTAACGACACCAGATTCGTGAACCGCAACAACGCTCAAAGCAATTTCCCAGGGATCGCATCGTCTCCGTTGCTTAACATCAGTGCACACGGCCAGATGCTGAGCCTCCCCTTCATCCACCGACTAAACGAAGATAACATACGTGTTATTGAGGAGGTTAAGGATGATGTAGTTGCAAATGCCAAACTAGCAGTTGGAATCTCCATGGGACTTGGAGGCTACCTGGCGATCTGCGTGTGTTCGTCAGACAATACATGATGAAAAGAAAAAACACATGCGAACTAAAGAAGATGGTGGCAAGCATCAGCACAACCGAGGACGGCCGCGTCTTGAAGGGGGGAGTAGTTAATCAACAACCCTCAGCCCCCAACCAGCAAATGCTTGAGCAAATACATACATTTAAATTTTTCATGCAGGCGTTATCCGCCTATACATATATAAGTATGTATTAAATTTTTTAATTCAACACTAATTTGTGTCTTAAATTCCAAATATGATTGTTGTGAATGTAAAAGGTGTGTTTCTGCTATTGTAAATCGCATGAATACACTCACAAAATAGGCTTAACGATAAATGACTCTAAGAATTGTTCAGAATACATTTGGAGCGATGTTAGCTAACATTAAAACGGTAAGTCGCTGTAAATATGCGATCAGCTGAGATGCTAGAGATGAGCATGTTTTGATGCTCTATGTGCTGCTAGAAACTCATCATGACTCCCAGGTACTTGATTGCTGCTTTGGAGGTGATCTGTTCATTTCCTACTTCTATTGTTATAAACTCTACTTTTTTCCTGCTGCTTACAAGTAGTACCTCTTTCTTGTGGTCAGCTAGTTTGAGTCCTATGCTCCTAGCTATTGCTACAGTCTGGTTACACAGTCTTGTCAGTATGTCAAGGTGCTTTCCCGTCATTACTATTGCTATATCGTCCGCGAACCCAGTGATTTCTGCCCTCTTGGGCAGTTCCAGCCTAAGTATGCCATCATACATAATGTTCCATAGTATTGGGCCTAACACTGATCCCTGTGGTACACCCGCTGTCACGGCATAATGCTTTCTGCCTTCGTCTGTGTCGTACAGGAGCACTCTGTCGTTAAGGTAGTCCCTAATGATCTCTACTAGGTACTTTGGTACATTTTTCCCATCAAGTGCTGCAAGAATGACATCACAGTCTGCTGAGTTAAAGGCATTTTTTACGTCCAGCGTGATAATGGCGCAGTACTCTTTTTCTTCCTCAAGCCACCGCACTCCTTTAATGGCGTCTTTCGCTGTGTGTATAACTGCTGCTATCGCATCTACTGTTGAGCGGGCTTTGCAGAAGCCATATTGTCGGTCTGTCGGCCATCTACTTCCTGGGATTCGTCCAGTCTTCTGCTAATTATTTTTTCCAGTAGTTTGCCGGCAGTGTCAATCATGCAGAGCGGCCGGTAGCCTGAAGCGTCCTGGGCGCTATTTCCTTTTGGGATTAGCACCAGTCTTTGCTTCTTCCAGATCCGGGGGATTTTCCTCTCCTTAATGCATGCATCGAAGGTCTCTATGAATAGTTCAGCTTCGTGTTCGATAGCCATCCTGAGGGCAATGTTTGGGAGTCCATCCACCCCAGGTGCTTTCTTTAGTTTTAGTCCTCTGCTCGCCGCCTCTAATTCTTCAAGAGTGACACCTGGGATGTTTTCTGTGGACTCACAGCCTGCCACTGAGTATGTAATTTCTGCCCTCTGGGGGAAGAGGCCCTCCACAATTGCCTTGAGCTTCGTAGCGCATGTTGTGACTGGTGAACGGAAGCTGCTTAGCTTTTTCATTACCAGCTTGTACCCTGTGCCCCATGGGTTATTCTCAGCGTCGTCGCACATCTCTCTGTAGCAGTTCCTTTTGCTTTGGGTGATAGATTTTTTTAAGGTGGCTCTCGCAGCCTTATACTCTTCTTGGAGTTCGGCAAAGTTTTCGCGACCTCTAGCTCTCTGGCATATTCGACGTGCGCGTATGCATTTCTTGCGGAGGTCGGCAATCTGTCTGTTCCACCAGTAAACGGGTTGTCTTCTAGCCTGTTGGCCTTTCTTGGCCATAGACGCGATACCGGCATCAGCAATGCAACGCATCAGGATGGACGCTTTGTTGCTCGCACTACCCATTAGGTGACACTCACCCATCGACAGTTTGAATGCCTCTTTGTCGAAGGTGGTGTCTCTCCATCCTGGATTGGGTCGGGTGCCATTTGTTGGGTTCCGTCTCGTAGGTCGTCTGTGGATCTCAAATATTATCGCCTGGTGGTCACTGTGCGTGTATTCATCCGATACGTGCCATTCCGTTGAGGGTAGTAGGGCAGAACTGATGAAAGTTATGTCGATCTTTGAGCTTCTCCCCCCTCTGGAGAAAGTGTCCTTTTCGCAGCAATTGAGCAGTGCCACATCCAGGGTTGCAAACGCTTCAAGAAGGTATTCTCCCCTGTGATTCGTGCGATTTGAGCCCCACTCGACTGCCCATGCATTGAAGTCGCCTGCGATAACTATGGGCTTTACTTCTTCCGCGCCTTTGATGAGGTTATCAAGTGCATGTCTGTATGTCTCTAGCGGCATGCTGGGAGGGTAGTAACAGCTGTAGTACGTTATTCCGTTCACTGTGCTTTTTACGTATCCTTCCTCGCCACTGTGCGTCTTCTCAAGTGGAAACTTGCCGCATGTCCATATTGATGCTTTATTGCATCCGCTAGTGGTCCATCGTTGTGAGTCATCCGCTCTGTAGTGTTCGCTGAGGATTGCTAGGTCGATTTTTTGCTCGCGCACTATCTGTTTTAGAAGCTCCTAGGCAGCCTCGCAGTGGTTTAAGTTCAATTGAAGGACCCTCATTTGTGTTTATTCAAGACCTTCCGTCGGGCTGATATATAGTGGGGGCATTTAGGCCCTTCTGTTACATGCCTGGCGTCGGCATTTGGGTCGTTTCTTCATAGTAAGCAGTGTGGGTCTCCTTGGCACGCTTTGGCTAGGTGGTCAAGTCCCCCGCACTTGAAGCAGTGCTTCGACCAGTCTTTGAGACTTCTACAGTTTCTTGCCATATACCCGAAGTCAAGGCATTTGTAGCATCTTGTCGGTGTAGACCTTTTGAGTAGACTGCAGACTGTCCATCCAACTCGCAGTTTCCCTAACTCTTCTGCCTCTTTTGCCTGTTTCTCCGGTATGACGATTATGGCCGTCCTAGTGCCACCAGGAGCATCCCTGATTACTTTGATGGCCTCGCCATGTATGTCACCTACCTGGTTCCTCCATGTGGTGAGTATTTCGTCCTCCGTAGTCACTTCATCGAGGTACCTTAGCTCGAACGTGGCTTCTTGTGTAAGCATTCTGACCTAGACCTCAGTGGGCAGCATTCCTTTAATGTGCTCCTGTTGTTGTCCGGTGGTCACATCAGTTGCTCTCTTGAATTCGAGCAGCAGCTCTCCTTTTTGCGTCTTCCGTACGGCCTGGACCTCTTCTCCGACTGTTTTCAATTCAGGGGCGCTTTTTACCTTCCTGAGAATATCTGCAAATGACAGTTTCTCCGTCGGCTTGATGATCATAACATCAGGCCTAGGCGGCCTCCTTCGCTTTTTGGATACGTGTATCCACTTGCTGGTTGCCTGGCTGTTTCCTCCTTTTGTTGGTGCCTTTTCCCTCTATTGGCTCGGTCCGCTTGCTTGGTCGGTTTTTGGCTTCGGTGTTCTTTTCGGCACGCTTGCATCTGCGTTATCCTGGCTCTCCTGTCTGCTAGTTTTCGTCTTTTTTGGCGGTGTTCTTCTAAGTCTCTCTACCTCTTCTCTTAGCCTTTTTGGTGTGCCGCGTACCTCTTGCTGCCGGGCAGTCTGTGTGCCCCTATCATTTGTTCGCACGGATTTCTCTGCCTGGGACTCCTTGGCCCTAGCAACTTGTTGGTATAGTGATGTTATCACCGCCACCAAGTCACGCATTGGTTGGTGGATAGACCTTCTCCCACCACCAATCATTTCGTTGAGCTCTCCGATTTTTTCCCCCAACTTCGTGAGAGGGTCTCTCCCTTGTTTCGGAGCCTGGCCTAGCATTGGTACGCTCTCTAGTTCCGGAGGAGATGACCATGATCTTTCCATACTCCGCACCTGCAGGGTTTGTACTAGAGAGCGTGGTAGCCTCGATGCTTTTTGGAAGGGGTTTTGCCCCGGGCTTCCCGTTAGTGCCTCTTTGCGCCGGCCTGAGGGCTCGAGCCTATCTGTACTTCCACCAGTGTGGTTGTTGTTGTTATTTCCATTTTTTGTGCTGTTGGGTCCCAACTCGTAGCCGTTATCTTGTATTCGTTGTGTAGTTACCCTTATTAGGTCCCATGGTTATCTTTGCAATGCAGGGAGGCCATGCGAGTGTTGACACAAGACCTTATGAGTGCATGTGTTCAGAGCCAGACCGGGAGCTAGACAGAAGGATAACTTTAACTGACCCTACACCCCAAATTAACGGGACGAGCCTGAAAGCCGCCTGGATCACATTCCACTCCGGCCCATATTGGTAACAGAATACCTCACCCACCAGCCTAGTATCGTCTGTTCAAGGTGTTGCATGTTTGCCCAGTATACCATAATCAGGATCTTACTGGGGTCGATCCTGATGGGTCCTCGGACCCGCTTTTCCGCTTCTCCATTTGGTGTGCTCGTGGGTATTTCGGCTTGGTATGCCGGTTCTTCTTTAGGGTCTGCAGTCTTGCCACTGCTACTCGGGATGTCCCACGTTTAGATGCACTTTCCATCCTTGCTGCTCTTGGTCGGGGACTGCTTATTGGTTATTCGCAGCTGGCCTGTTTGCACAGGCCGTTCACTATCCGCCACCTGTGACCCCCACAGTAGCCTGAGCTCAGCCCTGTGACGAACAGCTGCTTGTATGTGTGTGTGTGTGTGTGTATGTATAAGTATAAGTTGTCCCCAACTGTTTGATATTTTGTATTGTTTGTTCTGCCTGCATTTGTAAAATGCATATTTTGAAAATCCTTGAACGCAAAGTTGTAGATTTAGTTACGTAGATTACAGTCCCCAAATTTGAAAATCAAATTTAAAGTTGATTGGTGAAAAACTGAAGATTTTTCAAACAAACTTTGGTGCTCGTTTTCCACCCTTTGGAGCTCGAATTTTCCAAAATCCATTCTATGAACGGATACTTGAGTCCAAATTTCAGCTTCCTAGCTTTTACCGTTTGGGCTGTGCGTTGATCACCAATCAGTCAGTCAGTCAGGACAAACTGTTTTATATATATAGATAAAGTGTATTTTGAGGACCATACAATTTTTCAGTTTTTTTTAATACAATTTTATAAATTGGACACTTTCTTTCACAAAATTTTGGACCTATTGAACTGCTGTGCCGAAAAATAAAGGTAATAGTGTAGCCAAAAGTATTTTTCGGGGACACTATGTGTAACGTATATTTTGGGGACACCGTCCCTGAAATCAGCACTGCGCCAGAGTTCAAATATAAGTATAAAAAAAAATTATGTGTAAAGTTAATTATGAGGACAAAAATGTGGAGTTGCCACTCGATACACTAAAGTATGCGAATGGTTTTTTTAAGGACCGAGTGGGTCCCTGAATTGATAGTATCGTTTCTCTCCGTATGTACTGCGTTCATTTTGAGGACAGACCCCAAAATTATCGATAGAAAGTAGATGAATATGTCGGGTGTGTATCATTTTGTTCCATGTTTATTATATTTCACGATATGTATCAGCACAGCAAGTTCTGCTCGTCTCCTTAGCGCATACCAGACTGACTTCAAAAAGCACTCTAACGTAGTTTCGCAATTTGCGAATCTATCGTGTTCCCTGTCTCTCTTCTACAGTCAGCGCTCCACGATCAGACATTACTCAGCAGCAGAGTCTCTCTCTTTCATCCTGCTACCATGCCTTACACGTATTCGTTAAAACCCCGTTACTTAGGTTGCGTCTATGTCTCGCCACCAAAAATGCACACACATGTACAGTGGTCTGCAACCAACAAAAACTGACTCTACGACACGGCCTTCCTGACAAATCACACGTCCTCGTGTGTCGACTTCGAATTAGAGTATTCTTGTTAAAACCACCAGATTCGGTTTTTCTTTCACACGTTATAACTTATGATTTTATTTTAAGTATAAACAAACAGTCGCTTGAACCAACATAAACATTCATTATTTTCATAACAAAAATTCTTCTTAACCAAGTAACATGTTTCTCTTCAAAAATGTAACATATAAATTTTTAATTCCAGTTATTTAATTTCTTCTCATAAATCAAATTTAATTCCGTAACTCATTGGTGTAGTTCCTTTTACACATTATTATATATCAAGTAATCAATATTACTTAATTTAATTCTTAGTAATTTAACAACATTTGTGTATTTCCTTTTACACATTACATTCTATCAATAAGTCAACATTACTTAATTTAATTCTTAAGTAATTTAACATCATTTGTGTATTTCCTTTTACACATTACATTCTCAACCCCCGCCATAACAAGTCTCTTCTGTTATGGTGCGGTCTTCATTTCCCCCCTCGGGATTCTGACAAGTCTCTTCTGTCATCCATTGCTTCCTTCCTGAGCAGCGGAAGCATCTTCCATGGTGCTGTCTGAATCTTCAAGCAATTCATCAACTAGCTGACTGTTTGGTAAGGCTCTTAAAAATTCGTGTGAATATTTGTATGTTCGTTTACTTGTTAGTGATTTTAAAATATATCGATCTCCTTCTAACACCTCAACTACCTGAAACGGTTTAAATTTTGGGTCAAGTTTTGTTTGATGGCGCTCTTCATTTTTTAACAATACGTGATCACCTACGTTATGTTTTATAATTTTGGCTTTATTTTTGTCGAACCTACGTTTGTCATAACGTGCATTTTCATCCATATTTTTCTTAGCTTGTTTTCTTAAATTTTCTCTATCTATTACGTCGTCTCCTGCTTCATTTATTGGCAATAGACCAAAAGGTCTAGCTTCCTTACCAATAAGCAGTTCTAAGGGACTAACCGTTGTAACTCGATTTATTGTACAATTTATTGCTAGTTGCGCTTCGCTTAACGCATCCTGCCACGATCTTTGACTTGTTTCTACACCTGTCAACATACTTTTGAGTGTACTCATCACTCGTTCTACCTGGCCGTTTGCTCTGCTTGCGCCTGTAGCAATTAAATGTAAATGAATCTTTCGAGAAGAACAATATTCCCGAAACCCCGTGCTGGCAAAACAACGACCTTGATCCACTATTATACGAGTCGGCAAGCCAAATGAAGACACGACAGATTTTAAAGCTTTAATGCAATTTTCGGTATCTGTGTTCAATGTGTGATGAAAATAGACATATTTCGTGAAGGCATCTATTATTACAATAACGTATTCCTTCAGGTCATTTTTGCCGCTCATTTTACCAGTAATATCGATATGTACTGTGTGCCACGATATATCTATCTTAGGGATGGGGTGTAGCTCTTCCTGCAATTTCCCAACCGGTGGCTTTCATATCTTACACGTGATACAATTTTCAACAACTTTACGCACATATTTCGACATATTTTCAAACCAGTAGTACCTATAAACTTTATCCAACATTTTTTCCCATCCCAGATGCATTACAGATTCATGCACGTGATTTATCACTGCCCATTTAAAAGCTCTAGGAATTACCGGCAAGCATTTGGTTTTGCCGTTTCTTTGTATTTTTCTATGCAGTATTCCCCTCCTTAATTCATATGTTCTATCTAAACTTTCTGGCATATCGTTGCTGCTTAATTTTGCTTATATATCTGATATCTCGTGATCACGCTGTTGTTCGGAAACTAACCAGTTGTCAGTTACCTCAGTCAAATTAATTCGCTTTTCCATTATTTTATTTACGCTCTTATTATGATCTGACAGTGGATTCCGAGAAAGAAAATCCACGTGAGCCATTCGCTCGCCTTTTCTATATTCGAGATCGAAATCAAATGACTGCAAAAAACCTCACCACCTGTGCACTCTCGGAGTTAGATCCATTTTAGTACGACTAGCTTTCAGAGAATTACAGTCTGTATATACAACAAATTTACGTCCTTGCAAATAATGGCGAAAATGTTTAATAGCGTTAACAACTGCTAGAGTTTCAAGCTCATATGAATGATATTTCGATTCTGCTGGTGACGTACATTTGCTATAATATTCAACAACATGCGGTTTGTTATCGATTTTATGTAGCAATATCGCCCCATATCCAATCGAACTAGCATCTGTATGCAATTCTATAGAATATTGTGGGTCAAATATGATTAACACTGGTGCCTGTGTCAATACTGTTATTATTTTTAAACGTATTCGCTCATGGTCTGCTAGCCAAACAAAATCAGAATTTTTCTTTGAAGTCAACAAATATAATGGCTTTAGTGTTTCGGAAAATTTTGGGACGAACTGCCGAAAATAGGATGCTAAACCTATAAATTGCCTTAACTGTGACACAGTTTGTGGAGGTGGCAGACCTACCAATGCTCGAATTTTATGCTCATTTGGCCGGATTTCACGGTTGCTTATTTCGAATCCGAGATACTCTATACTTGTTTTGCGAAAGGAACATTTAGTTACGTTAAATGAAAAACCAGCTTTACTTAATGTTTCTAGCACTTTCTGCAATCGATCTAACGCTTCGTCTTTAGTTTGGGCTATAATTAACACATCAACAATGTAAACGATTACATATGTGTGTGCTAAAGTACCTAACGCTTTCATTATGGCGCGTTTTTCAGACCAAAGGGCATGTTAAAAAACTCATACTGTCCTTCTGGGGTAACGAAAGCAGTACGCTCAATTGAGTTTGGATGTACCGGAATTTGGTAGAAGCCACTTGCCATATCTACGCACGAAAAATATTTTGCTCCTCGTAGCCTAGCTATCTGGTCTGAAATTAGAGGTAACGGATACATATCTGTAATAGTGTTCTCATTTAATATGCAATAGTCTACACAAAGACGATCGGTACCATTCTTTTTCCTAACCAGCATCATAGGGCTAGCGAAAGGTGAGCAGCTGGGGCGAATAATATTTGATTTCAATAATTCATTAATCATGCATCGTACATTTTCTTTCTCATCCTCGCTAAGCCTATAAGGGCGTTGCACTGTCTTTTGTGGATCTATTAATCTTATTTCCAACTGCCCTGTGCACACTCGTGTCTTTGGAATGCTATCTATAAACCAGTCAGAGTAACATTTTAAAATATTCTTTAAAGCCGTCTTATCAGAGTCATTCAGATTACTATCAGTTTCTATAGCATTTTCATATCCACTTGTACTTAATACATCTACTCTTTTTGTTCAAAAAATATGAAATGTGTCAGCATCCATGGATACACCGAAGCCCTGGCTTAGAATCTCTCGTCCTATCAGTACATCATATTTCAGAAACTTATCCATAATAACATGCAACAAAATCTTAAAATAATATTGTTCAACATTTATATTACATAAAACTTACAATGTGCTACAAATAGACTCATTACTTATGCCGTTTAGTTTTACAATATTATGGAGTCTCTTTCCTTTGAATTTATCAGTTGCACTTTCTTTGACCAAAGAACATTCAGCTCCTGAGTCAAAACAAAATGGAATAGACTCACCGGATACGCTTATTGTTCCCATTGGTGGAGAAACTGTGCAAATTTCTATACGCTTCTCACAGGTCTTGTCGCTTCTAGATATTCTCCCTTTTGGACATGCAGATGCGTAATGTCCAATTTCGTCGCACTTAAAACATTTTATATTGGACCGGTCTTTCACTCCAGATGCGCTGCTTCCGTTGTGACTTTTTCCTTTGGTGTTATGTGATTTCTCCAATCGAGCACGACATTCAGCATATTTGTGGCCCGCCTTTCCACAGTAGTTGCATTTCACCAGAGACAAAAACGTTGACTTCTTTCGTTCTGGACCAGTAGTATACGCATTTTCATCTATATTACGCTTCTTAAAAGCGTGTGCTTGTAATTGTTGTTGCAGCTCGTTACGTGACTTCACGTTGGTAGTAAACACCCAGCGTAACAATTTATTATCAATTTGCGCCATATGAGCCAACGCTACAGACACTGCGATTTCCTCCAAATTTTTTGCTTTCCATTTAGACATAAGTAGTGTGACAATTCGGCTGCCATATTCAGCCATGCCTTCTCCAGATTTTGGACGACCGTTCAAAACATTCATTAGAATAGCCGCAGATGTCTCAATACCGACAAAGCGTTGAATAAACAGCTCTTTGAACTGCGTCCAAGTAATGCCGGCAAAGCATATTTGTAACAGCCACTGTGATGCGCTGCCTTCTAATGCCTTGCTTAATGCCATCACCAGGCCGCTACCCTCAAGAATGTTATCCGCAAAAATAAGATCAATTGTAGTGCACCACGCTGAAGCGTCCGCTCCAGCACAGTCGGGATCAAATTTAGGCAAAGTGACGTGTGAAGCCCTCCCATCCATTGACGGCGCTCTTTATGTTTGCATAGCTTTGATGACTTCTATTAAATTGCGGTTTTGCGCTTCCAACACTGTAAGGTACGAATTGGTGTCATGATCTTTAGGCGACGCAGATCCCACTTCTGATGTCGGGTGTGTATCATTTTGTTCCAAGTTTATTATATTTCACGATATGTATCAGCACAGCAAGTTCTGCTCGTCTCCTTAGCGCATACCAGACTGACTTCAAAAAGCACTCTAACGTAGTTTCGCAATTTGCGAATCTATCGTGTTCCCTGTCTCTCTTCTACAGTCAGCGCTCCACGATCAGACATTACTCAGCAGCAGAGTCTCTCTCTTTCATCCTGATACCATGCCTTACACGTATTCGTTAGAACCCCGTTACTTAGGTTGCGTCTATGTCTCGCCACCAAAAATGCACACACATGTACAGTGGTCTGCAACTAACAAAAACTGACTCTACGATAAATAAATACTGTTACCAGAAACTGTTCCTATTTACAGTACCCAGTCCCCAAAATGATTGTTAGGTAGAAAATAGTGCACATGTATATACAACCATTCCAGCGGCTAACACATATGGAATATATGGAATATAATATTTAGGAGTATTTGAAATATAAAAGTGATTAAACTTCATTTAACATCGTTGGCTCGTCTTATACATCGTTGGCGGACCGTCTGTCCTTCACTATGTCTCAAGGCGAACTCTCTGCGTCGTTCATGGACCGTCTGTCCTTCTCGACGAACTCTACTCGAATGTTCTTGGACCGTCTGTCCTGCTCGACGAACTCTCGAAGACTCTATCACACGCCACCCGTCATAGCTTTGTGTTGCACTTCTTGCCGCCGTTGTTGTCGCCTCTCGTCATTTCGCCGAACTCTATGCTTGCGCCGTCGATCACTTCATAATTGTCGCCTTCGTAGTTTTGTAGTTTTTCCTCTTCTCTATGGCTCCGTTATACTTATTGTTGTCTAGGGTTGTTTAGTTTATTCGCTTATATTCTACCAACCATCCCACACAAATATAAACATATTTTTTATACTCTGTACATGAAATGTTCAAGAGTATATTAGGTTTGCGCGAGCTGAAAAATGTAACAGGCAGAAGGAGGCGTGGCAGACCGCACAAAGTACATATATATTCTTGATCAGCGTGACAAGACGAGTCGATCTAGCCCTGTCTGTCTGTCTGTCTGTCCGTCTGTCCGTCCGTATGAACACCTGGATCTCAGAGACTATAAGAGCTAGAGACACCAAATTTTGCACAAAGATGCGTTATATGTGTATTCTATACGAGTTTGTTTTATTTTTTTGATTTTCCCCCCCACTTCCCCCCTATGGGGGTTTTCCCGATTTTCCATTCGTATAATCGCCTATATCTCGGAGACTATAAGACCTAGGCACACCAAATTTTAGTCCAAGATGCCTTGTGTGAATACGCAGAAAATGTATATTTTGGAATTTCCCTCCCTCCCCCCTCTCCCCCGCAAATGCGATTTTCTCTAACTCCCGTAATTCTTGGAATTTCGAACAAAAATTTTGCAAATACCCCCAGTTAGTAATTATGTGTCCGTATGCCAAGTTTCACTATGATAGACCGATTTACCAAGAAGTTATAGCCATAAATATATTTGCTGCTGCAGCGCTGCTCAAGCGCTTCCCGCGGCTGTTGTTGATGTTGCTGTTTAGTTGACTGCGAAAATGCTTACACAGACACAAATAGACGCGCATAAACATACATACACTCACACAGATGCAATTGCTATGTAAATGTGCAATTATATACCCTTTACGTGAGTTCGATAAATTTTCTTATTTTGTTTTCTATAATTATTGTAAACATTTGTACAGAGTATTTCAAAGTCGCGACACCCGACTTTAGCTTTTTTACTTGTTAAATTATAGTACGCACAAAACAGTAGTGAAGTCATCGTGAAATAAGAGAATCAATAGAAAAGTCACTCTCAAATAACAGTTTAACCACTTTTTTACATATGCCAATATTTTATATTTCTTCAAGGATACTTGTATCTAGTCTTACTTGTTCTTAATGTATAACATATAATTCTTTCATATGTGTGGTATATATATTTTATTATTTATTACAAAAAAGAAACGAAATTTTATCAAAAATCTTATCAATTACAAGCGCATTCTCGCCTTAGCTTTCCGTTGGTTATCTATCCATGTCTTCAGCTGCGCCGCAGAACGATTTTTCAAGTATGTGGAATTTTTAATTATGTTGTTGCACTGTTTGAGGGACGGCAGATCCTTCATGCTTTTTGCATTACCGAACGCTTTCATCATTTCAAAACGCTCCTCTCTCGTCCACCGTACCCGTTTTATAAAACCAGTAGGCGACCCTGCAAAAGATATAAAATTAAATTTAATGTGTAATAAAAGTAAGGTAACCGGGCCTACAAAAATCGTACTTAAGTATTGAATTATAAAATAACAGTGCTCAATAAATTAGAAAATATACAACCAAGAGTTGTAGGATTAAATATTACAAATTCGTTGCTTTGTAAGCGACAGCGCGTAGTAAAAATTATCAGTTAGAAAACTGAAATAATTTTAGGTAATTCTGTTCTTAAATGCCAAAAAATTGTCAAAATTTTGAAAGCTTGTACTGGACAGATCCAGAAATCTGCTGTATGATGAAAAGTTTATATTGGATAGCTAAGAAAAGACCCAAGGTGTTTTCTGGTGAAGGTCTTGTACAATGTATTATGAGTTATTGGATAGATCTCTTCTGAAGTTAATGAACAACTAACTAGCATGGAAAAAATTGTTTTCAATTAGAATTGCCTGGATAGTCGCCATGACTTAGAAATAAATCTACATCTTTCTTATTCTTCTGCCCTTTGGATATTGTATTTTATTAAAATTAAAGAAACGACTAGGTTAAAAGAGATTTCATTTAAATGAGGTCAGCCGATAAATCCTACTTTTCTGATGGAATTTAAGAAAATTGTGTCTTCTTACTCAGGCCAATTACCTAAAAGCTGTAATATCGATTCCCTAAATATGGTTAACATCGCCCAGTAATAGAGCCTAAAAATTATTATTATAATGCTCCGACTATAATGCATGAGATGCATGTTATGGGTTATAGTACGAAAAAATTAATGTTATAGATATAATTGTTTGTTACAGTCTAGCCTCTATTGTACATAAATAACGGTAATTTAAAACTTGCTGCTTCGGCACTTGCGTATGGTCGGAATAAATTCCTCATCATTATTTTTGGTATTGTCATTGTCAGGCTTACGAACATTTTCTTCTTCAGGAAGGAAATCATCATCTACCACAAAAAGAAAAAAATTAGAATAATGCATTTTGTTAGGTCCGCCTTTGCCAGTGCATCCCCTGTCGTTACGCCGGCTAGCCATCGGCTCAGGGTCAGATTCGACCGCGACAGGGGTGCGGCAGACCAACAATGAATTTATATTTTTTTTCAAACACACCTACTCATATTGTCGGCTGAGGGACGCCTGTGGAATTTGGGTGGAGTTGTGGCTACTTTGGTGTCATGTAGCCGCGTGGCCCTCCCTACCTTGAGTCGGTTTTGGCATTTTGTTGCCGGCTCCCTTCAACATGCTTGGTTTGGTTTTTTCTCCTGCTCCGGGACTTTTATCACCCCATCTCACCCCATAAATGGACTCTACTCCAGATTCATGTGCAAATTTTAAATTTTATTACAATAAAAATAAACTTTAATACTTAAGCCATTGGCTATTTGTGCCTATTTTACTTATTTGAATTTGTAACCTCTTTCTACCTATACTCGAGTATGTAGTTATGAGGGATATTATTAACAGGAAATAAACAAAAAAAAAAAACTGCGCCGCTCCAATACACATTACAAACTCCTTTACTTATATTAAATTTTATACATTTTCTTTTTTTCCTTTTTTTTTTTTTTTTTTTTTTTTCTTTCTTAAGTATACATTTGAATTTTTGTTTACAATATGGTTACTTGTTTGGTGTTGTGTTTCTGTTTAATGTTTTATATTATGTTGTGATTGTTTGGGCTATGTGTGTAACAGAAAATTGTTAATTGTTTTGTGTGTTGTATTGTTATGTGACTTGTATATGAATGGGTGTGTATTTTGAATTTTGGCTATGGCATACATGTGTATTTTTCTTTTGGTGTAGTGTATTTGAGTTTGTTGTATATAAATGGACTATGTAGGGGTGGGCTTTATATAATTATGTGTATGTGTTTAAATTGGGCTATGAAAATGACGGATGTGTGCGTGTGGGCTGTATATAAATTTTGTGTATGTGTTTAAATTGGGCTATGAAAATGACGGATGTGTGCGTGTGGGCTGTATATAAATTTTGTGTATGTGTTTAAATTGGGCTATGAAAATGACGGATGTGTGCGTGTGGGCTGTATATAAATTTTGTGTATGTGTTTAAATTGGGCTATGAAAATGACGGATGTGTGCGTGTGGGCTGTATATAAATTTTGTGTATGTGTTTAAAAAGAATATGCATATGTGTATAGATATATGTAAGTTGGTAGTCGTAGGGGTACTTAGCCCGAGTCCAAACGAGCACCGCTGGCTGTAATCAAATTAAAGCTGAGGCCCCATGAAGAATGATGCGTCGCCGGCCGGTGTTGGCGCTGTCGTCTGTCGTGGCTACAATGAAGCCCTCCTGCATCCAAGCTACGCTCGTTCACCAAACCGCCCACAGCCCAATTTTCAGGCCCCCCCGTCGCTTCGGTTGCCGATCGCCTACCATGCGTAATAATATATTATTTCCTGGCATAGCTCTTTTCCGACTGACTTACCTCAGCCTAGATGTTCCCAAAGATATACTTCCTCGTCCTCTCCTTGTCCTCCAGCTATTCCTACGTTCTAAATCTTCCACTTTGCTTCCTTTTCTTCTTTCTTTCCCTGTGTGCGTTCCAACTACCACGTGCACGTCCCTTTGTCACTTGCCAAAACTGTGCCTTTGCCCTTGTCGGAAACTACTACTTGTCATTCCCAAGGAATTGCTACTTTACCCACTTTGCAACCCTCCTAATTGGTAGCACTGGTCCTCACCCCTCACGCACGAGTACTTGTTATCGGCCCGCTCCAGCTGTCAATCGCGCGAGTTGCCACTCCTTTTGTCCGACGACATTTGTGGTTTCCCAATACTGCCGCGCCGCACATAACACCACACTCCGGTTTTATTCTGGTGTCAAACGAAAGAAACGGGAGTGAGAAGCGCCGCGGTTCTTTCTCTGCCCAACGTAGGCCACCGCCCACACCCTGAGATGGGTCTCTTGGTCTACCGATGAACAAAGCCGGGCCTAAGCTACTGCTTTAAATCTTTGGCGTGGAAGACTCCCAACCGACGCCCGTGCATGTCCTCCAACTCGTACAGGCTGTTGCCCACGCTGCTCCGGACACGGCATTTCACATACTTGTGGCACAGCTTCGCGTTCACGTTGTCCTTAAAACGACTGAGGACAAAGTTTCGCCTGTAAATCTCTTGGCCAGGTACGTACGCTACCATCCTCGCACGCTTATCGTATTGCCGTTTCGCCTTTTCATACGCCAGGTGGACACTCTGCTGTACCTCATCCCGCACTGCCTTCTGCTGATCCGATCTGGGCAACATGCGCAATTCCGCATCCTCCAGCGCCCCCAACTTGCGTGCCAGCTTGTAGTCCTTCCCGCTGGTGAACATGTGCTGCCCAAACAAAACGAAATACGGGGACGTGCCGATGCTGCCATGGATAGCACTGCGTGCTGCACACTGCACGTCCGAGAGCTTCTCGTCCCACTTCGTGTGGTCGCCCTGTACATATGTCCTGATGGCCGCTAACACCGTCTGGTTCACGCGTTCCGCCGCATTCGCCTGTGGGGCATAGTTCGCCGTGCGTATGTGGGTGATGCTCAGCCCCTGCAGGAACCCCGTAAATTGGCTGGCCAGAAATTGCTTACCGTTGTCGGTATGGACGGTTTCTGGGACTCCAAATGCCGAAAACACCTCCTCCTGCAGAAACCGGACCACTGCCGCCGCTGTTGCTTTTGGCATCGCTCGCAACCACACGAATTTGGACAGATGGTCAAGAACAACCAGAATGGTGGTATTCCCTCTCCTGGACCTCGGATACGGCCCCAGGAAATCCAGATACAGCCTCTGCATTGGTCGGAGCGATACGGTTTCGGCGCCCATTACCGGCCTCGCTAATTGCGTGCTGTGTTTTGTTGCTTTGCACGTTTCACAGCCGGCAACGTACCTCCTAACCTGTGCCACCATCCCGGGCCAGAAAAAAAACTGCCTGAGCCGTTCTATGGTCCTCTTCATGCCCCCATGCATAGCCGCGTCGCTCTCATGGGCCTGCTGTATAAGGGCTGCGGACACAGGACGCGGTACCCAGAGCTTCCAGGAAAATTCCTCTCGCTCGGGCCGCGTGAACTGCGCCCGCTTATACAACAGCCCATCCTCCACGCGTAAATCCGGAAATAGCTCCGCGTTCTCCCGCACTTGCTTCAGCCGCTCGGTATACTCCGCACCTTCGAACTCGGTTGTCTCGAAATCAAAAAAATCAACTTCCTCCAGTTCGAAAGGCCGTGAGAGGGTATCGGCTACAATATTTTCCTTGCCTTTCCGATGCTCAATATTAAAGTCGAACCTCTGCAGGGCCAACGACCACCGCGCTAATCGACCGTCCAACTCCTTCAATGACATCAGCCACCGCAGGCTGGCGTGATCAGTCACCACCTTAAACGGCATCAACTCAACGTACGGTCGGAATCTTTCGACCGCTTTTACTGCAGCCAGGCATTCCTTCTCGGTGACACTATAGTTCAGCTGAGCGCCCCGAAGCTTCGCTGAAAAAAAAGCTATCGGCCTTTCGGCCCCGTCTGCATCGAGTTGGAACAAAACCGCTCCTATGCCCGCTTGCCTCGCGTCACATTGGTTCACGAACGGCTTCCGAAAGTCTGGATGCACCAACACTGGCGCGCAGGTGAGTGCCCCTTTCAACTCCTGAAATGCCGCAACCGCTTCGCCCGATAATTGGAACTTTCCCATTCAGGCAGTCCGTTAACGGCGCGGAAATCGTGGAAAAATTCCGAATGAAACGCCTATACCAGCCAGCGGTCCCCAAGAATCGGCGGAGCTGCTTTGCGCTGGTCGGCAAGGAAATCGCCCGAATCGCCTCGACCTTCTCTGGATCCGTCCGCAACGCACCATCGCCAACCACAAACCCCAGATACTTCAAGTACTTGTAGCAGAACTTGGATTTTTTTAAGGAAATCGTCAAATTGGCTACTTTCAAAGCACTTGCCACGTCCAACAGCACCTTGCAATGATCCTCAAACGTTCTGGATATTATGAGAAGGTCGTCCAGGTAGACGAATACATGGCTTCTCAAACGCTGGGGAATCACCTTATCCATCACCCGGCAAAGGCGCTGCGCCGCATTGCACAACCCGAACGGCATGGCCTTAAATTGATACAGTGGCCTTCCTGGTACCGTAAACGCGGTGTACTGCCGGCTTTCCTGATCCAGTTCGATCTGCCAAAAAGCATGCTTTAGATCCAGGCTGCTGATGTAAATGGTATCCTCCACTCGGCTCAAGATCGACTCACTGCTCTGGAGTGGGTAAGCATCCTTCACCGTAAGCTGATTTAGCTTTCTCGCGTCTAAGCACAACCGGTTCTTTCCAGGCTTCCTCACCAAAGTCACTCGGTTGCTCCATGGACTCTCACTTGGCTCGATAACCCCTAGCCGAAGCATCTCGTCGACTTCTGCAAACAATAGCGCCTGCACTGCCGGCGACACGGGATAAAAACGCTCTTTCACTGGCAGTGCCCCCTCCGTCAACTGAATGTGGTGCTGCTCCACTGGCGTCCTACCCAGACCGTGCTCCTCGAAGGATCTGAATTGGGCCACGACTCGCTGTAACTTCTCCTGTTGCCACGCCTCTAAATCGTGTGGCTCCGTTGGTGTACTCTTTCCTAAGCGCTCCTCCTCCAACTCAGCCACGTGCTGTCCTTCGTCCACAGCCGGGATCACATTCGGAGCCAAACCGAACCTGCGCCAAAAATCCACGCCCAGATAAAGCGGTTGGCACAACGACGGGCAAACGTGGAATACCATTTCCGACTCTGTTCCGTTATACCTAACGCGCGCCATCACGCTGCCAATAATGCAATGTGGAGCGCCGCCGGCTGTCCTTACCGCGGATTTGTTTTCGCGTACCACCAAACCTAGTTTTCGGACCGACTCTATGGCACCACTTCCCAGCAAGCTCACCGACGCCCCGGTATCCAACAGACCGGTAAATTCTCTGCCTTCAATCGCTACCGTAGCATATGGGCGGCTGTCGGAACGACATGCAGAATTCACCGCGGCACACACCGCCTGGCGTTTCTGTCGGCGTTCGCGGTGTCTCCTACGCGCCCGCAAGGATGTCTTCGACGCCCCTCTCGCATCCGGTTCGTGTTGGCTACCAAATATGCGGTTCCTGGCTACTTCATAGTCGCGCTGACGCTGCTCCAAGGGTTTCCGCTGCGACCATACTTTCTTCGGTGGGACTGCCTGGTTGACTTTATATATCTGTGAGTAAATATGACTGACGGTACTATCCTTATCGCTACTAATTCCTATCCTAACTACTGTTTCATCGGAGGTACGCGTTTCACCGTCTACCGAGAGTGCGACTCCTCCGGCTGCGTCGGACTCCTCTCCGAGTTTCCCGGACGGCATTTCGGGCATTTTGGCAGCACCACGCCTGGTTGTCCGCATTTGAAGCAAAACATATTGCGCACCGCAGACTCGCAATCGAAATATGTATGCCCTGGTTGTGCACAATTCCAACACTTGAGATTCGAGCGGCTCCCACCAGTTTCATGTGGCCTATATACCGCCTCCAAATGCTCCAGTTGGCCGCCTTCTGTACCTTCTGCTACCACGTCCAGCTCGTGTACCCGATGCTGCTCTCGCTGCTGCCCGTAGTTGGTACCAGCTGAGGGCCGCGCCCAACGCGTTGCCAGCATCTTTTCGGCGTCTTGGCACTCCTCTCTCAGCTTCTGCAGATTCGTTATATTCATCGGATAGATGACCCTAGACACGGTGTCTTTAATATTCGTCTTTATCACCTTAATAAGGTCATAATCCGAAAATGGACACACCAACCGAGAACGCAACACCAGCATCGCCTGAATATACTCTTCTATGCTCTCGCCATGCCGCTGCTTCCGCTCCCTCAGCTCCTGCTCTCGTTCAAACTCCGATCTTCGAGTCTGAAATTGCTGCTGCAGCCCATATCGGAGATTCGGCCAGTCCGGCACGCCCGAGGTACGTATGTACATCCAATACCAATCTTTCGCTCTTCCGTTCACCAGGCAGTGGAAGTCTCGCAACACGTCGGCCCAGGGCACCTGATACAAGGACTGCAAATGCTACAATCGAAATATAAACTCTGCCACCGGCATTCCTTTGGTTTCGCCATCAAATACAAGGCCCCACTTTCTGATGTGGACGACGTCGGGCCGGGAGTCTCCCATCGTGGTTCGCCTTAATGGCCTGTGCACGTCAGGGCCCAAATCGCGCATCCACGGATCGGCTGAGAACTGTCGCTGCTCCACATGTGGCCGCTGTTCTGCCTGTAAAATTCGGTTGTCGACGAACAGGTGAGTCGGTGCTGCAGCTGCTGGTCTACTACTTACAAAATCTCTTTCTTTCTCTGCCGGCTCGTACCCGCCTAAGGCTGGCCGCTGCATTTGCGCGTGAGCTCGCTCTGGCCTGCCCATCGGCGCCTGTGCTACAGACGGAGGCGCGCTATGCGTTTTCTCCTGCCTCAGCGCTGCCACTGCCTTATTAATCTCGCGCATGAACGACAGCATGCTGGCCTGCATCGTCTCTCGAATGGCCTCTACTTCTGACGACAACGATGCGCGATACGTCTCGTGGGCCTGTGCTAATGCTACGTTGATCGCCGACCGAATTTCGCTTGGCAGCGCAGACTCGGCTCTGCCACCCTGCTCTTCACCGCCATAGTCATGCGCGCGTGCGCCGGCTGTTGCTCCGGAACTGTTCGGCAATTCGTCCCCAAATCCTCGGAACGCTGCCTCGCTTACACTCGGCGGCGATGCGTCATCATGGAGTGCTTCTGCTGGCTTGCCCGCCTCACTCAATCCTACGTGAGGAGGAGAGTCCAAGTGAACCAATGGCCTATTTCTACTAAACTCCTGACTCCGCCTGACCTTCCGGGTAACATTCGGGTCAAGATTCATTTCTCAGTACCTTGTTAATCCAAACCCAAAAAAAAACAGTGCTAGTACTAAGGCTTAATGCTAAAAATTCTTCTAAACCCAACAATAAACGAATAAATAAACCGACCGGTGTACGCGTATGTGTCTCTAAATGGGCAGCGGGGATAATATACTCCCACCGCTATATACACACTATATACCCCCAACACCAGCTTACCTACATAAAATAATTAAATTTACCAGTATATGCAAATACAAAAAGGAAAACCACAAATAACAAAGAAATTGGTAATAAGTGAATGCAAAAAACGTAAATATACTCCACACGCAAAAACGTCCAATAAATAAATAAATCGTGGATATACGATATTTGTACGCCTCCGGCAAAACCAAAAAAAACTTAGACTAAATAAATATATAAGTGCCACACGCAAATAAATAAGTAGAATAAATAAATAAGAATAAATAAATACACCCATAAAAAAACTGAACAAACAAAAAAAATAATCCTAAGCGAAAATATTACTCCAAAAAAAAAAAAAACAAACTAACGATAAGTTGAACTTCAAATTCCCGCCCTATGTACAGACCCGCTAACCTGTGCCAAAAAAAACCCTATCGATACTTATTAATATCGATGGTTCAGCCCAGGAACAGCTGTGCTAGGCCGGGACCATTCACAATGGACTCCCTGTCTATTGACAACTTATTTGCTGCTACGCAAATAAATAAATAAAAGGTAATTAATACACTAACTGACCATAAGACCAATAAAAACAGATTCTCACAATTACAGACTCAATAACCAGACATGTAAGGGTGAGATGGGGATCCTCAGTATGACGCTGCACCACGGCACGCTGTCACTGCAGAAGGTAAACAACCAAAACAAACATATATATATCGCACGCTTTACACCACCCAATTTCTTCCAGGCGCCGACTAAAACTCAAATCCTGCTCGGGCTATGGCGAATTGCTGCTCCTATGCTCTGCTACGTAGGGCAACGATGCTCCTTCCGCTTGGGACTGGACATGGACCTACTACGCAACCATACATAAGAAATACCAAATAACCACAAAAAAAAGGTAACTAACACAAAAAAAAAACAAGGCAACTAGACTATTCTTTACTTAACACCTAACAGACATTCCTCTCGATCTTTTCAGCCTCAGAACACCCTGTAGGGCAACAATGAGTGGGCACCAAGACCCCTCACGGACCTGCCCCTTCGCTGCACCTACTCTGCTGGTTACCCCCCTACACCGCGCTGTAAGAAGGATGCACCTGCGGCAACGATGGGCTGAGCCCTAGTGAAGCTCACCCACGGACCTGGCAGTTGCACCGTTTCCCGCCGGCTCAGGGGCCGCCAGCAGCTATTGTTGTTGAAAGCTACATTAAATAAAGAAAACAAATCAACAAAAAAAACAAACAACAAGACTCTGGCTTTTAACTTGCTTCAAACTGGGGCAACATTTGCTAAAATGTAGACCCAGGTGTATTTATATTGGGCGCCATCTTGTTAGGTCCGCCTTTGCCAGTGCATCCCCTGTCGTTACGCCGGCTAGCCATCGGCTCAGGGTCAGATTCGACCGCGACAGGGGTGCGGCAGACCAACAATGAATTTATATTTTTTTTCAAACACACCTACTCATATTGTCGGCTGAGGGAATTTGGGTGGAGTTGTGGCTACTTTGGTGTCATGTAGCCGCGTGGCCCTCCCTACCTTGAGTCGGTTTTGGCATTTTGTTGCCGGCTCCCTTCAACATGCTTGGTTTGGTTTTTTCTCCTGCTCCGGGACTTTTATCACCCCATCTCACCCCATAAATGGACTCTACTCCAGATTCATGTGCAAATTTTAAATTTTATTACAATAAAAATAAACTTTAATACTTAAGCCATTGGCTATTTGTGCCTATTTTACTTATTTGAATTTGTAACCTCTTTCTACCTATACTCGAGTATGTAGTTATGAGGGATATTATTAACAGGAATACACATTACAAACTCCTTTACTTATATTAAATTTTATACATTTTTTTTTCCTTTTTTTTTTTTTTTTGTTTTTCTTTCTTAAGTATACATTTGAATTTTTGTTTACAATATGGTTACTTGTTTGGTGTTGTGTTTCTGTTTAATGTTTTATATTATGTTGTGATTGTTTGGGCTATGTGTGTAACAGAAAATTGTTAATTGTTTTGTGTGTTGTATTGTTATGTGACTTGTATATGAATGGGTGTGTATTTTGAATTTTGGCTATGGCATACATGTGTATTTTTCTTTTGGTGTAGTGTATTTGAGTTTGTTGTATATAAATGGACTATGTAGGGGTGGGCTTTATATAATTATGTGTATGTGTTTAAATTGGGCTATGAAAATGACGGATGTGTGCGTGTGGGCTGTATATAAATTTTGTGTATGTGTTTAAATTGGGCTATGAAAATGACGGATGTGTGCGTGTGGGCTGTATATAAATTTTGTGTATGTGTTTAAATTGGGCTATGAAAATGACGGATGTGTGCGTGTGGGCTGTATATAAATTTTGTGTATGTGTTTAAATTGGGCTATGAAAATGACGGATGTGTGCGTGTGGGCTGTATATAAATTTTGTGTATGTGTTTAAAAAGAATATGCATATGTGTATAGATATATGTAAGTTGGTAGTCGTAGGGGTACTTAGCCCGAGTCCAAACGAGCACCGCTGGCTGTAATCAAATTAAAGCTGAGGCCCCATGAAGAATGATGCGTCGCCGGCCGGTGTTGGCGCTGTCGTCTGTCGTGGCTACAATGAAGCCCTCCTGCATCCAAGCTACGCTCGTTCACCAAACCGCCCACAGCCCAATTTTCAGGCCCCCCCGTCGCTTCGGTTGCCGATCGCCTACCATGCGTAATAATATATTATTTCCTGGCATAGCTCTTTTCCGACTGACTTACCTCAGCCTAGATGTTCCCAAAGATATACTTCCTCGTCCTCTCCTTGTCCTCCAGCTATTCCTACGTTCTAAATCTTCCACTTTGCTTCCTTTTCTTCTTTCTTTCCCTGTGTGCGTTCCAACTACCACGTGCACGTCCCTTTGTCACTTGCCAAAACTGTGCCTTTGCCCTTGTCGGAAACTACTACTTGTCATTCCCAAGGAATTGCTACTTTACCCACTTTGCAACCCTCCTAATTGGTAGCACTGGTCCTCACCCCTCACGCACGAGTACTTGTTATCGGCCCGCTCCAGCTGTCAATCGCGCGAGTTGCCAATCCTTTTGTCCGACGACATTTGTGGTTTCCCAATACTGCCGCGCCGCACATAACAATTTATTTTTGGTGTGTTTTTATACCCTGTACCCAAAGGGTAAAAGGGTATAGTAGTTTTGTGTGTATGTATATTTAACATACATAAGGGGGCGTGGCAGACCCCACAAAGTATATATATTCTTGATCAGGATGACAAGGCGAGTCGATATAGCCATGTCCGCCCGTCTGTATGAACGCAAGGATCTCAGGAAGTACAAGAGCAAGAATAACCAAACTCTGTATCCAGATTCTCCTAAATCCAAGGACGAGTTTATGTTTTTTTTTCTGATGACTTATTATACTCTGTACATGAAATGTACAAGAGTATATTAGGTTTGCGGGAGCTGAAAAATGTAACAGGCAGAAGGAGGCGTGGCAGACCCCACAAAGTATATATATTCTTGATCAGCATGACGAGACGAGTCGATCTAGCCCTGTCTGTCTGTCTGTCCGTCTGTCCGTCCGTATGAACACCTGGATCTCAGAGACTATAAGAGATAGAGACACCAAATTTTGCACAAAGATGCGTTATGTGTGTATTCTATACGAGTTTGTTTTATTTTTTTGATTTTCCCCCCCACTTCCCCCCTATGGGGGTTTTCCCGATTTTCCATTCGTATAATCGCCTATATCTCGGAGACTATAAGACCTAGGAACACCAAATTTTAGTCCCAGATGCCTTATGTGAATACGCAGAAAATGTATGTTTTGGAATTCCCCTCCCTTTCCCCTCTACCCCGCAAATCGTAACTCCCGTAATTCTTGGAATTTCGAACTAAAATTTTGGAAATACCCCCAGTTAGTTATTATGTGTCCGTATGCCAAATTTCATTATGATAGACCGATTTAACAAGAAGTTATAGCCATAAATATATTTGCTGATGCAGCGCTGCTGCAGCGCTGCCCGCGGCTGTTGTTGATGTTGGTGTTTGGTTGACTGCGAAAATGCTTACACAGACACGAATTGATGCGCATAGGCATACATACACTCACACAGACGCAATTGCTATGTAAATGTGCAATTATACACCCTTTACGTGAGTTCGAATACCGAGAGAGGTAAAATCGATCAAATTTTTTTTTTTATTTTCTTAATTTTTTTATTTTCTATAATTATTGTAAACATATGTACAGAGTATTTTAAAGTCGGGACACCCGACTTTAGCTTTTTTACTTGTTTTTTTTACTGCATACAAGCACGCATAGACGCGATTCAGATGTAAATCTATGCTGTTGAAATTGTACATAAACACTTATGTCTGTATGCAAGTGTTAAATATTTTATATTTAATTTAATTATTTAATTACATTTTTTAATTTTTTTTTAGCATTCCTTTCTTGTTTTTTTTTTTAATTTTCATTTTTTGTACTATCGAGGTTGCTCGACTGTAAAGAATGTGGAAAAATCCCTAATAGCGGGGGAGTTTGGGTGCAAAAAAAGAAATGAACAAACTTGATCTATCTGGGCCTTAGACAGGGCTTACAAAATATACCAATATAAACTTACCGAGAGGATTTTGTTCAAAATATATTTTTAGTTTATAGTTACTGTTTTATGAATCTGTTATTCGTAACTTTATGTACATTAATAGCAGTCAAGATCTTCGTATAAAATAATACAATGACAATTAATTTAAAAACATTTTGTTTATAACGTTATTGTTACCAATACAACAGTATTAGCCAATTTAATATAAAAAAAGATATTCGGAATTTAATTAGAAGCTTATGCCTAGGGGCGATCTGGAATAGCTTTTACAAAGTAAGTTTATTAGTAAAGCTAAGTAAACTACAAAATAAAAAACACAAACAAAGACGATGCAACACTGCGACAACCATTAAGGTCAGCTGGTGTTATTAATAATGTTCAAAGATGATGTAGTGACAGCTTAGGTTTTATTAAAAGGTAATTACGAGTTAATAGTGATTAGGGACTTATGTGGAATAAAATTACTTATAAATAATTCTAATAAAAAGGTAATACATACAATTAGCGTCATTTTTATCTTTATCACCATTTTCACTATTAAGTGCAGCCATTAATAATTGTGAGACTTGTGTTATTTCATCATAAGTTGCATTGACTCTATAAATATTTGTATGAATATCTTTGTAGTGACCCATAAACCCTGCTAGGCGGTCAATTTGAGAATCTGCGACACTTAACAATGAAGTATATGTTCCTAAATGTTTACGCAACATAGTGCCTCTTAATGCTTGTGGGTTAGAATCACCGCATTCTTTAGCAAATTTTTTTAATACGGGACATGCTCTTATGTATTCCTTTGCGGAATCTGCAGCGCAGAACACATATTTTTTATTTTTAATTCCAGTTTTTTTTTGCGATTGTCCAGTATGGTATCAATGCAAACATGGTCGAATGGCGTTAAAAGAACTGATACAGTTCTGCCAAGTTTACCTCGAATTGTTAGCCTTGTGTACTGCTTTGCAATTTCTTGTGTTTTTTTTGTTAGTTTATTGAAATTATCTTTATCCACCTTTTCATTTATGGCTTGCGCACTTTTATAATTATCCACAGTTAATCTTTCAAATTCACCAACCCACCGACGGTTGAAAATGAGCAAATTTACTAAAGTGCTTTTCACCAGCACAGACCAAGTTTCAACATCGAAGTTATTTTTTAAGAACTTTACAGCTTCTGTAGGCTTTCCTTTGACATTTTCGAAGAGTGTTTTAATGACTTCGTTAGTAGGAAGAATAATTTTAGCAGAGCGGCTTTTGGTAAATTGATCTTCAACAGCTTATTTGTTGATATTTATAAATATGTCGTGCTCTCATAACTTTATAAAATCGTTGACAGATTGTCGTTTTTCCTGAGTTTCCTCTTTAACGTGTTCCGAATTTCAAACGACATAGATTCATTATCCCATTGCTACGACCACGCTTCTTCTCTTGGGCAACGCCGGCTGGCTCATCGGAACTCCAATCAGGGTGTGGGTCCATCCCAATGCCCGCGTGAGTCGAACAAATACCAATACAAACTGCAAAAGAACGAAACTACAATGCGACAAAAAAAAAACTCCTCCGGCAGTTTCTGTGGACGTCGATGTTTCTGCCCAAGCGCTCCCGCCCATCCTGTAGCCAGCACAGTTTGTGGCTACCCACTATGGAGCTACGTACTCCTTATTTTGGCCCGGTCGATGAGTTAATCCCCCCCCCCAATGTGATATGTATATGTATATATATATAAGTGTTGTGATATGTGTATAAATGTTAGGACATGTATGTAAATGTTGTGTTATTTATGTATATATATATATAAACGTTGCGAAATGTGCGTATAAATGTTGTGATATGTATATGAATGTTGTGCTATGAATGTATATATAAATGTTGCACGGTGTATATAAATGTTATGACATGTATGTAAATGTTGTGGTATTTATGTATATATATAAACGTTGCGAAATGTGCGTATAATGTTGTGATATGTATATGAATGTTGTGCTATATGTGATATTTAAGTATGTACAGATTCAACATGGGCATGTACACAAGGACCGGAACTCATATAAGCCAACAGAAGTGGAACGAAAGCTCGAGACAAATCGTAGGCCTACACGACAGTTAAGCTATGGGCGCAATTCACCTTCCCCCCTAAGAGCTCTTACGGGTCAGGGGCACTCCTATTGATTACCATTTATGGCCTGACATTCACTATTTTACTCGTTTTCCTTCTTTTTCCATTAGCCACACGAGTCGACACTGATCTCTATGCTTCCATGTACATGCGATTGCTTTGTATAAAATTCCACTATTCACACTGAATACTCGTAAGTGTACATACATACATATAAAGATTTATACGCCCTATGTATACGCAAACGATTATTTTATTTAAAATTTCAGTCTTAAAGGAACAACACTTTCTCATCGGCACTACAATTGATGACGGCCAGCCTAACACCTCTACTCTGCTACAACGATGGGGCAAGAACTCAGCTGCTGAGGCGGCGCAGCGTGGGCGCCGCTTGCACCACGGGACTCGTATTGGAAAGGACTCACTCAGTCGTTCTTCCTCTTCATAACGCCTCCAACGCCGACGCTGCTGTCAAATCTGCCGGTCGGTGGGGTTGCGCTGTATAGGCCGCTTACTGGCTACCGCTGACGATGATGATTGACGGGATACTGCTGGAGATGATGCGATGATGCGGACGGTCAATGCAGTCTCAACGTGCGTTGAAATGGTGGTCGGCGAGACGATGTGGCATGTGATGGGGGCTACAAAATGCGTGGATGGTTTATACGGCCAGAGTTAATCAAGAGACCCAGCGGCCATTCATCTGCTGCTGGGTCTACAACTTCTGTAGACGGATATAATGTATCAGTAAATGTTCATTCTTTCCACAACTACACGCCTTGCTCTCTAACCAATTTGCAGGTTAAACAGAACAAAAAAAAAAAAAGACAGCAGAGTCCCACTGCACAACCGCACTCTTCCAATATCCTCAGCAAAATGTCGATTACCGCGTCGGCTCCATTCCCTGTACCGCGTGATAATTCCCAATCCTTTTTACGTCCGTTTATCCTTTCCATTTTTGCCGCCTTTTCATACTTCTACGCCAAACAACCATGCCCTGCGTCCGCAACAGCTGACACTGTCACTTGCCGGTCCCGCAAGGTGGCGCTGGTAACCGGTTGAGGCGACCCATGTATGCCGGCATTGCCAGAAACTGGGGCCGATAATTAGCCGATGCAACACCAACGCAAAGGTGCGAATGACGCCATCCGGAATGCTGCAACCTTTGCGCGCATCATTTCCGCCGTCGCTCGACTTCGGCTGTCGATCCTTCCGACGCGCCCAACGTAGGCCACACCCACTCTTCGCTCGCGCTTAGGAGCGCAAATCTCATCTACGCAGCTTTTAGCGATGCCAGTTTCACGTGGAGGAATAACCGCTGGTGCCAGCTCGAAAATTCGCCAGAAATCGACTCCCAAGTAACTAGGTTGCTCCAAATACGGGCACACATAGAATGTTATTTCTCTAATCATACCTTTATACTCCACAGACACCCGGATGCGTCCAATAATGGACCGGTGTTCACCCGATGCTGTCCGCACTTGTGAGGCATACTTCTGCACGTGTAAATCCAGCAACTGCAGCAATTCCCGACTATCTTTACCAAGAATGCTCACCGACGCGCCGGTATCCAGCAGACCTCGTATCTGGCGGCCTTTCACCTTGACTTCGGCAAATACCCTAGCATCCTTACTCGCCCCACGCTGAACTGCTTCCGCGACTTGTCGCTTCGTTTGACGCCTCTTCTTAAACCGCGTCCTCGCCTTCACAACGCGGGTGGTAAGCATCCGCATTCCGGTGACCTGGTGCTGATGAAATATCCTGTTTCGCGCCTCTAGGTAAGCTCGCATCCGCTCCACCATCGGCAAACCCCTAATACTACCCTTATACCTAGGATTAATATTTTCTTCGCTCTGTTCTAGGCTCGACCTCCGGCCGGTGGTGTGGGCACAGCTGCCGAGCGCGATTCGCCCACCGGTACCGCACTCTACCGCCCGTTTCCCGTACAGCTCGGACACTGCGGACTATACGTGTCTGGTCGTTCACAGCGGTAACAAAATATACGCCGCTCTCGCGCCATGCAATCGCGGAAACCATGCCCCGCTTGGCCACAGTTCCAGCAATTTAGCTGCAGCTGCACACGCCTGGTGACTCGCGCCTCTTCTACGGCTACGTCGTCTGCTGCATCAGGCCCTCCAAAATTGGCCTCCAACTCGTCCACGGGCCTGGTTCGCCCACTGGGACCAGCTCTAAAACCACTGCGGTATGCAGGCGTTCCATCCTGCCGCTCCTTCGTTGCCTCCACCTCCACGCACTCGTCACTCAGATGGTCCACGCTATAAACTCGAAGTGCGTAAACATACCGCGCCACTTCGACTTTCAGCCCCTTTTTGATTATTTTTACCATTTCGGCTTCGGCTGGCGGTGATTGCAACCGTGATGCCAGCTTCCTCATGGCGTGGAAGAAGTCCTCGATGCTTTCTGTGGGCCTTTGTCGCCTCTCGCGCAACTCCTGCATCCGCTGGAACTCATCGGCGGCGCCTCTAAACCGAGCGATCAGGCTACGCTTGAATTCCTGCCAGCTATCGGCCCTGTGGTCACGCACATATTGCCAGTACCACTCTCTCGCGTTGCCGCTCACCAATAGATGGAAATTATTCAAAACTTCAGGCCAGGAACATCTGCACTGCCGCTGTAAGAACTCCACACGGAACACGAAATCCTCCACAGCCATTTTATGTCTGTCGCCATCAAACGATAGGCCCCATTTTTCAACTCGGCCCCAAGACGACCTTTCGTTCCCTTGAACGTATGGTGGGGGTGGATCAGCCTGCCGCGCATCATCGTGGCCCCGGAAATCTACGCGCCTTGGCCGCTGAGCGCTCCCCGGATTTCGCCAGTTCCTCGCAGCCGCTTCGCTCCTGCCGTCCATGCTGCTCGACGTGTTGTCGCTTTGCCGCCTATACTCTCGGCTCGAGCCGTCGTGTATTTGGGCCCTGCTTGCGCTCTGCCTTGGCTCAGACCTTTTCGGGACTGCTCCTCTGCTGCCATAATCAGACACCTGCTGCTCGGCGCGCAATTCAGGTACGTAGTCCACGCCTGTTCTGACCGGTAGCAATGCCTCGTTAACAGCTCGCATTAATTCCAGAAAGCCTTTTCGAATCTCCTCCTGCAACACCTGGTTTACTCCGTCCACCTGCGCATGCCGATAGGTTTGGTTGGCCTGTGCGATGGCAACATTTACCGCTGACGCCACTTCGCTATCGACGCGCCCCGGTGTGCCATCACGTCGCTCCTCTTGCCTCGAATGCTGTCTGGGCGGTGTTCGCAGCAGACTGCCAGACCGCGCCGCCACATCACCCGCTTTCAAGCCTTCATCGAGCTCTACCAGCCCACCTTCTCGAGCTGCCTGCGCCCTCGTATTATACGAGCGCCCTTCGCGCTGCGTGTCCTGCTCCATTTTATATTATTTATTACCTGTATAATTTCTATATTTATTATCTGTATTATATTTCGCAAAACTAACCGCTGCGGTCAAATTTTGTGTACCAAGAACAACGTATATTTTTATATTCCAAAAAAAAAAAACTAAAATGATATTTGTATATAATTGTACACAACGACCAAAAGTAAATTATGCGAAAGAAAATATATATATGCTGTATGCGAAATAAATATTTAAATAAGACGATGGAACAAAAATTATAAATAATAAAATATATAAAAATGACAAAATTTGCACTATACACAACAAAAAATATATATGTATATACGCATAAAAATGTACCTGCACTAAACCAATAAACTCCCCAAAATGTACACAGCACAAAAAAGAAATGCTATCTTCCTTTCTATTTCAGCTTACAAACAAAAACATCAAAAAAAGGTTGTACACCGCCAAAAAAATTGCAATCAAACACGATATCAAAAAAAAAAAAAAACTCTCACGTTTGACTAATTCAATGAGGGGAGGAAATTCATCATTTATCCGACCGGAACCACCAGTTGCTCCTTTCTGCGCTTTACATACTTTGCCAGATTCATCTTTTATTTATGTATCGCGAGATCTTTATTCACTGTTCCATTCATCCTCATCTGGATGGATGACAGTGAAGAGATCTCACCTTCCTACATGCCTCTTTGGATACAAATTTATCCTAATCTGCCCTAAACCTTATCCTCCGTGCCATTGCCAGTGCATCGCAGGTGACAACTTATGTCGCCTGGGCCACTGAAACAACTAAAAGCCTCCCGGGCACACGGACCACAATGCCAACGCAGACAATGACAAATAAGCCAAGTGGCACACTCAAAAACACCAATGCGACTAATGTTCAAACATCAAAAATTGTTACGACCACGCTTCTTCTCTTGGGCAACGCCGGCTGGCTCATCGGAACTCCAATCAGGGTGTGGGTCCATCCCAATGCCCGCGTGAGTCGAACAAATACCAATACAAACTGCAAAAGAACGAAACTACAATGCGACAAAAAAAAACTCCTCCGGCAGTTTCTGTGGACGTCGATGTTTCTGCCCAAGCGCTCCCGCCCATCCTGTAGCCAGCACAGTTTGTGGCTACCCACTATGGAGCTACGTACTCCTTATTTTGGCCCGGTCGGTGAGTTAATCCACACATAGCGCGCCTCCGTCTGTAGCACATGCGCCGGTGGGTAGGCCAGAGCGAGCTCACGCGCAAATACAGCGGTCAGCCATAGGCGGGTACGAGCAGGCAGAGAAGGAAAGAGAGTTTGTAAGCAGTAGACCAGTAGCTGCAGCACCCACTCACCTGTTCGTCGACAACCGAATTTTAGAGGCAGAACAGCGGCCACATGTTGAGCAGCGGCAGTCCTCAGCCGATCCGTGGATGCGCGATTTGGGCCCTGACGTGCACAGGCCATTAAGGCGAACCACGATGGGCGATTCCCGGCCAGACGTCGTCCACATCAGGAAGTGGGGCCTTGTGTTTGATGGCGAAACCAAAGGAATGCCGGTGGCGGAGTTTATATTCCGCTTGGAGCATTTGCAGTCCTTGTATCAGGTGCCCTGGGCCGACGTGTTGCGAGACTTCCACTGCCTGGTGAACGGAAGAGCGAAAGATTGGTATTGGATGTACATACGTACCTCGGGCGTGCCGGACTGGCCGAATCTCCGGTATGGGCTGCAGCAGCAATTCCATACTCGAAGATCGGAGTTTGAACGAGAGCAGGAGCTGAGGGAGCGGAAGCAGCGGCATGGCGAGAGCATTGAGGAGTATATTCAGGCGATGTTGGTGTTGCGTTCTCGGTTGGTGTGTCCATTTTCGGATTATGACCTTATTAAGGTGATAAAGGCAAACATTAAAGACACCGTGTCTAGGGTCATCTATCCGATGAATATCACGAATCTGCAGAAGCTGAGAGAGGAGTGCCAAGACGCCGAAAAGATGCTGGCAACACGTTGGGCGCGGCCCTCAGCTACTACCAACTACGGGCAGCAGCGAGAGCAGCATCGAGTACACGAGCTAGACGTGGTAGCAGAAAGTCCAGAAGGCAGCCAACTGGAGCATTTGGAGGCGGTATATAGGCCACATGAAACTGGTGGGAGCCGCTCGACTCTCAAGTGTTGGAATTGTGCCCAACCAGGGCATACATATTTCGATTGCGAGTCCGCGGTGCGCAATATGTTTTGCTTCAAATGCGGACAACCAGGCATAGTGCTGCCAAGATGCCCGAAATGCCGTCCGGGAAACTCGGAGAGGAGTCCGACGCAGCCGGAGGAGTCGCACTCTCGGTAGACGATAAAACGCGTACCTCCGATGAAACAGTAGTTAAGTTAGGAATTAGTAACGATAAGGATAGTACCGTTAGCCATATTTACTCACAGATTTATAAAGTCAACCAAGCAGTCCCACCGAAGAAAGTATGGTCGCAGCGGGAACCCTTGGAGCAGCGTCAGCGCGACTATGAAGTAGCCAGGAACCGCATATTTGGTAGCCAACACGTACTGGATGCGAGAGGGGCGTCGAAGACATCATTGCGGGCGCGTAGGAGACACCGCGAACGCCGACAGAAACGTCAAGCGGTGTGTGCAGCGGTGAATTCTGCATGTCGTGCCGACAGCCGCCCATATGCGACGGTATCGATTGGAGGCAGGGAATTTACCGGTCTGTTGGATACCGGGGCGTCGGTGAGCTTGCTGGGAAGTGGTGCCATAGAGTCGGTCCGAAAACTAGGTTTGGTGGTGCGTGAAAACAAATCCGCGGTAAGGACGGCCGGCGGCGCGCCACACTGCATTATTGGCAGCGTGATGGCGCGCGTTAGTTATAACGGAACGGAGTCGGACATGGTATTCCACGTTTGCCCGTCGTTATGCCAAACGCTTTATCTGGGCGTGGATTTTTGGAGCAGGTTCGGTTTGGCTCCGAATGTGATCCCGGCTGGAGACAAAGGACAGCACGTGGCTGAGTTGGACGAGGAGCGTTTAGGGAAGAGTACACCAACGGAGCCGCACGATTTAGAGGCATGGCAACAGGAGGAGTTACAGCGAGTCGTGGCCCAATTCAGATTCTTCGAGGAGCACGGTCTGGGTAGGACGCCAGTGGAGCAGCACCACATTCAGTTGACGGAGGGGGCACTGCCAGTGAAAGAGCGTTTTTATCCCGTGTCACCGGCAGTGCAGACGCTATTGTTTGCAGAAATCGACGAGATGCTTCGGCTAGGGGTGATCGAGCCAAGTGAGAGTCCATGGAGCAACCGAGTGACTTTGGTGAGGAAGCCTGGAAAGAACCGGTTGTGCTTAGACGCGAGAAAGCTAAATCAGCTCACGGTGAAGGACGCTTACCCACTCCAGAGCATTGAGTCGATTTTGAACCGAGTGGAGGATACCGTTTACATCAGCAGCCTGGATTTAAAGCATGCTTTTTGGCAGATCGAGCTGGATCAGGAAAACCGGCAGTACACCGCGTTTACGGTACCAGGAAGGCCACTGTACCAATTTAAGGCCATGCCGTTTGGGCTGTGCAATGCGGCGCAGCGCCTTTGCCGTGTGATGGATAAGGTGATTCCCCAGCGTTTGAGAAGCCATGTATTCGTCTACCTTGACGACCTTCTCATAATATCCAGAACATTTGAGGATCATTGCAAGGTGCTGTTGGACGTGGCGGGTGCCTTGAGAGTAGCCAACTTGACGATTTCCTTAAAAAAATTCTAGTTCTGCTACAGGTACTTGAAGTATTTGGGGTTTGTGGTTGGCGATGGTGCGTTGCGGACTGACCCGGAGAAAGTCGAGGCGATTCGGGCGATTTCCTTGCCGACCAGCGCGAAGCAGCTCCGCCGATTCTTGGGGACCGCGGGCTGGTATAGGCGTTTCATACGGAATTTTTCCACGCTTTCCGCGCCGTTAACGGACTGCCTGAAAGGGAAGGGAAAGTTCCAGTTATCGGGCGAAGCGGTTGCGGCATTTCAGGAGTTGAAAGGGGCACTCACCTGCGCGCCAGTGTTGGTGCATCCAGACTTTCGGAAGCCGTTCGTGAACCAATGTGACGCGAGGCAAGCGGGCATAGGAGCGGTTTTGTTCCAACTCGATGCAGACGGGGCCGAAAGGCCGATAGCTTTTTTTTCAGCGAAGCTTCGGGGCGCTCAGCTGAACTATAGTGTCACCGAGAAGGAATGCCTGGCTGCAGTAAAAGCGGTCGAAAGATTCCGACCGTACGTTGAGTTGATGCCGTTTAAGGTGGTGACTGATCACGCCAGCCTGCGGTGGCTGATGTCATTGAAGGAGTTGGACGGTCGATTAGCGCGGTGGTCGTTGGCCCTGCAGAGGTTCGACTTTAATATTGAGCATCGGAAAGGCAAGGAAAATATTGTAGCCGATACCCTCTCACGGCCTTTCGAACTGGAGGAAGTTGTTTTTTTTGATTTCGAGACAACCGAGTTCGAAGGTGCGGAGTATACCGAGCGGCTGAAGCAAGTGCGGGAAAACGCGGAGCTATTTCCGGATTTGCGCGTGGAGGATGGGCTGTTGTATAAGCGGGCGCAGTTCACGCGGCCCGAGCGAGAGGAATTTTCCTGGAAGCTCTGGGTACCGCGTTCTGTGTCCGCAGTCCTTATACAGCAGGCCCATGAGAGCGACGCGGCCATGCATGGGGGCATGAAGAGGACCATAGAACGGCTCCGGCAGTTCTTCTTCTGGCCCGGGATGGTGGCACAGGTGAAGAGGTACGTGGCCGGTTGCGAGACGTGCAAAGCGACAAAACACAGCACGCAATTAGCGAGGCCGGTGATGACCTATGCAGAGGCTATATCTAGACTTTCTGGGGCCGTATCCGAGATCCAGGAGAGGGAATACCACCATCCTGGTAATTCTAGACCATATGTCCAAATTCGTGTGGTTGCGAGCGATGCCAAAAGCAACAGCGGCGGCAGTGGTCCGGTTTCTGCAGAAGGAGGTGTTTTCTGCATTTGGAGTCCCGGAAACCGTCCATACCGACAACGGGAAGCAATTTGTGCCCAGCCAGCTTACGGGGTTCCTGCAGGGGCTGAGCATCACCCACGTACGCACGGCGAACTATGCCCCACAGGCCAATGTGGCGGAACGCGTGAACCAGACGGTGCTAGCGGCCATCAGGACGTATGTACAGGGCGACCACACGAAGTGGGACGAGAAGCTCTCGGATGTGCAGTGTGCAGCACGTAGTGCCATCCATAGCAGCATTGGCACGTCCCCGTACTTCGTTTTGTTTGGAAAGCACATGTTCACCAGCGAGAAGGACTACAAGCTGGCACGCAAGTTGGGAGCACTGGAGGATACAGAATTGCGCATGTTGCCCAGAGCGGATCAGCAGAAGGCAGTGCGGGATGAGGTACAGCAGAGTGTCCACCTAGCGTATGAAAAGGCGAAACGGCAGTACGATAAGCGTGCGAGGATGGTTGCGTACGTACCTGACCAAGAGATTTACAGGCGAAACTTTGTCCTCAGTCGTTTTAAGGACAACGTGAACGCGAAGCTGTGCCACAAGTATGTGAAATGCCGTGTCCGGAGCAGCGTGGGCAACAGCCTGTACGAATTGGAGGACATGCACGGGCGTCGGCTGGGAGTCTTCCACGCCAAAGATTTGAAGCAATAGCAAAGGCCCGGCTTTGTTCGTCGGTAGACCGAGAGACCCATCTCAGGGTGTGGGCGTTGGCCTACGTTGGGCAGAAGAGGAACCGCGGCACTTTCCACTCCCGTTTCTTTCGTTTGACACCAAAATAAAACCGGAGTGTGGTGTTATGTGCGACGCGGCAGTATTGGCAAACCACAAATGTCGTCGGACAAAAGGAGTGGCAACTCGCGCGATTGACAGCTGGCGCGGGCCGATACCGAGTACTCGTGCGTGAGGTGCGAGGACCAGTGCTACCAATTAGGAGGGTTGCAAAGTGGGGAAAGTAGCATCGGGGAGAAGGGAAATTATCGGTTCCATGAAGAGTGGCCGGCCGTGCCCTTTGTCAAGGGCAGAAGGAAAGCGAAAGTGAAGGAAGTGACAGGCAGAAAATTTTCAGGCGCAGAAAAGTGTGGAAGTGACCGAAAATATATACATCAGTGGTGCAAATTGGAGATCCAGGAAAGGGGAAAAGGAGAGTTTAGACCCAGGTTGTCCACGCAGAGGAAAAGGAGCAGAGCGCAAAGACAGACGAGGTAAGGGGCACAGAAAATGAACCAGGCGCAAGGGGGAATGAGAGTGGGGCAAGTCGCCAACGTTCGAAGAGGCAAGTCGCCAACGTTCTACGGGACAAGCCGCCAAAGCGGACAGGGTGTACCGGAGGAACACGTGCTGGAAGCGAGAGACTGATTCTGGGCTAAGTACCCCCCTTTAGAATCTAAGTTTATATGAATACTCCCACTGGGACAATTTAAAATTATATACACCACATACTCATACCATTCGAGCAAACCATAATTATATACAACCATACGCACATAATCCATTTAATATAAAGCCCATAATTATATAAAGCCCACCGCTCCATAGTCCATTTATATACAACAAACTCCAATATACAACACCAAAAGAAAATACACATGTATGCCATGGACAAAATTCAAAATACACACCCATTCATATACAAGTCACATAACAATACAATACAACACACAAAACAATTAACAATTTTCTGTTACACACATAGCCCAAACGATCACAACATAATATAAAACATTAAACAGAGACACAACACCAAACAAGTAACCATATTGTAAACAAAAATTCAAATGTATACTTAAAAAAAAAAAGAAAAAAAGAAAAAAAAGGTAAAAGAAAACGTATAAAATTTAATATAAGTAAAGGAGTTTGTAATCTGTATTGGAGCGGCGCAGTTTTTTTTGTTTCTCTCCTTTTAATAATATCCGTCATAACTACATACTCGAGTATAGGTAGAAAGAGGTTACAAATTCAAATAAGTAAAATAGGCACAAATAGCCAACGAACTGCAGCGTCCCAAAATTCAATGGCTTAAGTATTAAAGTTTATTTTTATTGTAATAACCCGGGACCCGGCAACAAAATGCCGAAACCGGCTCAAGGTAGGGAGGGCCACGCGGCTACGTGACATCAAGGTAGCCACAACTCCACCCAAATTCCACAGACGTCCCTCAGCCGACATATGAGTAGGTGTGTTTAAAAAAAAATATAAATTCATTGTTGGTCTGCCGCACCCCTGTCGCGGTCGAATCTGACCCTGATCGTTGTAATATGTATGCAAGTGTGGTGATATGTATATATATATATATATATATATATATATATATATATATATATATATATATATATATATATATATATATATATATATATATATATATATATATATATATATATATATATATATATATATATATATATATATAAGTGTTGTGATATGTGTATAAATGTTATGACATGTATGTAAATGTTGTGTTATTTATGTATATATATATAAATAAACGTTGCGAAATGTGCGTATAAATGTTGTGATATGTATATGAATGTATATATAAATGTTGCACGGTGTATATAAATGTTATGACATGTATGTAAATGTTGCGGTATTTATGTATATATATAAACGTTGCGAAATGTGCGTATAATGTTATGATATGTATATGAATGTTGTGCTATGAATGTATATATAAATGTTGCACGGTGTACATAAATGTTATGACATGTATGTAAATGTTGCGGTATTTATGTATATATATAAACGTTGCGAAATGTGCGTATAATGTTGTGATATGTATATGAATGTTGTGCTATATGTGATATTTAAGTATGTACAGATTCAACATGGGCATGTACACAAGGACCGAAACTCATATAAGCCAACAGAAGTGGAACGAAAGCTCGAGACAAATCGTAGGCCTACACGACAGTTAAGCTATGGGCGCAATTCACCTTCCCCCCTAAGAGCTCTTACGGGTCAGGGGCACTCCTATTGATTACCATTTATGGCCTGACATTCACTATTTTACTCGTTTTCCTTCTTTTTCCATTAGCTACACGAGTCGACACTGATCTCTATGCTTCCATGTACATGCGATTGCTTTGTATAAAATTCCACTATTCACACTGAATACGCGTAAGTGTACATACATACATATAAAGATTTATACGCCCTATGTATACGCAAACGATTATTTTATTTAAAATTTCAGTCTTAAAGGAACAACACTTTCTCATCGGCACTACAATTGATGACGGCCAGCCTAACACCTCTACTCTGCTACAACGATGGGGCAAGAACTCAGCTGCTGAGGCGGCGCAGCGTGGGCGCCGCTTGCACCACGGGACTCGTATTGGAAAGGACTCACTCAGTCGTTCTTCCTCTTCATAACGCCTCCAACGCCGACGCTGCTGTCAAATCTGCCGGTCGGTGGGGTTGCGCTGTATAGGCCGCTTACTGGCTACCGCTGACGATGATGATTGACGGGATACTGCTGGAGATGATGCGATGATGCGGACGGTCAATGCAGTCTCAACGTGCGTTGAAATGGTGGTCGGCGAGACGATGTGGCATGTGATGGGGGCCACAAAATGCGTGGATGGTTTATACGGCCAGAGTTAATAAAGAGACCCAGCGGCCATTCATCTGCTGCTGGGTCTACAACTTCTGTAGACGGATATAATGTATCAGTAAATGTTCATTCTTTCCACAACTACACGCCTTGCTCTCTTACCAATTTGCAGGTTAAACAGAACAAAAAAAAAAAAAAGACAGCAGAGTCCCACTGCACAACCGCACTCTTCCAATATCCTCAGCAAAATGTCGATTACCGCGTCGGCTCCATTCCCTGTACCGCGTGATAATTCCCAATCCTTTTTACGTCCGTTTATCCTTTCCATTTTTGCCGCCTTTTCATACTTCTACGCCAAACAACCATGCCCTGCGTCCGCAACAGCTGACACTGTCACTTGCCGGTCCCGCAAGGTGGCGCTGGTAACCGGTTGAGGCGACCCATGTATGCCGGCGTTGCCAGAAACTGCGGCCGATAATTAGCCGATGCACCATATTGCAACTTTTCGTATACATTGGACAATTATATCCGTGTGTTTAGGAAGAATGGCATCCTCCAGTTCCTTTATTTCGTTTCAAGTCTCTTTAATACAAATTAGAAGACGACCCATATTCCTCATATTTTACCGTATCATTTCGTGTTGAAACTTTTCCCGCTTCTGACACTCCAAGTTTCCATATAAAACAATCAGTCGATCGTATAAAACAGTATCAGATATTTCATCATGAGTCATAACTTGGCGCCGTAAAATGTCATTAGGTTTTTTATGCATAAAACCTGTAAATGTTCGTCCATTTCGTATAGTATCGCGAGATCCTTTTTCATAGGATTTGTTTGAACAATTTCGTATATGATATCGAATTGTACATTTTGGGAAAAATCCGCGGCAAAATGTGGTAAAGTCTTTTGGTCTGACAGTAGAGCTCACTTTTTTTTGTCGGGGAACAATTAAAGTACCAGTGTTTAATGTTCTGCCGGTATTATGCAAAAAATCACCTTCTTTTCTTATTTTATCAATCATATGTTTACGTTCAGGACCATTTTTTGGGTATCTTAGGAAACTTTTTACCTCCTGCTCATTTTTATGTTTGCCCTCAAGATGACGAGCCAATTTTAACTGCGAAGTTTTGCAGAACTTTCAAAAATGTTGTTTGCATTTTTTTTTTGTAGCACATGGTATAATTAGATCTTTTAAATCATAAAGTGGAGTTTCAATAGTAGAAATAGATCTTTTGTTATTTATGGACGAGTCATTTACGTTTTCATTTGTAGATGGTTCAAAATTATCACTAGATTGCAATGTAGAGTCTGGCCAATTGGATCTAAGTTCATTAAGTTCGTCTGTAAAGCCGCTAACGAATCTTGAACTCTCACTTTGGAAAGTTCCAGCTAATTTGGTAGAATCTTAACTTAATACGAAAAAAATATAATGTGTTAATTAAAAATTAAACAAGAGAGAAAGCTAGTGTTGAGCAAGCAAAAAAAAAAAAAAAACTCGTATAGACTAGGGACTAGGAGTGTTTTCATCCCAAGTTTGGTTAATATACGCTCAGTCGTTTCCGAAATCCAGGCGTTCATCCAGACAGAAAGCCAGACGGACGGACATGTCTAGATCTATTTCTCTCGTCACTTTGCACAAACCTACTTGTAATATCCCTTTTTACCCTACGGTTACAGGGTATAAAAATACATAAATATACACCTGCCCCTTCATGATATATTTTGAAACTAAGCTTGCAATGCAATCCAGAACACATGATCGAATATTGCATTAAATAAACAAGAAAGGAATGCTAAAGTCGAGCAGGCTCAACTCTAAAATACCTTGTATTATAAATAGAAATTAAATTAATTTAATTAATTAATTGATTAATTTAATTAAATTAATGTAATTAATTAACGAACTTAATGTAATTAATTAACTAAATTAATATTATACAAATTAAATTAATTAAGTAAATTAAATATAAAATATTCCATACATGCATAGATACATTTACATCAGAATCGTGTTTATGCGTGTTTGTGTACTTGTACATATGTATGTATGTGTGCATTGGGCCTGGTTATATGGCTATAACTTTCTTTCTGATCAACTTATCATAATGAAACTTGGAATACGGATATATAATCACTAATGCTGATGCTTAATGTGACTACCAATTTTTTTTCCAAGAATTACGGGAGTTAAAGAAAATTGTTAATAGGGGGGAGTGGGGGGATGGATCAGAAAAAATGAGCAAACTCGTCCTTTCTCGGGCTCGGGAGAATCTAGATACCAAGATTGGTTATTCTAGCTCTTAGAGATCCTTTCAAATTAAACTAATAATAATTCAGTAGTGCAAATGGGCTACTTACTAAGTATATTCAAGTCTTGGTCTTCGTTTATAAATTCTTCCTGTATGTGTATGTATGTTTATGCTCGTATATTCGTGTCTGTGTAAGCATGTTCACAGTCAATGAAAGCAACAGCATCAACAACAGACGCGGGCAGCGCTTGAGCAGCGCTGCAGCAGCAAATATATTTATGGCTATAACTTCTTGTTGAATAATATAATTACTAACTGGGGGTATTTGCAAAATTTTAGTTCAAAATTCTAAGAATTACGGGAGTTAGAGAGAGGGGAGAGGGAGGGAAATTCCAAAATACACATTTTCTGCGTATTCACAAAAGGCATCTGGGACTAAAATTTGGTGTTCCTAGGTCTTATAGTCTCCGAGATATAGGCGATTATACGAATGGAAAATCGGGAAAACCCCCATAGGGGGGAAGTGGGGGGGAAAATCAAAAAATAAAACAAACTTGCACAGCGTACATACATAACGTATCTTTGTGAAAAGTTTGGTGTCTCTACCTCTTATAGTCTCTGAGATCCAGGTGTTCATACGGACAGACAGACAGGCAGAGCTAGATCGACTCGTCTCGTCATGCTGATCAAGAATATATGTACTTTGTGGGGTCTGCCACGCCTCCTTCTGCCTGTTACATTTTCAGCTCCCGCAAACCTAATTTACTCTTGTAAATTTTATGTACAGAGTATAAAAAGAGCGACCACAATTCTAAAGGTAAGTCGCGTAGTATTTCAACACTTCGAAACACCCTTAGAAAAAATGAGTTTAATTAAATGAGACCAACCGACAAACACTATTTTTCTGAAAAAATGAAACAATTTTTAATAAATAAATTAGTCTAACTCAAAAACTCAATTTGTAACAGTCTAGCGTACATAAATAATGGTAATTTCAAACTTACTGCTTCGGCGGTTGCGTTTGGGCGGGATGAATTCCTCATCATTATCACTGGTATTGTCATTGTCGGGCTTACGACTATTTTCTTCTTCAGAAAGGAGATCATCATCTATTACAAAAAAATAATAATAATTATAACTATATATGCTATTTTTTGTGTAGTTAAAAAAAAGAAGCTTACTCAAAGTAGTCCCAATTATTTTTATTTAATACAAACACTGGTCGTCACTTGAATAAGGACAGACTGCTTTGATTGCAGCTCGTTCAAAAATAGTTCCCTTTTTGCGTCATTAGCATAAGAACATGAGAATATTAGTCGATAACTTTGATGTCAGGTTTGACAGATATATGTTTTTATACCCTGTACCCGTAGGGTAAAAAGGGTATATTAGGTTTGTGCAAAGTATGCAACATGCAGAAGGAAGCATCTCCGACCCCATAAAGTATATATATTCTGAATCAGCATGACGAGAGAAATCGATCTAGACATGTCCGTCCGTCTGTCTGGATGAACGCAAGGATCTCAGAAACTATAAAAGCTAGAATAACCAAAGTTGGCATCCAGATTCTCTTCTAGGTTCGAGAAAGGACGAGTTTATTTTATTTTTTTCCCAAGTACATTAAATAAGGATGTTGTTATTTATATTTCTCAATATTGAAATAGTACTAATAAGCGTTTATATTCCAGTAACTTAAAAAAACATACGCTGGTAATATAATAGCTATTGTCTTTATATTTGTTTTGGAATTGGATAAGCTTTGTTTTAAAAATTGGTTGAGGTACCGCATTTGTCCTAAACACATCGAAGAAAAGACAACAAGATATGATGTGTTCTTATTCAAGTGACGAGCAATAATACAGTATCTTAAAAACGATTAAAATGTTATTTTTGCTCCTGTCCGAGTCTTATATAGCCAAAGATATAATATAAACTTTTTATAGCCTGTACCCAAAGGGTATAAGGCTATACTTGTTTTGTGCGGATATATGTAACACACAGAAGAAGGCGTGGCAGACCCCACAAAGTATATATATTATTAATCAGGATGACAAGACGAGCTAATTATTTAGAAAGTTAAAGCCATAAATATAATCACTGCCGAAGCTCTGCCCGCGGCACTGCCCGCAGCTGTTGTTGTTGTTGCTGCTTTGGTTCAACTTTGTGCTGTATATATACACGCATATATATAAAGTCAGGCGTTCATCCAAACAGAAAGACAGATATGTCTAGATCGATTCGCCTTGTCATGCTGATTAAGAATACATATATGTACATTTGTATATACTAGACAGCTGCATGGCTTCATTCATAAGGTACGTTGAAAAGAATGGAATCGAATTGAATTGAGTTGAGTAAGTGGAACATTGAAAATAAAATGAATTTGTATGAATATGAATGCGTCTTGTGTCTCATAGCATACGACATTCATTGAAATGAGTTCGAATAAATGAAACGTAAAACGGAATGAAATAATTGACATCTCGGAAAACATTCGAGTTATTCGAGTTACTCTAGTTACTCTATTCTAGTTATTGTAAAATCTGCTCACTTTGGTCCGATAAAGGCCGAAATTGAGGAATACAAAGCCTTTGGATATGCCATCACCAGTGATATATGGACAGATAATTATTTAAAAGCGTCGTATTTGTCATATATAATTCATTATATGAAGGACGGAGTTCCTCTGTTGCACAAAACAAGCTGCAAAATATATTGCATTCCAGCGAGTAACGCGGCTTCGGAACGCACAACGCTAGAAATTTAGTAACAGAAAAGCGTTGTTTATTCTATTCCACCAATCCTGACAAAATTAACCAGATAATGTTTTAAATTATAATATAAAACATGTAAAAAAATCTAAAGTCGCGTATGCCGACATTGAAATACTCTGTACATGTGTGTAGAATAATTATGCGTGCATATGTGTGTTTTTGTATGCCTCGATAGCCTGAGCAAAGCAAGTAACAACAACAACAGCTGCGGGCACTGCTTGGTGTCATGTACATATATGGCTATAACTTCCTTTTAAATCGGCCTATCATAGTGAAACTTAGCATACGGACACATAATCACTAACAGGGGGTATTTGAAATTTGAGTTGGAAATTACAAGAAATATGGGAGTTATTATGAATACACATTTTTTGCGTATTCACATAAGGCATCTTGGACTAAAATTTGGTGTTCCTACGTCTTATAGTCTCCGAGATATGGGCAATTTGAAAATCGGGAAAAACCCCCATAGGGGGAAGTGGGGGGAAAATCAAAAAATAAAACAAACTTGCACAGCGTACACGCATAATTTGGTGTCTCTAGCTCTGTGGCATACCCCTCAAAGTATATATATTCTTGATCAGGATGACAAGGCGAGTCGATATAGCCATGTCCGCCTGTCCGTACATCTGTATGAACGCAAGGATCTCAGAAAGTATAAGAGCTACAACAACCAAACTTGGTATCCAGATTCTCCTAAGTCCGAGAAAGGACGAGTAAGTGTTTTTTTTTCTGGTACACCTCCCCACTCCACCGCAATTAATGTTTTTCATAACTCCTGGAATTTTTTTGGCAAATACTTCCAGTTAGTGATTATGTGTCCGTATGTTAAGTTTCATCATGATTGGTAAGTTCTGAATAAATGTTAGGTTCTTTAATTGTATGCATTTCTTCAGTTTATTTACATACAAGTTATTAATCAAACAATATACTATATATAAGAGAACTTAAAATAAGAATAACTTCCGCAATGCTGTTCTCTTGTCAATGCACACATCTGCTCTCTTCGACGACTCAAACGATACTCCCCCTCTCCTCATACTTGACAGAAAGTTATAGCCATAAATAAAACCGCTGCCCATGCGCTGCCTGCAGCTCTGCCCGTAGCTGTTGTTGTTGTTGCTGCTGCTTTGATGCAAATTTGTGCTGCATACATACACGCATATAAAGACACAGAGACACTATTCTGATGTAAATTTATTTTTTTGAAATTGAGTATTGTGTTGAATATTTTATATTTAATTTCATTAATTAATTAAATGTTTTTAAATATTTTTTTATTTTCTTTTTTACCGGGCTGCCATTCGAATCATTCGAGAACTAAGTCTAAATTTTTCGTATTCTCACTCCATTCAATTCATTTTTCTACGTTTCGACTGAGTGCGACATAATTGTACTTTTGTATACTCATTCATTCATATCAGTTTGCCTTTGCATTCTAATTCACTCAAACTCATTTTGAGCATTGTACATTCGAATGTGGTTTTTTTTGCCATTCATGCAGCTGTCTAATATATACTTTATGGAGTCGGAGATGCTTCCTTCTGCCTGTTACATAAATATACCCACGACATAAATATACCCTTGTATGAGCTATGTATGTAAATGGGCTACATACTAAGTATATTCAAGTGTTGGGCTTCGTTTATAAATTCTTTTCACGACATAAATATACCCTTGTATGAGCTATAGTATGTATGTAAATGGGCTCCTTACTAAGTATATTCAAGTGTTGGTCTTCGTTTATAAATTATTTTCCAGTAGGTATTTGTTCATCAGCATCTGTTAAATAAAAAATATTGTGTTATAGGCTAGGTTATCAAAAATGTTATGGTAATATTGTATTTGTAGTAGTCGCTATACAAAATACTCTGATTAAAACGCAATTTGTAGAGTTGCAGTCAAATTAGTACGGTCAAAATTTAAATTCGTCTTAGATCTTTCAACTATCTAACTATCCCCCCTGCCTACGCCCTTGCATATACTTGTATGTATTGGCATGTGCATCAGAGTGAAGACGCGCACTATTTGAGCGCCTTTATATTTATATATGTACATACATATATAGGCGTACTTCTTTCAAGGGGCTTGCATGTAGCTTATATATAAATTATAAGAAGAGTGGAGATATATTCATTTTATTTAATTCTCTTTTTACATCTCTTTATTATTGAATAAGTTACTATTATTCACTAATATTATTTGATCACTTCAGGAACTGGTTTAACCAAGCACTTGAGTGCCCTAGTGTAATTAGGATAGCTTAAACCAGTTGTGAATTACTATGCAATTCTATTGTAAATTCGGGTCGCTGCGGCGCCGGTGTAACGCCGCTGCAGCGCCAGTGGCAAAAGCCGTGCCAGCGCCGATGTGACGTCAGCAGCGCCGATGCCTCGCTCACAGCAGGCAGTCCTCTACTTGGTGTTGTCCTCCACAGAAGTACTACCTTCACCACCATGTCACGTTCACTAATGGCAGAGATTCTTGTGCCACAGTCGGCTACCATGTTATTGTTTTTTTTTTTTTTTTTTTTAATCTAATGTTGAACTGTCTTAATTTTCTTACAGACTAGTTTTGTTTTGGATTTAATTAAGAAGTACCAAATTTCGTTACTTTTCTTAAAGCTAGTTACGTTAACATTCGTGAGGTGCTTGTTGGTCACTTCGTTATATTTTATATATTGATTATATTGATTTTGCCATTATTATTATTGTCTGAGGTTGTCCTTATGGACCACCCTTCCTTTAATAAGAACTGTCGTGCCCAAGTCCGCTTCTACAATACCCTCTATGCATAATGGTGTTAACTTATTTCCCAGTCGCTTATTTGACATAACCCCTACTCTATCTCCGACTTGATATTTTTTGTCTTTCCGATTTTTATTTTCTTGTTCCAACTTCCTGTTTAGCGCTTTCTCAATTCTTTCCTTAATTTCTAATTCTATGTCTGTCGTAGTTGAATGAATTACCTCAATTGGGTTTTTATTCGTTATTGGATGAATTGTCCTATTATACTTTATTGTTGCTACTAGGATAAGGTCGACAGTTTCGCTAAGTTGTCTTTCGAGTTTCATGCAACGCGCTATTTCTATTAAAGTGCTATGAAACCGCTACACCTGCCCTTTGGAGAGACTAAGCAAAGGGGGTGCGTTTGAAATTTGGATGTTGAAATTATTAGAGAGAATGGATCTAATTGTTTCGGAATTTAGCGACTTTTCATTGTCGCAATAAATATTCTTATTGCCAGGAAACAAGTTCACAAGCTTCAGTATTGGGGCTTTTATGTCAACAATAGCACGCGAGCAGATCGGTTGAAGAACTGCAAACTTGGAGAATTTATCAATACACGTCAGAAAGTATTTTCGATCCGTGGAAAAGAAATTGACATGTAGAATCTCTCCCGCATAAGACGGAGTGGGAGTTTCGCCCAATATTTGTTTCTTCGGATGACGGTCATATTTTGCCATTGAGCAGACCCTACAGTTTTTTTTTTTTTTTAAGCTTTCTTTATTTATTGGATCTTCTCTCTAGGAGACTTACGATAAGTAGTAAAATCTTAATCTAATAAAGTTATTTCATTTATTACAATTAATTTTTTTTTTTACGGCCCTAACTGTTATTGCTGGGTGGGGAGGTCTCTTCGCCGGAGTCGTGTATGGCTAGCCTGACAAGTTAAATTCTGTGCAAGTCTGTTCGGATGGTTCCGAAGCTTAAGCTGGTACTTTGCTTTCACCTTGGCGATTTCATCTTTAACAGATACCACATTTAAATCTTCGCGGATATTATCACTTCTTATGTACCTGGGTGCCCCAGTGATGGTTCTCAGTATCCTCAATTGAGCTCTCTCGATTAACTCTAAATGGAAACGTTTCTCCATAATTCAGAGCCATATGTCCAAATTGGTTTGAGAACAGCATTGTACAAGAGTACTTTGTACTCTAGTTTTAGTCTTGAACGGGCGTTTATCAGCCTATGTCGATTAATAGCTTTTAGTTTTAGTTGATCTCTCTTCTTTTTGATGTGCTCACGCCAAGTAGCCGTCTATCCAAATGGACACCAAGTTATGATACTTCTGTTTCTTGTGGAATATTGATGTTGTTTAGCGACAATGGAGGGCAGGTTTGTTTGTTTAGGGTAAAGGTGACATGTTTGCACTTTTGCTCGTTTACATGTATGCGCCAGTCTGCTAGCCATTCTTGTATGGCCACGAGGTGATATGATAAGAGTTCGGTAGGTCTTGTAGGGCACTTGGAGCGACTTAGGATGGCAGTATCATCAGCAAATGTCGAAATTGTTGTACGACTGTTTGGCGGTATATCTGCTGTGTATATAATATACAGTGTTGGTCCAAGCACGCTCCCTTGGGGTACGCCAGCTTCAATTGGATGATATTCGGAGAGGAAATCTTTGCATCTAACTGCGAAACTTCTTTGCTGTAGGTATGACTCCAGTATTTTATGTTCTGTGGAAGTAATATTTTGATTTTGTGAATTAAGCCATCCAGCCAAACGCGGTCGAAGGCTTGGGCGACATCCAGAAAAACAGCGGAGCAATACTCTCGTTTTTCAAATGCATTTCGTATCTCAGAGGTTATTCGGTTGACTTGTTCAACGGTTCCATGTTTTTCGCGAAAACCAAATTGGTGCAATGGGATTGCACTGTTGGTGTGTAGGTGCTGTTTTATGCGATTCAGGATCAGTTTTTCGAATATCTTTGATAGACACGGCAGGAGACTGATAGGTCTATATGATGATGGCTGAGACTTGTCCTTTCCAGCTTTATGGATCATTTTGATGACCGATTTTCTCCATTGTTGAGGAAAATAGCCCCATTTCATCATGCTGTTGAAAATAATGGTGAGAAGATATACTGCACAGCTCGGCAATTCGATTATCATTTTGGGGGAAATTAAATTGTGGTCCGGCGCTTTTTTTTGCTTTGAAACTTGGTCCTTAATGACACTTGTAACTTCTCCAACTTGAAATACGATAGGCGTGGTAGCTTCAAGATAATTGGTTGGTTGGAGCACAAAGCTATTTGTTGCTGGATGTGGTTTGAAAACTTTTTCTAAATGGGCGGAAAATACATTTGCTTTCTCTTCGTTGCTGCGAGCCCACTTTCCTCTTTGTGTACGTAATGGTGATTCACTTTCGATTGGTGGACATACGCCTGATTTAGCTTTCCACAATGGGAATCGTTTGCTGTTTGGGGAGAGTTGCTCCATATAATCCATTTGAGCTCGGTGTTTTTCATCTTCTAGGGCTTTTCGTAGTAGATGGTTGGCTATTTTTAACCGCTCCTTCGATTCAGGTGATCTGTGGGCTTGCCACTCCCGCCGAAGTTTTCGCTTATTGCGAAGCAGTTCTTCAACGTGCCTGGGGACACGGCTTGTTTGTGAAGTTTATTAGCTGTAGTTATTGGAGTCGAATGTTTTGCCGCCAGTGACATTACAGACACTAATGCTTCAACTGAGGTATCTATGTCATTTTTACAATAAATGCTAGGGCAGTCATCAATATGGGAACTTACGTACTTCCTGTATTTAAGCCAATCTTTTTTTCTAGAAGTTAGAAAATGTGGGCGTTCCAATAACTGTGGATGGTCACAAAGGTGCAGAAGGATCGGCGAGTGATCCGATGATTGGTCTGATAAGTGCTCCACACGAATATGAGCCTGTGGCACTCTTCTTGTAACAGCAAAATCTATCAAGTCGGGTTGCTTCTTTGGATCTGTGGGCCAATATGTAGGCCAGCCTGGAGAAATAAAATCAAGCTTGTTTCTTGGTGTTATTATGGCGTTATATAGTTGCCTTCCTTTCGGGGTGATGAGTCGGGATCCCCAATGGGTGTGTTTGGCATTGTAGTCACCAGCTGCTATAAACCGGTCACCTAACAGATCGAAGAATTTTACAAATTCTGCTTCAGAAACAGAAAAGAGCGGTGGGCAATATACTGCGGATATGGTTAAGTAGCCGCTTTGAGTTTCGATTTGAATTGTTGTGGCCTGTAAATAAGTTGTAGCAAATGATGGCAGCGGATAGTGTCTGATGCGATGCTTTATAAGAATGCCAGTACCTCCATGAGCCTTACCATCGGGGTGGTTTGTCGCATAGAAGTTGTCGCCATTGAGATGAAAATAATTTTTGTTCGTTAGGTGAGTCTCTGATATGAGCATGGCGTCAATGTCATGATGATCGAGGAATTGCAAGAGCTCGCATTTGTGCTGTGAAATGCCATTTGCATTCCAGAAACATATTTTTAGAGAGATCATTTAATTAGATTTCTGTTTGATAAGTAATTCCAGGAGGAGATTTTGATTGCGCATAATTTCCTGCATCGTTTGTTGTATTGCTACCATTGTATTGGTGAGAGTTGCCAGAATTGATTCAATTCCACTAGGCAATTGGGATGGATTCGCATTGGGCTGCTGAGCAGTCATTTCTGGCCTCTGTTGCGGTACCTGATGGTGCATTGTTCCTGCAGTGGTTTGTTGAAGTTTCGGTTTAGAAACTGGGGCATACGACTCGTTAGTGTTACTTAACGCCTGAGCAAAAGATACTCCTGGAATCGTAGTTGGTGGTATATACGGCAAATTTTGTCGGATGACAGAGTTTCGAGCTGCGGTTTTTTGTTGGCTTATGCGACCTTTTAACTCTTTGTACACAGGGCAACCTCTATAGTTGGCAGTATGGTTTCCCCCACAATTGCTACATTTCTTCGCAGATGGATCCTCCTTATTTACGGGGCAGGGCTCAGAGGGGTGTACATCCCCGCATGCAACGCAGACTGCAAGTAGGGTACAATAGGTTTTTGTATGCCCATATTCCTATCAGTTTGTGCATTGGACAGGTCCATTTCGCTTATGCGGTTCCTCAACTGTAATTCTACGGTGCAGTAGATATTGCAGCTTATAAATTTGGTGAACTTCGTTTTTACCTTTAGGCATGGAGTCAGGTGTCAATTCTACCTTGAACATTGGTTGGGGAATTTTATTTTTGTTTATTATGTTCATGGCCATTTTGACTTCAAAGCCCTTATCTTTTAGTGCATCTTTTATCTCTTCGACTGGAACGGTTGGCTCTATTCCTTTGATGACCACTTGTAGTCCCTTGCTACTTTTAAGTTGGTACGTGTAGTAACTCATTTTTTCATCGTTGAGGTATTTGGCCACTGATCCATAGTTTTTTTCGTCGTTGACTTGTATTTTAATTTCATTGATGTTACCTCTTCTTATCGACGTAACATAGAATTTGTTTTCGCCAATTTTATTACTGAGTTTTTAACCAAATCTGTACCATTTGCTTGACGCACATAAATAGGTGGCGGCTTTAGTTGCTTGGCCTTTGGTGTTTCAACGCTATTTTCTTCGGCTTCGCTGAGAATCGCGAATCTATTGTTTTTCAGCGCTTCATTTGGCACAGTGTTTTCCGATGTTTTTGTTATTTTAGGTGCGTTGGTTTTTTTAGTTGATTGTGGGCTTAACCTTCTTTTAATTTGGACATAGCGATCGAGCCCGGTCTGTATTAGCGTTCTGCTTGCGCTCTTTGTACTTTTCGGTTTGTAGGTCCGCTTTCGGTTTCTGCTTTACTATCGCTTACGCAGTCGTTGCCTAGGGACGGTAACTGTAACTTTCGGCATTTAGCCTTTGAAATTAACAGGAGTAAATGATCAAAATGAAAGAAGCGGTTGCAGTTGTTGTTGTTTTTCGTTTTAAAAATTTGAATTAAAGCCATAGAACATTATTTATTACAATCAAACAACAGTGCTCGATTGCCCAATGTATACATGCTATATATGTACGTACACAGGCATACATACATACATATGTATGTACATAAGCATGCATGTTTCTCTTTACTTTTTCAACCGTACGTAGAATTGTGGAATTACCATTGTATGGCTGGAAAACTTCGTAAGCGAATGTTGCTGCGGATCACCAAGCAGCATATTCCCCTTGCTTGTCGTCAAATTACGGCAAGGACTTTACTATGTCTAGACGTTCTTCACATTTTACACCTTCGATGATTTTTACTTTCTGAAACACCTCTACATCAGGCACTGTTATTTTCATATCGTTAATCTGTTCTGTAACGACACTAATTTTTTCATCCATTCTTGTTTGGAAACGTTTTTCCATTTCGGCTGCCGCATTCACGGCTGCTTCTATTACATTAATAAGTTATTGTGAAGCCATTTCTTTCTTGACACTAAAACCTGTTGCAACTACAAGTTCCCTAAAGTCCCTAATGACTTCTTTGTCACTACTGTTTAAATCTTCCGTGGTGTTCCACATGGAATGCAAAAGAGTTCCCTTTATTTTTAACGCAAAATTAACTGCCCGAGCCCACTGTTAAATATACATGTTTTTATTATTTTTTTTTTTTTTGACAATAAAAGTGACCAATTAACACCTCACTTACATGAATTCCATATTGTTCTAAGGCAAGGGCTGGTTCGCTGAAGACGTGGTAGTGACGTGGTAGCGGTAGTGACGTTATAATCGCCTCGTGATTGTCCGCTGCTGATGATTAAGTTTTTTACTCGCTCAACACTTAGTGCTGGGGTACTATATTTTTTTTTAGGATTTTTTTTTTTACTCGCTCAAGACAGTGGTGGAGTTTTTCTTTACTGTTATAGTTGTACCATTGAGTTAATGGCAATTTTTAAACATTTTCGCAGTTTTTTAAGCTACACGATATATACCACAGTACTCGGGTTCAACACCCGACTCGGCCCAAGTAAAAATTCGCCCTCCTCCTGTATTTGTAATACACCTGCATGCAAATTTGGGTCCCGGACCCACCCGAATACCACCCACTGCAGAGGAAACCTTACCCCCCCCCCCCCCACGGGGCTCCCCACCAACGTACAAATACGTCCACCCGCCATTACCAATACGTACAAGCAAACCAAGCCGCCATTATCGTACACCACCCACCCTAAGGAAAACTCCTACACTGAAGGAAAAATCCCCTAGTGGAAATTCTGCACTGGGAAAAATTCGATACACTAAAAAAAAAAATCGTCTAACTTAAAAATTACCTACACTTGGAAAATTGACTCCAAGAAAAATTCCCTACACTGGAAGAAATTTATTTTCCTACACTTGAAAAAATTCTTTTTTATACAATTTTCTAAGCTTATACTAAAAAATATTACTTATCCTAAATATAATCTTATATATTTAATTAATTTAAACAATACAAATTAAACCCTATAATAAACGCTGTATACGAAAATTACATGAAGACAAAATAAACCCTATAACTGATTAAATCAAAATAAACCCTGAATTTAGATCACACAAATTCTGTAAAAATAAAAAATAATAATAATAAACTAGCGTAATATAACTCATTTAAAATTAAACTAACTTATTCTACAAATCAATTAAAGCAAAAATACACTACAAATCTAATAAATAAATAAGTAACCAGATAATAAGTTATAAAACTAAAAATCCCTATAAGCCAGCTATTACTAATCAAGATCAACTAATAATCAACATAAAACTTAAAGCGAACAAATTAAAAATGTAAAATCATAATTATAACATTCTACATAAACAAATTAAAATATAACCCAAACTATTTTTAAGAATACTACCAAACTGCACCATAATCCAAAACAAAATCTGGCCTAACTACCTAAAATAAACTCCCCGGTTTTTTGGCTTTGGCCCACAATCCCTAGTTTTCTCCCCAGGAAGATGACGACCCGCTCCCCAAACAAGCAACGGCCTACAGTGATGAAAAAAAAGACACCGCCTCCGGAACTGGTTCATCATCAGCTGCTGGCAAAACTGTTTCTGCCTCATCTCGTCCCATGCCTGCTTCTGCCAAAGCTAGGTTGCTGATGACTTCCACTGAGGACCTCATGGACACCACTGAACCACCTACCGCTGATGAGTGGACACCGGCGCGCCCCAAACGCGTTGCTTCCAAATCGCCAGATGACGTCCAGTCGCCGCTCTTCCACACACGATGCCAACCGATTCATCCTTCTGACCGACCATGACACAGATGCCGAGGTTGACCTCAACTCCATGTGGGACTCAAATGATATCCTGGCTCGTAATAACACCAACAACGCCCCCCTGATAGACCTTCCTGCTCCCAGTGCTGGCATGCCAGCTGCCAGTGGTCCGAGCCCTTCAGCTCGCACCGGACTGGTTAAGCAACTGCCAGCACTCGCTGCAGGAAATTCTCTATCAAAACCCAAAACGCCATCTCCAAAGTTTAAGCGAGCCAACAAAGCACGTGACTTTGATCCAAGCTTGGAATCATCTTCTGACGACTCCAACTTAGGATCATCAGTCAACAAATCATTATACGTGAGGAAAAAGGCGCCTGCACCTTCTCCACGTCCCCGTTCACCACGCCGCTGCACAAGCTCCACCCGCTGGCGCCAGCAACGGGGAGCCCTCCAGCAACCGAGCTGCTAAGCCACCGCCCATCTACACACAGGGCATGGACCTTGCGGCCCTTTTCAGTACGCTAGACGCTGTCACTCCTAAAGACAGCTACCTTGTCAAAATAACTGGCATTAGGACATACAGGATCTCCTGTATTGATTCTACTGGAATATGGAATGCCAATGAAGTTGTGAGAAAAGCCAAAGACCTCGAGCTATTTCTTAAACAACAGCAACTCGACGTCATTCTCCTCAGCGAAACCCATTTTTCACAAAGATCAAGCTTTTCCATCCCAGGTTATTCACTGTATTGTGCCAATTATCCCGGCAACAACTACCATATTGGAGGCGCCGCGGTCCTCATCAAGACTTCCATCGATCACCACTCACTACCACCAACATCGTTAAGGCATCTTCAAATGGCTCCTGTTGTAGTCAGCACTGACTATGGGGAAATTTCCCTAGCTGCCCTCTATTGCCCTCCAGTTAGAAGCGCCCCTGACGAAGCCTTCTTTGATTTTCTAAATACTCTTCCCCAAAGGTTCATAGTAAGTGGGGATTGGAACGCCAAAAGTCGCCTGTGGGGGTGCTACAGATCCTGTCGAAGAGGCTTCCTACTTGCTGACAGGATCCTCAGTTCTGCACTCTCCATACTTGCTACGGGAGAGCCCACACATTTCCCAGCCAACTCGAACTCGCCGTCAACCATTGACTTCGCCGTCACCAAAGGGATCCCCACCAACCTTACATCCATCCGCCGACTAATAGACCTAAATAGCGATCACCTGCCTCTGGTGGTGGAGCTGGGAGTCGCCTCGAGGTCTTATGCTGCAAGGATCAAACTCCAATTTGGGGATTTTTCGCAAAATTATGGAGGACTCTGTCCACCTAAATATCGAACTCCGAACCCCAGAAGATCTGGATTATGCAGTTGAGAAGTTTACCCAACTCGTCCACAACGCCGCAGCTGCATGTACACCGAGTGTGGATCAAAGTAGGGCCCCCCGTCTCACCAATTTATCCTGGCCCCTTTTAAAATTCGAGGCTCTCTCGCAAAATCTACATGAGGACTCGTCACCCTTTTGATTACAACGCATGGCAAGTAGCCTCAAGACAGCTCAAACGAATCCTGAAGGATATACAAGAATCATACTTGCGCTCCTCCCTCTCCATAATGAATGACACTGTAGTCACTGGCTATAGTCTCTGGAAAGCCACTAGGGGCATCACCCAGCAACCCAGATGCCACTTTCCCATAAGGAACTCTGCTGGGAGATGGTGCTGCTCCGCTCAGGATACTGCCAACGCTTTCGCTGATGCTCTTGAGAGCAGATTTACGTCCTTCCCCCTCGCAGAACCAGAACATCAGGCCTCCGTCAACTCTGCCTTGCTTGCGCCACTACCTAACTCGGCCCACATTCGCCACGTCTCCTTCCAGGAACTTTGTTCCGAGATCAGGCGACTTCCTCGAAACAAGGCGCCTGGATATGACGCCATCGATGCCAAAGTTATCCAAGTCCTGCCCAGAAGAGCTTTTCAATACCATGCTATGATTGCGCTATTTCCCATTACAATGGAAATGTGCTGTAGTCGTCATGGTATTGAAGAAAAACAAGTCCCCCTCCAACACCGACTCATACCGCCCCATCAGCCTCCTTCCAGTTCTCTCCAAAGTATTCAAAAGAATACTTCTGGTTAGAGTTCTGGAGGAGGTTGAAAGGAAGGGCGGACTACCAGACCATCAGTTAGGTTTTCGGCAATGGCATGGCACTACGGAGCAAGTGCACAGAGTCATCCATCACATCACGCGAGCAATGGAGAAAGAGGAGTATATTTCTGCCGTATTTATCGACATACAGGAAGCATTCGACAGAGTATGGACAAACGGGCTACTGTACAATCTGCTCAATCTTCTGCCGCCGTCACTGTTCGAGATCCTGAGAAGCTACCTGAGCGAAAGGACCTTTTTCGTCACAGGCATAAGCACCGAATCTCCCTTCAAGCCGATATCTGCTGGCGTCCCTCAAGGCAGCGTCCTTGGCCCAGTCCTGTACTCGATCTACACAGCAGACATGCCTGTTCCAGTACCTAATGGCATATGCAGTACAATGCTAGCCACATACGCCGACGATGTGGTCTGCCTCTCTAGCAGCGCCTGGATCAACCAAGCCTCCATTCACACCCAGCAATATTTAAATCGATTCCACTCCTGGACAGCAAAGTGGAATTTGAGGATAAACACTGCCACATCCGTTCACGTAACCTTCGGCAGTAGGCGAGGTGACTGCAGTTACCCTTGGAGGTGAAACTGTGCCCCATAAGGCAGAAACTAAGTATCTGGACATGATACTAGACAGGCGACTGACTTGGTCTGCTCACACCCCCTACATTAAAGCCGCCTCGCTCAGAAGACTTAAGGACCTACACTGGCTAATGAAAGCTAACAGCGGCCTCTCTCTACACAACAAGAGACTTGTCTACCTACAAGTCATCGCACCCATATGGCGTTATGGCATTGTAGTATGGGGCACTGCCGCAAACTGCCATATCTCCAAAGTTGAAGTAGCACAAAACCAGTGCCTTAGGGCCATCACTGGCGCTCCTTACTACGTCCGCAACACTATCCTGCGTCGTGACTTGAAACTCTTCAAAGTCTGCGAAGAGATCAACATGCACACCAGCCGGTACAATGACCGACTGCTGTCCCACGTCAACCCACTTGCCAGAGAACTGGCTAACCAGCCTATACCACGACAACGGCACCCCAGGCGCCTTCGACGACAAGCCAGCCCTGCCCAACCGGACGAACCAGCTCACGTGCATGTCGAAAGGCGAAAAAGGGAAGTGTTTTACGACCGCCCACCTCCAGTCATCGATCTTAACATCATTATATTATGATTAAAATACGCTGCCAAAATTAGTATTAATACATGTCACAATTACTTTAATCTTGTCAAGCTTTATGTACCAACTTAGCATAAGTTTCCTCTGTTATCTATGTTCTTAAATTCCAATTTTCTTTTTTTTGTCAGAAAACTTGCACTTTTTTATTTTTACAAATTTTCACTTTTTTTTTTTTACTAATTATTCACAATTTTTTTGTAGTCGCGGCAGAAACTAACACGATAATTTTTTTTTTTTTTAAGTTTATAGTTGGGCGCCAATTATAAGAAGAGTGTATTTGGTAGGAGATATATTCATTTTATTTAATTCTTTGTTTCCTCCTTTTACATCTCTTTATTATTTAATTAGTTACTATTATTCACTATTATTATTTGATCACTTCAGGAACTGGTTTAACCAAGCACTTGAGTGCCCTAGTCTAATTAGGGTAGCTTAAACCAGTTGTGAATTACTATGCAATTCTATTGTAAATTCGGGTCGCTGCCACCGCCACCGCCGATGTGACGTCAATACAGTGCCGGTGTGACGTCACTGCAACGCCAGTGGCAGCGCCGATGCCTCGCTCAAAGCAGAGGCAGCGGTACGCCGTTCTAGACGTTTCTTTGCTGGTGATAACTTATACATACATGTACACGAGCAATTCTTTCAAGGGGACTGACGCTATTTGCGCGCGATTATATATATATATATATATATATATATATATATATATATACGTATGTATGTATGTACAATACATAAAGTTAGCATACACATACAAGTATACCAGTGCGGTTACTTCAAATGTACGTAGATACATACATATATATGTACTAGCAGGTCTTGCGCGTTTTTGCTGGACTAAGTAAAATGTGCTTATAATTATAAGTTTATTGACTATATGATATTTTTCTTTCGACGCTCTCACAAGTTTTTTAAAGAGTTCATTTTCCAAATAGCAAATATAGTACAATAAGTACTATGTATGGTTATACGTACATACATACATATGTACATACATTCGTTACGCACCGGGCGGAATGCCAGTCCTGACTTAACTGTGTGCTTCCTCAGCAAGTTGTACGCACGGTCGAGTTATCCCCGAAAAGTCCGACGCGGGACATTTAATTTTGATTTATAAATCGGGACGTCCCGCCAAAATTGGAGCGTTCGGCAACGCTGATATGTACATACATTTAAATTTCTCATGCAGGCGTTATCCGCCTATATACATACATACATACATATATAAGTATGTATTAAATTGTTTAATTCAACACTAATTTGTGTTTTCAATTCCAAATATGATTGTTGTGAATGTAAAAGGTGTGTTTCTGCTTTTGTGAATCGCATGCATTCACTCACAAAATAGGCTTAACGGCAAATGACTCTTAGATTTATTCAGAATACATTTGTAGCGTTGTTAGCTAACACTAAAACGGTAAGTCGCTGTAAATATGCGATCAGCTGAGATGCTAGAGATGGGCATGTGTCGGATGCTCTATGTGCTAGAAAACAAAAACTATCGATAGTTGAATCCGTCGGTACAATCAATAATTCCATCGAAGTTTGAATGCAATTAACAGAAAATTTAAATAATATCTTATAATTTATTGAGATCAATTAGAACAAATCATATACAAACATACATATGTACATCTGCCCGCAACGCGAAGCAGAATATGTGTAGGTCCGCTTTCGGTTTCTGCTTTACTATCGCTTACGCAGTCGTTGCCTAGGGACGGTAACTGTAACTTTCGGCATTTAGCCTTTAAAATTAACAGGAGTAAATGATCAAAATGAAAGAAGCGGTTGCAGTTGTTGTTGTTTTTCGTTTTAAAAATTTGAATTAAAGCCATAGAACATTATTTATTACAATCAAACAACAGTGCTCGATTGCCCAATGTATACATGCTATATATGTACGTACACAGGCATACATACATACATATGTATGTACATAAGCATGCATGTTTCTCTTTACTTTTTCAACCGTACGTAGAATTGTGGAATTACCATTGTATGGCTGGAAAACTTCGTAAGCGAATGTTGCTGCGGATCACCAAGCAGCATATTCCCCTTGCTTGTCGTCAAATTACGGCAAGGACTTTACTATGTCTAGACGTTCTTCACATTTTACACCTTCGATGATTTTTACTTTCTGAAACACCTCTACATCAGGCACTGTTATTTTCATATCGTTAATCTGTTCTGTAACGACACTAATTTTTTCATCCATTCTTGTTTGGAAACGTTTTTCCATTTCGGCTGCCGCATTCACGGCTGCTTCTATTACATTAATAAGTTATTGTGAAGCCATTTCTTTCTTGACACTAAAACCTGTTGCAACTACAAGTTCCCTAAAGTCCCTAATGACTTCTTTGTCACTACTGTGTAAATCTTCCGTGGTGTTCCACATGGAATGCAAAAGAGTTCCCTTTATTTTTAACGCAAAATTAACTGCCCGAGCCCACTGTTAAATATACATGTTTTTATTATTATTTTTTTTTTGACAATAAAAGTGACCAATTAACACCTCACTTACATGAATTCCATATTGTTCTAAGGCAAGGGCTGGTTCGCTGAAGACGTGGTAGTGACGTGGTAGCGGTAGTGACGTTATAATCGCCTCGTGATTGTCCGCTGCTGATGATTAAGTTTTTTACTCGCTCAACACTTAGTGCTGGGGTACTATATTTTTTTTTAGGATTTTTTTTTTTACTCGCTCAAGACAGTGGTGGAGTTTTTCTTTACTGTTATAGTTGTACCATTGAGTTAATGGCAATTTTTAAACATTTTCGCAGTTTTTTAAGCTACACGATATATACCACAGTACTCGGGTTCAACACCCGACTCGGCCCAAGTAAAAATTCGCCCTCCTCCTGTATTTGTAATACACCTGCATGCAAATTTGGGTCCCGGACCCACCCGAATACCACCCACTGCAGAGGAAACCTTACCCCCCCCCCCCCCCCACGGGGCTCCCCACCAACGTACAAATACGTCCACCCGCCATTACCAATACGTACAAGCAAACCAAGCCGCCATTATCGTACACCACCCACCCTAAGGAAAACTCCTACACTGAAGGAAAAATCCCCTAGTGGAAATTCTGCACTGGGAAAAATTCGATACACTAAAAAAAAAAATCGTCTAACTTAAAAATTACCTACACTTGGAAAATTGACTCCAAGAAAAATTCCCTACACTGGAAGAAATTTATTTTCCTACACTTGAAAAAATTCTTTTTTATACAATTTTCTAAGCTTATACTAAAAAATATTACTTATCCTAAATATAATCTTATATATTTAATTAATTTAAACAATACAAATTAAACCCTAAAATAAACGCTGCCTACGAAAATTACATGAAGACAAAATAAACCCTATAACTGATTAAATCAAAATAAACCCTGAATTTAGATCACACAAATTCTGTAAAAATAAAAAATAATAATAATAAACTAGCGTAATATAACTCATTTAAAATTAAACTAACTTATTCTACAAATCAATTAAAGCAAAAATACACTACAAATCTAATAAATAAATAAGTAACCAGATAATAAGTTCTAAAACTAAAAATCCCTATAAGCCAGCTATTACTAATCAAGATCAACTAATAATCAACATAAAACATAAAGCGAACAAATTAAAAATGTAAAATCATAATTATAACATTCTACATAAACAAATTAAAATATAACCCAAACTATTTTTAAGAATACTACCAAACTGCACCATAATCCAAAACAAAATCTGGCCTAACTACCTAAAATAAACTCCCCGGTTTTTTGGCTTTGGCCCACAATCCCTAGTTTTCTCCCCAGGAAGATGACGACCCGCTCCCCAAACAAGCAACGGCCTACAGTGATGAAAAAAAAGACACCGCCTCCGCCTGGAACTGGTTCATCATCAGCTGCTGGCAAAACTGTTTCTGCCTCATCTCGTCCCATGCCTGCTTCTGCCAAAGCTAGGTTGCTGATGACTTCCACTGAGGACCTCATGGACACCACTGAACCACCTACCGCTGATGAGTGGACACCGGCGCGCCCCAAACGCGTTGCTTCCAAATCGCCAGATGACGTCCAGTCGCCGCTCTTCCACACACGATGCCAACCGATTCATCCTTCTGACCGACCATGACACAGATGCCGAGGTTGACCTCAACTCCATGTGGGACTCAAATGATATCCTGGCTCGTAATAACACCAACAACGCCCCCCTGATAGACCTTCCTGCTCCCAGTGCTGGCATGCCAGCTGCCAGTGGTCCGAGCCCTTCAGCTCGCACCGGACTGGTTAAGCAACTGCCAGCACTCGCTGCAGGAAATTCTCTATCAAAACCCAAAACGCCATCTCCAAAGTTTAAGCGAGCCAACAAAGCACGTGACTTTGATCCAAGCTTGGAATCATCTTCTGACGACTCCAACTTAGGATCATCAGTCAACAAATCATTATACGTGAGGAAAAAGGCGCCTGCACCTTCTCCACGTCCCCGTTCACCACGCCGCTGCACAAGCTCCACCCGCTGGCGCCAGCAACGGGGAGCCCTCCAGCAACCGAGCTGCTAAGCCACCGCCCATCTACACACAGGGCATGGACCTTGCGGCCCTTTTCAGTACGCTAGACGCTGTCACTCCTAAAGACAGCTACCTTGTCAAAATAACTGGCATTAGGACATACAGGATCTCCTGTATTGATTCTACTGGAATATGGAATGCCAATGAAGTTGTGAGAAAAGCCAAAGACCTCGAGCTATTTCTTAAACAACAGCAACTCGACGTCATTCTCCTCAGCGAAACCCATTTTTCACAAAGATCAAGCTTTTCCATCCCAGGTTATTCACTGTATTGTGCCAATTATCCCGGCAACAACTACCATATTGGAGGCGCCGCGGTCCTCATCAAGACTTCCATCGATCACCACTCACTACCACCAACATCGTTAAGGCATCTTCAAATGGCTCCTGTTGTAGTCAGCACTGACTATGGGGAAATTTCCCTAGCTGCCCTCTATTGCCCTCCAGTTAGAAGCGCCCCTGACGAAGCCTTCTTTGATTTTCTAAATACTCTTCCCCAAAGGTTCATAGTAAGTGGGGATTGGAACGCCAAAAGTCGCCTGTGGGGGTGCTACAGATCCTGTCGAAGAGGCTTCCTACTTGCTGACAGGATCCTCAGTTCTGCACTCTCCATACTTGCTACGGGAGAGCCCACACATTTCCCAGCCAACTCGAACTCGCCGTCAACCATTGACTTCGCCGTCACCAAAGGGATCCCCACCAACCTTACATCCATCCGCCGACTAATAGACCTAAATAGCGATCACCTGCCTCTGGTGGTGGAGCTGGGAGTCGCCTCGAGGTCTTATGCTGCAAGGATCAAACTCCAATTTGGGGATTTTTCGCAAAATTATGGAGGACTCTGTCCACCTAAATATCGAACTCCGAACCCCAGAAGATCTGGATTATGCAGTTGAGAAGTTTACCCAACTCGTCCACAACGCCGCAGCTGCATGTACACCGAGTGTGGATCAAAGTAGGGCCCCCCGTCTCACCAATTTATCCTGGCCCCTTTTAAAATTCGAGGCTCTCTCGCAAAATCTACATGAGGACTCGTCACCCTTTTGATTACAACGCATGGCAAGTAGCCTCAAGACAGCTCAAACGAATCCTGAAGGATATACAAGAATCATACTTGCGCTCCTCCCTCTCCATAATGAATGACACTGTAGTCACTGGCTATAGTCTCTGGAAAGCCACTAGGGGCATCACCCAGCAACCCAGATGCCACTTTCCCATAAGGAACTCTGCTGGGAGATGGTGCTGCTCCGCTCAGGATACTGCCAACGCTTTCGCTGATGCTCTTGAGAGCAGATTTACGTCCTTCCCCCTCGCAGAACCAGAACATCAGGCCTCCGTCAACTCTGCCTTGCTTGCGCCACTACCTAACTCGGCCCACATTCGCCACCTATTTATCGACATACAGGAAGCATTCGACAGAGTATGGACAAACGGGCTACTGTACAATCTGCTCAATCTTCTGCCGCCGTCACTGTTCGAGATCCTGAGAAGCTACCTGAGCGAAAGGACCTTTTTCGTCACAGGCATAAGCACCGAATCTCCCTTCAAGCCGATATCTGCTGGCGTCCCTCAAGGCAGCGTCCTTGGCCCAGTCCTGTACTCGATCTACACAGCAGACATGCCTGTTCCAGTACCTAATGGCATATGCAGTACAATGCTAGCCACATACGCCGACGATGTGGTCTGCCTCTCTAGCAGCGCCTGGATCAACCAAGCCTCCATTCACACCCAGCAATATTTAAATCGATTCCACTCCTGGACAGCAAAGTGGAATTTGAGGATAAACACTGCCACATCCGTTCACGTAACCTTCGGCAGTAGGCGAGGTGACTGCAGTTACCCTTGGAGGTGAAACTGTGCCCCATAAGGCAGAAACTAAGTATCTGGACATGATACTAGACAAGCGACTGACTTGGTCTGCTCACACCCCCTACATTAAAGCCGCCTCGCTCAGAAGACTTAAGGACCTACACTGGCTAATGAAAGCTAACAGCGGCCTCTCTCTACACAACAAGAGACTTGTCTACCTACAAGTCATCGCACCCATATGGCGTTATGGCATTGTAGTATGGGGCACTGCCGCAAACTGCCATATCTCCAAAGTTGAAGTAGCACAAAACCAGTGCCTTAGGGCCATCACTGGCGCTCCTTACTACGTCCGCAACACTATCCTGCGTCGTGACTTGAAACTCTTCAAAGTCTGCGAAGAGATCAACATGCACACCAGCCGGTACAATGACCGACTGCTGTCCCACGTCAACCCACTTGCCAGAGAACTGGCTAACCAGCCTATACCACGACAACGGCACCCCAGGCGCCTTCGACGACAAGCCAGCCCTGCCCAACCGGACGAACCAGCTCACGTGCATGTCGAAAGGCGAAAAAGGGAAGTGTTTTACGACCGCCCACCTCCAGTCATCGATCTTAACATCATTATATTATGATTAAAATACGCTGCCAAAATTAGTATTAATACATGTCACAATTACTTTAATCTTGTCAAGCTTTATGTACCAACTTAGCATAAGTTTCCTCTGTTATCTATGTTCTTAAATTCCAATTTTCTTTTTTTTGTCAGAAAACTTGCACTTTTTTATTTTTACAAATTTTCACTTTTTTTTTTTACTAATTATTCACAATTTTTTTGTAGTCGCGGCAGAAACTAACACGATAATTTTTTTTTTTTAAGTTTATAGTTGGGCGCCAATTAAGGAAGAGTGTATTTGGTAGGAGATATATTCATTTTATTTAATTCTTTGTTTCCTCCTTTTACATCTCTTTATTATTTAATTAGTTACTATTATTCACTATTATTATTTGATCACTTCAGGAACTGGTTTAACCAAGCACTTGAGTGCCCTAGTCTAATTAGGGTAGCTTAAACCAGTTGTGAATTACTATGCAATTCTATTGTAAATTCGGGTCGCTGCCACCGCCACCGCCGATGTGACGTCAATACAGTGCCGGTGTGACGTCACTGCAACGCCAGTGGCAGCGCCGATGCCTCGCTCAAAGCAGAGGCAGCGGTACGCCGTTCTAGACGTTTCTTTGCTGGTGATAACTTATACATACATGTACACGAGCAATTCTTTCAAGGGGACTGACGCTATTTGCGCGCGATTATATATATATATATATATATATATATATATATATATATACGTATGTATGTATGTACAATACATAAAGTTAGCATACACATACAAGTATACCAGTGCGGTTACTTCAAATGTACGTAGATACATACATATATATGTACTAGCAGGTCTTGCGCGTTTTTGCTGGACTAAGTAAAATGTGCTTATAATTATAAGTTTATTGACTATATGATATTTTTCTTTCGACGCTCTCACAAGTTTTTTAAAGAGTTCATTTTCCAAATAGCAAATATAGTACAATAAGTACTATGTATGGTTATACGTACATACATACATATGTACATACATTCGTTACGCACCGGGCGGAATGCCAGTCCTGACTTAACTGTGTGCTTCCTCAGCAAGTTGTACGCACGGTCGAGTTATCCCCGAAAAGTCCGACGCGGGACATTTAATTTTGATTTATAAATCGGGACGTCCCGCCAAAATTGGAGCGTTCGGCAACGCTGATATGTACATACATTTAAATTTCTCATGCAGGCGTTATCCGCCTATATACATACATACATACATATATAAGTATGTATTAAATTGTTTAATTCAACACTAATTTGTGTTTTCAATTCCAAATATGATTGTTGTGAATGTAAAAGGTGTGTTTCTGCTTTTGTGAATCGCATGCATTCACTCACAAAATAGGCTTAACGGCAAATGACTCTTAGATTTATTCAGAATACATTTGTAGCGTTGTTAGCTAACACTAAAACGGTAAGTCGCTGTAAATATGCGATCAGCTGAGATGCTAGAGATGGGCATGTGTCGGATGCTCTATGTGCTAGAAAACAAAAACTATCGATAGTTGAATCCGTCGGTACAATCAATAATTCCATCGAAGTTTGAATGCAATTAACAGAAAATTTAAATAATATCTTATAATTTATTGAGATCAATTAGAACAAATCATATACAAACATACATATGTACATCTGCCCGCAACGCGAAGCAGAATATGTGTAGGTCCGCTTTCGGTTTCTGCTTTACTATCGCTTACGCAGTCGTTGCCTAGGGACGGTAACTGTAACTTTCGGCATTTAGCCTTTGAAATTAACAGGAGTAAATGATCAAAATGAAAGAAGCGGTTGCAGTTGTTGTTGTTTTTCGTTTTAAAAATTTGAATTAAAGCCATAGAACATTATTTATTACAATCAAACAACAGTGCTCGATTGCCCAATGTATACATGCTATATATGTACGTACACAGGCATACATACATACATATGTATGTACATAAGCATGCATGTTTCTCTTTACTTTTTCAACCGTACGTAGAATTGTGGAATTACCATTGTATGGCTGGAAAACTTCGTAAGCGAATGTTGCTGCGGATCACCAAGCAGCATATTCCCCTTGCTTGTCGTCAAATTACGGCAAGGACTTTACTATGTCTAGACGTTCTTCACATTTTACACCTTCGATGATTTTTACTTTCTGAAACACCTCTACATCAGGCACTGTTATTTTCATATCGTTAATCTGTTCTGTAACGACACTAATTTTTTCATCCATTCTTGTTTGGAAACGTTTTTCCATTTCGGCTGCCGCATTCACGGCTGCTTCTATTACATTAATAAGTTATTGTGAAGCCATTTCTTTCTTGACACTAAAACCTGTTGCAACTACAAGTTCCCTAAAGTCCCTAATGACTTCTTTGTCACTACTGTTTAAATCTTCCGTGGTGTTCCACATGGAATGCAAAAGAGTTCCCTTTATTTTTAACGCAAAATTAACTGCCCGAGCCCACTGTTAAATATACATGTTTTTATTATTATTTTTTTTTTGACAATAAAAGTGACCAATTAACACCTCACTTACATGAATTCCATATTGATCTAAGGCAAGGGCTGGTTCGCTGAAGACGTGGTAGTGACGTGGTAGCGGTAGTGACGTTATAATCGCCTCGTGATTGTCCGCTGCTGATGATTAAGTTTTTTACTCGCTCAACACTTAGTGCTGGGGTACTATATTTTTTTTTAGGATTTTTTTTTTTTACTCGCTCAAGACAGTGGTGGAGTTTTTCTTTACTGTTATAGTTGTACCATTGAGTTAATGGCAATTTTTAAACATTTTCGCAGTTTTTTAAGCTACACGATATATACCACAGTACTCGGGTTCAACACCCGACTCGGCCCAAGTAAAAATTCGCCTCCTCCTGTATTTGTAATACACCTGCATGCAAATTTGGGTCCCGGACCCACCCGAATACCACCCACTGCAGAGGAAACCTTACCCCCCCCCCCCCCCACGGGGCTCCCCACCAACGTACAAATACGTCCACCCGCCATTACCAATACGTACAAGCAAACCAAGCCGCCATTATCGTACACCACCCACCCTAAGGAAAACTCCTACACTGAAGGAAAAATCCCCTAGTGGAAATTCTGCACTGGGAAAAATTCGATACACTAAAAAAAAAAATCGTCTAACTTAAAAATTACCTACACTTGGAAAATTGACTCCAAGAAAAATTCCCTACACTGGAAGAAATTTATTTTCCTACACTTGAAAAAATTCTTTTTTATACAATTTTCTAAGCTTATACTAAAAAATATTACTTATCCTAAATATAATCTTATATATTTAATTAATTTAAACAATACAAATTAAACCCTATAATAAACGCTGTATACGAAAATTACATGAAGACAAAATAAACCCTATAACTGATTAAATCAAAATAAACCCTGAATTTAGATCACACAAATTCTGTAAAAATAAAAAATAATAATAATAAACTAGCGTAATATAACTCATTTAAAATTAAACTAACTTATTCTACAAATCAATTAAAGCAAAAATACACTACAAATCTAATAAATAAATAAGTAACCAGATAATAAGTTCTAAAACTAAAAATCCCTATAAGCCAGCTATTACTAATCAAGATCAACTAATAATCAACATAAAACTTAAAGCGAACAAATTAAAAATGTAAAATCATAATTATAACATTCTACATAAACAAATTAAAATATAACCCAAACTATTTTTAAGAATACTACCAAACTGCACCATAATCCAAAACAAAATCTGGCCTAACTACCTAAAATAAACTCCCCGGTTTTTTGGCTTTGGCCCACAATCCCTAGTTTTCTCCCCAGGAAGATGACGACCCGCTCCCCAAACAAGCAACGGCCTACAGTGATGAAAAAAAAGACACCGCCTCCGCCTGGAACTGGTTCATCATCAGCTGCTGGCAAAACTGTTTCTGCCTCATCTCGTCCCATGCCTGCTTCTGCCAAAGCTAGGTTGCTGATGACTTCCACTGAGGACCTCATGGACACCACTGAACCACCTACCGCTGATGAGTGGACACCGGCGCGCCCCAAACGCGTTGCTTCCAAATCGCCAGATGACGTCCAGTCGCCGCTCTTCCACACACGATGCCAACCGATTCATCCTTCTGACCGACCATGACACAGATGCCGAGGTTGACCTCAACTCCATGTGGGACTCAAATGATATCCTGGCTCGTAATAACACCAACAACGCCCCCCTGATAGACCTTCCTGCTCCCAGTGCTGGCATGCCAGCTGCCAGTGGTCCGAGCCCTTCAGCTCGCACCGGACTGGTTAAGCAACTGCCAGCACTCGCTGCAGGAAATTCTCTATCAAAACCCAAAACGCCATCTCCAAAGTTTAAGCGAGCCAACAAAGCACGTGACTTTGATCCAAGCTTGGAATCATCTTCTGACGACTCCAACTTAGGATCATCAGTCAACAAATCATTATACGTGAGGAAAAAGGCGCCTGCACCTTCTCCACGTCCCCGTTCACCACGCCGCTGCACAAGCTCCACCCGCTGGCGCCAGCAACGGGGAGCCCTCCAGCAACCGAGCTGCTAAGCCACCGCCCATCTACACACAGGGCATGGACCTTGCGGCCCTTTTCAGTACGCTAGACGCTGTCACTCCTAAAGACAGCTACCTTGTCAAAATAACTGGCATTAGGACATACAGGATCTCCTGTATTGATTCTACTGGAATATGGAATGCCAATGAAGTTGTGAGAAAAGCCAAAGACCTCGAGCTATTTCTTAAACAACAGCAACTCGACGTCATTCTCCTCAGCGAAACCCATTTTTCACAAAGATCAAGCTTTTCCATCCCAGGTTATTCACTGTATTGTGCCAATTATCCCGGCAACAACTACCATATTGGAGGCGCCGCGGTCCTCATCAAGACTTCCATCGATCACCACTCACTACCACCAACATCGTTAAGGCATCTTCAAATGGCTCCTGTTGTAGTCAGCACTGACTATGGGGAAATTTCCCTAGCTGCCCTCTATTGCCCTCCAGTTAGAAGCGCCCCTGACGAAGCCTTCTTTGATTTTCTAAATACTCTTCCCCAAAGGTTCATAGTAAGTGGGGATTGGAACGCCAAAAGTCGCCTGTGGGGGTGCTACAGATCCTGTCGAAGAGGCTTCCTACTTGCTGACAGGATCCTCAGTTCTGCACTCTCCATACTTGCTACGGGAGAGCCCACACATTTCCCAGCCAACTCGAACTCGCCGTCAACCATTGACTTCGCCGTCACCAAAGGGATCCCCACCAACCTTACATCCATCCGCCGACTAATAGACCTAAATAGCGATCACCTGCCTCTGGTGGTGGAGCTGGGAGTCGCCTCGAGGTCTTATGCTGCAAGGATCAAACTCCAATTTGGGGATTTTTCGCAAAATTATGGAGGACTCTGTCCACCTAAATATCGAACTCCGAACCCCAGAAGATCTGGATTATGCAGTTGAGAAGTTTACCCAACTCGTCCACAACGCCGCAGCTGCATGTACACCGAGTGTGGATCAAAGTAGGGCCCCCCGTCTCACCAATTTATCCTGGCCCCTTTTAAAATTCGAGGCTCTCTCGCAAAATCTACATGAGGACTCGTCACCCTTTTGATTACAACGCATGGCAAGTAGCCTCAAGACAGCTCAAACGAATCCTGAAGGATATACAAGAATCATACTTGCGCTCCTCCCTCTCCATAATGAATGACACTGTAGTCACTGGCTATAGTCTCTGGAAAGCCACTAGGGGCATCACCCAGCAACCCAGATGCCACTTTCCCATAAGGAACTCTGCTGGGAGATGGTGCTGCTCCGCTCAGGATACTGCCAACGCTTTCGCTGATGCTCTTGAGAGCAGATTTACGTCCTTCCCCCTCGCAGAACCAGAACATCAGGCCTCCGTCAACTCTGCCTTGCTTGCGCCACTACCTAACTCGGCCCACATTCGCCACCTATTTATCGACATACAGGAAGCATTCGACAGAGTATGGACAAACGGGCTACTGTACAATCTGCTCAATCTTCTGCCGCCGTCACTGTTCGAGATCCTGAGAAGCTACCTGAGCGAAAGGACCTTTTTCGTCACAGGCATAAGCACCGAATCTCCCTTCAAGCCGATATCTGCTGGCGTCCCTCAAGGCAGCGTCCTTGGCCCAGTCCTGTACTCGATCTACACAGCAGACATGCCTGTTCCAGTACCTAATGGCATATGCAGTACAATGCTAGCCACATACGCCGACGATGTGGTCTGCCTCTCTAGCAGCGCCTGGATCAACCAAGCCTCCATTCACACCCAGCAATATTTAAATCGATTCCACTCCTGGACAGCAAAGTGGAATTTGAGGATAAACACTGCCACATCCGTTCACGTAACCTTCGGCAGTAGGCGAGGTGACTGCAGTTACCCTTGGAGGTGAAACTGTGCCCCATAAGGCAGAAACTAAGTATCTGGACATGATACTAGACAAGCGACTGACTTGGTCTGCTCACACCCCCTACATTAAAGCCGCCTCGCTCAGAAGACTTAAGGACCTACACTGGCTAATGAAAGCTAACAGCGGCCTCTCTCTACACAACAAGAGACTTGTCTACCTACAAGTCATCGCACCCATATGGCGTTATGGCATTGTAGTATGGGGCACTGCCGCAAACTGCCATATCTCCAAAGTTGAAGTAGCACAAAACCAGTGCCTTAGGGCCATCACTGGCGCTCCTTACTACGTCCGCAACACTATCCTGCGTCGTGACTTGAAACTCTTCAAAGTCTGCGAAGAGATCAACATGCACACCAGCCGGTACAATGACCGACTGCTGTCCCACGTCAACCCACTTGCCAGAGAACTGGCTAACCAGCCTATACCACGACAACGGCACCCCAGGCGCCTTCGACGACAAGCCAGCCCTGCCCAACCGGACGAACCAGCTCACGTGCATGTCGAAAGGCGAAAAAGGGAAGTGTTTTACGACCGCCCACCTCCAGTCATCGATCTTAACATCATTATATTATGATTAAAATACGCTGCCAAAATTAGTATTAATACATGTCACAATTACTTTAATCTTGTCAAGCTTTATGTACCAACTTAGCATAAGTTTCCTCTGTTATCTATGTTCTTAAATTCCAATTTTCTTTTTTTTGTCAGAAAACTTGCACTTTTTTATTTTTACAAATTTTCACTTTTTTTTTTTACTAATTATTCACAATTTTTTTGTAGTCGCGGCAGAAACTAACACGATAATTTTTTTTTTTTAAGTTTATAGTTGGGCGCCAATTATAAGAAGAGTGTATTTGGTAGGAGATATATTCATTTTATTTAATTCTTTGTTTCCTCATTTTACATCTCTTTATTATTTAATTAGTTACTATTATTCACTATTATTATTTGATCACTTCAGGAACTGGTTTAACCAAGCACTTGAGTGCCCTAGTCTAATTAGGGTAGCTTAAACCAGTTGTGAATTACTATGCAATTCTATTGTAAATTCGGGTCGCTGATGACGCGTCGCCGCCGAGTGTAAGCGGGGCAGCGTTCCGAGGATTTGGGGATGAATTGCCGAGCAGTTCCGGAGCAGCAGCCGAAGCTCGCGCGTATGACTATGGCGGTGGAGAGCTGGGCGGCAGAGCCGAGTCTGCGCTGCCAAGCGAAATTCGGTCAGCGATCAACAGGCCCACGAGACGTATCGCGCATCGTTGTCGTCAGAGGTAGCGGCCATCCGAGACACCATGCAGGCCAGCATGCTGTCGTTCATGCGAGAGATTAATGAGGCATTGGCAGCGCTGAGGCAGGAGAAGACACATAGCGCGCCTCCGTCTGTAGCACATGCGCCGGTGGGTAGGCCAGAGCGAGCTCACGCGCAAAAGCAGCGGTCAGCCATAGGCGGGTACGAGCAGGCAGAGAAGGAAAGAGAGTTTATAAGCAGTAGACCAGCAGCTGCAGCACCGACTCACCTGTTCGTCGACAACCGAATTTTAGAGGCAGAACAGCGGCCACATGTTGAGCAGCGGCAGTCCTCAGCCGATCCGTGGATGCGCGATTTGGGCCCTGACGTGCACAGGCCATTAAGGCGAACCACGATGGGCGATTTCCGGCCCGACGTCGTCAACATCAGGAAGTGGGGCCTTGTGTTTGATGGCGAATCCAAAGAAATGCCGGTGGCGGAGTTTATATTCCGCTTGGAGCATTTGAAGTCCTTGTATCAGGTGCCCTGGGTCGACGTGTTGCGAGACTTCCACTGCCTGGTGAACGGAAGAGCGAAATATTGGTATTGAATGTACATACGTTGCTCGGGCGTGCCGGACTGGCCGAATCTCCGATATGGGCTGCAGCAACAATTCCAGACTCGACGATCGGAGTTTGAACGAGAGCAGGAGCTGAGGGAGCGGAAGCAGCGGCATGGCGAGAGCATAGAAGAGTATATTCAGGCGATGTTGGTGTTGCGTTCTCGGTTGGTGTGTCCATTTTCAGATTATGACCTTATTAAGGTGATAAAGACGAATATTAAAGACACCGTGTCTAGGGTCATCTATCCGATGAATATCACGAATCTGCAGAAGCTGAGAGAGGAGTGCCAAGACGCCGAAAAGATGCTGGCAACGCGTTGGGCGCGGCCCTCAGCTGGTACCAACTACGGGCAGCAGCGAGAGCAGCATCGAGTACACGAGCTGGACTATTCGTAACATCTAGATTACCTTTGAAATTATTTTTTTAAATTGAATGAATGTTGAATGTTCTGGAAAGACCTGGGAACGAGATTCCTTCAGCAAAGTACAACTTTACAGAGGCACCCACAAATGTATCTTTATGTGTTCGTAAAAGCTTTCAAATTTTTGGATTTTCAGATTTCAGTGGCAATTGTTGGAAGGAGTTAAAAATATTCCTGCTATTCTACAAGAAACACTCAAAAAAGAAAAAGGAAATTGAAATAGTGGAAAACTCATAACGCAAACAAGATTTGAAAAGATTTTAAATAAAAATGTTATATATATTTATAAGTAAATATAATGTGAGTGTAAAAAATGTCATGGTAAAAAACAATTAATTCTGTTTCGGCCCAAATCTTCTGCCAGCTGTGTAGGTAATTCCCATAGAATTATCGAAGGCTGCTCCGCAGTATTTGGTTCCTATTTATTGTATTAATTTATTTCACCGCATGCATTGCGTGCTCTCTTCATGACAAAAGTTGAATAGATAAAAAACATTCTTCTTCTTCTTAAATCTAATTGCAATCGATAGCCAATAAATACAAATATCAATAGCGATACAAAATTCAATTAATTCATTAAATGCGCTTATGGCGCCAACATACTCCCGACCTTGGAAGCTCCTTCCAACATCAGTCTAGCCTTCTTCGTCTAGGGGTAAGGGGCAGATTTTGTGAATGTTCCGCTTGAGATAGCCATTTTTGGTTTTAAGAGTCACCACTCTAAGTACACCATCGTTTCCTGGATGAAGTTAGTGAACTCTTCCAAGTAGCCATTGTCCCGGCGGCAAGTTGTCCTCCGCAATCAACGCAAGAGAGCCTAATTTCACATTTTTGAACAGGCCATTCCATTTTGTCCGCTCTTGTAGCAAAGTTAAGTATTCTGCCGCCCAACGCTTCCAAAATGCATTCTGCACCAGTAGAATTCGCTTCCAGTGATTAGTCATGGACATCTTTATCACGTCTTCATCGTATGGCTCTACCATGGCGTTCAGTGGACGACCAACCAAAAAATGTCCAGGTGTCAGGGCCTCTAAGTCGTTGGCATCTGAAGACAGAGGGTGTAACGGCCTGGAATTCATTATGGACTCCACTTGAGCTACTGCCGTCGATAAATCTTCAAAGTTTAGGGCAGAGCTGTTTGCACACTTCACCAGAAGTTGCTTAGCGACCTTGACTGCGCTTTCCCATAATCCGCCAAAATGTGGAGAGCCGGGGGGAATAAAATGAAACTTCACACCTTGCTGGCTGCATATCTCGTATATAGGACGACGATAAGCGCTATCAAATTGACGCTGTAGTTCGCGGGACGCACCCACGAAATTTGTCCCATTATCGCAGTACAAATCTGAACTTAAGCCTCGTCTGGCGAAGAACCACTTGAGCGCGGCGATGAAAGCGTTTGTACTCAAATCCGACACAATTTCTAGATGACACGCCTTAGTGACAAAGCATACGAAAACGCATAGGTATACTTTGACTGGGCGCTTCCCTCGCACGTTAAAATGCATATAAATTGGTCCAGCAAAATCCATTCCGGCCTTTTGGAAGGGATGACATCTTCCCTTCACTCGAGCTCCTGGTAGCGTTCCCATTGACTGACTGGCCAAAATGGGTCGAAAGCGAAAGCACGTCATGCAGCTCCTTACCGTCTTGCGTGCTAGTTTCTTGCAATTGGTGATCCAATATTTTTGTCGCACGAAGGCACAAAGAGACTGTACCCCGGCATGTAAATTCTTTCGGTGAATATAATCTACTAGAGCCTGAACTACTCTATGATTTCCTGCTAATAACACAGGATGTTTTAACTCAAATGGACCATCAGCTTTAGTTAACCGACCGCCAACGCGAATTTTTTCGATTCCTTCTTCTATATGTATGAACGGACTTAAGCGTTGTATCTTCGCCGACTTAATGAACATTTCCTTCTGAAGGCAAATGAATTCCCTTTTAAACGCTATTGGTATTGGATGTACATACGTTCCTCGGGCGTGCCGGACTGGCCGAATCTCCGATATGGGCTGCAGCAACAATTCCAGACTCGAAGATCGGAGTTTGAACGAGAGCAGGAGCTGAGGGAGCGGAAGCAGTGGCATGGCGAGAGCATATAAGAGTATATTCAGGCGATGTTGGTGTTGCGTTCTCGGTTGGTGTGTCCATTTTCGGATTTCGACCTTATTAAGGTGATAAAGACGAATATTAAAGACACCGTGTCTAGGGTCATCTATCCGATGAATATCACGAATCTGCAGAAGCTGAGAGAGGAGTGCCAAGACGCCGAAAAGATGCTGGCAACGCGTTGGGTGCGGCCCTCAGCTGGTACCAACTACGGGCAGCAGCGAGAGCAGCATCGAGTACACGAGCTGGACGTGTTAGCGGAGAGCCCAGAAGGCAGCCAACTGGAGCATTTGGAGGCGGTGTATAGGCCACATGAAACTGGTGGGAGCCGCTCGACTCTCAAGTGTTGGAATTGTGCACAACCGGGGCATACATATTTCGATTGCGAGTCCGCGGGGCGCAATATGTTTTGCTTCAAATGCGGACAACCAGGCGTAGTGCTGCCAAGATGTCCGAAATTCCGTCCGGGAAACTCGGAGAGGAGTCCGACGCAGCCGGAGGAGTCGTACTCTCGGTGAACGATAAAACGCGTACCTCCGATGAAACAGTAGTTAGGATAGGATTTAGTAGCGATAAGGATGATACCGTTAGTCATGTTTACTCACAGATATATAAAGTCAACCAGGCAGTCCTGGTCGCAGCGGAAACCCTTGGAGCAGTGTCAGCGCGACTATGTAGTAGCCGGGAACCGCATATTTGGTAGCCAGCTCGAACCGGATGCGAGAGGGGCGTCGAGGACATCCTTGCGGGCGCGTTGGAGATACCGCGAACGCCGACAGAAACGTCAAGCGGTGTGTGCAGCGGTGAATTCTGCAGGTCGTGCTGACAGCCGTCCATATGCTACGGTGTCGATTAAAGGCAGAGAATTTACCGGTCTGTTGGATACCGGGGCGTCGGTGAGCTTGCTGGGAAGTGGTGCCATAGAGTCGGTCCGAAAACTAAATTTTATAGCATTACACACCGTTGTAGGAGAACAGCCTACTATATTTTGGAGTTCATTGTAAGTTTTTCCCTAAGATATAAATTTTTGAATGAGTGCACGTCGTTCAGGAGTGCAGTGCTTGGCTCTACCATATCAGAAAAAAAAACACTAAAATGTGTATTGGAAACTATTGTAAACTATTAAAAAATAATAGAATTTACTATTTGCAACTTTTCGTGAGCTTAAGGAGCGATACACTTAATATTTTTGGAACGTTTGTGCAAGCACTATGATTATTTTGAGCCCGTAGAATGGGGACTAGCTGTGGAAAATGCAAATAACAACAACAACAAGTGCACAAAAAGCTAAAGCAACACGACATTTTATTGTGCTCTTGTTGTAGATCACATAGGAAGAAAGAAGGGATTCAAAATGAAAGGAAACACAAAAATACGAACGGTAGTGAAAAATATCACTACTATTATTTTGAGCACAACTGTATATGTATAACGTTCATTTTGAGGACTGCATAACGATTATTTCAGAGACATTTGTATTGTTTATATGAATCAAGAGATTTAATGCGTATATACAATTCCAGTTGAAATAAGACACCTAATTGAACCAAAAATATACCTGTGTCATGTCTATGCATACGCCGCAAAATGTATTTTTTCCCATTTTAAATTTTGAAAATATATGCACAACGCTAATTTTCAGGACACATGACATTAAAGCAATTTACTAAAAATCTGTTTTACTATTATGCCAAATTTTGGTCTGTTTATCTCAACAGTATCTAATGCTATATTAAAAACTAAAAATATATTTACCAAATTTGCATTTAATTGATTTTTTCTTTATATTCTTCCTACATGTTTCCACCGATGTAGCAACACTGTATTATATATAGGCCTAACGATGATTTTGAGGACAGAAGTTATGTATTAACCATTTCAAGGACTGTGTCCCTACACTTTACGCTGTGTGTAGTTTTACACTGTTCTCAGGCACTGTTCCCAGTCCTTAAAATTATCGTTAGGTATAAAAATTTACTTTAGATCGAAAGTTTCTTATTTCACATATATATACATAATAAGTTGGAATAAAGTGGAGTATATTAAGATGCTTATAGTATATCAGTGGTACACAAGTTGTATACGAACCTGCTGAGAAAAATAATAAAATGATTGTAAATACTATTTATAAATTAAGTGTGCTTTTACTTTCCAACTTTTATACCCCGTGCCCGTACGGTAAAAAGGGTATATTAGGTTAGTGCAAAGTATGTAACAAGCATTTTAAATTTCATCTACAACGGACAATTGTAAGAAAATTTATTAGCGAAATAATTTGGCTCTATTACTACGCCCACAAACTCCAGCATCGAGTTCGCTCTTCTCCATTCGGCTTCTGCTAGGGTTCATATAACTCACTGACGGAAGTTTGTCTGGGTACAGGGTATTTCAGTTTCGGGCTAGCTCGACTGTAGCGTTCTCTCTTGTTATAAGTTACAGTGACTTCAGCACAAATTGTTCCTATGAAAGCTATATAATCTAGTGCTCCGAATTTGATGAAACTTCAAATTAATAATAAGACATCCTTCAACACATTTCAATGAGAAAATCATAAAAAACCATATAGTTTTCTAAGAGTAAGAGTGATTTATTCACCAATCGCACTTATGACAGATATATAACATGCTGCTCAGATTGTGATGAAAATTCAGATTATGTTGAGACATAATAAAAAATCCATAAATACGCATTTTGGTGGGAAATTAGTAACATGATCTACAGTTTTTTAAAGTAAAAGTGATTTATTCACCAATTGTTCCTTTGACAGCTTGTTATGTGCTTCGCGGCTGTAAAGCACCGAAACAGCCACCACTCCACCCAAAGCTCTCAGGCGGCCATACACCGGCAATTGCGTAGGTGGGTGTGTTTGAAGAAAAATATAAATTCATTGTTGGTCTGCTGCACCCCGGTCGCGGTCGAATCTGACCCTGAGCCGATGGGTAGCCGGCGTAACGACAGGGGATACACTGGCAAAGGTGGACATAACAAGATGGCGCCCAATTTTAAATACACCTGGGTCTACATTTTAGCAAATGTTGCCCCAGTCCGAAGCGAGGTGAAAGCCAGAGTCTTGTTGCTTGTTTATTTTGTTGATTTGTTTTCTTTATTTAGTGTTTCAATGTAACTTTCCACAGCGATAGCTGCTGGCGGCCTCTGAGCCTGCGGGAAACGGTGCAACCTGGCAGGTCCGTGGGTGAGCTTCACTAGGGCTCAGCCCATCATTGCCGCAGTTGCATCCTTCTTACAGCGCGGTGTAGGTTGGTAACCAGCAGAATAGGTGCAGCGAAGGAGCGAGTGTAGCAGGTCCGTGAGGGGTCTTGGTGCCCACTCATTGTTGCCCTACAGGGTGTTCCGAGGCTGAAAAGATCGAGAATAATGTCTGTTAGGTGTTAAGAAAAGAATAGTCTAGTTGCCTTGTTTTTTGTGTTAATTACCTTTTATTTGTGGTTGTTTGGTAGTTCTTATGTATGGTTGCGTAGTAGGTCCATGTCCTGTCCCAAGCGGAAGGAGCATCGTTGCCCTACGTAGCGGAGCATGGGAGCAGCAATTCGAAATAGCCCAAGCGAGATTTTAGTTTTGGTGGTCGCCTGTAACAGATTTGGGGGTGTAAAGCGTGCGATAAAGTTAAGTTGTTTTGGTTTTGTGTACCTTCGGCAGTGACAGAGTGCCATTGTGCAGCGTCATACTGAGGATCCCCATCTCACCCTTACATGTCTAGTGTTAAGCCTGTGAGAGTAAAGAAATATTATTTTGATTTATGCTATTGTCTGTTAGTGTTAATTACCTTTTATTTACTTATTTGCCTAGCAGCAAATAAGTGCGCAATAGACAGGAGGTCAATTGTGAATGGTCCCAGTCTAGCACAGCTGTTCCTGGGCTGAGCCATCGATATCGTTTGGTACCGGTGAGGTATTTTGGCACAGGTTAGCGGGTCTGTGCATAGGGCGGGAATTGGAAGTTCAACTTATCGTTAGTTTGTTTTTTTTTTATATTTTCACTTAGTTAATATTTTCACTTAGTTTTTTTTGTTAAGTCTTTTTTTTTGGTGTACATTTATTTATTCTTATTTATTTATTCTTTTTTTGGTTATGTGTTTAATAGTATTTATTTATATATATACATAATCATTTGATTTAATTAAATATGCCGACGGGTACTTAGCTAAGGATATTATCCCCGCTTATCATTTAAGGAAACACATACGAGTGGACCGATCTATTTATTTATTTGGGGTTTATAATATAGGTATACATATTTTTTTATATTATAATCGGCGGGTACGAATCCGAGTACTAGCAGTGTTTTTTTTGGTTTTGGATTAGAAAGGTACGTAGAAATGAATCTAGACCCGAATGTTACCCGGAAGGTCAGGCGGAGTCAGGAGTTTAGTAGGAATATGCCATTGGTTCACTTGGACTCTCCTCCTCACGTAGGATTGAGTGAGGCAGACAAGCCAGCAGAAGCACGCAATGATGACGCGTCGCCGCCGAGTGTAAGCGGGCAGCGTTCCGAGGATTTGGGGATGAATTGCCGAGCAGTTCCGGAGCAGCAGCCGAAGCGCGCACGTATGACTATGGCGGTGGAGAGCTGGGCGGCAGAGCCGAGTCTGTGCTGCCAAGCGAAATTCGGTCAGCGATCAACAGGCCCACGAGACGTATCGCGCATCGTTGTCGTCAGAGGTAGCGGCCATCCGAGACACCATGCAGGCCAGCATGCTGTCGTTCATGCGAGAGATTAATGAGGCATTGGCAGCGCTGAGGCAGGAGAAGACACATAGCGCGCCTCCGTCTGTAGCACATGCGCCGGTGGGTAGGCCAGAGCGAGCTCACGCGCAAAAGCAGCGGTCAGCCATAGGCGGGTACGAGCAGGCAGAGAAGGAAAGAGAGTTTATAAGCAGTAGACCAGCAGCTGCAGCACCGACTCACCTGTTCGTCGACAACCGAATTTTACAGGCAGAACAGCGGCCACATGTTGAGCAGCGGCTGTCCTCAGCCGATCCGTGGATGCGCGATTTGGGCCCTGACGTGCACAGGCCATTAAGGCGAACCACGATGGGCGATTCCCGGCCCGACGTCGTCAACATCAGGAAGTGGGGCCTTGTGTTTGATGGCGAATCCAAAGAAATGCAGGTGGCGGAGTTTATATTCCGCTTGGAGCATTTGCAGTCCTTGTATCAGGTGCCCTGGGTCGACGTGTTGCGAGACTTCCACTGCCTGGTGAACGGAAGAGCGAAATATTGGTATTGAATGTACATACGTTCCTCGGGCGTGCCGGACTGGCCGAATCTCCGATATGGGCTGCAGCAACAATTCCAGACTCGAAGATCGGAGTTTGAACGAGAGCAGGAGCTGAGGGAGCGGAAGCAGCGGCATGGCGAGAGCATAGAAGAGTATATTCAGGCGATGTTGGTGTTGCGTTCTCGGTTGGTGTGTCCATTTTCAGATTATGACCTTATTAAGGTGATAAAGACGAATATTAAAGACACCGTGTCTAGGGTCATCTATCCGATGAATATCACGAATCTGCAGAAGCTGAGAGAGGAGTGCCAAGACGCCGAAAAGATGCTGGCAACGCGTTGGGTGCGGCCCTCAGCTGGTACCAACTACGGGCAGCAGCGAGAGCAGCATCGAGTACACGAGCTGGACGTGTTAGCGGAGAGCCCAGAAGGCAGCCAACTGGAGCATTTGGAGGCGGTGTATAGGCCACATGAAACTGGTGGGAGCCGCTCGACTCTCAAGTGTTGGAATTGTGCACAACCGGGGCATACATATTTCGATTGCGAGTCCGCGGGGCGCAATATGTTTTGCTTCAAATGCGGACAACCAGGCGTTGTGCTGCCAAGATGTCCGAAATTCCGTCCGGGAAACTCGGAGAGGAGTCCGACGCAGCCGGAGGAGTCGTACTCTCGGTGAACGATAAAACGCGTACCTCCGATGAAACAGTAGTTAGGATAGGATTTAGTAGCGATAAGGATGATACCGTTAGTCATGTTTTCTCACAGATATATAAAGTCAACCAGGCAGTCCTGGTCGCAGCGGAAACCCTTGGAGCAGTGTCAGCGCGACTATGTAGTAGCCGGGAACCGCATATTTGGTAGCCAGCTCGAACCGGATGCGAGAGGGGCGTCGAGGACATCCTTGCGGGCGCGTTGGAGATACCGCGAACGCCGACAGAAACGTCAAGCGGTGTGTGCAGCGGTGAATTCTGCAGGTCGTGCTGACAGCCGTCCATATGCTACGGTGTCGATTAAAGGCAGAGAATTTACCGGTCTGTTGGATACCGGGGCGTCGGTGAGCTTGCTGGGAAGTGGTGCCATAGAGTCGGTCCGAAAACTAAATTTTATAGCATTACACACCGTTGTAGGAGAACAGCCTACTATATTTTGGAGTTCATTGTAAGTTTTTCCCTAAGATATAAATTTTTGAATGAGTGCACGTCGTTCAGGAGTGCAGTGCTTGGCTCTACCATATCAGAAAAAAAAACACTAAAATGTGTATTGTAAACTATTAAAAAATAATAGAATTTACTATTTGCAACTTTTCGTGAGCTTAAGGAGCGATACACTTAATATTTTTGGAATGTTTGTGCAAGCACTATGATTATTTTGAGCCCGTAGAATGGGGACTAGCTGTGGAAAATGCAAATAACAACAACAACAAGTGCACAAAAAGCTAAAGCAACACGACATTTTATTGTGCTCTTGTTGTAGATCACATAGGAAGAAAGAAGGGATTCAAAATGAAAGGAAACACAAAAATACGAACGGTAGTGAAAAATATCACTACTATTATTTTGAGCACAACTGTATATGTATAACGTTCATTTTGAGGACTGCATAACGATTATTTCAGAGACATTTGTATTGTTTATATGAATCAAGAGATTTAATGCGTATATACAATTCCAGTTGAAATAAGACACCTAATTGAACCAAAAATATACCTGTGTCATGTCTATGCATACGCCGCAAAATGTATTTTTTCCCATTTTAAATTTTGAAAATATATGCACAACGCTAATTTTCAGGACACATGACATTAAAGCAATTTACTAAAAATCTGTTTTACTATTATGCCAAATTTTGGTCTGTTTATCTCAACAGTATCTAATGCTATATTAAAAACTAAAAATATATTTACCAAATTTGCATTTAATTGATTTTTTCTTTATATTCTTCCTACATGTTTCCACCGATGTAGCAACACTGTATTATATATAGGCCTAACGATGATTTTGAGGACAGAAGTTATGTATTAACCATTTCAAGGACTGTGTCCCTACACTTTACGCTGTGTGTAGTTTTACACTGTTCTCAGGCACTGTTCCCAGTCCTTAAAATTATCGTTAGGTATAAAAATTTACTTTAGATCGAAAGTTTCTTATTTCACATATATATACATAATAAGTTGGAATAAAGTGGAGTATATTAAGATGCTTATAGTATATCAGTGGTACACAAGTTGTATACGAACCTGCTGAGAAAAATAATAAAATGATTGTAAATACTATTTATAAATTAAGTGTGCTTTTACTTTCCAACTTTTATACCCCGTGCCCGTACGGTAAAAAGGGTATATTAGGTTAGTGCAAAGTATGTAACAAGCATTTTAAATTTCATCTACAACGGACAATTGTAAGAAAATTTATTAGCGAAATAATTTGGCTCTATTACTACGCCCACAAACTCCAGCATCGAGTTCGCTCTTCTCCATTCGGCTTCTGCTAGGGTTCATATAACTCACTGACGGAAGTTTGTCTGGGTACAGGGTATTTCAGTTTCGGGCTAGCTCGACTGTAGCGTTCTCTCTTGTTATAAGTTACAGTGACTTCAGCACAAATTGTTCCTATGAAAGCTATATAATCTAGTGCTCCGAATTTGATGAAACTTCAAATTAATAATAAGACATCCTTCAACACATTTCAATGAGAAAATCATAAAAAACCATATAGTTTTCTAAGAGTAAGAGTGATTTATTCACCAATCGCACTTATGACAGATATATAACATGCTGCTCAGATTGTGATGAAAATTCAGATTATGTTGAGACATAATAAAAAATCCATAAATACGCATTTTGGTGGGAAATTAGTAACATGATCTACAGTTTTTTAAAGTAAAAGTGATTTATTCACCAATTGTTCCTTTGACAGCTTGTTATGTGCTTCGCGGCTGTAAAGCACCGAAACAGCCACCACTCCACCCAAAGCTCTCAGGCGGCCATACACCGGCAATTGCGTAGGTGGGTGTGTTTGAAGAAAAATATAAATTCATTGTTGGTCTGCTGCACCCCGGTCGCGGTCGAATCTGACCCTGAGCCGATGGGTAGCCGGCGTAACGACAGGGGATGCACTGGCAAAGGTGGACATAACAAGATGGCGCCCAATTTTAAATACACCTGGGTCTACATTTTAGCAAATGTTGCCCCAGTCCGAAGCGAGGTGAAAGCCAGAGTCTTGTTGCTTGTTTATTTTGTTGATTTGTTTTCTTTATTTAGTGTTTCAATGTAACTTTCCACAGCGATAGCTGCTGGCGGCCTCTGAGCCTGCGGGAAACGGTGCAACCTGGCAGGTCCGTGGGTGAGCTTCACTAGGGCTCAGCCCATCATTGCCGCAGTTGCATCCTTCTTACAGCGCGGTGTAGGTTGGTAACCAGCAGAATAGGTGCAGCGAAGGAGCGAGTGTAGCAGGTCCGTGAGGGGTCTTGGTGCCCACTCATTGTTGCCCTACAGGGTGTTCCGAGGCTGAAAAGATCGAGAATAATGTCTGTTAGGTGTTAAGAAAAGAATAGTCTAGTTGCCTTGTTTTTTGTGTTAATTACCTTTTATTTGTGGTTGTTTGGTAGTTCTTATGTATGGTTGCGTAGTAGGTCCATGTCCTGTCCCAAGCGGAAGGAGCATCGTTGCCCTACGTAGCGGAGCATGGGAGCAGCAATTCGAAATAGCCCAAGCGAGATTTTAGTTTTGGTGGTCGCCTGTAACAGATTTGGGGGTGTAAAGCGTGCGATAAAGTTAAGTTGTTTTGGTTTTGTGTACCTTCGGCAGTGACAGAGTGCCATTGTGCAGCGTCATACTGAGGATCCCCATCTCACCCTTACATGTCTAGTGTTAAGCCTGTGAGAGTAAAGAAATATTATTTTGATTTATGCTATTGTCTGTTAGTGTTAATTACCTTTTATTTACTTATTTGCCTAGCAGCAAATAAGTGCGCAATAGACAGGAGGTCAATTGTGAATGGTCCCAGTCTAGCACAGCTGTTCCTGGGCTGAGCCATCGATATCGTTTGGTACCGGTGAGGTATTTTGGCACAGGTTAGCGGGTCTGTGCATAGGGCGGGAATTGAAAGTTCAACTTATCGTTAGTTTGTTTTTTTTTTATATTTTCACTTAGTTAATATTTTCACTTAGTTTTTTTTGTTAAGTCTTTTTTTTTGGTGTACATTTATTTATTCTTATTTATTTATTCTTTTTTTGGTTATGTGTTTAATAGTATTTATTTATATATATACATAATCATTTGATTTAATTAAATATGCCGACGGGTACTTAGCTAAGGATATTATCCCCGCTTATCATTTAAGGAAACACATACGAGTGGACCGATCTATTTATTTATTTGGGGTTTATAATATAGGTATACATATTTTTTTATATTATAATCGGCGGGTACGAATCCGAGTACTAGCAGTGTTTTTTTTGGTTTTGGATTAGAAAGGTACGTAGAAATGAATCTAGACCCGAATGTTACCCGGAAGGTCAGGCGGAGTCAGGAGTTTAGTAGGAATATGCCATTGGTTCACTTGGACTCTCCTCCTCACGTAGGATTGAGTGAGGCAGACAAGCCAGCAGAAGCACGCAATGATGACGCGTCGCCGCCGAGTGTAAGCGGGCAGCGTTCCGAGGATTTGGGGATGAATTGCCGAGCAGTTCCGGAGCAGCAGCCGAAGCGCGCACGTATGACTATGGCGGTGGAGAGCTGGGCGGCAGAGCCGAGTCTGCGCTGCCAAGCGAAATTCGGTCAGCGATCAACAGGCCCACGAGACGTATCGCGCATCGTTGTCGTCAGAGGTAGCGGCCATCCGAGACACCATGCAGGCCAGCATGCTGTCGTTCATGCGAGAGATTAATGAGGCATTGGCAGCGCTGAGGCAGGAGAAGACACATAGCGCGCCTCCGTCTGTAGCACATGCGCCGGTGGGTAGGCCAGAGCGAGCTCACGCGCAAAAGCAGCGGTCAGCCATAGGCGGGTACGAGCAGGCAGAGAAGGAAAGAGAGTTTATAAGCAGTAGACCAGCAGCTGCAGCACCGACTCACCTGTTCGTCGACAACCGAATTTTAGAGGCAGAACAGCGGCCACATGTTGAGCAGCGGCAGTCCTCAGCCGATCCGTGGATGCGCGATTTGGGCCCTGACGTGCACAGGCCATTAAGGCGAACCACGATGGGCGATTCCCGGCCCGACGTCGTCAACATCAGGAAGTGGGGCCTTGTGTTTGATGGCGAATCCAAAGAAATGCCGGTGGCGGAGTTTATATTCCGCTTGGAGCATTTGCAGTCCTTGTATCAGGTGCCCTGGGTCGACGTGTTGCGAGACTTCCACTGCCTGGTAAACGGAAGAGCGAAATATTGGTATTGAATGTACATACGTTCCTCGGGCGTGCCGGACTGGCCGAATCTCCGATATGGGCTGCAGCAACAATTCCAGACTCGAAGATCGGAGTTTGAACGAGAGCAGGAGCTGAGGGAGCGGAAGCAGCGGCATGGCGAGAGCATAGAAGAGTATATTCAGGCGATGTTGGTGTTGCGTTCTCGGTTGGTGTGTCCATTTTCAGATTATGACCTTATTAAGGTGATAAAGACGAATATTAAAGACACCGTGTCTAGGGTCATCTATCCGATGAATATCACGAATCTGCAGAAGCTGAGAGAGGAGTGCCAAGACGCCGAAAAGATGCTGGCAACGCGTTGGGCGCGGCCCTCAGCTGGTACCAACTACGGGCAGCAGCGAGAGCAGCATCGAGTACACGAGCTGGACTATTCGTAACATCTAGATTACCTTTGAAATTAACAGATTTGGGGGTGTAAAGCGTGCGATAAAGTTAAGTTGTTTTGGTTTTGTGTACCTTCGGCAGTGACAGAGTGCCATTGTGCAGCGTCATACTGAGGATCCCCATCTCACCCTTACATGTCTAGTGTTAAGCCTGTGAGAGTAAAGAAATATTATTTTGATTTATGCTATTGTCTGTTAGTGTTAATTACCTTTTATTTACTTATTTGCCTAGCAGCAAATAAGTGCGCAATAGACAGGAGGTCAATTGTGAATGGTCCCAGTCTAGCACAGCTGTTCCTGGGCTGAGCCATCGATATCGTTTGGTACCGGTGAGGTATTTTGGCACAGGTTAGCGGGTCTGTGCATAGGGCGGGAATTGAAAGTTCAACTTATCGTTAGTTTGTTTTTTTTTTATATTTTCACTTAGTTAATATTTTCACTTAGTTTTTTTTGTTAAGTCTTTTTTTTTGGTGTACATTTATTTATTCTTATTTATTTATTCTTTTTTTGGTTATGTGTTTAATAGTATTTATTTATATATATACATAATCATTTGATTTAATTAAATATGCCGACGGGTACTTAGCTAAGGATATTATCCCCGCTTATCATTTAAGGAAACACATACGAGTGGACCGATCTATTTATTTATTTGGGGTTTATAATATAGGTATACATATTTTTTTATATTATAATCGGCGGGTACGAATCCGAGTACTAGCAGTGTTTTTTTTGGTTTTGGATTAGAAAGGTACGTAGAAATGAATCTAGACCCGAATGTTACCCGGAAGGTCAGGCGGAGTCAGGAGTTTAGTAGGAATATGCCATTGGTTCACTTGGACTCTCCTCCTCACGTAGGATTGAGTGAGGCAGACAAGCCAGCAGAAGCACGCAATGATGACGCGTCGCCGCCGAGTGTAAGCGGGCAGCGTTCCGAGGATTTGGGGATGAATTGCCGAGCAGTTCCGGAGCAGCAGCCGAAGCGCGCACGTATGACTATGGCGGTGGAGAGCTGGGCGGCAGAGCCGAGTCTGCGCTGCCAAGCGAAATTCGGTCAGCGATCAACAGGCCCACGAGACGTATCGCGCATCGTTGTCGTCAGAGGTAGCGGCCATCCGAGACACCATGCAGGCCAGCATGCTGTCGTTCATGCGAGAGATTAATGAGGCATTGGCAGCGCTGAGGCAGGAGAAGACACATAGCGCGCCTCCGTCTGTAGCACATGCGCCGGTGGGTAGGCCAGAGCGAGCTCACGCGCAAAAGCAGCGGTCAGCCATAGGCGGGTACGAGCAGGCAGAGAAGGAAAGAGAGTTTATAAGCAGTAGACCAGCAGCTGCAGCACCGACTCACCTGTTCGTCGACAACCGAATTTTAGAGGCAGAACAGCGGCCACATGTTGAGCAGCGGCAGTCCTCAGCCGATCCGTGGATGCGCGATTTGGGCCCTGACGTGCACAGGCCATTAAGGCGAACCACGATGGGCGATTCCCGGCCCGACGTCGTCAACATCAGGAAGTGGGGCCTTGTGTTTGATGGCGAATCCAAAGAAATGCCGGTGGCGGAGTTTATATTCCGCTTGGAGCATTTGCAGTCCTTGTATCAGGTGCCCTGGGTCGACGTGTTGCGAGACTTCCACTGCCTGGTAAACGGAAGAGCGAAATATTGGTATTGAATGTACATACGTTCCTCGGGCGTGCCGGACTGGCCGAATCTCCGATATGGGCTGCAGCAACAATTCCAGACTCGAAGATCGGAGTTTGAACGAGAGCAGGAGCTGAGGGAGCGGAAGCAGCGGCATGGCGAGAGCATAGAAGAGTATATTCAGGCGATGTTGGTGTTGCGTTCTCGGTTGGTGTGTCCATTTTCAGATTATGACCTTATTAAGGTGATAAAGACGAATATTAAAGACACCGTGTCTAGGGTCATCTATCCGATGAATATCACGAATCTGCAGAAGCTGAGAGAGGAGTGCCAAGACGCCGAAAAGATGCTGGCAACGCGTTGGGCGCGGCCCTCAGCTGGTACCAACTACGGGCAGCAGCGAGAGCAGCATCGAGTACACGAGCTGGACTATTCGTAACATCTAGATTACCTTTGAAATTATTTTTTTAAATTGAATGAATGTTGAATGTTCTGGAAAGACCTGGGAACGAGATTCCTTCAGCAAAGTACAACTTTACAGCCTCTGTAAATGTACACAAATGTATCTTTATGTGTTCGTAAAAGCTTTCAAATTTTTGGATTTTCAGATTTCAGTGGCAATTGTTGGAAGGAGTCAAAAATATTCCTGCTATTCTACAAGAAACACTCAAAAAAGAAAAAGGAAATTGAAATAGTGGAAAACTCATAACGCAAACAAGATTTGAAAAGATTTTAAATAAAAATGTTATATATATTTATAAGTAAATATAATGTGAGTGTAAAAAATGTCATGGTAAAAAACAATTAATTCTGTTTCGCCCCAAATCTTCTGCCAGCTGTGTAGGTAATTCCCATAGAATTATCGAAGGCTGCTCCGCAGTATTTGGTTCCTATTTATTGTATTAATTTATTTCACCGCATGCATTGCGTGCTCTCTTCATGACAAAAGTTGAATAGATAAAAAACATTCTTCTTCTTCTTAAATCTAATTGCAATCGATAGCCAATAAATACAAATATCAATAGCGATACAAAATTCAATTAATTCATTAAATGCGCTTATGGCGCCAACATACTCCCGACCTTGGAAGCTCCTTCCAACATCAGTCTAGCCTTCTTCGTCTAGGGGTAAGGGGCAGATTTTGTGAATGTTCCGCTTGAGATAGCCATTTTTGGTTTTAAGAGTCACCACTCTAAGTACACCATCGTTTCCTGGATGAAGTTAGTGAACTCTTCCAAGTAGCCATTGTCCCGGCGGCAAGTTGTCCTCCGCAATCAACGCAAGAGAGCCTAATTTCACATTTTTGAACAGGCCATTCCATTTTGTCCGCTCTTGTAGCAAAGTTAAGTATTCTGCCGCCCAACGCTTCCAAAATGCATTCTGCACCAGTAGAATTCGCTTCCAGTGATTAGTCATGGACATCTTTATCACGTCTTCATCGTATGGCTCTACCATGGCGTTCAGTGGACGACCAACCAAAAAATGTCCAGGTGTCAGGGCCTCTAAGTCGTTGGCATCTGAAGACAGAGGGTGTAACGGCCTGGAATTCATTATGGACTCCACTTGAGCTACTGCCGTCGATAAATCTTCAAAGTTTAGGGCAGAGCTGTTTGCACACTTCACCAGAAGTTGCTTAGCGACCTTGACTGCGCTTTCCCATAATCCGTCAAAATGTGGAGAGCCGGGGGGAATAAAATGAAACTTCACACCTTGCTGGCTGCATATCTCGTATATAGGACGACGATAAGCGCTATCAAATTGACGCTGTAGTTCGCGGGACGCACCCACGAAATTTGTCCCATTATCGCAGTACAAATCTGAACTTAAGCCTCGTCTGGCGAAGAACCACTTGAGCGCGGCGATGAAAGCGTTTGTACTCAAATCCGACACAATTTCTAGATGACACGCCTTAGTGACAAAGCATACGAAAACGCATAGGTATACTTTGACTGGGCGCTTCCCTCGCACGTTAAAATGCATATAAATTGGTCCAGCAAAATCCATTCCGGCCTTTTGGAAGGGATGACATCTTCCCTTCACTCGAGCTCCTGGTAGCGTTCCCATTGACTGACTGGCCAAAATGGGTCGAAAGCGAAAGCACGTCATGCAGCTCCTTACCGTCTTGCGTGCTAGTTTCTTGCAATTGGTGATCCAATATTTTTGTCGCACGAAGGCACAAAGAGACTGTACCCCGGCATGTAAATTCTTTCGGTGAATATAATCTACTAGAGCCTGAACTACTCTATGATTTCCTGCTAATAACACAGGATGTTTTAACTCAAATGGACCATCAGCTTTAGTTAACCGACCGCCAACGCGAATTTTTTCGATTCCTTCTTCTATATGTATGAACGGACTTAAGCGTTGTATCTTCGCCGACTTAATAAACATTTCCTTCTGAAGGCAAATGAATTCCCTTTTAAACGCTATTGGTATTGGATGTACATACGTTCCTCGGGCGTGCCGGACTGGCCGAATCTCCGATATGGGCTGCAGCAACAATTCCAGACTCGAAGATCGGAGTTTGAACGAGAGCAGGAGCTGAGGGAGCGGAAGCAGCGGCATGGCGAGAGCATATAAGAGTATATTCAGGCGATGTTGGTGTTGCGTTCTCGGTTGGTGTGTCCATTTTCGGATTTCGACCTTATTAAGGTGATAAAGACGAATATTAAAGACACTGTGTCTAGGGTCATCTATCCGATGAATATCACGAATCTGCAGAAGCTGAGAGAGGAGTGCCAAGACGCCGAAAAGATGCTGGCAACGCGTTGGGCGCGGCCCTCAGCTGGTACCAACTACGGGCAGCAGCGAGAGCAGCATCGAGTACACGAGCTGGACGTGTTAGCGGAGAGCCCAGAAGGCAGCCAACTGGAGCATTTGGAGGCGGTGTATAGGCCACATGAAACTGGTGGGAGCCGCTCGACTCTCAAGTGTTGGAATTGTGCACAACCGGGGCATACATATTTCGATTGCGAGTCCGCGGGGCGCAATATGTTTTGCTTCAAATGCGGACAACCAGGCGTAGTGCTGCCAAGATGTCCGAAATTCCGTCCGGGAAACTCGGAGAGGAGTCCGACGCAGCCGGAGGAGTCGTACTCTCGGTGAACGATAAAACGCGTACCTCCGATGAAACAGTAGTTAGGATAGGATTTAGTAGCGATAAGGATGATACCGTTAGTCATGTTTACTCACAGATATATAAAGTCAACCAGGCAGTCCTGGTCGCAGCGGAAACCCTTGGAGCAGTGTCAGCGCGACTATGTAGTAGCCGGGAACCGCATATTTGGTAGCCAGCTCGAACCGGATGCGAGAGGGGCGTCGAGGACATCCTTGCGGGCGCGTTGGAGATACCGCGAACGCCGACAGAAACGTCAAGCGGTGTGTGCAGCGGTGAATTCTGCAGGTCGTGCTGACAGCCGTCCATATGCTACGGTGTCGATTAAAGGCAGAGAATTTACCGGTCTGTTGGATACCGGGGCGTCGGTGAGCTTGCTGGGAAGTGGTGCCATAGAGTCGGTCCGAAAATTAAATTTTATAGCATTACACACCGTTGTAGGAGAACAGCCTACTATATTTTGGAGTTCATTGTAAGTTTTTCCCTAAGATATAAATTTTTGAATGAGTGCACGTCGTTCAGGAGTGCAGTGCTTGGCTCTACCATATCAGAAAAAAAAACACTAAAATGTGTATTGGAAACTATTGTAAACTATTAAAAAATAATAGAATTTACTATTTGCAACTTTTCGTGAGCTTAAGGAGCGATACACTTAATATTTTTGGAACGTTTGTGCAAGCACTATGATTATTTTGAGCCCGTAGAATGGGGACTAGCTGTGGAAAATGCAAATAACAACAACAACAAGTGCACAAAAAGCTAAAGCAACACGACATTTTATTGTGCTCTTGTTGTAGATCACATAGGAAGAAAGAAGGGATTCAAAATGAAAGGAAACACAAAAATACGAACGGTAGTGAAAAATATCACTACTATTATTTTGAGCACAACTGTATATGTATAACGTTCATTTTGAGGACTGCATAACGATTATTTCAGAGACATTTGTATTGTTTATATGAATCAAGAGATTTAATGCGTATATACAATTCCAGTTGAAATAAGACACCTAATTGAACCAAAAATATACTTGTGTCATGTCTATGCATACGCCGCAAAATGTATTTTTTCCCATTTTAAATTTTGAAAATATATGCACAACGCTAATTTTCAGGACACATGACATTAAAGCAATTTACTAAAAATCTGTTTTACTATTATGCCAAATTTTGGTCTGTTTATCTTAACAGTATCTAATGCTATATTAAAAACTACATGTTTCCACCGATGTAGCAACACTGTATTATATATAGGCCTAACGATGATTTTGAGGACAGAAGTTATGTATTAACCATTTCAAGGACTGTGTCCCTACACTTTACGCTGTGTGTAGTTTTACACTGTTCTCAGGCACTGTTCCCAGTCCTTAAAATTATCGTTAGGTATAAAAATTTACTTTAGATCGAAAGTTTCTTATTTCACATATATATACATAATAAGTTGGAATAAAGTGGAGTATATTAAGATGCTTATAGTATATCAGTGGTACACAAGTTGTATACGAACCTGCTGAGAAAAATAATAAAATGATTGTAAATACTATTTATAAATTAAGTGTGCTTTTACTTTCCAACTTTTATACCCCGTGCCCGTACGGTAAAAAGGGTATATTAGGTTAGTGCAAAGTATGTAACAAGCATTTTAAATTTCATCTACAACGGACAATTGTAAGAAAATTTATTAGCGAAATAATTTGGCTCTATTACTACGCCCACAAACTCCAGCATCGAGTTCGCTCTTCTCCATTCGGCTTCTGCTAGGGTTCATATAACTCACTGACGGAAGTTTGTCTGGGTACAGGGTATTTCAGTTTCGGGCTAGCTCGACTGTAGCGTTCTCTCTTGTTATAAGTTACAGTGACTTCAGCACAAATTGTTCCTATGAAAGCTATATAATCTAGTGCTCCGAATTTGATGAAACTTCAAATTAATAATAAGACATCCTTCAACACATTTCAATGAGAAAATCATAAAAAACCATATAGTTTTCTAAGAGTAAGAGTGATTTATTCACCAATCGCACTTATGACAGATATATAACATGCTGCTCAGATTGTGATGAAAATTCAGATTATGTTGAGACATAATAAAAAATCCATAAATACGCATTTTGGTGGGAAATTAGTAACATGATCTACAGTTTTTTAAAGTAAAAGTGATTTATTCACCAATTGTTCCTTTGACAGCTTGTTATGTGCTTCGCGGCTGTAAAGCACCGAAACAGCCACCACTCCACCCAAAGCTCTCAGGCGGCCATACACCGGCAATTGCGTAGGTGGGTGTGTTTGAAGAAAAATATAAATTCATTGTTGGTCTGCTGCACCTCGGTCGCGGTCGAATCTGACCCTGAGCCGATGGGTAGCCGGCGTAACGACAGGGGATGCACTGGCAAAGGTGGACATAACAAGATGGCGCCCAATTTTAAATACACCTGGGTCTACATTTTAGCAAATGTTGCCCCAGTCCGAAGCGAGGTGAAAGCCAGAGTCTTGTTGCTTGTTTATTTTGTTGATTTGTTTTCTTTATTTAGTGTTTCAATGTAACTTTCCACAGCGATAGCTGCTGGCGGCCTCTGAGCCTGCGGGAAACGGTGCAACCTGGCAGGTCCGTGGGTGAGCTTCACTAGGGCTCAGCCCATCATTGCCGCAGTTGCATCCTTCTTACAGCGCGGTGTAGGTTGGTAACCAGCAGAATAGGTGCAGCGAAGGAGCGAGTGTAGCAGGTCCGTGAGGGGTCTTGGTGCCCACTCATTGTTGCCCTACAGGGTGTTCCGAGGCTGAAAAGATCGAGAATAATGTCTGTTAGGTGTTAAGAAAAGAATAGTCTAGTTGCCTTGTTTTTTGTGTTAATTACCTTTTATTTGTGGTTGTTTGGTAGTTCTTATGTATGGTTGCGTAGTAGGTCCATGTCCTGTCCCAAGCGGAAGGAGCATCGTTGCCCTACGTAGCGGAGCATGGGAGCAGCAATTCGAAATAGCCCAAGCGAGATTTTAGTTTTGGTGGTCGCCTGTAACAGATTTGGGGGTGTAAAGCGTGCGATAAAGTTAAGTTGTTTTGGTTTTGTGTACCTTCGGCAGTGACAGAGTGCCATTGTGCAGCGTCATACTGAGGATCCCCATCTCACCCTTACATGTCTAGTGTTAAGCCTGTGAGAGTAAAGAAATATTATTTTGATTTATGCTATTGTCTGTTAGTGTTAATTACCTTTTATTTACTTATTTGCCTAGCAGCAAATAAGTGCGCAATAGACAGGAGGTCAATTGTGAATGGTCCCAGTCTAGCACAGCTGTTCCTGGGCTGAGCCATCGATATCGTTTGGTACCGGTGAGGTATTTTGGCACAGGTTAGCGGGTCTGTGCATAGGGCGGGAATTGAAAGTTCAACTTATCGTTAGTTTGTTTTTTTTTTTATATTTTCACTTAGTTAATATTTTCACTTAGTTTTTTTTGTTAAGTCTTTTTTTTTGGTGTACATTTATTTATTCTTATTTATTTATTCTTTTTTTGGTTATGTGTTTAATAGTATTTATTTATATATATACATAATCATTTGATTTAATTAAATATGCCGACGGGTACTTAGCTAAGGATATTATCCCCGCTTATCATTTAAGGAAACACATACGAGTGGACCGATCTATTTATTTATTTGGGGTTTGCTCGTTTATAATATAGGTATACATATTTTTTTATATTATAATCGGCGGGTACGAATCCGAGTACTAGCAGTGTTTTTTTTGGTTTTGGATTAGAAAGGTACGTAGAAATGAATCTAGACCCGAATGTTACCCGGAAGGTCAGGCGGAGTCAGGAGTTTAGTAGGAATATGCCATTGGTTCACTTGGACTCTCCTCCTCACGTAGGATTGAGTGAGGCAGACAAGCCAGCAGAAGCACGCAATGATGACGCGTCGCCGCCGAGTGTAAGCGGGGCAGCGTTCCGAGGATTTGGGGATGAATTGCCGAGCAGTTCCGGAGCAGCAGCCGAAGCGCGCACGTATGACTATGGTGGTGGAGAGCTGGGCGGCAGAGCCGAGTCTGCGCTGCCAAGCGAAATTCGGTCAGCGATCAACAGGCCCACGAGACGTATCGCGCATCGTTGTCGTCAGAGGTAGCGGCCATCCGAGACACCATGCAGGCCAGCATGCTGTCGTTCATGCGAGAGATTAATGAGGCATTGGCAGCGCTGAGGCAGGAGAAGACACATAGCGCGCCTCCGTCTGTAGCACATGCGCCGGTGGGTAGGCCAGAGCGAGCTCACGCGCAAAAGCAGCGGTCAGCCATAGGCGGGTACGAGCAGGCAGAGAAGGAAAGAGAGTTTATAAGCAGTAGACCAGCAGCTGCAGCACCGACTCACCTGTTCGTCGACAACCGAATTTTAGAGGCAGAACAGCGGCCACATGTTGAGCAGCGGCAGTCCTCAGCCGATCCGTGGATGCGCGATTTGGGCCCTGACGTGCACAGGCCATTAAGGCGAACCACGATGGGCGATTCCCGGCCCGACGTCGTCAACATCAGGAAGTGGGGCCTTGTGTTTGATGGCGAATCCAAAGAAATGCCGGTGGCGGAGTTTATATTCCGCTTGGAGCATTTGCAGTCCTTGTATCAGGTGCCCTGGGTCGACGTGTTGCGAGACTTCCACTGCCTGGTAAACGGAAGAGCGAAATATTGGTATTGAATGTACATACGTTGCTCGGGCGTGCCGGACTGGCCAAATCTCCGATATGGGCTGCAGCAACAATTCCAGACTCGAAGATCGGAGTTTGAACGAGAGCAGGAGCTGAGGGAGCGGAAGCAGCGGCATGGCGAGAGCATATAAGAGTATATTCAGGCGATGTTGGTGTTGCGTTCTCGGTTGGTGTGTCCATTTTCAGATTATGACCTTATTAAGGTGATAAAGACGAATATTAAAGACACCGTGTCTAGGGTCATCTATCCGATGAATATCACGAATCTGCAGAAGCTGAGAGAGGAGTGCCAAGACGCCGAAAAGATGCTGGCAACGCGTTGGGCGCAGCCCTCAGCTGGTACCAACTACGGGCAGCAGCGAGAGCAGCATCGAGTACACGAGCTGGACGTGTTAGCGGAGAGCCCAGAAGGCAGCCAACTGGAGCATTTGGAGGCGGTGTATAGGCCACATGAAACTGGTGGGAGCCGCTCGACTCTCAAGTGTTGGAATTGTGCACAACCGGGGCATACATATTTCGATTGCGAGTCCGCGGGGCGCAATATGTTTTGCTTCAAATGCGGACAACCAGGCGTAGTGCTGCCAAGATGTCCGAAATTCCGTCCGGGAAACTCGAAGAGGAGTCCGACGCAGCCGGAGGAGTCGTACTCTCGGTGAACGATAAAACGCGTACCTCCGATGAAACAGTAGTTAGGATAGGATTTAGTAGCGATAAGGATGATACCGTTAGTCATGTTTTCTCACAGATATATAAAGTCAACCAGGCAGTCCTGGTCGCAGCGGAAACCCTTGGAGCAGTGTCAGCGCGACTATGTAGTAGCCGGGAACCGCATATTTGGTAGCCAGCTCGAACCGGATGCGAGAGGGGCGTCGAGGACATCCTTGCGGGCGCGTTGGAGATACCGCGAACGCCGATAGAAACGAAATAGCGCTTAGGAAAGAGTACACCAACGGAGCCGCATGATTTAGAGGCGTGGCAACAGGAGAAATTGCAGCGAGTCGTGGCACACTTCAGATCCTTCGAGGAGCACGGTCTGGGTAGGACGCCAATGGAGCAGCACCACATTCAGTTGACGGAGGGGGCACTGTCAGTAAAAGAGCGCTTCTATCCCGTGTCGCCGGCAGTGCAGACGCTATTGTTTGCAGAAGTCGACGAGATGCTTCGGCTAGGGGTGATCGAGCCAAGTGAGAGTCCATGGAGCAACCGAGTGACTTTGGTGAGGAAGCCTGGAAAGAACCGGTTGTGCTTAGACGCGAGAAAGCTAAATCAGCTCACGGTGAAGGATGCTTACCCACTCCAGAGCATTGAGTCAATTTTGAGCCGAGTGGAGGATACCGTTTACATCAGCAGCCTGGATTTGAAGCATGCTTTTTGGTAGATCGAACTGGATCGGGAAAGCCGGCAGTACACCGCGTTTACGGTACCAGGAAGGCCACTATACCAATTTAAGGCCATGCCGTTTGGGCTGTGCAATGCGGCGCAGCGCCTTTGCCGTGTGATGGATAAGGTGATTCCCCAGCGTTTGAGAAGCCATGTTTTCGTCTACCTGGACGACCTTCTCATAATATCCAGAACATTTGAGGATCATTGCACGGTGCTGTTGGACGTGGCGGGTGCCTTGAGAGTAGCCAACTTGATGATTTCCTTAAAAAAAATCCAAGTTCTGCTACAGGTACTTGAAGTATTTGACAGACCCAGAGAAAGTCGAGGCGATTCGGGCGATTTCCTTGCCGACCAGCGCGAAGTAGCTCCGCCAATTCTTGGGGAATCGGAATTTTTCCACGCTTTCCGCGCCTGTAACGGACTGCCTGAAAGGAAAGGGAAAGTTTCGGTTAACGGGCGAAGCGGTTGCGGCATTCCAGGAATTGAAAGGGGCACTCACCTGCGCGCCAGTGTTGGTGCATTCAGACTTTCGGAAGCCGTTCGTGATCCAATGTGACGCGAGCCAAGCGGGCATAGTAGAGGTTTTGTTCCAGCACGATGCAGACGGTGCGGAAAGGCCAATAGCTTTCTTTTCAGCGAAGCTTCGGGGCGCTAAACTAAACTATAGTGTCACCGAGAAGGAATGCCTGGCTGCGGTAAAAGCGGTCGAAAGATTCCGGCCGTATGTGGAATTGATGCCGTTTAAAGTGGTGACTGATCACGCCAGCCTGCCGTGGCTGATGTCGTTAAAGGAGTTGAACGGCCGATTAGCGCGGTGGTCGTTGGCCCTGCAAAGATTAGATTTTAGTATTGAGCACCGGAAAGGCAAGGACAATATTGTAGCCGATACGCTCTCGCGGCCTTTCGAACTCGAGGAAATTGATTTTTTTGATTTCGAGACCACCGAGTTCGAAATTGCGGAGTATACTGAAAGGCTGAAACAGGAGCGGAAAAACGCGGAGCTATTTCCGGATTTGCGCGTGGAGGATGGGCTGTTGTATAAGCGGGCGCAGTTCACGCGGCCCGAGCGAGAGAAATTTTCCTGGAAGCTCTGGGTACCGCGTTCTGTGTCCGTAGCCCTTATACAGCAGGCCCATGAGAGCGACGCGGCCATGCATGGGGGCATGAGGAGGACCGTGGAGCGGCTCAGGCAGTTTTTCTTCTGGCCCGGGATGGTGGCGCAGGTGAAGAGGTACGTGGCCGGTTGCGAGACGTGCAAAGCGACAAAACACAGCACGCAATTAGCGAGGCCGGTGATGGGTGCCGAAACCGTATCGCTTCGACCTATGCAGAGGCTATATCTAGACTTTCTGGGGCCGTGTCCGAGGTCCAGGAGAGGGAATACCACCATCCTGGTAATTCTAGACCATATGTCCAAATTCGTGTGGTTGCGAGCGATGCCGAAAGCAACAGCGGCGGCAGTGGTCCGGTTTCTGCAGAAGGAGGTGTTTCCTGCATTTGGAGTCCCGGAAACCGTCCATACCGACAACGGGAAGAAATTTGTGTCCAGCCAGCTTACGGGGTTCCTGCAGGGGCTGAGCATCACCCACGTACGCACGGCGAACTATGCCCCACAGGCCAATGCGGCGGAACGCGTGAACCAGACGGTGCTAGCGGCCATCAGGACGTATGTACAGGGCGACCACACGAAGTGGGACGAGAAGCTCTCGGATGTGCAGTGTGCAGCACGTAGTGCCATCCATAGCAGCATTGGCACGTCCCCGTACTTCGTTTTGTTTGGAAAGCACATGTTCACCAGCGGGAAGGACTACAAGCTGGCACGCAAGTTGGGAGCACTGGAGGATACAGAATTGCGCATGTTGCCCAGAGCGGATCAGCAGAAGGCAGTGCGGGATGAGGTACAGCAGAGTGTCCACCTAGCGTATGAAAAGGCGAAACGGCAGTACGATAAACGTGCGAGGATGGTTGCGTACGTACCTGGCCAAGAGATTTACAGGCGAAACTTTGTCCTCAGTCGATTTAAGGACAACGTGAACGCGAAGCTGTGCCACAAGTATGTAAAATGCCGTGTCCGGAGCAGCGTGGGCAACAGCCTATACGAAATGGAAGACACGGGCGTCGGCTGGGAGTCTTCCACGCCAAAGATTTGAAACAGTTGCAAAGGCCCGGCTTTGTTCGTCGGTAGACCGAGAGACCAATCTCAGGGTGTGGACGTTGGCCTACGTTGGGCAGAAAAGGAACCGCGGAGCTTTCCACTCCCGTTTCTTTCGATTGACACCAAAATAAAACTGCAGCGTGTTGTTATGTGCGACGCGGCAGTATTGGAAAACCGCAAATGTTGTCGGACGAACGGGGATGGCAACTCGCGCGAATGACAGCTGGCGCGGGCCGATACCAAGTACTCGTGCGTGAGGTGCGAGGACCAGTGCCACCAATTAGGAGGGTTGCAAAGTGGGGAAAGTAGCAATTCCTGGGGAATGGCAAGTCATGACCTCAGGGAAGGGCAAATAAATTGTGGCCAGTGAGTGAGACACACGTGGAGTTACGAACAAAAGAACAAAATAAGGGGACTAGAATATTTATAAAACACCGGAGTGACGACAGGAGGATTGGGAAATACACCAGCGGGGGTTCATAGGCGGAGGTAAGGATCTTAGAAAGGCCAGTGTGCCGATAACTAATTCCTTACCATGTATAATAGGAGTAGCAGTAACTGCGGACGGTCCAGAAAGTGCGCTGTGCGCGGGTCGACACCGAACGTCGGAAAAGTTATACTAGTGGCAGAAGACAGCGCCAGCTCCGACCGGCAATACTGGATCTAAGGCAGGACCTCGGCCCTAGCTGAACCCAGGCCAATTTTCATTTATCCGGAAGTCCGGGCTAAGTACCCCTCTCTCATTTTTTTTTGTTTGACGCACATATGTAAACATTTGATTAAAACTCACACCACAAAATTTATATACACATATCAACACATACCCATATACACATATCAACACATACCCATATACACATATCAACACATACCCATATACACATATCAACACATACCCATATACACATAGCACATAACCATATACTCATAAATATATTATATACCCCGCACAAATAATTCAACCCCCCACCGCCACATACACACAATAGCCCAAATAACACAATAGCCACAAAACTCAAACACAAAACACAACACAAACAAATCACTGTTTTAAAGAAAGGTATAAGAAATAGGTATACATAATACCTAAAAAAATAATAATAAAAAAAAAAATCATAAAAAAATGTAAAATGAAAAGAAAAAAAATAGAATTGTATAAATATATATAAATATGTAAGAAAAAAAATGGAATGTGTAAGGTGTATTGAGCGGCGCAGTTTTTTTGTTATTGATATTGTTAGTCACCATTAGTAACATATTCCTCCCAAATACTCGAGTATAGGTAGGGGTGGTTTTTTTTTTAAAGCAAAAGTAATAAATTGGCCTATGGAGCCAAAGTAAACTGCAATGCATCAATCCCATGTCCTTTATTGGTATCATGTCCTTTATTAGTATCACATAGATTGTAATAAAATACTGAATTAACCATGAATACTGAGTAGAGTACTCTATGGGGGTGAGATGGGGTGACAAAAGTCACTGAGGAGGAGGGAAAATTCCAAAACATACATAGAAGGGAGTCGGCCATAAAATACCAACACCGGCTCATTGTAGAGAGGGCCACGCGGCTGTAAAGCACCGAAACAGCCACCACACCGCCCAAAGCTCTCAGGCGGCCATACACCGGTAGGTAGGTGTGTTTGGAAGAAAAATATAAATTCATTGTTGGTCTGCCGCACCCCGGTCGCGGTCGAATCTGACCCTGAGCCGATGGCTAGCCGGCGTAACGATAGGGGATGCACTGGCAAGATGGACATAACAAATTATAAGATGTTATTATTTTAAATTTTCTGTTAATTGCATTCAAACTTCGATGGAATTATTGATTGTATCGACGGATTCATCTATCGATAGTTTTGATGCTCCTGCACATAGAGCATCCGCCACATGCCCATCTCTACTATTTCAGCTGATCGCATATTTACAGTGTTAGCTAACAATGCTACAAATGTATTCTGAACAAATCTAAGAGTCCTTTACCGTTAAGCCTATTTTGTGAGTGTATTCATGCGATTTACAAAAGCAGAAACACACCTTTTACATTCACAACAATCATATTTGGAATTGAAGACACAAATTAGTGTTGAATTAAAAAATTTAATACATACTTATATATGTATGTATGTATGTATAGGCGGATAACGCCTGCATGAAAAATTTAAATGTATGTACATATCAGCGTTGCCGAACGCTCCAATTTTGGCGGGACGTCCCGATTTATAAATCAAAATTAAATGTCCCGCGTCGGACTTATCGGGGATAACTCGACCGTGCGTACAACGTTCTGAGGAAGCACACAGGTATGTCAGGACTGGCAGTCCGCCCGGTGCGTAACGAAGATATGTACATATGTATGTATGTACGTATAACCATACATAGTACTTATTGTACTATATTTGCTATTTGGAAAATGAACTCTTTAAAAAACTTTAGAGAGCGTCGAAAGAATAATATCATATAGTAAATAAACTTATAATTATAAGCACATTTTACTTAGCCCAGCATAGACGGGCAAGACCTGCTAGTTATACATATATGTATATGTCCTAACTATTTGCACAGCTTGCATTAGTTAATTGGTTGCACAGCTTTGACTAAACAATTTAGCAACGTCAGTAATTCGTTGAACATATGTACATACTTGTACATATTGTTAATAAAATTGGTCGTAGTCATATACGTACATATATATTGTAATTGCTATATTAAAAATATATTAAATATACATACATACAATACATACGCACATCTTCGGTACATAGAAAATTTAGCGCTTTTTCTTATTTACTTGAAATTAATCGCGCCCCTTTAGCGCGTCATAAAAGGGTCAACGCGCCTTTCTCTACAGCCTTTCTTTTGCAATTCTCTTATCGTTGCCCCGCTGTTATAGCTCCCTCAGAGAAGCTGCTGTTATATTACATAGGCATATACATATATGTACATACACTTGTAATCGTGCATTTAATCTTTGACGCGATTCTCGGCAGTCAGTGGCTAGTTATTTCATTGCTAGCGGCAGTTGCTGTTGTTGTAATCGATCTCTCTTTGCACATTGGACTGTGCGCTCGCAATTGCAGCTGTAAATTACATTGCTAACCGATCTGCTCTCACTTTTTTGCAGTCACAGCTTTAAAATTCTAGCAGCGTGCACGCACGCTGCAGCCGTCTTCGCACATATTGTTGTTGCGTCGCCCACCTCTATCGTGCAGTGCAAACGTCGCTTTTAATTTTGTGAGACAGCTGTTCGACTTGATGTTAGCATAATAAGTGCACTGTTAGTACAGTTGTGCGTGTTTTTTCTAAATAACTTGCGCCAGCTGCATATTAGGTTTCGGCTGTAGGTTGTTTACATACGCATTCGCTTTCTTCACAGCTGATAGATAATTTGTCGGTTATCTATTTATACGCACTAACATATGCACTTATAGGTTCGCATTGCTATTTCAGTGTACAAATTTATAAATACTTATAAAATAAAGGTGCATATTTTGACTTGATATCAGTTAAATGCCTGGAAAACGCAGCAAGCATAGCCAAAGCAAGTCAACTGATGATTTCGAAACAGCAAAGCTCGATTCATTGTTGCAGTCGCATTCCAAGTAAAAGATATACAGCGCATAAAAGATGCGCTTCATAAAGGCCCTGCTACGGCTACTGAGTAAAGGTAGTCGGCCTAAAACTCAAAGGGAAAGCCTGTCTAATTCCACAATGTTTGGATCAGGCTCGCATAGCAAGCAGCTGCCCTCCATGAAGCTTCCGAAGTTTACTGGAAGCTATTCGAAATATAAGAATTTTACAGGTCTATTTGAAAATTTGGTTGACAATGACCCGTCGCTTTCGAACATTAAAAAGTTCAACCATTTGTTGTCTTGCTTAGACAAAGCAGCGCTAGGCACAGTAAAGGCCTATCATGTCACCGATGCTAACTATCCAAAGGCACTGGCGGACCTAAAGCAGGTGTATGATAACAGTTGCCTGATAGTTTTCGACAGCATCGCAAAGCTTTTTGATTTGGCAACAACATGCAAGGAGCCTCAGCTGCATCTTTGCATCTACGAGTAACTTTTGTCTTTGGGTGACGAAAAGCAAATTTCAAATGTCATGCTCATTCATTTGACAATGTGCAAAGTGGATCCTACCACAGGGTTGAAATGGGAAGAGGGCCTTAATTACTATCAGCTTCCATCATGGGAAGACTGCGAGGCTGCTCTCAACAAGCGATACCAGCACTTGTCAGCTGAGGAGTCGTCGACTGGGTGGCCGAAATCTGCAAAATCCAATCCCGACTTTGCAAAAAGAGCTGGTAGAACGGCGTTAGCAGTTGCGCAGCCGAGCCAAGCTCCTAGGCCGAAGTGTCCGTTCAGCAAATCGTAGGACCACTTCATTCATGCGTGTCTCGGGACGAGCGCATTAGGTTCATTAAAAGGTGCCCATTATGCATAAACTGCTTACGCAAAGGCCATAGTACAAAGGTGTTGCAAGTCTGGTCGTTGCAGAGTGTGTTCACAGCCAAATCACTTGCTTTTGTATAAATATGCCCCAGACTCTTCGCAAGCGGCAGTGGCTAGCCAGTCCTTTGTGGCACAAGCTGCCATACCAGCACAAACGTCCTCTGTCAATCATGCTAGTGCGGCAGCTGATCAAGTAGTGCTGGCCAATGCTGTCGTTAGGATCATGGACCACTGCGGATCCTATAAGCTGGCCAGAGCCCTTTTAGATTCCGGCTCTCAAGTAAATTTCATGACAGAGGACTTAGCCAGAAATTTGTAACTTACACGTGAGCGCAAAGATATAAATTTGCTAGGCATTGGCAAATGCAAATCTGCTGTCCGTCATGTGGTTCAGATGTCGATATCTTTTCGTGTCGACGATTTCGAGCTAACAGCAGAATTTGCAGTTCTCGGTACAATCTCGTCGTACCAGCCCGAAAAATTGGTCGTAGATGTTGACGTGCCTGATAGTTGTGAACTAACTGATCCTCAGTTCCATAGGCCGCAACGCATAGATCTGCTGCTTGGAGCAGATGCCTTTTTTGATCTACTAAGTCACAACTTATACACCCCAGAGCAGTTGCTTTGCGAGAGGTCATTTGTAGAGTCGGTCACACGTCTTCCCTCGGGTCGGCTCAGTGTTGCATTGCCATTGAAGTCGAGCCCACGTTGTCTCGGTGGTTCGTATGAGACAGCGTTGCGACGTTTTCTGGCCTTAGAAAGGCGAATGGCTAAGCAGCCCGACTCTGAATCAGTGTACATTGCTTTCATTCTATGGGTCACATGAGCCCAGTTGACAACATTGTCCCGAAAGAGCCGCATTATTTTATACCTTATCAATGCGTGCTACGACCGCAAAGCACTTCAACAAACTTACGAGTCGTCTTCGACGCGTCATGTAAGACGTCGTCACAAATGTCCCTAAAGAAGATTTAGCTTCAAGTGGTTGTATCACTGCCGAGCTGACTGAATCGCATTGGTTTAATGACCCTGTATTTTTGAAATGTGATCCCAACCTTTGGCCACTTAACTCTCACATTAAGTTGACCAAAGAGCAGTCAGCGCTGGAAAAGCGAACGAATGCCACGGTTCTCATCGCGGCCGATATCACTCCAAACTCAATTTTTTAATTGATCGATAAGTCATCGTCGTATTTAAAAATTCTTCGTATCGTTTCGTATATGTTTCGTTTCATTAACGGGCGATCAAATTATTCATCGATTGTACCAACTGCTTCTCAATTGCATTACGCATTTTTGGCCGTTGTTCATGCAATACAACACACAGCTTTCGCAGGCGAGGTGTCAAAGCTAGACAAGTCGATGATGCTGCAGCCCTCCTATTAAAAACTGAATCCGTTTCTTTGCTCATACCAGGAAAGCAAACGCACGTTAAGGCTAGTTAAAGTTGGCGGTTGGTTGCTTAAGGCACCTTTGCCTCATAATGCGAAATTTCCTCATCTCATGCCAAAGGAATGCCGTTTCTTAAAATTATCGGAAATATGTGCATCGTACCAATTACCACGTTGGTGCGCGACTTGTAGGCATTCTGTGCCAACAAATTTGGTTGATAAACGCGCGCCAGGCTTGCAGTGCAGTAATGCGACAGTGTGTGCATTGTTTCCGGTACAAACTCATTTTAGCCAACCAAATAATGGGAAATTTACCCGCTGATCGGCTACATGGTTGTAGGCCGTTCGAAGTTAGCGGAGTGGACTTCTGCGACCCAATTCCTGTCTCGTTGGGAATACGTGGCAGAGCCCCGGTCAAAATGTGCGTGGCAGTGTTTATCTACTTTTTGCATAGTTTTTTAGGTCTTTAATGTCTCTGACCGCATATGGCTGTGAATCGGGACATAGCTGGCCAATTGGCAAATAAAATTCCCCCAACGTGTCGGAGGCATTAATAGACGTCATTGTACAGCTTTGTGTTAGGCTTTCTTATCTTTTATTTTGTTTAGTTTAATTTGTTATATTAAGTTTTATAATATAATCGACAGTAGTGTTGTTGATATTTTGAATAAAATAAATAAAAATAAAATTATTTGTTTTACGTCCAAGGCTGTGCACATTGACCTCTTCACTGATCTGAGTACTAATTCGTTTTTAATGTGTTTATCCAGATATGGTGGTCGCCGTGGACCTGCCAAGCGCATCCATTGCGACAATGGAATCAATTTTGTGGGTGCGGCTCGCAAGCTGGAGGAATTCGAAGCCAGCTTCAACTCAAACAAAGATGGCATTGTGGAGTACGCGGCGACGAAAGGGATCACGTTCGTCTTTATCCCTCCGAAAGCGCAGCATTTCGGCGGCCTGTGGGCGGCCGTAATGTCGCCCAAAACGTTGCTGATCAAGGCAATAGGCGGCGCTCTTCTACGAGTTAACAACGGTTCTGGTGGAAGTAAAAGCAGTGCTCAACTCGCGTCCAATCGTCGCGGACAGCGCAAATCCCAATGACGGGGAGACCATCACACCACCGCATCTGATCGTCGGAACAACGCTCGTAGCGCTGTCATCGGAGTCAACACAGCTCGTGGGAGACAGCAAGTTAAGTTATAAACTTGCATTTAGAACAGTTAAGGTGCAGGAGGTTGACCAAGCACCACCGTTGAAAACAGCTTAGATCGTACTGCTGACGAGAATGATAAAGAGGATCTTTATACGAAATTAGCTTCACATCATCGGCATACATTAGTATACGGGAGTGCAGCAGGATAGACGGAAGGTCATTAATAAATAGAGTGAACAAGATAATTTGTGTAACACAGGGAGTTTAAATGAAGAAAATTAGATTTTGCAATACAATATTTAGAAAAGTCAACACCTAAGCCCGACTGCTTGACCTTTTTGAAACATCTGGATTTTTTGTTTTTTAGGTAAGGAAGTCTACGCATAAACCATGGAGGCTGAAGAGAAGAAAATGATGCGATGCGACGGTGTCATAAAAAAATTTTGAAGCAACATCTATATCAACGGAACTATACAAGAAAGGCCAATTAGTATTAGAAATCAAACGGTTAAGCATAACAAAATCACATTTGCGAGGCATGTTACACTCAGAAGACCATGCACACATTAATGATATCATTAACAAACACCAAATCGACATATCTACAAGTATGAAGGTGATTGTATATTGGATTAGTTTGAACTAAGGAGAGTTCAAGAAGGCAATCTAAAAAGTAATACTGTGACGAAGGAATAAGGTAAGGGGAACTATTACAGAATGACCAGCTCTAACACGAATTTGTGAGAGCGGGAGTACAACAACAATTATGTGGGCGCGATGTAAAAGAAAAAATGCACTGAAACACACACACAAACTTATTGAAACAGGACGGCAGGCAGAAAAGCAAAATAAAGAGGCACTAACAACAAACACAGCAGCATATTAAATTATAAGTAGATTTGATACTTAACTCTGCACAAGTTATCACACCAAGCACAACACAGTGTAGAGCATATAAAAAACAAGATTTGTATGCAACAATTATAAATTTAAGTTTAAAAAGAACAACCAAAAATAAATAAAATATGTGGAATTGTACTTCAACGTTGCATTAATGAAGAGTACTTTTTAATGTTATGCCTATAATCTGCTTTGTAATTGGTTTTACAAGCATTTTATTCTGATTTGGTAACTTGGAAGGTTAATTTTTGAGTTTTTTATAAAATTTGTCTAGAATTTCAATAGACTCAAGATAATTGGTTTATAACCCACTTTTAAAACGGTCACTGGCAATGAAAAATTTCAGAAATGGTGAACATTAATACGCCTACTATAAAAAAATATTTCAACGTTCTTTTTACGATAATTGTATGGAAAATAAGGGCAGAAAGTCCCCCAACATCGATTATCATCGAAAGGACCATCGAAGTATTCCAAGTATTTTTTTTTCAAAAAAATAAGGCAAAACCCCAACTGGTCCAGGATGCTTAGCTTTTTTGGAGGGGTATGATGGATAAACATTAGTACCTTCAGATTATGACGTTAATTGACAGAAAGTGTCCAAAATATGGCCTTACGGTCGAAAATTCGGATTTATCAAAATAATTGACCCAAACGCAGTGGGTGTATAATCCGGTCCTAGAGGACGTGTCACCGGCCCCACTTGGTTCCTCCGGTAGCGAAGTTGGAAGACCTTAATATTACTGTAATTTTATGGACAATATTGGATCAGATATTTTAAAAACCTAAACTTTACAATAAAAACGACCATAAAAAGGCGCTAAAAACTGAATGGCCGCATATTACATTAAAAGTGACTCAAAATTAGGTGATATTAATGCAAAATTGCCATAAAGTCATTGTAGACTATAAGGACTTTTATATGTATAAAATAAAAAAAAATTAAGAAATTATTATAAAAACGAATATATATACAAATATGCAGTATTTTTTGTATAAATAAGCTGTGGCTCGTATATGTATATATATTTGCATATTTGCATTACCTATATGCATATATTATTTTCTTGTCGTGCTCACCTTGGAACTGCTTCTGGTTTCTACATATATTCTCGTGGAGGTCTCGGCACTCAAATAACCATAATATAGTATGCGCATATGTCGTGAGTGCACTGTATCCAGTGCCCGTCAAATATATACAACAGCAACACTTTGTCGCTGCATAAACATAATTCAAACAGCGACACTTTCAAGTGCAATGTCTTGAACGTAGCTGGCGCAATTAGCCGCGTCAGCATTCTTGACCGCTCATGAGACATATATGTATACCACTCTCTTATGTTATATATAAGCATATATACATAAGGCTGCTCTGCCGCTGACTTCTGCTGAAGCGACGCAGCGACGCAGTTTTTAGGCTAAGCACATTTTATACATTTCAATTAATAAAGATTTACCAAACGACTCGCAAGTGTTTGTTTTTGTGTTTGAGACAACATCGGGATAGAAACCCAAAAGGGTTTCACTTCATGGCGACCATGACAGCTGCAATCTGCAGTGATGTTATTAGGACAAATTGATAAGCGGCTTCAATCAGGCAGAAGCTTTGAAGAAGCGACGAACTGGGAAAAATTTCATTGGACCGGATAAATGCGGAGTGAGTAGAGTGCTAGTGATGTGCCAAAAACAAAAATAATATATATATAAAATAATAAAAACAAACGATGGGCCTATATATAAAATATAAAAAAAATTTAAAAAAAATTTAAAAAAAATGAAAAATAGTACGCCGAAAAATAGCTAAAAGAGTAGCAGAAATAAAAACGGCTTTGAATACGCAACAACCCCCCGCCTGGGAGTTAGCTTGTAAACTCCAGGCCGAATTAGTATTTCTAAAAAAAGAAATTGAAAATAAAAAAGGCACACTAGCATTCGAAAGCGAAAAAAAAAACAGTTATTGAAAATATTAAATTAAAAATTAAAGTTCCAGAAAAGAAAGATATACCTTTCTACAAAGAAACTTGCCCAACGGACTGCGAGGGACCTCTCTTCACACCAGCTTGCAAGGGAACGTGCAAGCACACGCAGTGAAAACAGCTGGAACCGACAACACCAACAGTTCCCGCTCCAGCAAGCAGAAGTTATTGATGACCAGCACCGACACCGCCAACCGTTCCAAGGTGGCCAAGCCTGTTTGACGACCAGCACCGGCACCGCCTGAGACCATAGGCCAAAAGGACAACAACAAAATACCACCGAGAGGGGCCCCATCAACGGAAAAAGTTAATGTCTAAGAAAGAAAATTAAAATTTGTAATTGGTTCAATAGATACCAAGGTAGTGGATTCCACTGCAGGTATTATAAATAAAGTAGAGTCCCAAAAGGTAGATGTGGACACTATAATAATGCTGTTAATACTAATAGTTATATTGATGAGCGCAAATGTGTTTTTCAAATTGTACAAATTGCACAACAAATGCCTTAAGAAAAAATATTTAAGTAGGGCCAACAATTTAGATTAAATTTGAAAATTTTTTTTTTTGTAAAATGAGAAAAAAAATATATATATACTATACATATATATATATATATATATATATATATATATATATATATATATATATATATATATATATATATATATATATATATATATATATATATATATATATATATATATATATATAAGTATCTTATTAAGATAAGAAATTATAACTGGAAATAGAATGTAAAAATAAATAAATAAAAATGAATTAAATGTAAATAACACGTAAAAAAAAGGGTGTTCAGGAGAATTAGTAAAAAAAAACCCCTTGCGGAGCATCCGAACTTTCCATATTACATGGATTGGAATGATATATGCAAGAAGGTAAATGAGCTGAGGGATGAGTTCGATAAATCGAACAAAAGCTTCACTCAGAATAGGCCAATACAGATAGGTACGTTGAATATGCATACCATTAAATTGGTGGAGTTTTATAACGAGATCCGAGAGATATTCCTAGAAAACAAATCTAGACTCACGGGTCTCCATTGGACTCAGGCTTCGGACGTTGTAAATCGCCTAAGAGAACAAAGGTCAATAGGCCCCGCACCAAAATCGCCAAATACGGAGTATATAAGCATAATTTCGGAAGAAGATTCCAAAACGGGACTTACTCCGCCCCGCCAGAAGCGAAACGGCTGATAACTCTAATTTAGACCACAACATTTTACAATTTCCAAAAATGTCGCAAACACACATACAGTTTATAAAGACAGCGCCATCTCTGATACCAGAGTATGATGGCAGGGCCGAAAACTTGAGAAGCTTCGTGGACGCGTTGCAGTTGGTGGACTCAATTAAAGAGACACACGAGGCAACGGCAGTCCAATTAATAAAAACAATGCTTAAAGGCCACGCACGCAATTCAATTAGCAATGAAAATTCAATTGCGCAAATTATGAGCAAACTGTCTGCAACTGTAAAAGGAGAATCGGTTGAAGTACTATCAGCCAAACTCCTAAATTTGCAACAAAAGAGCAAAACTGCCAACATCTATACACAAGAGGTTGAGCAGCTAACAAAAGCCCTAGAAGGTGCTTACATTAATGATGGACTAAATTCTGATTTAGCCACCAAATACAGCACAGCTCAAGCTGTTAAAGCAATGACCAAAAACTGTTCCATTGATAGGGTAAAACTTATTATGCAGGCAGGCACATTCAATAACATGAATGATGCTGTATCCAAATTTGTCGATAGTTGCATAGAAGCAACAGGGCAAACTAATACTGTTTTATATTGCCAGAATTACTCTCACCGGGGCGGAAACCGCGGCAGAGGTAATTATAGAGGCCGACCATACAACAGAGGTGGCTTCAGGCCCAACAGCCATGGGCGGTAGTAGTTACAATAGGAACAGTGGCAACCCTAGAGGCAGCTCTTACACAGGCGGCCAATATACATAGAGGCCGCGGACAGCAGTATCGGATCCGAGTTACGCAAAGTAACTCGGAAAAACAGATAAACCCCTTGAGCAACCAACAATAAAAATTCTTAATATAAATCTAAGTCTCAGAAGTCTCATTAAAATAAGAAATGAAAAAAATAATATCCGATTAACATTACTAGTAGATACGGGGCAAATGTCTCGATCTTAAAAAATAATAACGTAAACTCAAATATTAATCAAAATTGTACAACAAATATAACAGGAATTGGACAGGGAGCAATTCAGTCACTTGGACATTCGACAATTGACCTACTTTTCGATTACATCGTAATCAGTCACGATTTCCAAATAGTTTACGATGATTTTCCCATACCATGCGATGGAATTCTTGGTTTAGACTTCATTAGAAAATTTAATTGTATAATAGATTATCATCAAGATGAATTTATCATGAAACCCAAATCATTTAATTACCAAATACACGTACCACTATTGCATAGCGATGTTGACAATTCAATATTGTTACCAGCTAGATCAGAGGTAATGCGAAAAATTACGCTTCTGACAAATGAAGAAACTGTATTAATACCAAACCACGAAATTTCTCCTGGGGTATTAATAGCCAACAGTATAGTAGCAAGTAGTGATGCGATAGTTCGTATTTTAAATACAACAAATAGCAATATAAAACAAGAGAGAACGCTACAGTCGAGCAAGGCCGACAGTGTAATACCCTGTACCCAGGTAAACTTCCGTCACTGAGTTATATGCGCCCATAGCAGCAGCAAAAAGAGGAAGAAGAAGGGCGAACTTGTTGCTGCAGTTTGTGGGGGTTGTACTGGCGAGAATTTGTTTTGCTAATAACTTTTCTTAGAATTGACCGAATTGAATAAAATTTTGAACAACAGTAGACAATTATATATAAATTATGTGTGCAAAGTTTGACGAAATTCTGTAGCGGGGGAAGGGGGGGAAAATTAAAAAAAAGAAAATAAACTCGTCCTTTCTCGGACCTAGGAGAATCTGGATGCCAACTTTGGTTATTCTAGCTTTTATAGTTTCTGAGATCCTTGCGTTCATCCAGACAGACGGACAGACGGACGGACATGTCTAGATCGATTTCTCTCGTCATGCTGATTCAGAATATATATACTTTATGGGGTCGGAGATGCTTCCTTCTGCATACTTTGCACGAACCTAATATACACTTTTTACCCTACGGGTACACAATTTACAGACAAAAATAATAGAAGCAATGAAGTCTTGAAAAAACTAAAGTTTCCTGAACTATTTAAAAACAAATTAACTGATTTATGTACCGATTACAGTGACATATTCGGTTTACTATAGAAACAGAGGCAATTTCAAGTAATAACTTTTATAAACAAAAATTAAGATTGGCAGACAGAACCCCAGTATATATTAAGAATTATAGAAGCGCAGAGACAGAAAGGTCAGAAATAAACAGACAGGTCGACAAACTAATAAAAGATGGTATAGTTGAACCATCTATTTCTGAATATAACAGCCCACTTCTCTTGGTTTCCAAGAAATCTCTCCCAAACTCCAAGGAGAATAAATGGCGTTTAGTAGTTGATTATCGTCAAATAAATAAAAAACTTTTGGCAGACAAATACCCGCTGCCAAGAATAGAAGAAATCTTAGACCAATTGGGACGAGCAAAATAGTTTTCATGTCTCGATCTAATGTCTGGATTTCACCAAATAGAGCTAGATGAAAAATCTAGAAATATAACATCATTTTCTACGCACTCCGGTTCCTATCGCTTCACGCGATTACCTTATGGCTGTTCTGAACAGCACATGTTTAAAAATTTGTCAAACATCTTTGACCTTTGAACACAACTTAAAATTAAACCCAGAGAGGTTACATTCCTAGGCCATAAATGCATAGACCATGGTATCCTTCCGGATGATAAAAAATACGATGTTATAAAAAACTATCCAATCCCAACTGATGCAGATAGTGCACGACGATTCGTCGCGTTCTGTAATTATTACAGACGATTTATTCATAATTTTGCAAAAAGAATGTTTAATTCGAATGGACAAAAGAATGCGATGACGCATTTAATTATTTAAAAAAGGCACTAATGAAGCCAACATTGCTACAGTACCCCGATTTCAGCAAAGAATTCTGCATAACCACAGATGCAAGTAAACACGCATGTGGTGCAGTATTATCCCAAGAGTACAACGGTATGCAACTACCAATTGCATACGCGTCAAGATCCTTCACATAGGGAGAAAGCAATAAATCAACTACAGAACAGGAATAAGCTGCAATTCACTGGGCAATAAAACACTTCAGACCATATGTTTACGGCAGGCATTTCTTGGTTAAAACAGATCATAGACCACTAACATATCTGTTTTCAATGAAAAATCCAACTTCTAAACTAACGAGAATGAGACTAGATTTAGAAGAATACCAATTTACGGTAGAATATCTCAAGGGGAAAGATAATCATGTAGCGGATGCGTTGTCTAGAATTAACATAGACTCGCTAATAGAAATGAATAGGAACATACTGATGGTTCAAACAAGATCATCAAAACGACAAGAAAACATCTGCGCAGATGATAAAATAAAATAACAAAAAGAACAAAAAGAGCCCAATGTCTATGAAGTCATTAGCAATAATGACGTAAGAAAATTTGTGAAACTAAAAATCGGTAAATTCAATTGTTTAATTAAACGAGGAAAAAGAATTATTTCACAGTTTTCAATTAACGATTTGTATTCCAATGAAAAGTTCGACTTAGGTCAATTTTTTCAAAGGCTTAATTCAGAAGCCGGATTACATAAAATTGTTAATTTACAGTTGTCACAAAGTGAACACATTTTCGAATTTGTACCACTTAATGAATTTAAAAATATGGGCAATAAATATTTGAATACATTAAAAGTAGCGCTACTAACAAAAGTAACACAAATAGACAAGAATGACGAAAGTCAAATCAATGCAATACTGTCAAAATACCATGATGATCCTATAGAAGGAGGCCATACAGGGATTACGCGTACCATGTTAAAAATTAGGAAATACTACTATTGGCCCCAAATGAATAAGACAATTAAAAAGTATGTCAAAACTTGTGTGAAATGCCAACAGGCAAAAACCACTAAGCATACTAAAGCTCCAATGATATTAACAAATACCCCAAATACCACATTTGACACTGTTTTAATAGATACAATATGACCATTACCTCGTACAGAGAATGGCAATGAATACGCAATAACTATAATATGCGATCTCACTAAATATCTAGTTACAATACCAGTAGCGGATAAAAGTTTAAAAACAGTTGCTAAGGGAATATTTGAATCTTTTGTATTAAAGTACGGTCCTATGAAGACGTTCATAACGGACATGGGTACTGAATACAAGAATTCACTTATAAATGACTTGTGCAAGTATATGAAGATAAGTAATATACACTCAACAGCACATCATCACCAGACGTTAGGAACAATTGAAAGAAGCCATCGAACATTTAACGAGTTTATTCGTTCATATATTTCAATTGACAAAGACGATTGGGACATATGGTTGAATTATTTCACCTATTGTTTCATGAATACTGTCCATACGAACTTGTTTATGGTAGATTACCAAGACAGTTCACAGAATTTAATAACAATACTACAATTGACCCTATTTATAACATAGATGATTATGCTAAAGAGTTTAAGTTTAGATTGGAAACAGCTTATAAAAGAGCAAAAACTTTAAGATATAGAAAAACAAAAAAGAAAAATAGAAAATGATAAAAAATTAAATGACATAGAACTAGAGATAGGAACTTTAGTACTATTAAAGAACGATACAGCTCATAAGCTAGAAAGAAAATATTTAGGTCCTTATAAAGTTATAAGCATAGAAGATAGAAACAACATAAAAATAGATGGGGGAAAAAAGAAACCACAAATAGTAAATAAGAACAGGTTAAAATTATTCAAAAGTTAGATTAGCTTGAGCTAGAATATATTCAAATTCTTAGACCCTATAAGCCATAAAATAAACAACCAATCAACATATAAAAATAAAATAACTGAAAAAAAAACTTTTATATATATAAAAAAAAATAATAATAATAATAATAAATGTTTATAAACATAAATATATTACTAATTAATACGTAATGTATAATTTTAAATAAAAATAACTATACTATGTTACGTTATTTTTCAAAAGGAGGGAGATGTAGTATGCGCATATGTCGTGAGTGCACTGTATCCAGTGCCCGTCAAATATATACAACATATGCTTGCAAACCTTGGTTTTATTTCCAAACAGGCCCTATTTTTGATGAAATCGACACCGTCTGTAATCCCCTGAACTTCCACATTGCTTTTAGTCCTCTGAAGTTTCAAAGGTTATGCCAACACTGATATCAGAATCAGTGTTTTTTGTGAGCCTCCCTCAATAAGCGCTCTTAATTCTAATTCACAAACTCCATACGCTTCCGATTGGCCTGGCCTTAATTTTTTTGCATCTGGCTATCTCATGTCCCTCTATCTGGCAAAAACCACATCTTCTATTGGTCGTTTTCTGTGCTGTTTTGTAGATGGCATTTTTATACTCTGTACATGAAATGTACAAGAGTATATTAGGTTTGCGGGAGCTGAAAAATGTAACAGGCAGAAGGAGGCGTGGCAGACCCCACAAAGTATATATATTCTTGATCAGCATGACGAGACGAGTCGATCTAGCCCTGTCTGTCTGTCCGTCTGTCCGTCCGTATAAACCCTGGATCTCAGAGACTATAAGAGATAGAGACACAAAATTTTGCACAAAGATGCCTTATGTGTGTATTCTATACGAGTTTGTTTTATTTTTTTGATTTTCCCCCCACTTCCCCCCTATGGGGGTTTTCCCGATTTTCCATTCGTATAATCGCCTATATCTCGGAGACTATAAGACCTAGGGACACCAAATTTTAGTCCAAGATGCCTTGTGTGAATACGCAGAAAATGTGTATTTTGGAATTTCCCTCCTTCTCCCCTCTCCCCCGCAAATCGCGATTTTCTCTAACTCCCGTAATTCTTGGAATTTCGAACTAAAATTTTGCAAATACCCCCAGTTAGTAATTATGTGTCCGTATGCCAAGTTTCACTATGATAGACCGATTTACCAAGAAGTTATAGCCATAAATATATTTGCTACTGCAGCGCTGCCCAAGCGCTGCCCAAGCGCTGCCCGCTGCTGTTGTTGATGCTGGTGCTTTGGTTGACTGCGAAAATGCTTACACAGACACGAATAGATGCGCATAGGCATACATACACTCCCACAGACGTAATTGCTATGTAAATGTGCAATTATACACCCTTTACGTGAGTTCGAATACCGAGAAAGGTAAAATCGATCATTGAATTTTTTTTTATTTTCTTAATTTTTTTTATTTTCTATAATTATTGTAAACATGTGTACAGAGTATTTCAAAGTCGGGGCACCCGACTTTAGCTTTTTTACTTGTTTTAACTGAGTCTATTAAAGTATGTGTCGGAGCACCTTGCGCTTTATTTGCGCCCTCTATTGTGGCCTATATTGCGGCCTATATTGCGCTCTCTATTTTCTCTTTGTACATATTTTTATTATGCTGGTCCGCTAACTTTGTGGCGGCAGCAAGCAAATTACTCGTTCGGTAATACTCACATTGTGTACATCGATGTACAAATTCCAAGCCATATTAAAGTCAACTGTTTATAATAGATGACTTCCGCATACATATATAATTATTAATAACTAATTAAACATCTTTTGTTTGTTTTCGCTAAAAAGCTAGAGATTTTTAATTGACGCCCGAGCATGGACATCGGTTTTCTTAAAATATTTTCTTACTTTGTTTGCAGTCTTCGCCTACGTGATCTGTGTGCAGCCGTCATAAAATTTTATTGCTGCACAGATAATCGCCTAAATAAACAAAGGATCGCTGCATGTCACCAGATAGGCTCGGCATCTATCTGCGACAGGTTCTCATATTCATGCCTGAACAGTATGACAAAACGTGTCGATATAGCCATGTCCGTCTGTCCGTCTGAGCAGGTACAAGAGCTAGAATTACCAAACTTGGTAAGGTTCCCCTAAACCCTAAACTAGTTTTGTGCGAATGTATGTAACAGGCAGAAGGAGGCGTGGCAGACCCAACAAAGTACATATATGTAAATATTCTTGATCAGGGTGACAAGTCGAGTCGATATAGCCATGTCCGTCTGTCCGTCCGTCTGGAGGAGCGCAAGGATCTCAGGAAGTACAAGAGCTAGAATAACCAAACTTGGTATCAAGTTCCCCTAAGTCCTATGCAGGTCAAGTTTATTTTTTTATTCTGATACACCCCCCCCCCCCCCCCCGCCGGAATTCGTGTTTTTTCTTATAACTTCCTTAATTCTTGGAATTTTGAAAGATTTTGGTAGTTACAGTTAGTAGTTACATCCCGCAGCGCTGCCTGCAGCTGTTGTTGTTGTTATTGATTTGGTTAAACTTTGTGCTGCACACATACACGCATACCAACACGTGATGTATGTAAATGTATGCTGTTAAAACTGAATATAAACGTCTTCTATGTATTAAATAAATTTTTTTTATTAATTTAATTAATAAAATCAATTTTTTAAAATAATTTTTTTTTTAATTTACAGAGCATATTTATGGTATCCAACCATTTAAAATTTATCAGGGAAAACGCACTAAAACAATGGTATTCGTTATTCCTGCATACGTTCCCGCGAAATAGAAATTTAATTTAAATCTAATTAATAGAGTGAAAAAGAATATTTCGCGGGTGCATGCACTGATTTTATAACGCACGCATCTCCGTTCCGCGCGCGTATTATATTCTGTACATGGAATGTACATGTAAATGGGAGTTTCTGCGAGCAGAAAAATGTAACAGGCAGAAGAAGGGGTGGCAGGAAAAAAGGCCGTGTAAAAACAGAATTAGATGTATATGTGTTTGCCTCAAAATAATAAAGAAGGCAGAGTAGTTGCGAAGGAGTACATATATCCGTCTTCAAATTCCTTAAAAATTAGTCACATAAAATAAAACCGAGTCATTGGGTAATAAATTTATTTTTGTTTGATATCCATAATATTTATTATTTTATATACATTAGAGATGAATTTGTTTATTCTGTCAACTGTTAAATCGACACTATCTTGCCTTATTTGGTTAATTAATACGTAGGCAACACTGTGTACATTGAGTTTGATAACCGGAAATAGGTCATGTGATAGGGATGTGTATGTGCAAAATTGCTCAATGTTGTTATCGATGGGAAGCATCGACTTGATGCATCGATGTACTGCGATACATCAATAAAAAGGATCGTTGATTTCGATATCTCTTTAAGAGTTGTTTCATAAATACTGGAATGTCAAACTGTCCAAATCTACATGTCGATTCCTCAGAATAATAATAGTTGACAAAATAAAGAAGAAAGGAATTCTTAAGTCTAGCGAGCAGTGTGACTACTTTAACAGGTAGCTCATGTTAGCCAGCCGCATCATGCTCAACCGGCGCGGTGGCGAGCCTGAGCTAATGATTTGGGTACCTACACATCCTTATCTATTAAGCGGGCGTCTCCCACTACGAAAAGGTTGGTGTTATGTTCGGCATCTGAATCCGAACTCATTATTATCTGTCTGTGTTTCTTATCGAGTTTTTATCTATAAGAATGTGATAATGTACCATTCGTGGTCTAGACAGAGCAAATCTATCTTATTATAGCCTGTACTCAAAGGGTGAAAGGCTATATTAATTTTGTGCGAATGTATGTAACAGGCAGAAGGAGGCGTGGCAGACCCCACAAAGTATACATTCTTGATCCGGGTGACAAATCGAGTCGATATAGCCATGTCCATCTGTCCGTCCGACGAGCGCAAGGATCTCGGGAAGTTCAAGAGCTAGAATGAGCAAACTTGGTATCCAGGTTCCCCTGAGCCCTAGGCAGGTCAAGTTTGTTTTTTTTTATTCTGATTCACGCCCCGACTGCCCCACAATTCGTGTTTTTTCTTATAACTTCGGTAATTCTTGGAATTTTTGATTCAAATTTGGCAAACACCTTCAGTTTGTGATTTTGTATCCGTATGCCAAGTTTCATAGGTCAATCCTGCCTGCAACTCTGCTGCATACATACACGCATATAAACACGGAGGGACACGATTCTGATGTAAGTGTATGCTGTTGAAACTGTACATGAACATGTCTCCACTTTTGTATATATGTATTGAATAATTTATATTTAATTTTATTTAATAATTTAATTAATATAATTTTAAAATTAATTTTTTTTTTGTTTCAAAATACTTGACCTGCCTAGGGCTTAGGGACCTGGAAATTCTAGCTCTTGTATCTTCTGAGATTCTTGCGCTCGTCCAGACGGACGGACAGACGGACATGGCTATATCGACTCGGCTTGCCACCCAGATCATTAATAAGTATACATACATATGTATATACTTTGTAGGGTCTGCCACGCCTCCATCTGCCTGTTCCATACGTTCGCACAAAACCAGTATACCATTTCATCTTTTGGATGCAGAGTATAAAAATTGGTGAGAAAAAAAATTTTAACATATACACAAATGGTTTGATGATAACAAATATAATAATAAAGTCAGTTTCGAAATAAAACTCGATTTTCGATTAATCGGATAAATTACATCGATTGTAAGCGTCGTCATGGAAATAATCCATACATCGCATCAAACATCGGATCGGAGGAATACATCGATTTATATCGCGCATCCCTGTCACATGGTCTCTTTCCTGTTTTGTTTGATAGCGTGCAAAGGTGGTGTTTTCTATATTTAATAAAATAATTGTACGATGTGAATGCTATGTGGCACGAACTCTGTTGAAAATATTGACCGTATTAATTATCTTTATATTTTAGATGCCACGTGAGATAAAAGAAGTTAAAGATTTTCTCAACAAGGCCCGCCGTTCTGATGCGCGTGCTGTCAAAATAAAGAAAAATGCTGCTAACACGAAGTTTAAGATTCGTTGTTCCCGCTTCTTGTACACCCTAGTCGTGCAAGATAAAGAGAAGGCAGACAAAATAAAGCAATCGCTACCTCCAGGTCTGCAAGTCAAAGAGGTCAAGTAATATGAGTTATTCTGACGTCAAATACATAATGTGGCTTTTTATATTACTCTTGAAATAAAATTGCTTTAAAAAAAAGCCATCAAGCAGTTCAATATAATCTTAAAGAATACGCCGTCTTTAATTTAATGCCCTACAGGCTATGTGACAAAAGGACGCACGATATGTACATACCGATTCCTTTGTGTACAACAAAACAGTTGCAACAACTGCGGTAAAAGCAGAAGACAACATACATACATGTATGTATACCCTGTACCCGTAGGGCAAAAAGGGTATACACCTATTTCTGTTTTTATACAGGTTGAAAATTAAAAATTTTATATATGGTTGCACGACTATTCCATTTGGCACGATTAATGTCTTTTTACACGACCTTTTATCGAACCGTTCTACCGTGTAAAAACAGAATTATGTGTATTAGGTTTGTGCAAAATATATAACAGGCAGAAGGAGGCATCTCCGACCTCATGATGTAAAAATATTAATCAGACGAGAGAAATTAATCTAGACATGTTGGTCCGATCTCAATAACTATAAAAGCTGAAATAACCAAAGTTGGTATCGTGTATCCAAGTTCTCCTAGGTCCAAAAAAGGACGAGTTTATTTTATTTTTTGGAATTTTTTCCTCCCCCGCAATATAATATCGTCAATACTTTCCACATTTCAAAAGCTACATAAACCAAAGTTATCTACTTTGTTTTAAATTTGATCAAAATCGGTAAAAACTAAGAGAAGTAATTATCGAAATAATTTCACTCCGGTATTACCTCCACAAGCTGCAGCATCAAATTCGCTCTTTCTGCTTTTGCTAGAGGCGCATAAAACTCAGTGTCGGAAGTTAGCCTGGGCCCAGGGTAACGTTCTCTGTTGTTTTTTGGGAAACAATTCTGCTTCTAGTTCCATAACATAACAGGAACTAAATTTGTTCACGGGAAGTTCATAAGTATGTAAATGTTAATAAACATGTAATAGCAAACACTCGTTTTACACTGACCAGAAAAATTATGCGTACAAGTTCAATGAGTAACTTTGTCGATCAAGAAATAGATGATATAGTGAAGATATCACCACTGTTCTTTTTATTATTAATAATACAATTTATTATCTTCGTATTGGTTCTTTTTTTATCCACATAAGTCATTAACTAACCTTAGCACAAATGTAGAAAAAGGGCTGGTTTTTATACTCTGTACATAAAATGTATAAGAGTATATTAGGTTTGCGGGAGCTGAAAATGTAACAGGCAGAAGGAGGCTTGGCAGACCCCACAAAGTATATACATATATTCTTGATCAGCATGACAAGACCAGTCGATCTATGTATGTCTGTATGTCCGTCCGTATGAACACCTGCCTCTCAGAGACTAAGAGCTAGAGACACCAAATTTTGCACAAAGTTGCCTTGTGTTTTGTTTTTTTGATTTTCCCCCACATTTCACCTCTTCCGTAATGCCGTTCGTATAATCGCCTATATATATGTATGTATATATAAAAATATGTTGAAAAAGGAAACCAGTAAAAGTACGAAACGCACTAACGGGGCATTAATGCAGACTAAAACTAAGCCTACAAAAAATAGCGCACCCAAAATAACGAAAACAGCTGTAAAAAACACTGAAAACACTGTATTAAATAAGTCGCTGACAAACAAGAGATTCGCGATTCTAAACCTGAAGAATATAACGCTCAAACCACCACCTATTTATGTGAGTCAGGTAAATTGTACCGAATTGGTTAGAAAACTAACCAATACAATTGTCGTACAAAAATTCTATTCAAGTCCATAAAAAAGAGTAACATAAATGAAAAAAAATTCAATGGTGAACAAAACTAACCTTCAGTGGCCAAATACCTTGACAGTGAAAAGTAGCAAAGGATTACAAGTGGTTGTCAAAGGAATCGATCCAACAGTTCTAGCTAATGAGATAATAGATGGACTTAAAGATAACAATAAATATAAATAAAAGTCCCCAACCAATGCACAAGATAGAACTGACACCTGGCTGTATGCCTATAAGTAAAGTAAAAATGAAGTTTATCCAATCTACATGCAGCAATATCTACTGCACCGTAGAATCACCATTGAAAATGAAATTGACCTGTCCAATGCACAAACTGCCAGGAATATGGGCACACAAAAACCTATTGCAGTCTACGCTAGACTGTGTTGCCTGCGGGGATGTACATCTCACTGAGCCCTGCCACGTAAATAAGGAGGACACCTCCCCTTAAAAATGTAGCAACTATCGGGAAAACCAAACTCAATTATAGAGGTTTCCCGGTCTATAAATAGTTAAAGAGTCGCTAAGTCAACCAAAATCCGCAGCTAGAAACTCAGTCATCCGACAAAAGTTGCCATACAGACCATCAACTACGATTCCAGGAGTATCTTTTGCTAAGGCGTTAAGTTACGCCAACGAGTCGTACGCCTCAGTTATTAAATAGAAACTTTAACAAACCACTGCAGAAATAATGCATCGTCAGGCATCTCAACCGGTGCTAGTAATTATTATTATTAAAATTCCACTTACAATTACAAATTGCAAGCAGCTTATGGTGTAAGCTATAGCTACTAAGGCCTTAAGCTTATGATTGTTTACAATTACGGTTATTTACATTTATTTACAGTTCGATCATTACTCTAGCTAAATTTATTACATAGTGGTGATTTCTATTATTTTATTGAAGACAAAAGAAGAGAAAAAGAACAAAAACAAAAAAGAAAACTTATTATTATTATTTATTTATTTTTATATGAGGTGATAAAGGTTTGTAGATTTCAGGAATGCAATAGTCTGATAGATGTTTTTGGGTAAAGTTATTTCATGTATTTTTGATTCTAGGAGTCTTGATCTTTCTTGTTGATATTTGGAACAGTCTAAAAGTATGTGCTTCAAGGTAATTGTGGTGTTGCATTGTGGGCATGTGGGTGGTGCAGATTTGTTTAAGATAAAGTTGTGGGTGAGGTTGGTGTGTCCGAGTCGAAGTCGTGTAAATTTTATTATGTCTAGTCTTGTTAAGTTCGAGCTTGGTACCTTGTTGTTTGCAGTTTGTTTGGAGTTGACAATTTTATAATAGTGGGAGGTGTTATTCCATAACGCTTTACTCTGCTTATTGAGTTCTAGTTTATTGTTTGCATTGGGTGATTGTATCTCTTAACGATGACGATATTTTGGGCTGTTTTTTACTTATTTTAAATTTTTGGTATATTTTTCCTATAGGGGAGTTTTTGGCTGTCATGATTGTCTTACAGTTTTTAAGTGTGGCGTGGATTGTTCTGGTTTCAATTGGAGTAGTTGGAAATGCTCCCATTGCTAAACGAAGTGCAGAGTGGTATATTGTTTTTATCTTACTAAGTGCTGATTTTGGTGATTTTCCATAAAGATTGAGACAGTAATCTACTTTAGACAAAATCATGGATTTAACTATATTTATTAGTGTATTAGTGTGACAGTTAAATCTTTTGCTTGATAAGCATTTAATAATGTTCAGTCTTTTTGTAAGTTGTAGTGTGAGATTTTCTATGTGTTGGTTCCATCTGTAGTTACTTGTGAATGTGACTCCGAGTATTTTGAGGGAGTTCTCAGTTTTTAATGTAAAGTTGTTGGAATGCAGTTGAAAAGTGCATCCTTTTTTCCGGCAGATGTGGAGATGTTTACATTTAGGTATTGATAGTGATGCGCCTGAGTAGTTGCACCATTCTATTATATCCTCTAAGCGATTGTCAATGTTGAGTGAGTATTGGGTTCTATTAATTTTGTTCACTATTGTATAGTCGTCGGCGTAGGCGGAGAACTGGAATGAATTATGTTTGGCTATTGTTTTGTTTAATTTGTTGAAGGCTATTGCAAAGAGTATTACCGACAATGGGGAGCCTTGAGGGATTCCATTTTCTAATGGTTTTATTGTAGAATGGGCATTGTAAGTTTGTACTATTATTTGTCGGTGTGTTAGGAAATTTTGTATGTACTTCATTATTTTTGGACCTATTTTCCATGCGGTAAGTTCGTCGATTATCGTGTGGATTCCTACTCTATCGAACGCTTTGGCGAAGTCCAATGATAGAACAGATAGGTGACTTTGGTTGCGAGGGACGAAGTGATCTGAAAATCTAGCAAGGCTAGAGGGTCAGACACCGATTTTCCCTTTCGAAAACCCATTTGCCGACTGTCAAGTAGCTGGCTGTTAGTAGCTAGCCACCAAAGTCGATTAGCTACAATTTTGACGAGGACTTTAGAGATACAAGAGTTTAGTGAGATTGGACGGTAGGAGTTTATGGATGTTTTATTGGTGTTTGGTTTTAATATAGGTATTATGTTGCTAATTTTAAACTGTTGTGGAATATGTCCATCTAGTATTTTGTTAAAAAGGTTAAGTAGGCGATTTTCAACGGCGGGGGACAAGTTTTTGAGCATAGGGTAACTGATGAGATCTCTTCCAGGTGTTTTACCATTTAGTTGATTAAGAGCAGCTTTTAGTTCGAGTAGGGAAATATCGTTTTCTAGTTTCATGGCTATAGGTGATGGGAAGTGAGTTATAGTGTGGCGGGAGTTTGCTTTGTGGTGTCTGAAAATTGTTTGCTTTGTGGTGTCTATGTTTGCAGTTTCCTGATTAATTTGTTGGCTTGGTTGTTTTGTATTTGAATATTTGTCCGTGAGCTTATGAAAAAGTGGCCAGTCAGCATTATTTAAAATAAATTTGGGCTTAAAGGCGGGTGTGTATGAGCTGTTTTTTTGGAACATTGTTAGATGGATTGGAAAGTGGTCGCTGCCTGAGAGATGGTTGTCTGTGTTCCATTTTATGTATAGAGCGAGGTCTGAAGATGCCATGGTAAGATCGATGTGTGTAAATGTGTGGTGTGTGGTGAAGTGTGTCGGAGAACCATCATTAAGAGTAATAAGAGAAGTTTGGTTAATGAATTTGTGAAGTGTATTACCTCTGGTGTTGTTTGTTTGCAAGCCCCAGCTTCTGTGCCAGCTATTGAAATCCCCTGTTATTAGTAGTGGTGGCCTGATGTTATTAAAGATGTTTCTGAGATTTTTTTATTGAGAAGGGTTTGTTTGGTGGGATGTATGAGATGTATGAGATTATAGTGAATTTTTTTTGGAATGTATTGTTACTGCTATTGTGTCGAAGTCTGCAGTGTTGATGTTTATTTGTTGTTGTTCTATGGAGTTGTGTACCAGAAGGGCCACTCCTCCGTATCCGTTTGTCGATGTGTTTCTGTGAAAGAGTGTATAATTAATTGGGGTGGGTATGTTTTGTGTAGAGTACATGTGTGTTTCTTGTAAGGAAATTATTTGCGGGTTTTTGTTTTTTATAACGGTTTGCAACTCGATATAATTATTAATATAAGTATTTAAATTCCATTGAAGAACTTTCAACATTTATCAAACTTTGCTTGGTGTATATATATAAGTATATATGTATGTAAGGTTAGGTTTTTTTTTGTGTTTTTGTTCGTTCTTATCTTTAGATTTAAAATGTTTGGTCAGAGAGTTTTGTTTATTACTAAAAATTCAAAGTTTAAGGTCTTCGGAGATTTGACTGGAAAGGTTTGTTGTTGGTTTTAGTATGGGTGGGGTTGTATCCATGATTGTGTCATAGATGTCTTCGCAGGATGTGGTGATTCTTTCTATCGGGTTGTTTTGTTTTGGTTTGGTGACCTGGGTGTGACTGGATTGTTTGTTGCTATGGGTTGATATAGTTGATGTTGTGTGAATGGGTTTGGAGTTATGGCCTGAAGATAATTTGGCTGGTTGTTCTGCGACTATTTTTGCATATGGTGTTGGTTGATGAGTGTGGCGGGTGTGGTATATTTGGAGAGCGGTTTTGTGGTCCACTTTTGATGGTTGTTAGCTCCTTTTGTTTAATGAAGGCAGGGCATGCTTTGTCCAACGGACTGTGGTTGTTTTCATTTGTTGAATCAAATTTGCAATTAATGCAGAATTTCTCCTTTGTGCAGTCTTCGTTTTCATCGGTGTGTTTTTCGGTAGAGCAGTTAGCGCATATTGTAGGGCTTCTGCAATTGCTATCAGAATGTCCAAACTTCAAACAGTTGCGACATCTGAGAGGGAGTGGTACGTATGGGCGAACTCTTACTCTTTCATATCCCATCATCATGGTTTCAGAAATTGTGAGCGATGCAAAGGTTACAATGATAAAGCGGGTTTCTTTACGTATGAAATTTTCTGTTTTTAGTATTTTTCGTATTTCTACTATTTGATTTTGTGATTGAAGCTCTGCCAAAATTATTGTTTCCTCAATATTGCGAAGCTCATTCGATTTAATTACGCCTTTTGAGGAATTTAATGTTTTGTGTTCATTCACTGTTACAGGGAAGTCGTGAAAGTATGTTAGTTTAAGTAGCTTTTGTGATTGAATAGAGTTTTTTGTTTTTACTAACAGCGTTCCTGCTCTTGTTTTTTTTACACATATCCACTTCTCCATTGCATTGGTGGTCGATCACTTTTTTAATAAATAAAAGGATTTACTTTTTCAAAGGTTTGGTTGTCTGTTCTAGTAATTGTAATGTATTTTGGATAATTGTTGTTGTTTTTGTTCGTCAAAAGACTATTTAAGTCTGGTGGACGATACATTGTTAGTGTGACTGGGCAGAAGCCCTACTGAGTTTTTGTAACTGTTCTGCTGTATTTTTGTTTTTGGAATTTTTTCAAAATTCGCTTTGTGCGGCTGTTTGTTTGTTTGTGAAGAATTGTTTTTGGCTTTAACAGATAAGCACACGATTCGCTTGCGGTTGTAAGTACACGTCTTTACTAGTCGAAGCTAAGAGTGGTACTGTGCTAGTAATTACTGCCCAACATACCACTGCAAATCCATCCCAATTGCCTAGTAGAATTCAATCAGTTCTGGCAACTCTAACAAATACAAAGGTAGCAATACAACAAACGATGCAGGAAATTATGTGCAATCAAAATCATTTTCTGGAATTACTAATCAAACAAATCTACCTAAATAGTTTCTTTAAACATATCATTCTGGAATCCCAATGGCATTTCACAGCACAAATACAAGCTATTGCAGTTCCTCACACTGACACCATATCAGAGACTCACCTAACGAACAAACAATTTTTGTGTCAGGGCGACACGCGATAGAAGTGAAACCTCTGCGCAAGTTTATTTGGATGGTTCCGAAGCTTAGGCTGGTGCTTTGCTTTCACCTTGGCTATTTCATCTTTAACAACATCCAACATTTAAATCTTTCCGCATATTTTCACTCCGTATGTACCTGTGTGCCCCAGTGATGGTTCTCAGAATCTTTGATTGAGAACACAAGGTGAGATGATAAGAGTTTTGTAGCTCTTGTTGGACACTTGGAACGACTTCGGATGGCAGTATCATCAGCAAATGTCGAAATTGTTTTATGACTGCTTGTCGGTATATCTGCTGTGTATGATATATAGTGTCGGTCCAAGTACATAAGCTTTAATTTGATGAAATTGGGCGAAACTTCTTTGCTGTAGCTATGACTCCAGTATTATATACATGTTCTGTGGAAGTCATATTTTGATTTTGAGAATTAAGCCATTCAACCAAATACGGTCGAAAGCTTGGGCGACATCCAGGAGGGTAAATGCATGTCGTATCTCAGAGGCTACCTGGTTTACTTCTTCAATGGTTGCATGTTTTTCGCGAAAACCAAATTGATGCATTGGGATTGCACTGTTGATGTGTAGGTGCTGATTGATAGGATTCAGGAGCAGCTTTCTAAATATCTGGTTCATCGGAAAAAATTAACAAACTTGATCTGCCTAGGACTTAGGGGAACCTGGATACCAACTACCAACTAATTTTAGGTCTTGTACCTTTTGAGATCCTTGCGTTCATCCAGATGTTTTAAACTGTGTTTTAAACTGTTTTATATACATGTCGGCGCTTACATGTATGTGTGTTGTACATTGTTGTTATGCTGCGTCTGTTCGGTTTGCATTTCGCTTTGCAAAGATCCGTTAGAACGGGGTGACAGCAACGCTGTCGCCGAGTGTGGTTCGATGTTATGCGAAGGGAAAAAGAAGAGCGTTGTAGTCAGTTGTTTCTTGAGTCGCCTTGCATACGCATCGAAACTCGCTGAGCTGCGCAAATCTACGCAATGGAGAATAATACTCTGGCTCAGGAGTGGGGTCTGGCTCTCTACCTACAACATCAGATGGACTATGGCGTTTTATTATGGAACAACAAAATAAAAATTAGATCGAACTGTTGCGAGCTTTTCAATTAACGACATCTGAAACGGGACATAGCAAGTTAGTGTCGCTACCCAAATTAAACGGAGATCTTGCTGGCGCCGATGCGTCGGCGTGGTGCTCTACAGTAGACATAATTCTTGCCGAAAATACAATTAAAGGCAGCGCGTTGGTGATGGCTTTAAGTGCAGCAATGCAAGGAAGTCCGCAGTGATTAGCAAAAATCTGTTACCCTAATATAACTTGGACCGAATTTAAGGAACTTTGGAATTGCTGTTTCTGTGACTGAGATCGAGATCGAGCTAAAAACATTTACATTCAACAAAAGAAAGAATGCTCTACATGAACAAACAGTTACAATAAAATGTCATTTTTGTGGAAAATTAGATTACACGATGGTCGAATGCAGAGCTAAACAGCAACAAAATCTTTACTCGTATGCTATTGACCGTAACCTGCTTTAAGTGTGGTGAGCTTGGCCATATTTCAACATATTGCGTGAAGCCAAGAATGGAGAAGGTTGCGCAACAGGTCAAAAGAGTAGATTTGTGACGTCATTGAACCCAAAGGAGAGATTGTAGTGATGCTGAAAGGCATTGGCAATGATAACGTTTATAGTACATTGCAAATACTTAGCAACGTAAAAATTAAGAACCATTGTATCGAAATATTGAATCGTGTTTTGGACAACGAACATTTGAAAAATTATATCGTTATTGGTCGAGAAGTACTATCTCATGGCTTCAATGTTATTATGTCATCAGGGAAATTTGAAATTGTTATGACTAAAATTGTAAACTATTGTTTAAATGATGAGAAATTGAGTTTAACACAGATCTTATTGGTGAAGATAAAGATAAATTGAACAGCCTATTAGAAACATATTCATTCTAGAGTTAGTGTGGGTGAAATGAAAATTAAATTAATGAACCCAAGAAAGATTATTCAAAGACGGCCATATAGACTTAGCCCAATGGAAAGATAATTTGTACGAAACAAGATAAGTGAACTACTGGAATGCAATGTCATAAAACCTAGTTGTTCACCTTATACAAGTTCAATAATGTTGGTAAATAAAAAGGGTGGTTCCCATCGTCTGCGTGTTGATTATCGTGAGTTGAATTAAAAAAAAATACCCTTTGCCCCTTATAGCAGATCAGATAGCCAGACTTCATGGAGCGAATTATTTTACATGCTTAGACATGGCGAGCGGATATTACCAAATCCCTCTGCAGATTCGATAGTACAGCTTTTGTCACCCCAGTTGGTCAATATCCATTTTTGTCCATGCCGTTTGGGCTCAAAAATGCGCCTTAAGTTTTCCAACGTACAATGATGCAAGCTCTGGGCGACCTTGCAAATACATTTGTTGTTGTTTATATGGATGATGTATTGATAGTAGTTTCAACAAAAAAAAAATGAGCCCTTAGAAAGGCTAAAGATTACTCTTGATATACTCACGAAAGCTGGATTTTCATTTAATATAAAAAAGTGTTCTTTTCTTAAGTCAACTATTCAATATTTAGGATATGAAGTGAGTGCGGGTGAAATTCGTCCAAATTCGCGTAAAAATTCAACGTTGACTGCCCTACCGCCTCCTCAATCGGTCAGTGCTTTAAGACAATTTATTGGACTAGCGTCTTATTTTCGGCAATTTATTCAAGGGTTTTCTTGTTTCATTAAACCGTTATATATTTTAACAGCAGAAAAGAATGAATTTAGTTGGAAGCCAGAACATGTACAAATACGATAAAAAGTAATTTATCGGTCTTGGTAGCTTTTGGTTGAAAGATACAGTAAAGAGAACACCAGTGACGGTGAAGCTGTTGAAAGAGACAGCACTGCTCCCTGAAGGGCTGATTATCCAACTTCGAATATTGGTCGAAATGCAAGCACAAGTTCAAAACAAAAGTTTTTGTCATGGCGTGTGGAGCATTAGATAGTGTGATATGAAATTTGATGGTTAAATGATAATTTTTTATTTTTATTCAGAATATCAACAATATTTCTGTCGATTATATAATATAACTTAATATAACAATTTAAACTAAACTTAAATGATAAGAAAGAGATGGGCATGGGCCGGCTATTTTCGGCTCGACACGGCCACGAAATTAACCTTTGGAAACACGCACGCACGACGAAAATATTTCTAAACACGGCCCAATACGAAAATGTTATAACCATTAAATGCAAAAACGAAAAATAGATATATCCATATTAAGCACTTTAAATTTTTATTAAAGAATACATATATACTCATCTATATTTGATCTAAAAGCCGAGCTCGATGCTTATTTAAAATTTCTCCAGAAGTGAAAAAAAAACTCATTCACTTGTTGCAAAATTTTTTTGCTTTTTTCCAGTTGTTTAAAACACAAATTCCTGGATCAACAGCAGTACATATGTATATAGTTATATATTTCAAAATCTATTCTTGACCTGCTCAGAAATTTTTTTTTGTCTTATTAGTGTCCAATAATTAACAATAGTAGTATTGACTATATTTTTTATTACTTTAGTTATTAATTTTTGTTCGTGTTACATTCGTGTTTGCTCGTGCGTGTTTTTTTTTCGTGCCTTTTTAGCTCAACACGAACACGCACGGCCACGCACGAAATCGGAGTTTGCAACGCTAACACGCGGGCCCACACGTGGCACGAAGTGTCACGACCGAAAACACGGCTCGTGCCCAACTCTAGTTGGGGGAATTTTATTTGCCAGTTGGCCAGCTATGCCCCGATTCACAGCCATATGTGGTCAGAGACATTAAAGACCTAAAAAACTATACAAAAAGTAGATATAGGTGGAAAATTAATTCTATTTAACAACTAATTAGAAAAGGTACGAAGTAGAACAAGAAAGAGAAAAAGAAAGAAGGAAAGAGAGATAGAGAAGCAGGAAAAGAGAAAGGTGGAAAGAGAGAGACGAAAAGAAAAGAGGGAAATCTCCAACCCGGTGGGGAAATTTTAAATGCCAGTCCGGCAAGCTATGGCTGCACATGACCCGAAAACGATTGTGCAAAGCGAAATCAGTTGTGCGTCTTGCCAATATAAACGGCAAATAATTCCTTGTTGGTCTACAAGGAACTGAAAAAATAAGGCGACTTAAGAGGGCTGAGGAGTCAACCACGCCGATAACCAACTTGTGGAGAAAAACTACTCCAAGAACCGTCCTAAGATTTACTAAGGAAGGAAGGTTTATAAGTATCAGTCTACTAGAGTACGATGGCAAGCAGAAATTGGGATCCTAGCTTAAACCACGTTGAGCAAAAAGGAGGATGCTTTCTATACTACGGAGACCAAACGCATGAGCAGTATTCAAGCACAGGGCGTACTAGAGCAGTGTAAAGAAGCTTAGTGGTATTTTTTTTTTATTTATTTTATTTGTTAACCTTATCGTAGCGTTACAAGTATCAGGTTACTTTTAAATTATTACGCTAGTCATTACAATTTTAATTATATCAATCTTATTATTAGTTTATTTTCATATTTTTAATTTTAGTTTTAACATTAAACATTATTATTATTCTTTATAATTATATTAAATATATATTAGGATTTTTTAATTAGTTTTATACTTAATCTAATTTGCCTACTCAACTAAGTGTGTGTTTAATATAATAATTTTTAGTAACGTTAATTTAGTTAATGTTTTGCAAGTGTGATTGTTTTCAGGTTTTGCGGTAGCCCATTCCACAGACGAACGGAAATAAAGAAATGCTTTTCCGAGCTTGCTAGCTTAAATCTCGTGCAAACTATGTTATTCGTTCTTCTTGATGTGGTCAAAGCAATTTTGTCGTATAAATAGTTCGGTTCCTTACGTGTGATAACTTTATGCAAGAAGATTAGGGTTCTAAGTTTAATCCATGAGTCAAGGGTCATATTATATATTTTGTTGGCGTACGTCGTACCGGGCTATGCTATTAAAGGCTACTTTTATTTTGTTTTGGCTTACAGCATCGCAGTTTCCGAAAATTTCAAAACCATAAAATAGCAAGCTGACACCCTTGCATGTCTTGGCAATAAGGAGCTAGTTGTACAGGTAGAAAGTTCTGCGTTAAAGACAGACTCCTTAGTGCGCTATAACGATTGATTTATAGTTATGCCTAGGTACTTGCTCAAGATTGTGTTAATTTTTTTTATATATTACTGAGCATTTTGATTTTTTAAGGTTAACCTCCAATCCGTTAATACTAGCCCATTTACTGATTTTGTAGAGATCAGATGTAGAGATCATCATCATACATTCATCTACATATACATGTAGTTGCTAATTTGTTTTGTCATCAGGTGTTCAAGTGCTGTTGATAGAAATGGTAGAATTGTGATTGGCCTAAAGTCATTGCTTCCTTTCGGAATAGGAACAATTTTTCCTGATTTCCAATTGTATGGAAAGCAAGATGTTGTAAGCACTGAGTCAAATATGTGAGTTATATACTTTAGAACTTTAGGGAGCAAACTTTTAAAAAATTTGTGGTGTAACTGCATCTATGACATCACATTGACTTACACAAATAAAACTAAAGCTAGTATCACAGTTTAATAACGACGCGGAATTTATGTTCGCATTTTCAAGGACTTCTGGTACTGCTAGTTGTACAAATTTATTGTTTAATTCGTTTACATCTACGACAAGATTTAAAGAAGGTCTACTTTTCCCAATATAACTTTTTAACTTCGGCCCAAACTTGCCTGCACGTTTCGCATTCATAATTTTCAGCCCAACTGTACGCCTCAGTTTTTTATATTGCGATAAGTGAGCCGTCGTCTTGTACCTCTTCCTTTTTTTATCTGCGTCCCTGCATTTTATTGCACATCCGATATCCCTATTAAACCATTCTTGTTTTTCAGGCTTGATTACTTTATGCCGCAAAGGTATTGAACAGCTGCTGAACGTTGTCATTAAACAGTTCGAGCTGCTCGTCTACGGTGGGTTTTGAATAAATGTCATCAAAGTTCATGTTATCACAAAAGTCAAAGAGTAGCCTATTGTCAATGTTCCTGAAGTCCCTATAACTAAATCAATGGTCAGTATGGTCCAAGAAAATATCATAAGTTATGAAAATCAAATCATGTTTGGAAAAAGCTGGTACAGAGAGTTGGTCAAATAGGAGCATTTTCTCGGTGTCATTTACAAAAAATACGTCCAGAAGGGTGTCAGATGTGTTAGAGAAATGTGTAGGTACTGTAGAGTTCACTAGCTTCATGCCAAGAGACACCATATCGTCCCTTAAATGTCGTTCAACTAGCATATTGCTATTGAAATCACCAGCCGGGACAATATTGTTATGTTTCAGTAGTATGCTATGTTTCAACTAGTATGCTTTCCATATTTCTACTATTTGATAATTCTAAAAACAAATACTCAATATTACTGTCTACTGCCTGTTTGCGAATCACATTAGCTTTGATATTATTTCTGACATATATGGCTACACCCCCCGCATGCCCCTCACGATCTGAACGATAAACTCTATACCCATCACAACATACATTATTATCATTAAGACAAGACACAAACCACGTTTCGAACACTCAAACTACATCTACATTAGAATTAACAAACAAATACCTAAACTCTTCAATTTTTTTTTGCTAAGCTCTGTGCGTTAAGGTGACATATATGTATACCATTCTTTTATTAACACTTACGCTTAGATTAGTTGAAAAATACAAATATGGTTAGCACAAGCTAGCGATGGGTTGCAAAGCAGAGTTACTGCTACTAGTAGAAGACGGTGGCGAGAGAAACCCATGCTCTTTATCGTATGCGAGCTTCAAAAGCTCGTCTCTGCTTTGAATAAGCTGTACGCTCTCATTCTTCGTTCGCTTTATATGTACTATGCCTCTTCGCGAGAACACAGCAACTAGTCTTTCCTGCTTAGTTGCCTCTTTAAAGATTAAAAAGTTCTCCCTAGTTAACTGTTCATTAACATAAATGGGAGCCGGAGAGTCAAACCCAAGCATTTGCAAGCTTAGTGTTTTTTTTCTTCGCGACGGTAAACTGCAACTGCCCTCAGCAACGTGGATTTCTCGTAAATATTTTCGAATTTTATGATTATGTCGGGATCTACCTGAGACACCTGTGATCTTTTTGCTCGGAAAATTTCCCGTGCTCTCGGCGGTGGTGTTGCGTGGATGGCGAAACACAAGGCATTGCAGAGGGGACGTACATTTTCCCCCTTAACATGAGGGACGCCGTGCACTCTTACGTCGCACGCAACATTTGCGTTCAGCTGCAAAGAGAGTTTCGCCTCCAGCCCACCAACCCGCTCCCTCAATGAAGTCAGCTCATCAACCTCTGGCTCCAAGTTCTTCACCCTATCGTGAAGCGAATCCACCGGTCGTGTAGCTTCTTCACAGCGCTAATAAGGATAGCCTGCTCCTCATGATCTTAGATGACAGAGCATCAGATTGACGACCCTCCTTAAGCTCTGTATTTGTGTTTTCGCGTGCGCGTTTGTTAGGTTGCCGTGTCATGTTGATTAGTGTACTTTGAGCTTAGCGTCAATGCATTTTTGTTTTTGAGTTGGTTGGGTATGTGAAACTGTGGCTGTGTGTTCGCGTTTTGCTATTGTGTTGTGTCCTTGTATTTTTTGCGCGCGTTTATTGCTTTAGGCGCAAATGTGTATTATTGTTTTGAGTGTTTTTGTTTTGAGTTTTTCTCCGATTTATTTTAAACTAGCAGGTATTGCCCGTCTTAACCCGGCTCAATATAATGTTTCCAATTGTATTTATTTTGTGTGTGCATAACCTACCCATATGTTTTCACCTTATAAGTTACCAGTAGGAAGGCATTTAAGGTATTTAAATGAACATTTTCTGTTCTTGACAAAAAATTGTTCAGTAGTCCGTTACATTTTTGTTCTTGCCAAACTATTTCTTTAAACGAACATGACCACTATAACTAATATTTTTTTAAACCTCCCCCCTTTGGAGTTAGAATTTTCCAAAAGCCTTTCTTAGTGTGCTCCTACACTATGATGGATACTATGAAAGGATACTTGAGTCCAAATTTCATCTTTTACCGTTTGGGCTGTGCGTTGATCACCAATTAGTCAGGACAAACTGTTTTATATATAGAGATAACGCAACGTTTTAAGATAGACTATGTGCAAAAAAGGGGAATAATTATAAGGGTAGATCCTAATTTTAAATTCACATTTGAGTCAATACGGTCACGCACAAACTCGGAATATGAAACACGGCACTCGTGTCAATGCCGTGCAGCGATGAGCCACGATCAAAAAGCACTGACAATTCTCATCTCAATTTGCTAGAGTAAAACTTTCGATAGTTGAAGCCACCGATACCATCAAAATATCGAAGTTTGAATGCAATAAGCAGAATATTTAAATAATAAAATCTAATTATTTATTGAGATCGATAAGAACAAATCATATACATACATACATCTGCCCGCAATGCGAAGCAGAATATGCGTAGCTCCGTTATTCGGTTTCTGCTTTACTATCGCATACGCAGTCGTTGCTTAGCGACGGTAACTGTAAACTTTTGGCGTTTTGCCTTTGCAATTAACATTAAATGGTCAAAACGAAAGAAGATGAGCGAGCCAACAACTTGAAGTTGTTGTTGTTGTTTTGTATTTACATGCTTCATACATATACAGGCATAGATACATATGCTTGTACATATGTATGTATGCATGGGCACACATAGACACGAACTGTTCCCAACTATTTGATATTTGATATATGGCAAGTAAAAAACATATTGCTATATTTTAATCGTTGAATGCCAATTTGTTGATATAGTTATGTTGATTACATTACCCAAATTTGAAATCGATCGGACAAAATTTATAACACAAACTATTCATTTGAAAAAGTGAATAAATATTAAAACCCCAATAATAAAATTAAATGCGATATATCGAAAATATCGATACTTGTGTTGATATATCGTAATACATGTCGAATACAAATACATCGAAAAACATCGTTTGAGAGTTGTTGATTATAATACTGTATTCGATTGTACACTGTACACATACATACATACAAATTTATTTGTATGTGTACTGTAACTGTAAACTTTTGGCATTTTGCGTATGTAATGAAAAGGCGTAAATGATCAAAACGAAAGAAGATTTGCGAGCCAATAACTTGAAGTTGTTGTTTTAAAAATTTTGATTTGAAACCATAGAAAACTATTTTTTACAATTAAACAACAGTGTTCGATAGCCCACTGCATACTTGTACATACAAACCTATATACATATGTATATAGGAATGTATGAACGTACATACATACTTATTGATGTACATACATACATATGTACATGCTATACATACAGACGTATGTACGTATGTAATACATATGGTGCTGGCGTAATTCATAATGCGAAATTCTTTCTAAGGGGAGAAATGTCCCCCCTGCCCAACCTGCGTACGCCCTTGTAGTCCTTTGTCCTAAAAACTCCTTATGCCAAATGTACTAAACAAAGAAAAAATAGCATAAAAATGTTTATGTTATAATGTTAATAATTTTTAATTAATTAACATTTCATGCCCTGTCAGTGCAAGACGAATGTACTTTTGTACATACATATGTATGTATGTATGTACATACATGTGTACAAATGAACATTCACACATTAGTGTCTCACATTTTGCTTTGGCTACTTCAACCGTTTACACGCAACTACACGAACAGCTGCTTGTATGTATGTATGTGTGTGTGTGTGTATGTATACTTAGTTGTCCCCAACTGTTTGATATTTTGTATTGTTTGTTCTACCTGCATTTGTAAAATGCATATTTTAAAAATCGTTAAATGCAAAGTTGTAATTTTAGTTACGTAGATTATATTACCCAAATTTAAAATCGATCTGACAAAATTTATAACACAAACTTTTCATTTGAAAAAATGAATAAATATTAAAACCCCAATAATTCAAGCTCCAACACAAATTTCGAAAAACCGAGTATGCAGTTTTGTTTGTATTCTTTTATAGATTATAAAACCCAAATTTAAAGTTGATCGATTCAAAAATGCAGAATTTTCAAACAAACTTTGGAGCTACTTTTCTCCTCTTTGGAGCTCGAATTTTCCAAAATCCCTTCTTAGTGCGCATCTACACTATGATAGGATACTTGAGCCCAAATTTCAGTTTCCTAGCTTTTACCGTTTGGGCTGTGGGGTGTTGATTGTGTTTCAATTTTTCCACGGAAAACCCCCCTTTTTTCATGCCCCAGGAAAAATGGTGAAAAACCAAGTATACAGTTTTCTTGTATTCTTTGTGAGAGTATACAAACTAAGTTTGAAGTTAATTGGATGAAAATTGTAGATTTTTCATACAAACGTTGGAGCCCGTTTTCCCCCCTTTGGCGTTCGAATTTTATAGATTATAAAACCCAAATTTAAAGTTGATCGATTCAAAAATGCAGAATTTTCAAACAAACTTTGGAGCTACTTTTCCCCCCTTTGGAGCTCGAATTTTCCAAAATCCCTTCTTAGTGCGCATCTACACTATGATAGGATACTTGAGCCCAAATTTCAGTTTCCTAGCTTTTACCGTTTGGGCTGTGGGGTGTTGATTGTGTTTCAATTTTTCCACGGAAAACCCCCCTTTTTTCATGCCCCAGGAAAAATGGTGAAAAACCAAGTATACAGTTTTCTTGTATTCTTTTTGAGAATATACAAACTAAGTTTGAAGTTAATCGGATAAAAATTGTAGATTTTTCATACAAACGTTGGAGCTCGTTTTCCCCCCTTTGGAGCTCGAATTTTCCGAAACCCCTTCTTAGTGCTCACTTTCACTATAAGAGGGATCTTGTGTCCAAATTTCAGCTTCCTAGCTCTTACCGTTTGGGCTGTGCGTTGATTGCCAATCAGTCAGTCAGTCAGTCAGTCAGTCAGTCAGTCAGTCAGTCAGTCAGGACAAACTGTTTTATATATATAGAGATTATTGGTTGGGGAAGTAAAACACAAAACTGCACTTGCACTTGTTTAGCTGATTATTTATTTATTTCACTGCGTTTAAAATATGTGAAATTGGCATTTGCTATTTGAAGTTCTTTTGAATTTTCCGGAGTGGCTGAGAAACACGTCTGTTTACGTTGAATTTCGAATTTTCAGTGCAAGACGAATGTACTTTTGTACATACATATGTATGTATGTATGTACATACATGTGTACAAATGAACATTCACACATTAGTGTCTCACATTTTGCTTTGGCTACTTCAACCGTTTACACGCAACTACACGAACAGCTGCTTGTATGTATGTATGTGTGTGTGTGTGTATGTATACTTAGTTGTCCCCAACTGTTTGATATTTTGTATTGTTTGTTCTACCTGCATTTGTAAAATGCATATTTTAAAAATCGTTAAATGCAAAGTTGTAATTTTAGTTACGTAGATTATATTACCCAAATTTAAAATCGATCTGACAAAATTTATAACACAAACTTTTCATTTGAAAAAATGAATAAATATTAAAACCCCAATAATTCAAGCTCCAACACAAATTTCGAAAAACCGAGTATGCAGTTTTGTTTGTATTCTTTTATAGATTATAAAACCCAAATTTAAAGTTGATCGATTCAAAAATGCAGAATTTTCAAACAAACTTTGGAGCTACTTTTCTCCTCTTTGGAGCTCGAATTTTCCAAAATCCCTTCTTAGTGCGCATCTACACTATGATAGGATACTTGAGCCCAAATTTCAGTTTCCTAGCTTTTACCGTTTGGGCTGTGGGGTGTTGATTGTGTTTCAATTTTTCCACGGAAAATCCCCCTTTTTTCATGCCCCAGGAAAAATGGTGAAAAACCAAGTATACAGTTTTCTTGTATTCTTTGTGAGAGTATACAAACTAAGTTTGAAGTTAATTGGATGAAAATTGTAGATTTTTCATACAAACGTTGGAGCCCGTTTTCCCCCCTTTGGCGTTCGAATTTTATAGATTATAAAACCCAAATTTAAAGTTGATCGATTCAAAAATGCAGAATTTTCAAACAAACTTTGGAGCTACTTTTCCCCCCTTTGGAGCTCGAATTTTCCAAAATCCCTTCTTAGTGCGCATCTACACTATGATAGGATACTTGAGCCCAAATTTCAGTTTCCTAGCTTTTACCGTTTGGGCTGTGGGGTGTTGATTGTGTTTCAATTTTTCCACGGAAAACCCCCCTTTTTTCATGCCCCAGGAAAAATGGTGAAAAACCAAGTATACAGTTTTCTTGTATTCTTTTTGAGAATATACAAACTAAGTTTGAAGTTAATCGGATAAAAATTGTAGATTTTTCATACAAACGTTGGAGCTCGTTTTCCCCCCTTTGGAGCTCGAATTTTCCGAAACCCCTTCTTAGTGCTCACTTTCACTATAAGAGGGATCTTGTGTCCAAATTTCAGCTTCCTAGCTCTTACCGTTTGGGCTGTGCGTTGATTGCCAATCAGTCAGTCAGTCAGTCAGTCAGTCAGTCAGTCAGTCAGTCAGTCAGTCAGGACAAACTGTTTTATATATATAGAGATTATTGGTTGGGGAAGTAAAACACAAAACTGCACTTGCACTTGTTTAGCTGATTATTTATTTATTTCACTGCGTTTAAAATATGTGAAATTGGCATTTGCTATTTGAAGTTCTTTTGAATTTTCCGGAGTGGCTGAGAAACACGTCTGTTTACGTTGAATTTCGAATTTCCTCTTAAGGGTCATTAAATTCCTTGGACCAACGTTTAATGAATCCAATTAATCCCTTGGCCTTATTGACATATCTAGAAGGTTAAAGTTCAATTTGGAATCAAAAAGAACCCCAAGGTCTTCAACAGTCGATATACGTTGCAATGGCACATTGTATCGTATCGTCCCTAAATGAGGCAAGGTTTGGTGAAATGTCATGAACTTACATTTAGAGCAATTGAGGTGCAAGCACCAAGATTGCATGCAGTTCAGATCATCCTGCAGGCGATGAAAATGAGAAGGGTCTTTGTAAGTCAGAATAAGTTTCACATCATCAGCATACATAAGAATATGAGAGTGTGACAAGGTAGCGGGGAGGTCATTAATAAATAATGTTAAAAGTAAGAGCCCAAGAAGGCTACCTTGAGGCACACCTGATGATGCAAACACAGGCTGAGAAATGTGAACAAAATTCAATTTCGCTATAGAGTATTTATAGAAGTCAAGAGATAGGCCCGACTGCTTATGCTTTTTAAAGCATCTAGATTTAACATTTTTTAAGTTTGTAAGTCTTGGTGAAAACCAAGGAGGTTTTGATGACGTAGACGATATGACACTATTTGGGATACAGGCATCAAAAAGAGCATTAATAGTGTCATAGAAGAACTTGACGGCTATGTTGATATCAGCCGCACTCTACAAAAAGGACCAATTAGTTGCTAAAATAAGTTCGTTAAGCAAAGAAAAATTTCCTTTGCGAAAGCAACGACGTGACAGGCAAACCAAAAATGCATTCTCTGGTGAGGGCACCAAATAATTGCACTCATTGAAAAATGACCATTCTATGTTAGGCAAATTAAAATCACCTAGCACAACAAATATATCTCTGTCACGGAGATGAGTGGAAATTGCTTTAATACAAGTTATATGTTGCATATAAATTTGAATATCGGAAGAAAGAGGTATATACAAGCACGTGATGTATAGAGGAAAAGACGAAAAAGTTACTTTAACAGTAACAAATTCAACATCATTAACGATGTTGTGACGAAACTCGTTTTTTCTGCCTAAACTCATGAACAACCATATGTGTTGGCCAAAATTTTGGATCACATATTTCACGGGGCTCAGCAAAACTGAACTTCGAAATAGACACACTAGCCGTCGATTTACAAGCAATATAGGCTGCTATAGATTCACAAGTGGTATCAGAAGATAATCTTGATACAAAAAATTGTCTTCTGGGAGCTATAACAGTAAGAGCCGGGGGCTGAGGCAGAGCAGCAACTGACGCGCTTCCTGCAGCTCGTGATGAGACTGCGGGGGAAATTGCAGAAAATTTTATAGAGGAAGCTTTCTTAGAAGCTTTCGAGGCCATTACTGTCTTGCTTACTGCAGGAGGTTCTATGAACGGGGCTAAGGTGATCTGAGCAGGAGAAGGCACAGGGGAAATTTCAAACAAATTTCCAGGGGAAGCAGACAACGAGATTGCTGGCGATAAATCGAGATCCACTGGAGAACTTGGGCATAATGACCTTGACGGGGCTGAGCAAGGCGGTACCTCTAGAAATTGAGGCTCTAACCTTCGCTTGGGTGGAGACACACACTTATACTGACTAAGCAACTCTTCTCCAGAGTCGAACTCAGTTGACAGTTGCTTAATTATGTTTTGCAATTTTAAAAATTTATTTCTCACATTATACTATACATGCGTGAGAAATTAAATTGGATGTCAATGCATAGAGCGTATTACCACTTCAAACCACCACAGCCTTTTTAGGTGAGTAAATTTTGTCGAGGTCACGACCACTTAATCCTGCAAATTTAATATTCATAAAATTCTCGCACAACCAACAGTTAGCAAACCGAAGTTGATCAGAATCAATTGCATCTTTAACTGTGCAAGACTTGTTGCAGCAAAACATTGTGAGCAGAATAAATATAAGGATGAATGACCTAAATAACGTAGTTAGCGCAAAGATTAAGAAGAATGCTGTAAGCAAAAACTGAGCGGCACTAAGATGAGCTCTTAGGTACTGCGACAAACAGCGAACACAAACAACAACATTAAAATAGAATCGAAATTTTTGTGTTTGATTTAAAGAAAATAAATCTTTATAAGTTTATTAAGTATGGAACCAAAATTTGAATGTCAAATGTGTTAAATGAATTATGAATTAAAAACGTTTACAAAAAATAAAAAAAACATTACGTGAGAAATTTAAGCAAGTAAGAAAATTAAGTAATGTTTCTGTATAATCATAAGCTTTTTTATGATTCCAAATATGCGAAATTATGTTGGCGAAATAATTGCAAAATAAGCGAAAACGAAATTGTTCAATTTATTTTGCATAGGAAGCGATCGCCGAGATTTACAAAGTTACTGCTGGTAGACGGAAAGCTAAGCTTCTCCGTACCAGATGCGATACCGAAAACGAACTTAACTTGCAGAGTTAGCGACAATAACTAGTACATATGTGGCGGCTGCGCAGCAGCCTATGCAAATTTATGGCAAGCAACAAAAGGAAACGTTAAGTGCTCAGCTTGCTATGCAAAGCAAGTGACAAGAAAACGAGCACTTTGTATTGAGTTATTTACGTTACTTATTAACTATGATGTGCTGCTGGTTTTGGCTGTTTTTGGCCGGATGACCAAACATACTCCCCCTGTTGAAGAACCAGGGTCTTCAACAACATCTTGTTTCGGCAGCGGGCATAATTTGCGAACGGCTCGTCGAATGGTTCCAGTGGAAGTCCTCAATTCTGCAACTCTCGACACGCCATCTGCGCCGCTGATTAGGCTGACCACCCTTGCTAATGGCCATTTGAGGGGCGGCAAATTCTCGTCCTTGACCAGAACGACATCATCAACGGAGAGTCCAGGCCGAGACACTCGCCATTTTGAGCGCTGTTGAAGAAGCGTCAAGTATTCTTCACGCCAGCGAGCCCAAAATATCTGCTGGTAGTACGTTACGCGCTGCCATCGATCCAGCCGATTGAAGTTGAGCTTCGTCAGATCAGGCTCAACGTACGTTGACAGCGGAGCAGCACCAAGAAAATGAGCTGGAGTCAAGACATCGAGATCTGCTGGATGTTCTGAAAGGGATAACAATGGGCGAGAATTAATAATTGCCCCGATATGGCATACAAGCGTGCGCAGCTCATCAAATTCGAGCAGCGATAGTCCAACGGATCTGTAGAAATGATGCTTGGCAGTCTTTACAGCCGCTTCCCATAGACCACAAAAGTGAGGCGAGCGCGGCGGAATGAATCAATACAGTCAGCAAGGCAAAATTCTTGCACAGCCTGCAGGTGCTCGCTGGATTCAAAAAGACGCTTTAGCTCAGCCATCTCGTTCCGTGCGCCAACGAAATTTGTAGCGTTGTCAGACCAGATCCTCGTAGGTCGACAGCGCATCAAAATAAAGCGTTTAAGTGCATTTAAGAATGCTCCGGTGGTTAAATCCTTCACCAACTCCAAATGCAAATATAGCATTTTATTGGTGCCTTATTGCGGACCTCGCTTTTGTAGAAAAACGGCCCACAAAAATCCACACCAGTGACCATAAAGGTATGTGATCGCTCAGATCATGCAAAGTTGCCGGTAGGCAAAGTGAAGGGGTCCCTCGTCGCGACGATCAACTCAAAGATATATGTATATAAGTACACTTGTACTTATATGCACGAACGCACTGGCTTATGTTCACTGAAGAGCACCGAAACGAAAGAAAGTAAACTGCACAAATCGACTTCCAATTTTCAAGTGCTTTATTGCTAGCCATGCAAGGCTTAGCATACGCATAACATAATGTGGACATTAACTTAACAGCGACCAAGAGACTAACATAAACAGCTGTTATTACAAATTAACATTTATGACTTATATTTACGGCTTAAGTCTACAATTCAATGATAATTCAAACAACTTATATCTACAATTCAGATTATTTCAACAAACTTAAATCTATACTTAAGTATATAGGCATGAAATGCCCATACATCGGCCGCGTTGAAGCGATTCGCTTCAAAACAGCTCGACTGGCAGAGGCGCCAAGCGATGAATTGCCCTCTTAAATTCTCCTGCCTTCGTCCGTACTATCGCCACGCGCACTTTTCCATCTGCGCCTTTTATCGCCTCTTGGACGACTCCCAGCATCCACTGCTGAGGCGGCGCGTTGTCCTCGTGGACGAGTACGATCGTTCCGTTTTCCAGATCTGGCCGACCCACTGCCCACTTTTGGCGCTGCTGCAGGCTCAGCAGGTAGTCTTTTGACCAGTCTGCCCAAAACCGCTGCTTGATGCCTGAGATCAGCTGCCAGCGTTGCAAGTAGGTCAGCCTGTCGTCTCTCACGGGCTGCCCTGACCCGGTTGGAAGCGGCACGAGCGTTCCGCCTACGAGTAGGTGAGCTGGAGTTATCGCCTCGCCGTCGTTGGGATTGGCTCCGTCCACCACGATTGGCCGCGAATTGAGGATGGCCTCCACCTCTACCAGTACGGTTGCTAGCTCGTCCTGCCGCAGCTTGGCGCTTCCTATTGCCTTGAGGAGGAGCCCCTTTGCCGACTTTACCGCCGCTTCCCATAGGCCGCCGAAATGCGGCGCTCGAGGGGGAATAAACTGGAACGTTATTCCCTTGGTGGCAGCATACGACCTGATGGCATCCTGGTTGCTGATGAAAGTGGCCCGAAACTCCTCCAGCAAGCGCGCTGCACCCACAAAATTGGTGGCATTGTCGCAATATAGCCGCTTGACTGCTCCACGGCGACCCACAAACCTGGATAAACACATTATAAAGGAATTAGCAGTCAAGTCAGAAACGATATCAATGTGCACAGCTTTGGACGTAAAACAAACAAAGACGGCAACGTACATCTTAACTGGCGCTCTGCCACGTATCCCCAGCGTGACAGGAATTGGACCACAAAAGTCCACTCCGCTGACTTCAAACGGCCTACATCCATGTAGCCGATCAGCAGGTAAATTTCCCATTATTTGGTTGGCTAGTATTGGCTTGTATCGAAAACAATGCACACACTGCCGAACCACTGCGTTGCACGCTTGCTTAGCGTTTACCAGCCAAGTATTCTGGCGAAGAATAGCCAAGAGCGCACGAGGGCCTGCATGGCAATTGGTAAGGTGCAAGTATCGCAGATATAAATTAACAAATCGCCATCCCTTTGGCATGAGTAATGGGAATCTCGCATTGTGGGGCAACGGCGCTTTGAGTAAATGGCCGCCCACTCGTACCAACATCAAAGTACGCTTTCCATACTGATACGGACTCAGAAATGGATTAAGCTTTTGGTACGACGGTTGCAGGATCACCGACTTGTCTAATTTGACTATTTCGGCTGCGAGAGCAGTGTGCTGGATCACGTGCACAATAGCTAAAAAGGCGAAGTGCAATTCAGCCGAAGTTGGCACAAGCGATATGTGTCCTGACCCCTTTCCGTTTATAAATCGAAACATGTACGACACTATGCGGAGAATTTTTAAGTACGACGACGACCTTTCAATTAAATCCAAAATTGGATTTGAAGCATTATCGGCCGCGATGAGAACCGTCGCATTCTTCCGCTTTTCCAGCACTGATTGCTCTTTGGTCAACTTAATGTGAGAATTAGTTGGCCAAAGGTTCTGGTCATTCTGTAAAAACTTTGGACCACCAAACCAATGTGAATCAATCAATTCTGCAGTGGTACAACCACGCGAAGTTAAGTCAGCTGGATTTTCTGCAGTCGGTACATGGCGCCAAGTGGCGTCTGATGTCAATTCCTGTATGGTAGCAACTCTATTGGCGACAAATGTATTCAAATGTGAAGGATGAGTTTGCAACCAATGCAGGACTACCTCTGAATCAGACCAAAATACGATTTGGTCAATAGGAACATGGAGAAGATGCCGAACTTTCTCTCACAAATTTGCGAGCAAGTGTGCTGCGCACAATTCTAAGTGTGGCACCGACTTTGTTTTCAGACGCGCTACCTTCGCCTTTGCAGTCAGCAAATTCACGTTTACTGTGTGCTCTCGCTCAATTTGGAGGTAAATACAGCATCCATAAGCCCTTGTCGATGCGTCGGCAAAGCCATGAACCTGTGCCTTTGGTGACGCCGACATACCGGGGAATGCGTATAGCTTCAATCTCACAAAATGACTGCGCAATTGACTGCAAGTCGGACAGTAAATGGTCGGGAATTTGGTCATCCCAGGCGAATTTTTGAAGCCAAATTTCTTGCATCAGAATTTTTGGTCGAGTGATAATCGGACAAAGTAAACCAAGAGGGTCGTATAACCTGGATATAAACGATAAAATCAAGCGCTTGGTGGGGGCAATGTCTACCGACATGTTCGACATCGAATATTTAAAAGCGTCTTCACGCGGGCTCCAAATGAACCCCAACGTCTTCGTATCCTCCTGATGGCCGATCACCATTTCGTCAGAAGGCGACGCTTTAAATGCTTCACAATTTGATGCCCATTTCGTTAAGGTGAAACCGAATGATTCGAGCACTGAAACTAGCTCATTCCGTAACATTCGCAATTCTTCCACTGTGTCTGCTCTAGATAGCAGATCATCTACATAGAAATCGCTAGCCAGCGACTTTGATGCCAATGGATGGGAAACCGCATGTAGCTCACTCAGGTACTTTAAGCAACGAATTGCCAAAAAAGGTGCCGAAGCAGTACCGTATGTTACCGTGTTTAAACGATACAATTGGAGTGGTTCAGTGGAGTTGCTTCTCCAAATAATAAGTTGGAAATTGCGATGCGATTCGTTGATTTCGACTTGTCGGTACATTTTTGCAATGTCTGCCGACAGGGCGAATGGATGCAGTCGAAATCGCAACAATGTTGAGTATAGACATGGCTGTATGGTTGGACCAACCATCAGGATGTCATTTAAAGACAATTGTGACGACGTCTTGCTAGACGCGTCGAAAACGACTCTCAACTTTGTTGATGTGCTTTGTGGCCTTAGCACGCATTGGTACGGTATAAAATAATGCGGCTCTCTCGGTACACTGTTCTCAATGGCACTCATATGGCCCAACGAAATGTACTCTTTCATAAAGGTAACGTACATCGACTGTGTATCAGGCTGCTTTGCCATTCTTCTTTCCAGAGCCAAAAACCGCCTTAAGGCTGTCTCATACGAATTTCCGAGACTTTTGGGACTGGATTTGAATGGCAACGAAACAGTCAGCCTGCCCGAGGGTAAGCGATTGACCGATTCGAGAAATGTTTTCTCGCAAAGCACTTGTTCTGGGGTGTACAAACTCTGATCGGACAAATTTGGAACTTCTTCCAACTCCCAGAATTTACGGATGAGACTATCTAGTTCCTGACATTCTGGATTTGACGAAGAGCTTTGATTTAAGCTCACGAGCGATGTTGACGGCAGCTCAGTTGACCCCGCAGAACGGCAACGGCCAGCTACAATCCAGCCAAGTGCCGTAAATTGCAAAGCCGGCGAGTCACTGGTACCCTTTATTTGCCCTGCTCGTAGCAAATCAAAAAATGCATCTGCCCCAAGTAGCAGATCTATGCGTTGCGGCCGATGGAATTGCGGATCTGCCAATTCACAACCGTTAGGCACGTCAACGTCTACTACCAGTTTTTCAGGCTGGTACGAAGAAATGTTATTTAACACTGCGAATTCTGCCGTCAGCTCAAATTTGTCAATTCGAGAAGCTATAGAAGTTTGAACGATATGACGTACTTCAGACTTTCGTTTGCCTATGCCTAATAAACAAATGTCTTTGCGCTCCCTCTTAAGCTTTAGGACTCTGGCCAAGTCCTCGGTCATAAAATTGACCTGCGAACCAGAGTCTAAAAGTGCCCTGGCTAATTGGTAGGAACCTGACTGGTCCATTACCTTAACAATTGCTGTTGCTAAGATTACTTGGTCAGTCACTGTCGTGGCGTGGTTTACCGCCGACGTTTGCGTTGGTACTGCCGATTGTGCTACCAACGTGTGACTAGAAGCCGCAGCTTGCGAAATGTTCGAACTATATTCGTACTTGTGCAAGAGCGTGTGATGCGGCTTCGAACAGACTCTGCAACAACCAGACTTGCAGGATTTAGTCGTATGACCCTTTCGCAAACAGTTTATGCACAACTGGACCCGTTTCACAAATTTAAAACGCTCATCTCTAGCGATCGCTGAAAATTGAGGACATACTTGTATGTAGTGGTCATTCGACTGACAAAACGGACACTTAGGGGTCAATGGCTGACTTGGCTGTGCTACTGCCAACGCCGTTTTACCATTCCTTTTTGACCCATCGGAACTTGGCTTCTTAGGCCGGCCAGACGATGCCTCCTCAGCAGACAGATGCTGGTAGCGTTTATTAAGAGTGGCCTCGCATTCTTCCCAAGATGGAAGTTGACTGTAGTCAAGGCCCTCTTCCCATTTGGATCGAGTGATGGAGTCAACTTTACCCATAACCAAATGTATGAGAATGACGTTCGCTATTTGCTTCTCATCACCCAATGACAACAGCGATTCATAAATTGCCCTTACATTATCTATTAGGGAACGCAAAGATGAAGCAGACGGCCCTTGCATTTTGGGCAAGTCGAACAGCTTGGACACGCTGTCGAAAACGATTAGGCAACTATTGTCATACACTCGTTTTAATGCTGCTAGCGCCTTTGGATAATTGGCATCAGTCACTTGATAAGCTTTGACTATGCCAAGCGCTTCTTTGTCCAAACAAGAAAGCAAGTGATTAAATTTCTCTATGTTCGTCAGAGATGCGTCATGGTCAACCAAGTTTTCGAACAGACCAATGAAATTTTTGTACTCCGAATAATCGCCACTGAATTTTGGGAGTTTCATCGACGGCAGCTGCTTGCTATGGCAACCTGATCCAAACATTGTAGAGTTTGCCAGGCTATCCCTATGAGGCTTAGGCCGAACACCTTTACTCATGAGCAGCGTTTCTGTCGTGACGCACAAATTTTCTAAATCTGCTCTTGAGGCTAAGGCCGGATCGATTTGATCCAACTCTTCCTGCAGATTGAACGCTCTGTCAATATATCTGGTTAAAATTTTTAACCGGCACTCCATTTCAACAGACTCAATGGGCTTAGTGGCATTTTGCACGGAATCTTTAATGCGTTCTATATCTCTGACAACATTGTTGTGTGATTGCAATAATGCATCGAACTTGCTCGACTCCAAATCATCCGACAGCTTGCCGTAAGTTTGCTTGCTGCGTTTTGATGGCATGTTTGTAGCGAGTCTTTAAATGTTTGCACAAGACTAAAAGTGTATAAATGTATAATTGGACTATGTCCAGAAAAATATACACAATGTACAAAAATATACACAAATGTATACACTGTATACTATTGGCAAGAAAGCGCAGGCGCAAAGTTTTAACTTTGTATGATAAATAAATGTAATGTCTACAGTTGTGGCCAGCACTGTACGCACGTATAAACCTATGTATGTACGCAACTATGTTAACAGCAGCTGACAAATAACAGAGGCGAGAGACGCGCAGCTGTTAGAATTAATGTTGAACAAATGCACACTGCACGATAGCAGCGAACCCACGCAACAACAATATGTCCGTAAGGGAAACGAATGACGTCGACGCTAGCTGAGCGACGCACGTCGACGGCTGAACTTGCAAGCAACGCAAGCAGCGCAATTAGCAATTAGTCCAGCAACAACAATGCACAAGCAAGCGAAATTGTCTCTAGCTTGCAGTTGCTAGACCAGTGCGGCAATAACGAAGAGAGCGCAAAAGGCAGAATCCAAAATCAAACGGCACAGAAGAAAGGCGCGCTGAACTCTAACTTTGGCGCTTTCAAATTCTTGCGGTACGTTGGTATAATAAAGGTCCAAAGTACAGCAGCTATATGTACATATGTACAAGCACAAATGTATATACATAGGTATTTATATATGTGTGTATATATACATGTATGTATGTATGTATGTTGGCAACTTTGCATGTATGTATGACCAAATGAAAAATTATGCACTCACGTACCAACAAATGTATATTCAACTTTATTTATTTAAAAGTTTACTGCATGTATATGGTATATGGTAAAACAAATCGAATGCCAACATGTAAATTGCGGCCTAGTCATGCGAAAGCATTGAACGCATACAATCACATACATATGTGCCTTTATAGACAATTAACATATGGATGTACATATGTATGTGCCAATTCCAATCAGACAGATTTGGCCGCTATTTAATTTGCACTCGTTACCTGTGTATAACTTCCCTGTGGAATTGGGCACTGCATCGCCAACTACCGCAAATAGGAAAGTCCAAACCAAATCTCCAGATACACAACCAGATGGCAGGAATGACTCCAGACCCAATGTCCAGTGTCCAACAAGTCACCACGATGAGTCCACCCGGGGGCGCCAAAATGATCGCTCAGATCATGCAAAGTTGCCGGTAGGCAAAGTGAAGGGGTCCCTCGTCGCGACGATCAACTCAAAGATATATGTATATAAGTACACTTGTACTTATATGCACGAACGCACTGGCTTATGTTCACTGAAGAGCACCGAAACGAAAGAAAGTAAACTGCACAAATCGACTTCCAATTTTCAAGTGCTTTATTGCTAGCCATGCAAGGCTTAGCATACGCATAACATAATGTGGACATTAACTTAACAGCGAAAATTGGATTTGAAGCATTATCGGCCGCGATGAGAACCGTCGCATTCTTCCGCTTTTCCAGCACTGATTGCTCTTTGGTCAACTTAATGTGAGAATTAGTTGGCCAAAGGTTCTGGTCATTCTGTAAAAACTTTGGACCACCAAACCAATGTGAATCAATCAATTCTGCAGTGGTACAACCACGCGAAGTTAAGTCAGCTGGATTTTCTGCAGTCGGTACATGGCGCCAAGTGGCGTCTGATGTCAATTCCTGTATGGTAGCAACTCTATTGGCGACAAATGTATTCAAATGTGAAGGATGAGTTTGCAACCAATGCAGGACTACCTCTGAATCAGACCAAAATACGATTTGGTCAATAGGAACATGGAGAAGATGCCGAACTTTCTCTCACAAATTTGCGAGCAAGTGTGCTGCGCACAATTCTAAGTGTGGCACCGACTTTGTTTTCAGACGCGCTACCTTCGCCTTTGCAGTCAGCAAATTCACGTTTACTGTGTGCTCTCGCTCAATTTGGAGGTAAATACAGCATCCATAAGCCCTTGTCGATGCGTCGGCAAAGCCATGAACCTGTGCCTTTGGTGACGCCGACATACCGGGGAATGCGTATAGCTTCAATCTCACAAAATGACTGCGCAATTGACTGCAAGTCGGACAGTAAATGGTCGGGAATTTGGTCATCCCAGGCGGATTTTTGAAGCCAAATTTCTTGCATCAGAATTTTTGGTCGAATGATAATCGGACAAAGTAAACCAAGAGGGTCGTATAACCTGGATATAAACGATAAAATCAAGCGCTTGGTGGGGGCAATGTCTACCGACATGTTCGACATCGAATATTTAAAAGCGTCTTCACGCGGGCTCCAAATGAACCCCAACGTCTTCGTATCCTCCTGATGGCCGATCACCATTTCGTCAGAAGGCGACGCTTTAAATGCTTCACAATTTGATGCCCATTTCGTTAAGGTGAAACCGAATGATTCGAGCACTGAAACTAGCTCATTCCGTAACATTCGCAATTCTTCCACTGTGTCTGCTCTAGATAGCAGATCATCTACATAGAAATCGCTAGCCAGCGACTTTGATGCCAATGGATGGGAAACCGCATGTAGCTCACTCAGGTACTTTAAGCAACGAATTGCCAAAAAAGGTGCCGAAGCAGTACCGTATGTTACCGTGTTTAAACGATACAATTGGAGTGGTTCAGTGGAGTTGCTTCTCCAAATAATAAGTTGGAAATTGCGATGCGATTCGTTGATTTCGACTTGTCGGTACATTTTTGCAATGTCTGCCGACAGGGCGAATGGATGCAGTCGAAATCGCAACAATGTTGAGTATAGACATGGCTGTATGGTTGGACCAACCATCAGGATGTCATTTAAAGACAATTGTGACGACGTCTTGCTAGACGCGTCGAAAACGACTCTCAACTTTGTTGATGTGCTTTGTGGCCTTAGCACGCATTGGTACGGTATAAAATAATGCGGCTCTCTCGGTACACTGTTCTCAATGGCACTCATATGGCCCAACGAAATGTACTCTTTCATAAAGGTAACGTACATCGACTGTGTATCAGGCTGCTTTGCCATTCTTCTTTCCAGAGCCAAAAACCGCCTTAAGGCTGTCTCATACGAATTTCCGAGACTTTTGGGACTGGATTTGAATGGCAACGAAACAGTCAGCCTGCCCGAGGGTAAGCGATTGACCGATTCGAGAAATGTTTTCTCGCAAAGCACTTGTTCTGGGGTGTACAAACTCTGATCGGACAAATTTGGAACTTCTTCCAACTCCCAGAATTTACGGATGAGACTATCTAGTTCCTGACATTCTGGATTTGACGAAGAGCTTTGATTTAAGCTCACGAGCGATGTTGACGGCAGCTCAGTTGACCCCGCAGAACGGCAACGGCCAGCTACAATCCAGCCAAGTGCCGTAAATTGCAAAGCCGGCGAGTCACTGGTACCCTTTATTTGCCCTGCTCGTAGCAAATCAAAAAATGCATCTGCCCCAAGTAGCAGATCTATGCGTTGCGGCCGATGGAATTGCGGATCTGCCAATTCACAACCGTTAGGCACGTCAACGTCTACTACCAGTTTTTCAGGCTGGTACGAAGAAATGTTATTTAACACTGCGAATTCTGCCGTCAGCTCAAATTTGTCAATTCGAGAAGCTATAGAAGTTTGAACGATATGACGTACTTCAGACTTTCGTTTGCCTATGCCTAATAAACAAATGTCTTTGCGCTCCCTCTTAAGCTTTAGGACTCTGGCCAAGTCCTCGGTCATAAAATTGACCTGCGAACCAGAGTCTAAAAGTGCCCTGGCTAATTGGTAGGAACCTGACTGGTCCATTACCTTAACAATTGCTGTTGCTAAGATTACTTGGTCAGTCACTGTCGTGGCGTGGTTTACCGCCGACGTTTGCGTTGGTACTGCCGATTGTGCTACCAACGTGTGACTAGAAGCCGCAGCTTGCGAAATGTTCGAACTATATTCGTACTTGTGCAAGAGCGTGTGATGCGGCTTCGAACAGACTCTGCAACAACCAGACTTGCAGGATTTAGTCGTATGACCCTTTCGCAAACAGTTTATGCACAACTGGACCCGTTTCACAAATTTAAAACGCTCATCTCTAGCGATCGCTGAAAATTGAGGACATACTTGTATGTAGTGGTCATTCGACTGACAAAACGGACACTTAGGGGTCAATGGCTGACTTGGCTGTGCTACTGCCAACGCCGTTTTACCATTCCTTTTTGACCCATCGGAACTTGGCTTCTTAGGCCGGCCAGACGATGCCTCCTCAGCAGACAGATGCTGGTAGCGTTTATTAAGAGTGGCCTCGCATTCTTCCCAAGATGGAAGTTGACTGTAGTCAAGGCCCTCTTCCCATTTGGATCGAGTGATGGAGTCAACTTTACCCATAACCAAATGTATGAGAATGACGTTCGCTATTTGCTTCTCATCACCCAATGACAACAGCGATTCATAAATTGCCCTTACATTATCTATTAGGGAACGCAAAGATGAAGCAGACGGCCCTTGCATTTTGGGCAAGTCGAACAGCTTGGACACGCTGTCGAAAACGATTAGGCAACTATTGTCATACACTCGTTTTAATGCTGCTAGCGCCTTTGGATAATTGGCATCAGTCACTTGATAAGCTTTGACTATGCCAAGCGCTTCTTTGTCCAAACAAGAAAGCAAGTGATTAAATTTCTCTATGTTCGTCAGAGATGCGTCATGGTCAACCAAGTTTTCGAACAGACCAATGAAATTTTTGTACTCCGAATAATCGCCACTGAATTTTGGGAGTTTCATCGACGGCAGCTGCTTGCTATGGCAACCTGATCCAAACATTGTAGAGTTTGCCAGGCTATCCCTATGAGGCTTAGGCCGAACACCTTTACTCATGAGCAGCGTTTCTGTCGTGACGCACAAATTTTCTAAATCTGCTCTTGAGGCTAAGGCCGGATCGATTTGATCCAACTCTTCCTGCAGATTGAACGCTCTGTCAATATATCTGGTTAAAATTTTTAACCGGCACTCCATTTCAACAGACTCAATGGGCTTAGTGGCATTTTGCACGGAATCTTTAATGCGTTCTATATCTCTGACAACATTGTTGTGTGATTGCAATAATGCATCGAACTTGCTCGACTCCAAATCATCCGACAGCTTGCCGTAAGTTTGCTTGCTGCGTTTTGATGGCATGTTTGTAGCGAGTCTTTAAATGTTTGCACAAGACTAAAAGTGTATAAATGTATAATTGGACTATGTCCAGAAAAATATACACAATGTACAAAAATATACACAAATGTATACACTGTATACTATTGGCAAGAAAGCGCAGGCGCAAAGTTTTAACTTTGTATGATAAATAAATGTAATGTCTACAGTTGTGGCCAGCACTGTACGCACGTATAAACCTATGTATGTACGCAACTATGTTAACAGCAGCTGACAAATAACAGAGGCGAGAGACGCGCAGCTGTTAGAATTAATGTTGAACAAATGCACACTGCACGATAGCAGCGAACCCACGCAACAACAATATGTCCGTAAGGGAAACGAATGACGTCGACGCTAGCTGAGCGACGCACGTCGACGGCTGAACTTGCAAGCAACGCAAGCAGCGCAATTAGCAATTAGTCCAGCAACAACAATGCACAAGCAAGCGAAATTGTCTCTAGCTTGCAGTTGCTAGACCAGTGCGGCAATAACGAAGAGAGCGCAACGACGCTCGTCGCGACGATCAACTCAAAGATATATGTATATAAGTACACTTGTACTTATATGCACGAACGCACTGGCTTATGTTCACTGAAGAGCACCGAAACGAAAGAAAGTAAACTGCACAAATCGACTTCCAATTTTCAAGTGCTTTATTGCTAGCCATGCAAGGCTTAGCATACGCATAACATAATGTGGACATTAACTTAACAGCGACCAAGAGACTAACATAAACAGCTGTTATTACAAATTAACATTTATGACTTATATTTACGGCTTAAGTCTACAATTCAATGATAATTCAAACAACTTATATCTACAATTCAGATTATTTCAACAAACTTAAATCTATACTTAAGTATATAGGCATGAAATGCCCATACAGTATGTGAAGCATCAACTCGTTCCTTTGGCAGGTCAGCCATAACATGCTCCACAAGACGAGGCTTGGCTCGAAAACAAATGGTGCATTTGCTGACTACGCTGCACACTGTTTTCCGACCGCCAATTGGCCAATACTGCAACCGAATAGAGGCCAGCAATGCACGAGGTCCAGAATGCAGATTACGGACATGGTAGTGCATAATGACTGAACGCGTGTCTGGATGACGCCTTGGAAGTATAATTGGATGCTGGGCTTCAAAGTCAAGCGCAGAGTTACTTAGACGGCCACCAACGCGCATCAATCCAGAGCTGTCGAGAAACGGAGATAAAGAAAGACAGGAGCTAGACGATTTCAAAGTGTGTCCGGCCTGCAAGGTCTTGTATTCGTCCCGAAGCGTAGACATTTGAATTGAGCGCATCAACAGCAGTGTACCATGACGGATGCAGTCCACCGATAGCCCAGGAATTCGTACACGGTGCAGGAACTTGTATACATATGCAAACACGCGCTGCAGCTTTCCAAATGTGTTAACATATTTGCATTGCTGTGCAATGTCTTCGCACAGTGTGGTGCTTACAAACACTTTAGAGCGCTGCTCAGGAAGCGACGAGACGGAATTGCAAGACTCTGGCCAAGAAGATTTATCTTTCGTCAGAAATGCGGGACCATGTAGCCACAAGTTGGACTGGACTAATTCGCTGGGCAAAGATCCACGTGAAAGTATGTCCGCAGGATTCAAATCGGTTGGAATATATCGCCATTCCATGCCAGCGGTCAACTCTTGAATAGTTGCGATGCGATTGGAAACGAAAATTTGAAACCTGGATGGCTCGCTGCGAATCCAAGATAGCGCTACTGCAGAATCAGACCAACAATAAAACTTGCAGTCGAATAACTCCATACGAGATATTTCGTTTATGAGTTGTGCCAGCAAAACGGCTCCGCACAACTCTAGTCCGGGCACGGTCAACGATTTGAGTGGCGCCACACGAGATCTGGAACACAGCAGTTCCGCACGAGATTGGTCTTGCGTGGTCGAAATGATGTAGACGCAAGCTCCATAGGCATCTATGCTGGCATCACTAAAACCATGCACTTCAATGGAAACACCAGCAGAAAGTGCAAGCCTTGGAAATTTCAGCTGCTTTGTGCGCTCAAAATCTGCAATAAGATTATGCCAAGATGTTGTCAATGATGCTGAAAGGCTTTCATCCCAATCAAGCTTTTCTCTCCAAAGCGCCTGCAGGAATATTTTAGCCTTTGCGATTACTGGTCCAATAAGGCCAAGCTGATCATAAAATCTGGCAATAGTTGACAAAACAGTGCGCTTGCAAATTCGACCAGATGTCAATGCTGGCAGAAACGTGAAAATGAATAAATCCGTCGCAGGATCCCACGACAGTCCTAGAGTTTTTGTTATGTCGCTGCCATCATCAAACTTAACTAGAGTTTCTTTGTCTTCTTCCGGAACTTGTTTGAGCACATCAGGATTGCTGGAGCACCACTTCCTTAGCTTGAAATTAGCCTTGGCAAGTAGCCCTGTGGTTTGTCTCATAATTTCTATGACTTCGTTTGTAGAAGCACCACCAGTGATTAAATCATCAACATAAAAATCGCGACGCAAGATATCGGAGCCAATAGGAAATAGCTCATGCTCATCTTCAGCCAGCTGATGCATAGTGCGAACGGAGAGAAACGAGGCAGGCTTTGTACCGTAAGTGACGGTATCAAGACGGAAAACTTGAATATGCTTTTGAGGCGAGTCACGCCATAGAATGCATTGAAAATAGCTATCCGGATTTGATACTCGCACGCAGCGGTACATCTTGCAGATGTATCCTGTTACAGCGATAGGAAACGTGCGAAATCGAACAAGCGTGTTTGCGAGCTTTGACTGAATGGAAGGACCAGCCATTAGGATGTCATTTAAAGAATGACCAGAGGATGTGGATGCGGAACCGTCAAACACGACTCTCAACTTTGTCGTTGTGCTGTCCTCCTTCAGAACGCAATGGTGCGGAAGGAAATACTTGCACAAATTTAGCGAAACTGGCGATACAAGCGACATATGACCCAACTCTAAATACTCCTTAATGAATGCAGAGTACTGTGCTTTGAGAAGTGGATTGCGTTCTAACTTTCGCTCCAAATTTATAAACCGACGATAGGCTTGCGTATAGGAATCGCCAAGCAGATCTGTGCTGAGCTTTACAGGCAGTCGGACGGAATACTCGCCAGCACGCAGGCGCCTGTAATTAGCCTTGAAATGCTCCTCGCAGTCGAACTCTTCTTTTGTAAGTTTTACAGCCGGCTCGACACCACTTTCGAGTTCCCAAAAAGAGCGAACCATCTGCTCGATTCGTGTATTGCAATCCTGTGTAGACGGAGACTTGGATGCAACCAAAGCAGATTTCTGACGCTGCGAGCCACCTCCAGTAACTATCCAGCCCAAACGAGTCTTTTGCAGAAGTGGCAGGCCATCAGCCAGTTTAATCTGACCTACGCACAACAACTCGTAGAATAAATTGGCACCGATAAGCATATCAATTTGCTGTGGCTTGAAGAACGCCGGATCAGCTAAGCGGACATTGCTTGGTATATCCCAATGAGATATGTCAACCGTGAAATTTGGTTGGTTCTCAGTAATGGAAGGAGCGACCAAAGCAGTAATATTTGCGGAATAGTCAGTGACCAATGATTGCAAGCATAAGTGCACAGTGCAACCATCAGACTTGAAACTGACGTCACCAAGACCAGACACAGAGGCCGACGACTTGGTCTTTAGAAGTTGGAGCCGGTGAGCGAAACGCGAAGTTATAATGTGCAACTGTGATCCGGAATCGAGCAGTGCACGGCAGGGTACCCAAGTCCCGGCGCGATTTTGAATGCTGATGACAGCGGTGGCCAAGAGCACAACATCTGAGCCGAGATTTTGGGCAGGCAATGAAGCAAGCGATGATGGCGAAACAGCTGCGAGAGCGCTACGTGGCAATAACAATGAAGACGGCCGCGAGTGTAAGTCAGAAGCGGACGATTGCTCAGGCATCAAATTTACGGCAGCTGAATTATTAAAATTCAATAAACTGTGATGTTTGGCACCACAGGTTCTGCACGATCCAGAATTGCAAGTTCTCATTCTGTGTCCTTTTCTAAGACAATTTATACACAGAGAGAGGCGTTTCGTTTCCTTTAAACGAAGTACAGGCGACAAATTACCAAAAAGTGGGCAACTGTATATTTCGTGTGCATTATTGTCACAAAACAGACAACCATTTGCGGATGGGTTAGTGGCGACAAACTATCCAAGAACGTCGCAAATTGCTCCCATGACGGTATAACATTTAATGGGGCGGCTTCCTCCCACTTTGCCTGCGTCGCAGCATCCACCTTGCCCAAAATTGTCTGAACGACAATGCTGCCAGCTACATCTTGCATATTGCCCAAGATCAACAGTGCACGCATATTTGCGTTGACTTTGTCGGACAACTCTCGCAGCTTGCTTGTAGTTTCAGCCTTTTTAATGCCCAAAATCTCGGAGATGTGTGCCTGGAAAATAAGACGCTTATTGTTAAACCGCTTGTCGAGTAGGTCTAACGCCACTGAATAATTTGCACCACTTATCTCAAGCGCACGAATCGTGTCCAACGCAGATCCTCTTAAGCTTGACCTCAAATGCTGCAACTTTTCCACATCGGAGAGATCTGGATCCTTGGCGATCACTGATGTGAACATCGAAGCGAAATCTGCATATTCAGTATATCCACCACTGAATGTAGGCAACTTAAACTCAGGCAAACGAGACGGATTTATCACAATGGTAGACTGATCATCTTGCCGAAGCGTCGAACACGGCGGCGCGCCAGATTGCATCCTTTGTATTGCATTTAGCAGGCGGCCCTCCAAGCAGACCACCAGCTCAGCAAAGTTGCAGCGCAAACTGCTGCCAATCTCATCAAAGTCCAGCTCCTCTAATTTGTCATGCACCAAATTAAAAGAGGCCTGAATACTTTGCAGCATTTCCACACGTTTTCGCAGCTCACTTTCTGAAATATTGTCAATTTCACAATCATTTATTTTATTTTGAAAATAAAGCGCCCACGCATATAATGATTGCGCCTTGCGCTTATAAAACTCAACATTATTGTTCGTAGCCTGCACTGCATTGCCCACAGCTGTTGACGTCGAAGCTGTTGGCGCAAGCGTCGCTGCATCAGCTACGTCAGCAGCAGCTGATGCGACAGCTTGGAAGGCGCGCATTTGACCGTCGCTCTCAGACATTATGAACGCGAGAGAGAACCGAAAACCGAAAATAGCAGAGATAAATGACGCGCGCAAATAACTGTTTTATCTGCTGATGTTCGTTGCCCTCAAAAACGTTGCTTCACACGGCTGCTTATTGGCGGTACAGTAGGCACTATGAACTTATACTTTTGCACTTATGTACTTGAATATTTTTTGTGTACAATGAACTCAATTATGTACGCTTTTGTTTTTTAACGCGATTAAGCAAGGTTTTGTGGAATTATTAATCACGTCGGGGTCAAATGTATAATCAAAATGTATAATCATAAGCTTTTTTATGATTCCAAATATGCGAAATTATGTTGGCGAAATAATTGCAAAATAAGCGAAAACGAAATTGTTCAATTTAAAAGAGGTTCAGAAATGTTTATTTTGCATAGGTAGCGATCGCCGAGATTTACAAAGTTTATGCTGGTAGACGGAAAGCTAAGCTTCTCCGTACCAGATGCGATAACGAAAACGAACTTAACTTGCAGAGTTAGCGACAATAACTAGTACATATGTGGCGGCTGCGCAGCAGCCTATGCAAATTTATGGCAAGCAACAAAAGGAAACGTTAAGTGCTCAGCTTGCTATGCAAAGCAAGTGACAAGAAAACGAGCACTTTGTATTGAGTTATTTACGTTACTTATTAACTATAATGTGCTGCTGGTTTTGGCTGTTTTTGGCCGGATGACCAAACAGTTTCATTTAAATTTAATAATATATTAATAAAATAATCTTTATCGCAAATTCTTGTAATATTGCACGAGGTCGTGTAATAGTCAGGATGACCGTGTCGGCGCTTACATGTAGGTGTGTGTGTGTGTGACTGTACGTTGTTGTTATGCTACGTCTGCTAGGTTTGCATTTTTGTCGCTTTGCAAAGATCTGTTAGAGCGGGGCGACAGCAACGCTGTCGCCGATTTTGGTTCGATGGTATGCGAAGGGAAAAAAAGAGAGTTGTAGTCAGTTGATTCTTGAGTCGAATTGCATACGCACTCGAAACTCGAGAATTGCTTATATATCTGATGTGAAGGGTCCGCCTAAGACGACATATGTAGGTAGGTAGATAGATGCGGCAGCTAGGGTGAAGAACCCTGGCTCACTCAGGCCTATTGCGATACAGCGTGGATTATTCCACTTCCCATTTTCCTGTGGTTGCTGCGTGTCTTCGCATGTGTTAACTCCATCCAGACGCCTGGATGAATTTGAAAATGTACCTCGGCTTTCTTATGGATAGTGCCGATAGATTTGGGAGGAAGCTTGCCCCTATAAAGCGCTGTCTTGTCCTCAATAGGTCTGGGCAGTCGCAGAAGAGGTGGCTTACGGTTTCCTCCTCTTCTACGTTACTGCAATTTCTACAGAAGTTGTTATGGTAGAGCCCCAGTCTGGCGGCATGGGTGTCCAGCTAGTGCCCAGTGATGGCTCTTATTACGATTGAGCATTGGTTTCTGCTAAGTTTGCAGAGTTCTAAAGAGCGCTTTTTGTGCGAAAGGGCCACGTTAAACGCGTGATTTTGTGGGATTCGGTAACGTTGGCCCAAATTTAATTTGCAAAATTCAAAAGACATATTCAAAGTGATTTCTAACTGAAAGTTTGCAGCTGGCTATTGGTATACCGACACTCTCCTTGTCTGGAAGGAGAGAGGTAGTGGTACCATGTTTTGCCAGCTCGCCTGCCATACAATTTCCATCAATTGAGATATCGAGTTCGATGTAATGGCATTTAGGGATTTTATTGCCGCTTGGCTATCCGAGTATATGCAGATTTCTCTGATGTCTATGGCTGGACTTGGCAGCATAAGAAGATCTTCTTGAATAGCTATGATTTTTGCATGGAACACACTGCAGTGATTCGTGAGCCTGAAGACTTCATTGACGCCAAGTTCTTCACAAAAGAGGCCCCCGCCTACGCGGTCGTCTAGCTTAGAACGGTCTGTATTAATTTTGATAAAGTTGATGGAGCCTGGAGGGCCAGAATTTCTGGTGCAGCTTGCTATTAGGTACGAAACTAAACCCAATTGTCCTGCGTTGTTTCACTCCAGCGCAACCAGGACAACCGGTGTTACTCGCATCTACTGGACCACGAGGGTCCACTGAAGCAGTAGGACCACAAGCGTCCTGTAAATTAAACTCGTCAGGACCACGATCATCCTGCCGATTCGCACTACCGCACATGTGCAAATAAACAATGTTGTTTTGTATTAAATTTGAATTGAAAACACTATAGGCTGCGCTTAACTGTTTTCGTTCACGAGTCTTTATTGAATTGATCGTCAAGTCCTCCACATGGAGTTGGCTTAGCTAAAAGTCGCATAGCTGCGCTGGCAGCGCAGCGGCTTGCTTATGTATATTATATATTATATATATATATGCTCAGCGCTGGTGACAGTGTGAGCGCGAGAGAGAATGTTTGCCTGTGCCGTCGGATGTGTAATACATGCCGACGCTGCGCTTATGTTGTTTTCAGGCATATTTGTGCGATCATATTGCATCGCACTTGAAATATGCTTGGTTCTTATGTTTAACGCAAACACTGCAACAAAGTGTTACAACGTGTTTCTTACTTAACTCAAGTACGGTATGTACTCTATATGTGCGCATGCTACATCTCCCTCCTTTTGGAAAATAACGTAATATAATGGAGTTATTTTTATAAAGTGTAATTAATTATTTTTGATTTTACAATAAGAATACATACGAGAATCAAAAATATATGAAAAATATATAAAACAACAATTATTTATTATTTTTGTCGGCTGATCAGACCGTTATTATTGAATTTTTTTTCTAAAATACAAGCTCAACTATTTCCTTTTTTTTTTTTTTGAATTACTCAACTGTTAAACATTTTTAATCTATCTTTATGAACTTTTTGGGTCCTATTTTTGTTATCTTTAATTAGAATGTTATCTCTATTTTCTATGTTAACTATTGTATAAATAAATATACTGGATCCAATTTATGGCCAGTTTCGTTTCTTAATAAGACTTTATCTCCTATATTTGCTTGAAAATTTATAACTTTTTTATCGAAAAGCTCTTTATTTTTTGCTTTATAATTTTCGAGCATTATCCTAGACCTTTTATATGATATTTCTAATCTAAACTTAACTTCTCTAGCATAATCTTCTACATTATATTGTGGGTCTATTCTATTTATATTATTAAAATCTTTTGGTAAATTAGCTGGTTTACCAAAAATTAGCTCATATGGACAATAATTGTGTGCCATAGAGGGGGTCGTGTTAAAACAGTATACGAAGTATTTGATCCATACGTCCCAATCAGTTTTATCAACCGATATATATGATCGTATGTATTCATTAAAAGTTCTGTGACTTCTTTCGACTGTTCCAACTGTCTGGTGATGATGTGCAGTTGATGTTATGTTGTTTATTTTCATATACTTGCACAAATCATTTATAATTGAATTCCTATATTCTGTACCCATGTCCGTAATGAACGTCTTCATTGGACCGTACTTCAGAATATAAGATTCGAATATAGCTTTAGCGACAGTTTTTGCACTTTTATTTGGGATCGGAATGGCGACGAGGTATTTCGTTAAATCACAAATGAGTGTAACTGCATACTCGTTCCAACTCTCTGATCTAGGCAATGGACCTATTGTGTCAACAATCACTCTGTCGAAAGCGGATATTGGTGTTTCAGTTATTGTTAGGGGAGTTTTTGTGTTCTTAGTGGTTTTTGATTTCTGGCATTTTAGACATTTTCTGATGTAGTCTTTTATTTGTTTAGGCATACCTTTCCAAAAAATAATGTCGTTTGACCTTGGCCAAGGTTTTTATAATGCCTGTATGTCCTCCCAGTATGGGATCATCATGTAATTTAGACAAGATAGCTTCTTTTTCTATTTCAGAATTTATTTGGGTCACCGGGTGGAGTAGCGCTACTCTTAAAGATTTCAATACTTTATTGCCCATTTCCTTGAAATTATCCATTGAAACGTGTTCAAAGATATTTTCCCACGGTGCCTTTTTGAGTTGGCTGATTTTATATATACCGGCTTGCGTTTCAAGCCTTTGAAAGAATTGATCTAAATCAATGCTTTCATTAGTATATAAATCGCCATCATATCTTGCTGTAATTTTTCTGCCTGTTTAAATAAACATGTCATATTTTTTACATGCAAGGTCACTACTTTTCGTACCTCGTCATTGTTAATGACTTGGTACACTTTGGGCTTTGAAGCTTTTTCTATAGATTGCCTAGGCAATTCTATTTCTTTTTCTCCTGCGCAGGATTCTTGTCTACTTGCTTGTCTTGTAGTGTCTTTCATTATATTTCCTGTTATATTTTGTAGCTCTTTGATGGTTATTCTCGATAGCGCATCTGCTACGTAATTGTCCTTACCCCTCAGATATTCTACCGTAAAATTATATTCCTCCAATTCAAGCCTCATACGTGTTAATTTAGAACTTGGATTGACCATTGAAAATAGATAAGTTAGTGGTCTGTGATCCGTTTTTACCGTGAAATGGTTACCATAAATATGTGGTCGAACGTGTGTTATTGCCCAGTGAATAGCTGTTAACTCCTGCTCAGTTGTACTCTTGTTACTTTCTCCTTTAGTAAAGGATCTTGATGCGTATGCAATTGGAAGTTGGAGTCCATTATGGTTTTGAGTTAAAACCGCTCCACACGCTTGCCTACTTGCATCTGTTATTGTGCAGAATTCTTTGGTGAAGTCTGGATATTGTAACAAGGTTGGATTTATTAGTTCTGCTTTGAGATGATCGAAGGCATTCTGGCATTCAGATGTCCATTCGAATTTTACGTCTTTTTTACATAATCTTGTTATGTGACGTGAATAGTCAGCAAAGTTTTTTATAAAGCGCCTATAGTAATTGCAAAATGCAACGAATCGTCGTGCGCTGTCCGCATCGTGTGGGACTGGGTAATCCTTTATGACGTCGTATTTTTGTCGTCTGGATAGATTCCCTTATCAGTGCACTTGTGTCCCAAAAATGTGACTTCATGCATGAAAAATGAACATTTTTCCGGATTTAGTTTCAGGTTGAATTTCCTACATTTGTCAAAAACATCAGTTAAGTTCCTGACCATATGTTTCTCGGAACAACCGATTACTATTAGATCATCCATATAAAGGAATGCTTGCGATGGTTCTAGACCAGCAAATGCTATTGTCATCATTCTCTGAAATGAGTTTGGGGCTATTTTTAAGCCAAATGGTAATCGCGTGAAGCGATATGAGCCATTGCTCGTTGAAAATGACGTTATGTTTCTAGAACTTTTTTCAAGTTCAATTTGGTGGAAGCCAGACATTAGGTCTAGGCATGAAAAATATTTTGCTCTGCCCAGTTGATCCAGAATATCATCAATTCTAGGCAGTGGAAATTTGTCCGACAACAGCTTTTTATTAATTTAACGATAGTCAATTACTAATCGCCATTTTTTCTTTTCGGAGTCCGGAAGGGACTTCTTCGGGACTAGCAAGAGTGGACTATTATATTCTGAGACCGATGGTTCGACTATTTTACCATCTATCAATTTTTGTACTTGGGCCTGAATTTCTTGTACCTGGCTATGAGGACTCCTATAATTTTTTATATATATTGGCTCATCATCCTTCAGTCTAAGCTTTTGCTTGTAAAAATTTTTTGTTGTTATTGATTCGGTTTCTAGTCCGAATATGTCTGTATATCTGGTACATAAATCTTTTAGTTGATTTTTGAATAAAAGCGGAAAGTTTTTAATTAATTTATTCATAACGAGTTTGTCTCTTTCTTCGTTAGTTTGTTTTAACACCTCATAATCATTTAAGGTTTCATATTTTATTTTATTTAAATTGGCGATCTTATTGGTATTTGTTGTATTTAAAATTCGGACATAAGTATTTTTGCTGTTGGATATGGTATTTGCGATATAAATTCCTTCATCAATTTCTTGATTTAATATCAAAATTTGATTTTTTATTGAGGGAATTTGTATTTCACGGACAACTTCGGAACGAGCTGGGAGTACTGTGGCATTATTGCCACAAGTATGAAGTATTTATAATTGAATCGGATAATTTAAGTTATTTGGGCGAAGAATTAGAGAGTCGCCACTATGGGTGAAATCTAATTGGCAATTATATTGTTTTATGAAGTCTATGCCTAGTATGCCATCACTAGGTATTGGGAAATTTTGATCGACTAAATGGAAGTCTCATTTTGTACTTTGTACAAAATTGGGCCAATTATTTTAGATTTTATTACCTCCACGGCCAAGTCTTCTTGCGTACCTTTAGTACGTCCTACAAGTCTTAAAGCCGTTAGAAATCTAGCCAGTGATAGTTTTTTACCATCAAATTCTGGAATTGTAGACGAAATTTGTCTTACATATTCGCGATCTAAAGCTACCTGGTTCGTCATGTTTGGTTCTGCTAGTTCTAGGGGCTCAATGTCACTATCAGCTTCAATTTCTGTGTCACTAGTTAGTATTGGCTTAGATTCGTTAAGGTCTTCTAGCTGTTCTGAGTCAAAAGTTGCCATCAATTTTAAATCTTTTGGGATGTTTATGCCGACATTATGCCTTGTGCTAATATTTAACAATCTAGTCCCAAGTGATTTTATTATTTTTTGGCATTGACTTCTATGCTGATCTGTAAGCTTATTTTCTTTACTTATAAAAAGTTGAACTATATTAATATAGTTTGAAATTACTACAGTTATGTGGTGAATTAGCGTTTCTACTCTTATTGGTGTGTTCTTGTTAACACACTTATAGGATTTTTCGAATTTATCTTTAAAGGTATTTATTTGCTTAGCCAATTCACTCCATTCCATAGCTCTTTATCTACGAATTTATAAATGGGAATTTCTTGATACACATATTCTTAACTCTCGTATGCATTTTATATTTTATTTCGTATGTATTTTATGTATTTGTAAGCGTCGCCACTGGTTGTAATTGCTATTATTATACTCTGTACATGAAATGTACAGAAGTATATTAGGTTTGCGGGAGCTGAAAAATGTAACAGGCAGAAGGAGGCGTGGCAGACCCCACAAAGTATATATATTCTTGATCAGCATGACGAGACGAGTCGATCTAGCCCTGTCTGTCTGTCTGTCCGTCTGTCAGTCTGTCCGTCTGTCCGTCCGTATGAACACCTGGATCTCAGAGACTATAAGAGATAGAGACACAAAATTTTCCACAAAGATGCGTTATGTGTATATTCTATACGAGTTTGTTTTATTTTTTTGATTTTCCCCCCCACTTCCCCCCTATGGGGGTTTTCCCGATTTTCCATTCGTATAATCGCCTATATCTCGGAGACTATAAGACCTAGGCACACCAAATTTTAGTCCAAGATGCCTTGTGTGAATACGCAGAAAATGTATATTTTGGAATTTCCCTCCCTCCCCCCTCTCCCCCGCAAATGCGATTTTCTCTAACTCCCGTAATTCTTGGAATTTCGAACTAAAATTTTGCAAATACCCCCAGTTAGTAATTATGTGTCCGTATGCCGAGTTTCACTATGATAGACCGATTTACCAAGAAGTTATAGCCATAAATATATTTGCTGCTGCAGCGCTGCTCAAGCGCTGCCCGCGGCTGTTGTTGATGTTGCTGTTTGGTTGACTGCGAAAATGCTTACACAGACACGAATTGATGCGCATAGGCATACATACACTCACACAGACGCAATTGCTATGTAAATGTGCAATTATACACCCTTTACGTGAGTTCGAATACCGAGAGAGGTAAAATCGATCAAATTTTTTTTTTATTTTCTTAATTTTTTTTATTTTCTATAATTATTGTAAACATATGTACAGAGTATTTCAAAGTCGGGAAACCCGACTTTAGCTTTTTTACTTGTTAAATATAAAATATTCCATGCATGCATACATACATTTACATATACATCAGAATCGTGCCTTATGCGTTTTTGTGTACTTGTACATATGTATGTATGTGTGCATTGGGCCTGGTTATATGGCTATAACTTTCTTTCCGATCATTCTATCATAATGAAACTTGGTATACGGATATATAATTACTAACTGGATGTGTCTACCAAATTTTAGTTCAAAATTCCAAGAATTACGGGAGTTATAGAAAATCGGTAATAGGGGGGGAGTGGGGGGGTGGATCAGAAAAAATGAACAAACTCGTCCTTTCTCGGTCTCAGGAGAATCTGTATACCAAGTTTGGTTATTCTAGCTCTTATACTTTCGGAGATCCTTGCGTTCATACAGACAGACAGACGGACAGACGGACAGACAGACGGACATGGCTATATCGACTCGGCTTGTCATGCTGATCAAGAATATATATATTTTGTGGGGTCTACCAAGCCTCCTTCTGTGTGTTCCATGTGGACTCGCACAAAACTAATATACCCTTGTACCCTTTGGGTACAGGGTATACAAATTCAATGATCGATTTTACCTTTCTCGGTATTCGAACTCACGTAAAGGGTGTATAATTGCACATTTACATAGCAATTGCGTCTGTGTGAGTGTATGTATGCCTATGCGCATCTATTCGTGTCTGTGTAAGCATTTTCGCAGTCAACCAAACAGCAACATCAACAACAGCCGCGGGCAGCGCTTGAGCAGCGCTGCAGCAGCGCTGCATCAGCAAATATATTTATGGCTATAACTTCTTGTTAAATCGGTCTATCATAATGAAATTTGGCATACGGACACATAATAACTAACTGGGGGTATTTCCAAAATTTTAGTTCGAAATTCCAAGAATTACGGGAGTTACGATTTGCGTGGTAGAGGGGGGAGGGAGGGAAATTCCAAAATATACATTTTCTGCGTATTCACATAAGGCATCTGGGACTAAAATTTGGTGTTCCTAGGTCTTATAGTCTCCGAGATATAGGCGATTATACGAATGGAAAATCGGGAAAACCAACATAGGGGGGAAGTGGGGGGAAAGATAAGAGATAGAGACACAAAATTTTCCACAAAGATGCGTTATGTGTATATTCTATACGAGTTTGTTTTATTTTTTTGATTTTCCCCCCCACTTCCCCCCTATGGGGGTTTTCCCGATTTTCCATTCGTATAATCGCCTATATCTCGGAGACTATAAGACCTAGGAACACCAAATTTTAGTCCCAGATGCCTTATGTGAATACGCAGAAAATGTATATTTTGGAATTCCCCTCCCTCCCCCCTCTACCTCGCAAATCGTAACTCCCGTAATTCTTGGAATTTCGAACTAAAATTTTGGAAATACCCCCAGTTGGTTATTATGTGTCCGTATGCCAAATTTCATTATGATAGACCGATTTAACAAGAAGTTATAGCCATAAATATATTTGCTGCTGCAGCGCTGCTCAAGCGCTGCCCGCGGCTGTTGTTGATGTTGCTGTTTGGTTGACTGCGAAAATGCTTACACAGACACGAATTGATGCGCATAGGCATACAGACGCAATTGCTATGTAAATGTGCACCCTTATACACCCTTTACGTGAGTTCGAATACCGAGAGAGGTAAAATCGATCCAATTTTTTTTTATTTTTTTTTTATTTTCTATAATTATTGTAAACATATGTACAGAGTATTTCAAAGTCGGGACACCCGACATTAGCTTTTTTACTTGTCTTAATTTTTTTTATTTTCTATAATTATTGTAAACATATGTACAGAGTATTTCAAAGTCGGGACACCCGACTTTACCTTTTTTACTTGTTTATTTAGATCTTGTCTAGATCATTCGCCCTGCTTAAGTATTTCTTTTTTAAACACTTATTGTGTAATTTCTATATTTTAAAGAATAAATTGGCGATCATGATCACAACCATTACAATCAGTAACGTTGAAATTAATGTGGGTTGAAATTAATGGGTTTTCTATCTTATTTATAACATTGGCAATGGAATCTACTGTTTTTACATCTAGTACTGCCATTTTTGTCGGTGGTGTATATAATGTATATTTTATATGTTCGACTGTTTCAAAAATTTCAGCGGATTTTCTGATTCTGTTATTCATTCATATATATTTTTTTTGTGTTTTACATATTTTCCTGCCTAGTTTTTGTATGGTTTTCAGGCCACACGCTAATCGGGCAACTTTAATGTCGCTTAATTATACTCTGTACATGAAATGTACAAGAGTATATTAGGTTTGCGGGAGCTGAAAAATGTAACAGGCAGAAGGAGGCGTGGCAGACCCCACAAAGTATATATATTCTTGATCAGCGTGACAAGACGAGTCGATCTAGCTCTGTCTGTCTGTCTGTCCGTCTGTCCGTCTGTCCGTCCGTATGAACACCTGGATCTCAGAGACTATAAGAGATAGAGACACCAAATTTTGCACAAAGATGCGTTATGTGTGTATTCTATACGAGTTTGTTTTATTTTTTTGATTTCCACCCCCCCCCCCCCCCCCCCCCCCCCCCACACACACGACTTTAGCTTTTTACTTGTTTTAAATTGTCATATGTAGTTTTAATCACAGGGTAGGTGGATGAGTGCGCGGCTGGTGTTTGGATTTTTCGCTCTTTTAATAGCGATTTTATATGCTCGACTTCGGAATGTAATTTGACCGATTTGTCCCAACTTAACGTATTGTTGTTTAGTTGTTTGAGCAATTCAGCCTTTCTGGCTTTTAATCTTTTCACTTGGCCACTTCTATTTGCACACATCTCACTCTACTCACTGCGTTTCTTTAATAGTTGTTTTAATTGTTATATAGTAAGTCTCCGGTCCTGTCATGGTCGCCATGTTTTGTATTAAATTTGAATTGAAAAGACTAGGCTGCGCTTAACTGTTTTCGTTCACGAGTCTTTATTGAATTGATTGTCAAGTCCTCCACATGGAGTTGACTTAGCTAAAAGTCGCGTAGCTGCGCTGGCAGCGCAGCGGCTTGCTTATGTATATGCTTATGTATATTATATATATTATATACGACGCTGCGCTTATGTTGTTCTCAGGCATATTTGTGCGATCATATTGCATCGCACTTGAAATATGCTTGGTTCTTATGTTTAAAGCAAACACTGCAACAAAGATTTACAACGTGTGTCTTACTGAACTCAAGTACGGTATGTACTCTATATGTGTGCATGCTACAATGTAATTAATATGTAATAAATTTTATAATTGTTTTGTATCATTTATCATAATCATATTTAATTAAATAATTAATTATATTTAATTAAATTAACGAATTAAATATATTTAAATTGTACCCAGAAAAACTTCCAAAACTGAGTTATATGGGCTTCGAACAGAAGCAAAAAGAAGAATAAGTACGAATTTGAACTTGCTGCAGTATATAAATTACGTGTGCAACTTGGTTTATGTATCTTTTGAAATCTGTAGCGGGGATATGGGGGAAAAATCAAGTCCCTAAGCGTCTATATACTCGTTTGGTTAATGTGCGTTCATCCGATTCCAAAAACCAAGCGTTCATCCAGGCGGACATATAGATCAATTCGTCTCCTCCTGCTGATTAAGAATATATATACTATAGTACTGCCTGTTACATACTTTGCACAAACCTAATATACGCTTTTTCACCTATAGATACAGGAGCGGCCCTAACTGTTACTGCTGGGTGGGGAGATGTTTTCGCCGGAGTCGCGTATGGCTAGTATGCCAAGTTAAATGCTGCGCAAGACTATAAGGATGCGCCTGAAGTTTCAGTATCAGTATCTTCGATTGAGCTGAATTGGTTTGAAAACTGCATTGTACAACAGTACTTTGAACTCCAGTTTTAATGGTGAGTGGACGTTTATACGCCAATGTAGATTAAATTTCAGTTGATTTCTCTTCCATGTGTTTACGCAAAGCCCTACAAGATGAGAAACACCGAGTCTAAACATACAAACAGCAAACGATTCCAACTGTGGAAAGCTAAATCAGGCGTATGTCCACCCGTCGTACACAAAGAGGAAAGTGGGTTCGCAGCAACGAAGAAAAGGCAAATGCATTTGCCGTCCATTTGGAAAACGTCTTCAAACCACATCCAGCAACAAAAAGATATGTAATTCCTTTAATCCTCATATTCCAAGCAAGGGAAGACGCAAGAGTCGCGGCACCTAGAAAGAAGTGTTTGTATCGAGGTTATCAGCAGATGCGACTTGCGAATCCATTAAATCTTATATTTGCGAGCCTCGGCCTAAATTTTCGCCTCCTAATAGTGCATGAGTTCAAACTAGACTTTGCTGACGTTCCGCTTACTCTACATTACCGAAATGTTAGATGTCTTTTATCTAAGCTTAAAAACTTATTTAAAGACAGCAGCTCTGCTCATTATTTCATTTTCGGAAACATGGTTAAATGACTCTGTTTCTGACTATGAAGTTCTGTCAAATATCTTTACCAATTATAGGCGTGATCGCCCAAATCGTCTTGATGGTTGTGAACTGATCGCAGTCAAATCCACCCTTCAATCAGAACTTGTATATGTAAATATGACTGCTGAAGTAGAATTTATTGCTGTTAAAGTAATTCTATCTTCACATGCGGTAGTTATCACATGCTCTTATATTCCTCCTTCGGTTGATTTTCTAGTTTATATGCACCATATAAATTGTATCAGCGAAGTCTCTTCTCCTTTACGGGATAATGACGCCCTAGTGGTCAGTGATTTCAATCCGCCAAATATTCCCTGGGCTTAATGGCCTTATTCCTTCATCATATCATGACTTTATTGATTCTTTGAATTGTCTTCTTCTTCAAATTAATTCAATTTTTAATAACCTAAATATACTTATTGACCTCATTTTTGTAAACGAGGGCACAGATGCTGTAATCTCTAGATCTTGCCCTCTACCTATTCCCGAAGATCCGTATCACCCTACTATTGAAATTTATATTTCTCTTCACGAAACTAACGCCTCTCCCTCATTAGCTCATAAAAGTACACGCCGTTGTTTTCGGAAAGGCGATTTTAATAAGCTCAACAGATTAATTTCAGAAACTGATTGGTCATTTCTGTATCGAATCCGAACGAATCCGTTGACATTGAAATCGCGTCTACTTTTTCTATGAGACCATTCTCTCCCTTTTCGATGTCTGCATTCCCTATAGCGTTGCACCATCTTCCTCAATTCTTTGGTTTAATCGTCAACTTTCCAATTTATTTCCCTGTATGAACGCAATTGGATACCAAGTTTTGTTGTTCTAGCTCTTATACTTTCTGAGATCCTTACGTTCATACCTCTCGGCTCAGAGAGAGAGAGTTATTGTCAGTGAAAGGCGTGTTTGCTTGCGTTCTACATTTTTTAATTATTTTTCCCATTTAAATTAGCTTTAAATTGGTGTGTTATTGTTTAACTTGGTGCATTTTTTGTCAATTTTGTCATTATTGTGCTTAGTTTTGTGGTTGTGCATTTAACAGGTATTTATTTTATAATTTTTATAGTGTCAGCGTCAGTGCACTACATTTTGTTTTTGCAATTATTTCGCATTTTGCTTTTAAGCAGCTCCCTTTTCTTGCAAAAGGTTTTGTGTGTGTGTTCGCGGTAGTTCTCTCATTGTGCACTTTGCTCTCACTCAGCCTTGTTGTTGTTTGTGTTTGCTGTTTGTACCTAAAAGCTCATCTCAGCGCCGCTCAGTTTAAGGCATTCTTCTCCAGTTTGCGCTAACTACCTTATTCAGATCATTCACATTTTTATTTATTCTGCCCACAATATCGTCCTGCAACAAGTCTTGCACAGTTAAAGATGCAATTGATTCTGATCAACTTCAGTTTGTTCGCTTAAGTGGTCGTGACCTCGACAAAATTTACTCCCCTAAAAAGGCTGTGGTGGTTTGAAGTGGTAATACGCTCTATGCATTGACATCCAATTTAATTTCTCACGCATGTATAGTATAATGTGAGAAATAAATTTTTAAAATTGCAAAACATAATTAAGCAACTGTCAACTGAGTTCGACTCTGGAGAAGAGTTGCTTAGTCAGTATAAGTGTGTGTCTCCACCCAAGCGAAGGTTAGAGCCTCAATTTCTAGAGGCACCGCCTTGCTCAGCCCCGTCAAGGTCATTATGCCCAAGTTCTCCAGTGGATCTCGATTTATCGCCAGCAATCTCGTTGTCTGCTTCCCCTGGAAATTTGTTTGAAATTTCCCCTGTGCCTTCTCCTGCTCAGATCACCTTAGCCCCGTTCATAGAACCTCCTGCAGTAAGCAAGACAGTAATGGCCTCGAAAGCTTCTAAGAAAGCTTCCTCTATAAAATTTTCTGCAATTTCCCCCGCAGTCTCATCACGAGCTGCAGGAAGCGCGTCAGTTGCTGCTCTGCCTCAGCCCCCGGCTCTTACTGTTATAGCTCCCAGAAGACAATTTTTTGTATCAAGATTATCTTCTGATACCACTTGTGAATCTATAGCAGCCTATATTGCTTGTAAATCGACGGCTAGTGTGTCTATTTCGAAGTTCAGTTTTGCTGAGCCCCGTGAAATATGTGATCCAAAATTTTGGCCAACACATATGATTGTTCATGAGTTTAGGCAGAAAAAACGAGTTTCGTCACAACATCGTTAATGATGTTGAATTTGTTACTGTTAAAGTAACTTTTTCGTCTATACCACGTATATACCTCCCTCTTCCGATATTCAGGGTTATATGCAACATATAACTTGTATTAAAGGAATTTCTATTCTTCACCGTGACAATGACGAGTTTGTTGTGATAGGTGATTTTAATTTGCCTAAGGAATTTCTATTCTTCACCGTGACAATGACGCGTTTGTTGTGATAGGTGATTTTAATTTGCCTAACATTTGCCTAACATGGTCCTTTTTCAATGAGTGCAATTATTTGGTGCCCTCAGCAGAGCATGCATTTTTGGATTGCCTGTTGGACCTTTCTTTATTTCTAATTATTGTTCTTTGCTTAACGATTTTATTTTAGCAACTATTGGTCCTTTTTATATAATGCGGTTGATATTAATATAGCCATCAAGGTTTTCTATGACACTATTAATTCTCGTTTTGATGTCTGTATCCCCAATAGTGTCATAACGTCTGCTTCATCAAAACCTCCCTGGTTTTCACCAAGACTGTCAAATTTAAAAAATATGCTTGAATCATGAGTCAAAAAGCATAAGCAGTTGGGCTCAGCTTTTCATTTTTATAAATAGTCCATGTCCAAATCAAATTTTCTTATTCTTAATTTTCAATGTTATAAAAATTACCTTGCCCGATGCAAGTTACACTTCGCTCAAGATCCTTAAGAGTTCTATAATTTCGTTAACTCAAAACGTAAAACATATTCCCTTCCTTCAACATTTTTCCTTGATGACAAAAAAGCCTGCAATGATTCTAAAGCTGCTGATTTGTTTGCCACCTTCTTTAGATCAACCTATTCCTCTATTTCTTTTAGTAATACCTGTTATCCTTATTGTTTGGTCACTTCGTAGTTTAAGGAATTTAAATTCAATTAGATATTAGGAATGTTTTGAAGTATAGATTTAAATAAACAAAAATGAATTGTTTGCACATATACGCAATTGTTAGGCGCTGTCTGTACAGCTGTAAACTTTTACATACATATGTATGTTGCTTTCTCGCGCTGTCTCTCAATGCGTTCCACACGCGCATGAGAGCAAGCATAAGCGATGTAATAAAGACACTTAGAATTGGAAGATCAGACTGTGCAGTTCGCTTTTCTTTGTAAATTTAATAAGCCCAGTGCGAGCCAAAAACAGTCTGCCATTTTGTGGTATAGATTCACTTCACTTGGAAGTGAACAACCTCTGGACCCTAGCTTTTGCCATACCGGCAAGTTTCCAGCTTTAGCTGTACAGTTTTGGCGCCCCCGGGTGGACACTTGGTTTTCTTGGCTTCGCCGCGGGACTTTGTTCTTCGTTGGATTTGTGCCTGGACGTGGATAGCAGAACTATATATATATATATATATATATATATATATATATATATATATATATATATATATATATATATATATATATATATAAAACACTAAGTCAAATTTGAACTTGATATATTTGTATTATTTAAACTGATTGCGCTTGGCATAAAATTATTCCCAGTATATACATTTACATATAAATATATACACACGCATGTATATATACACACATACATACATAAATACATAATAGAAAATTCCAGTCGCGCCAAATTCTCGGCTGGGTCGTTGCGCTTTACTGTACATAGGCACACACAAAGCAACAAGCAATCGTGCGTTGGCTTTGTGCATTCGTCTAGCGACATTGAATTTGCAGCGATTCTCTTCGCACTTCCTGCTTGTGCGCTTTCTCGTTGCGCCAGCCGTCGATCTGTGTTCTGCTAGCGCCTGCGTCGCTGCCGAATATTTACTATATTGTAGCCGCGCTGCCAACGTTTGATAACTCGAGTTCTTGAACTTCTGTTTGCTTTGCGTCGATCAGCTGCGCTAACTAATAGAACAGTGCCGGCCAAATATATTAGGAACACTTTTGAGTTTGTGCATATTTAGGCAGCTTAACTTAAAACGAGCGGTCTAATATATTGGCCATTGTACCTGTCCATTAGTATATAAGCGTTAGATTTGATAACCGCCAGCTGTTAAAGTTTATCAATATACCGATTTTAATAAAACAGAATCAAAATGCCTATTAGAAGATGCAAGCAAGTTCAGAGCAGAGAACTAGACGAGTCGAATTCTAGTAAAGCCGACTGCTGGCTACAGTCGCATGATAGTCTGGTTCGCGACATTGACGCATTAAACGCTCTATTCAGAGTACCCTAGTCATCGGACCATTCGAGGTTGAGTGCAGGCTAGAAATTTTGAATAGGTATATAGGAAAGGCATTCAAAATACAAGAAGAGCTCGACAACATAAATCCTTCTCTAGCTTCTAGAGCAGACTTAGAAAGTCTGTGCGTCACAGCAAAGGCATTGCTCATGAGCATAGGTGGACGGGCAAAACTCCATACGGATAGTTTAGCCAACTCCACAATTAGTGGACACTTTCATAGCAGGCAACTTCCAGCAATGAAGTTGCCGAGATTTAGCGGGAACTATTCCGACTATAAAGACTTTATTGATCTTTTTGAGAGCTTGGTCGACGACGATCCATCTTTGTCCAATATTGAAAAGTTTAACCACCTGCTTTCATGTCTAGAAAAAGAAGCGCTCGGTACCGTAAAGGCCTATCAGGTTACCGAGGATAATTATCCTAAAGCGCTTGCAGCGCTTAAGCGCGTGTACGATAATAGTTGCCTTATCGTATTCGATAGCATTGCCAAACTTTTTGATTTGCCTATATTGCAAAGCCCGTCAGCTGTGTCGTTGCGTTCATTGATTGATAATGTTCGCGCCAGCTACGAATCGTTGTTGTCGTTAGGTAACGACAAACAAATTTCAAACCTCATGCTCATACATTTGGTTATGAGCAAAGTTGAACCCACTACACGTTCAAAGTGGGAGGAAAGCCTTGACTACAGCCGTCTTTCGTCTTGGGAAGATTGCGAGGCTGCGCTCAATCCACGTTTTTAGCATTTGTCCGCTGAAGAATCGTCTTGTGGCCGTAGTCAAAAAAGTTGTGCCAATTATGCAAAAAAGGGTAGTAAAGTTGCGCTATCAGTTGCTCAGCCTAGTCAGCCGTCTGGCCCGAAATGTCCGTTCTGCCAGTCGAATGAGCACTACATACATTCGTGTACCCAATTTGCAGCGATAACTCGAGACGAACGCTTCAATTTCATGAAACGGTCTCTGTTATGCATAAACTGCCTTAGAAAGGGTCATACGACAAAGGTGTGCATTTCAGTTGGGTGTAGAGTTTGTTCGAAACCACTCCACACAATCCTGCACAAATATGCCACAAACTTGCCACATCCTGCACCTGTTAGTCAGTCAGTAGTTGCACTGCCGGCAACGCCAACACAAACGTCGGTTGTTAACCATGCAACTACTGTATCTGACCAGGTCATATTAGCTACGGCAGTTGTTCGAGTTATGGATCAATCAGGATCTTTCCAACTTGCCAGGGCTTTACTCGATTCTGGTTCCCAAGTCAATTTCATGACGGGAGAGTTGGCCAAATCGTTGAATTTAAAATGGAAAAGAAAAGATATAAGCTTGCTTGGTATAGGTAAACAAAAATCTGCTGTCAGACATGTCGTGCAAACGTCGATAGCTTCACGCATCGGCAACTTTACATTTGATTCTGAATTTGGAATTTTGAGCGCTATTTCGTCCTATCATTTCTGTATCGAATCCGTTGACATTGAAATCGCGTCTACTTTTTCTATGAGACCATTCTCTCCCTTTTCGATGTCTGCATTCCCTATAGCGTTGCACCATCTTCCTCAATTCTTTGGTTTAATCGTCAACTTTCCAATTTATTTCCCTGTATGAACGCAATTGGATACCAAGTTTTGTTGTTCTAGCTCTTATACTTTCTGAGATCCTTACGTTCATACCTCTCGGCTCAGAGAGAGAGAGTTATTGTCAGTGAAAGGCGTGTTTGCTTGCGTTCTACATTTTTTAATTATTTTTCCCATTTAAATTAGCTTTAAATTGGTGTGTTATTGTTTAACTTGGTGCATTTTTTGTCAATTTTGTCATTATTGTGCTTAGTTTTGTGGTTGTGCATTTAACAGGTATTTATTTTATAATTTTTATAGTGTCAGCGTCAGTGCACTACATTTTGTTTTTGCAATTATTTCGCATTTTGCTTTTAAGCAGCTCCCTTTTCTTGCAAAAGGTTTTGTGTGTGTGTTCACGGTAGTACTCTCATTGTGCACTTTGCTCTCACTCAGCCTTGTTGTTGTTTGTGTTTGCCGTTTGTACCTAAAAGCTCATCTCAGCGCCGCTCAGTTTAAGGCGTTCTTCTCCTACCTTATTCAGATCATTCACATTTTTATTTATTCTGCCCACAATATCGTCCTGCAACAAGTCTTGCACAGTTAAAGATGCAATTGATTCTGATCAACTTCAGTTTGTTCGCTTAAGTGGTCGTGACCTCGACAAAATTTACTCACCTAAAAAGGCTGTGGTGGTTTGAAGTGGTAATACGCTCTATGCATTGACATCCAATTTAATTTCTCACGCATGTATAGTATAATGTGAGAAATAAATTTTTAAAATTGCAAAACATAATTAAGCAACTGTCAACTGAGTTCGACTCTGGAGAAGAGTTGCTTAGTCAGTATAAGTGTGTGTCTCCACCCAAGCGAAGGTTAGAGCCTCAATTTCTAGAGGCACCGCCTTGCTCAGCCCCGTCAAGGTCATTATGCCCAAGTTCTCCAGTGGATCTCGATTTATCGCCAGCAATCTCGTTGTCTGCTTCCCCTGGAAATTTGTTTGAAATTTCCCCTGTGCCTTCTCCTGCTCAGATCACCTTAGCCCCGTTCATAGAACCTCCTGCAGTAAGCAAGACAGTAATGGCCTCGAAAGCTTCTAAGAAAGCTTCCTCTATAAAATTTTCTGCAATTTCCCCCGCAGTCTCATCACGAGCTGCAGGAAGCGCGTCAGTTGCTGCTCTGCCTCAGCCCCCGGCTCTTACTGTTATAGCTCCCAGAAGACAATTTTTTGTATCAAGATTATCTTCTGATACCACTTGTGAATCTATAGCAGCCTATATTGCTTGTAAATCGACGGCTAGTGTGTCTATTTCGAAGTTCAGTTTTGCTGAGCCCCGTGAAATATGTGATCCAAAATTTTGGCCAACACATATGATTGTTCATGAGTTTAGGCAGAAAAAACGAGTTTCGTCACAACATCGTTAATGATGTTGAATTTGTTACTGTTAAAGTAACTTTTTCGTCTATACCACGTATATACCTCCCTCTTCCGATATTCAGGGTTATATGCAACATATAACTTGTATTAAAGGAATTTCTATTCTTCACCGTGACAATGACGAGTTTGTTGTGATAGGTGATTTTAATTTGCCTAAGGAATTTCTATTCTTCACCGTGACAATGACGCGTTTGTTGTGATAGGTGATTTTAATTTGCCTAACATTTGCCTAACATGGTCCTTTTTCAATGAGTGCAATTATTTGGTGCCCTCAGCAGAGCATGCATTTTTGGATTGCCTGTTGGACCTTTCTTTATTTCTAATTATTGTTCTTTGCTTAACGATTTTATTTTAGCAACTATTGGTCCTTTTTATATAATGCGGTTGATATTAATATAGCCATCAAGGTTTTCTATGACACTATTAATTCTCGTTTTGATGTCTGTATCCCCAATAGTGTCATAACGTCTGCTTCATCAAAACCTCCCTGGTTTTCACCAAGACTGTCAAATTTAAAAAATATGCTTGAATCATGAGTCAAAAAGCATAAGCAGTTGGGCTCAGCTTTTCATTTTTATAAATAGTCCATGTCCAAATCAAATTTTCTTATTCTTAATTTTCAATGTTATAAAAATTACCTTGCCCGATGCAAGTTACACTTCGCTCAAGATCCTTAAGAGTTCTATAATTTCGTTAACTCAAAACGTAAAACATATTCCCTTCCTTCAACATTTTTCCTTGATGACAAAAAAGCCTGCAATGATTCTAAAGCTGCTGATTTGTTTGCCACCTTCTTTAGATCAACCTATTCCTCTATTTCTTTTAGTAATACCTGTTATCCTTATTGTTTGGTCACTTCGTAGTTTAAGGAATTTAAATTCAATTAGATATTAGGAATGTTTTGAAGTATAGATTTAAGTAAACAAAAATGAATTGTTTGCACATATACGCAATTGTTAGGCGCTGTCTGTACAGCTGTAAACTTTTACATACATATGTATGTTGCTTTCTCGCGCTGTCTCTCAATGCGTTCCACACGCGCATGAGAGCAAGCATAAGCGATGTAATAAAGACACTTAGAATTGGAAGATCAGACTGTGCAGTTCGCTTTTCTTTGTAAATTTAATAAGCCCAGTGCGAGCCAAAAACAGTCTGCCATTTTGTGGTATAGATTCACTTCACTTGGAAGTGAACAACCTCTGGACCCTAGCTTTTGCCATACCGGCAAGTTTCCAGCTTTAGCTGCACAGTTTTGGCGCCCCCGGGTGGACACTTGGTTTTCTTGGCTTCGCCGCGGGACTTTGTTCTTCGTTGGATTTGTGCCTGGACGTGGATAGCAGAACTATATATATATATATATATATATATATATATATATATATATATATATATATATATATATATATATATATATATATATATATATATATATATATCTATATATATATATATATATATATATATATATATATATATATATATATATATATATATATATATAAAAAACACTAAGTCAAATTTGAACTTGATATATTTGTATTATTTAAACTGATTGCGCTTGGCATAAAATTATTCCCAGTATATACATTTACATATAAATATATACACACGCATGTATATATACACACATACATACATAAATACATAATAGAAAATTCCAGTCGCGCCAAATTCTCGGCTGGGTCGTTGCGCTTTACTGTACATAGGCACACACAAAGCAACAAGCAATCGTGCGTTGGCTTTGTGCATTCGTCTAGCGACATTGAATTTGCAGCGATTCTCTTCGCACTTCCTGCTTGTGCGCTTTCTCGTTGCGCCAGCCGTCGATCTGTGTTCTGCTAGCGCCTGCGTCGCTGCCGAATATTTACTATATTGTAGCCGCGCTGCCAACGTTTGATAACTCGAGTTCTTGAACTTGTGTTTGCTTTGCGTCGATCAGCTGCGCTAACTAATAGAACAGTGCCGGCCAAATATATTAGGAACACTTTTGAGTTTGTGCATATTTAGGCAGCTTAACTTAAAACGAGCGGTCTAATATATTGGCCATTGTACCTGTCCATTAGTATATAAGCGTTAGATTTGATAACCGCCAGCTGTTAAAGTTTATCAATATACCAATTTTAATAAAACAGAATCAAAATGCCTATTAGAAGATGCAAGCAAGTTCAGAGCAGAGAACTAGACGAGTCGAATTCTAGTAAAGCCGACTGCTGGCTACAGTCGCATGATAGTCTGGTTCGCGACATTGACGCATTAAACGCTCTATTCAGAGTACCCTAGTCATCGGACCATTCGAGGTTGAGTGCAGGCTAGAAATTTTGAATAGGTATATAGGAAAGGCATTCAAAATACAAGAAGAGCTCGACAACATAAATCCTTCTCTAGCTTCTAGAGCAGACTTAGAAAGTCTGTGCGTCACAGCAAAGGCATTGCTCATGAGCATAGGTGGACGGGCAAAACTCCATACGGATAGTTTAGCCAACTCCACAATTAGTGGACACTTTCATAGCAGGCAACTTCCAGCAATGAAGTTGCCGAGATTTAGCGGGAACTATTCCGACTATAAAGACTTTATTGATCTTTTTGAGAGCTTGGTCGACGACGATCCATCTTTGTCCAATATTGAAAAGTTTAACCACCTGCTTTCATGTCTAGAAAAAGAAGCGCTCGGTACCGTAAAGGCCTATCAGGTTACCGAGGATAATTATCCTAAAGCGCTTGCAGCGCTTAAGCGCGTGTACGATAATAGTTGCCTTATCGTATTCGATAGCATTGCCAAACTTTTTGATTTGCCTATATTGCAAAGCCCGTCAGCTGTGTCGTTGCGTTCATTGATTGATACTGTTCGCGCCAGCTACGAGTCGTTGTTGTCGTTAGGTAACGACAAACAAATTTCGAACCTCATGCTCATACATTTGGTTATGAGCAAAGTTGAACCCACTACACGTTCAAAGTGGGAGGAAAGCCTTGACTACAGCCGTCTTTCGTCTTGGGAAGATTGCGAGGCTGCGCTCAATCCACGTTTTTAGCATTTGTCCGCTGAAGAATCGTCTTGTGGCCGTAGTCAAAAAAGTTGTGCCAATTATGCAAAAAAGGGTAGTAAAGTTGCGCTATCAGTTGCTCAGCCTAGTCAGCCGTCTGGCCCGAAATGTCCGTTCTGCCAGTCGAATGAGCACTACATACATTCGTGTACCCAATTTGCAGCGATAACTCGAGACGAACGCTTCAATTTCATGAAACGGTCTCTGTTATGCATAAACTGCCTTAGAAAGGGTCATACGACAAAGGTGTGCATTTCAGTTGGGTGTAGAGTTTGTTCGAAACCACTCCACACAATCCTGCACAAATATGCCACAAACTTGCCACATCCTGCACCTGTTAGTCAGTCAGTAGTTGCACTGCCGGCAACGCCAACACAAACGTCGGTTGTTAACCATGCAACTACTGTATCTGACCAGGTCATATTAGCTACGGCAGTTGTTCGAGTTATGGATCAATCAGGATCTTTCCAACTTGCCAGGGCTTTACTCGATTCTGGTTCCCAAGTCAATTTCATGACGGGAGAGTTGGCCAAATCGTTGAATTTAAAATGGAAAAGAAAAGATATAAGCTTGCTTGGTATAGGTAAACGAAAATCTGCTGTCAGACATGTCGTGCAAACGTCGATAGCTTCACGCATCGGCAACTTTACATTTGATTCTGAATTTGGAATTTTGAGCGCTATTTCGTCCTATCATTTCTGTATCGAATCCGTTGACATTGAAATCGCGTCTACTTTTTCTATGAGACCATTCTCTCCCTTTTCGATGTCTGCATTCCCTATAGCGTTGCACCATCTTCCTCAATTCTTTGGTTTAATCGTCAACTTTCCAATTTATTTCCCTGTATGAACGCAATTGGATACCAAGTTTTGTTGTTCTAGCTCTTATACTTTCTGAGATCCTTACGTTCATACCTCTCGGCTCAGAGAGAGAGAGTTATTGTCAGTGAAAGGCGTGTTTGCTTGCGTTCTACATTTTTTAATTATTTTTCCCATTTAAATTAGCTTTAAATTGGTGTGTTATTGTTTAACTTGGTGCATTTTTTGTCAATTTTGTCATTATTGTGCTTAGTTTTGTGGTTGTGCATTTAACAGGTATTTATTTTATAATTTTTATAGTGTCAGCGTCAGTGCACTACATTTTGTTTTTGCAATTATTTCGCATTTTGCTTTTAAGCAGCTCCCTTTTCTTGCAAAAGGTTTTGTGTGTGTGTTCACGGTAGTACTCTCATTGTGCACTTTGCTCTCACTCAGCCTTGTTGTTGTTTGTGTTTGCCGTTTGTACCTAAAAGCTCATCTCAGCGCCGCTCAGTTTAAGGCATTCTTCTCCAGTTTGCGCTAACTACCTTATTCAGATCATTCACATTTTTATTTATTCTGCCCACAATATCGTCCTGCAACAAGTCTTGCACAGTTAAAGATGCAATTGATTCTGATCAACTTCAGTTTGTTCGCTTAAGTGGTCGTGACCTCGACAAAATTTACTCACCTAAAAAGGCTGTGGTGGTTTGAAGTGGTAATACGCTCTATGCATTGACATCCAATTTAATATCTCACGCATGTATAGTATAATGTGAGAAATAAATTTTTAAAATTGCAAAACATAATTAAGCAACTGTCAACTGAGTTCGACTCTGGAGAAGAGTTGCTTAGTCAGTATAAGTGTGTGTCTCCACCCAAGCGAAGGTTAGAGCCTCAATTTCTAGAGGCACCGCCTTGCTCAGCCCCGTCAAGGTCATTATGCCCAAGTTCTCCAGTGGATCTCGATTTATCGCCAGCAATCTCGTTGTCTGCTTCCCCTGGAAATTTGTTTGAAATTTCCCCTGTGCCTTCTCCTGCTCAGATCACCTTAGCCCCGTTCATAGAACCTCCTGCAGTAAGCAAGACAGTAATGGCCTCGAAAGCTTCTAAGAAAGCTTCCTCTATAAAATTTTCTGCAATTTCCCCCGCAGTCTCATCACGAGCTGCAGGAAGCGCGTCAGTTGCTGCTCTGCCTCAGCCCCCGGCTCTTACTGTTATAGCTCCCAGAAGACAATTTTTTGTATCAAGATTATCTTCTGATACCACTTGTGAATCTATAGCAGCCTATATTGCTTGTAAATCGACGGCTAGTGTGTCTATTTCGAAGTTCAGTTTTGCTGAGCCCCGTGAAATATGTGATCCAAAATTTTGGCCAACACATATGATTGTTCATGAGTTTAGGCAGAAAAAACGAGTTTCGTCACAACATCGTTAATGATGTTGAATTTGTTAATGTTAAAGTAACTTTTTCGTCTATACCACGTATATACCTCCCTCTTCCGATATTCAGGGTTATATGCAACATATAACTTGTATTAAAGGAATTTCTATTCTTCACCGTGACAATGACGAGTTTGTTGTGATAGGTGATTTTAATTTGCCTAAGGAATTTCTATTCTTCACCGTGACAATGACGCGTTTGTTGTGATAGGTGATTTTAATTTGCCTAACATTTGCCTAACATGGTCCTTTTTCAATGAGTGCAATTATTTGGTGCCCTCAGCAGAGCATGCATTTTTGGATTGCCTGTTGGACCTTTCTTTATTTCTAATTATTGTTCTTTGCTTAACGATCTTATTTTAGCAACTATTGGTCCTTTTTATATAATGCGGTTGATATTAATATAGCCATCAAGGTTTTCTATGACACTATTAATTCTCGTTTTGATGTCTGTATCCCCAATAGTGTCATAACGTCTGCTTCATCAAAACCTCCCTGGTTTTCACCAAGACTGTCAAATTTAAAAAATATGCTTGAAACATGAGTCAAAAAGCATAAGCAGTTGGGCTCAGCTTTTCATTTTTATAAATAGTCCATGTCCAAATCAAATTTTCTTATTCTTAATTTTCAATGTTATAAAAATTACCTTGCCCGATGCAAGTTACACTTCGCTCAAGATCCTTAAGAGTTCTATAATTTCGTTAACTCAAAACGTAAAACATATTCCCTTCCTTCAACATTTTTCCTTGATGACAAAAAAGCCTGCAATGATTCTAAAGCTGCTGATTTGTTTGCCACCTTCTTTAGATCAACCTATTCCTCTATTTCTTTTAGTAATACCTGTTATCCTTATTGTTTGGTCACTTCGTAGTTTAAGGAATTTAAATTCAATTAGATATTAGGAATGTTTTGAAGTATAGATTTAAGTAAACAAAAATGAATTGTTTGCACATATACGCAATTGTTAGGCGCTGTCTGTACAGCTGTAAACTTTTACATACATATGTATGTTGCTTTCTCGGGCTGTCTCTCAATGCGTTCCACACGCGCATGAGAGCAAGCATAAGCGATGTAATAAAGACACTTAGAATTGGAAGATCAGACTGTGCAGTTCGCTTTTCTTTGTAAATTTAATAAGCCCAGTGCGAGCCAAAAACAGTCTGCCATTTTGTGGTATAGATTCACTTCACTTGGAAGTGAACAACCTCTGGACCCTAGCTTTTGCCATACCGGCAAGTTTCCAGCTTTAGCTGTACAGTTTTGGCGCCCCCGGGTGGACACTTGGTTTTCTTGGCTTCGCCGCGGGACTTTGTTCTTCGTTGGATTTGTGCCTGGACGTGGATAGCAGAACTTGTGCCGTACACTTGGTTTTGATTTTGACAAGTTCCGCATCCACATGACTTTCCATGATTGTCAGGGAAGTGCACAGGTAACGAATGCAAATTAAGTTTCGGCCACATATACACACATATATATATATATATATATATATATATATATATATATATATATATATATATATATATATATATATATATATATATATATATATATATATATATAAATATAAAAAAAACACTAAGTCAAATTTGAACTTGATATATTTGTATTATTTAAACTGATTGTGCTTGGCATAAAATTATTCCCAGTATATACATTTACATATAAATATATACACACGCATGTATATATACACACATACATAGATAAATACATAATAGAAAATTCCAGTCGCGCCAAATTCTCGGCTGGGTCGTTGCGCTTTACTGTACATAGGCACACACAAAGCAACAAGCAATCGTGCGTTGGCTTTGTGCATTCGTCTAGCGACATTGAATTTGCAGCGATTCTCTTCGCACTTCCTGCTTGTGCGCTTTCTCGTTGCGCCAGCCGTCGATCTGTGTTCTGCTAGCGCCTGCGTCGCTGCCGAATATTTACTATATTGTAGCCGCGCTGCCAACGTTTGATAACTCGAGTTCTTGAACTTGTGTTTGCTTTGCGTCGATCAGCTGCGCTAACTAATAGAACAGTGCCGGCCAAATATATTAGGAACACTTTTGAGTTTGTGCATATTTAGGCAGCTTAACTTAAAACGAGCGGTCTAATATATTGGCCATTGTACCTGTCCATTAGAATATAAGCGTTAGATTTGATAACCGCCAGCTGTTAAAGTTTATCAATATACCAATTTTAATAAAACAGAATCAAAATGCCTATTAGAAGATGCAAGCAAGTTCAGAGCAGAGAACTAGACGAGTCGAATTCTAGTAAAGCCGACTGCTGGCTACAGTCGCATGATAGTCTGGTTCGCAACATTGACGCATTAAACGCTCTATTCAGAGTACCCTAGTCATCGAACCATTCGAGGTTGAGTGCAGGCTAGAAATTTTGAATAGGTATATAGGAAAGGCATTCAAAATACAAGAATAGCTCGACAACATAAATCCTTCTCTAGCTTCTAGAGCAGACTTAGAAAGTCTGTGCGTCACAGCAAAGGCATTGCTCATGAGCATAGGTGGACGGGCAAAACTCCATACGGATAGTTTAGCCAACTCCACAATTAGTGGACACTTTCATAGCAGGCAACTTCCAGCAATGAAGTTGCCGAGATTTAGCGGGAACTATTCCGACTATAAAGACTTTATTGGTCTTTTTGAGAGCTTGGTCGACGACGATCCATCTTTGTCCAATATTGAAAAGTTTAACCACCTGCTTTCATGTCTAGAAAAAGAAGCGCTCGGTACCGTAAAGGCCTATCAGGTTACCGAGGATAATTATCCTAAAGCGCTTGCAGCGCTTAAGCGCGTGTACGATAATAGTTGCCTTATCGTATTCGATAGCATTGCCAAACTTTTTGATTTGCCTATATTGCAAAGCCCGTCAGCTGTGTCGTTGCGTTCATTGATTGATAATGTTCGCGCCAGCTACGAGTCGTTGTTGTCGTTAGGTAACGACAAACAAATTTCGAACTTCATGCTCATACATTTGGTTATGAGCAAAGTTGAACCCACTACACGTTCAAAGTGGGAGGAAAGCCTTGACTACAGCCGTCTTTCGTCTTGGGAAGATTGCGAGGCTGCGCTCAATCCACGTTTTTAGCATTTGTCCGCTGAAGAATCGTCTTGTGGCCGTAGTCAAAAAAGTTGTGCCAATTATGCAAAAAAGGGTAGTAAAGTTGCGCTACCAGTTGCTCAGCCTAGTCAGCCGTCTGGTCCGAAATGTCCGTTCTGCCAGTCGAATGAGCACTACATACATTCGTGTACCCAATTTGCAGCGATAACTCGAGACGAACGCTTCAATTTCATGAAACGGTCTCTGTTATGCATAAACTGCCTTAGAAAGGGTCATACGACAAAGGTGTGCATTTCAGTTGGGTGTAGAGTTTGTTCGAAACCACTCCACACAATCCTGCACAAATATGCCACAAACTTGCCACATCCTGCACCTGTTAGTCAGTCAGTAGTTGCACTGCCGGCAACGCCAACACAAACGTCGGTTGTTAACCATGCAACTACTGTATCTGACCAGGTCATATTAGCTACGGCAGTTGTTCGAGTTATGGATCAATCAGGATCTATCCAACTTGCCAGGGCTTTACTCGATTCTGGTTCCCAAGTCAATTTCATGACGGGAGAGTTGGCCAAATCGTTGAATTTAAAATGGAAAAGAAAAGATATGCTTGGTAAAGGTAAACGAAAATCTGCTGTCGTGCAAACGTCGATAGCTTCACGCATCGGCAACTTTACATTTGATTCTTAATTTGGAATTTTGAGCGCTATTTCGTCCTACCAGCCTGAAAAGGCTGTGGTAAACGTTGATGTGTCTTTAGTTGGCAGATCCTCAATTTCATAGGCCACAACGTATTGATATTCTTGGAGCAGATGCATTTTTGGAGCTTTTGAGAGAAGGGCACGTAAAAGGAAAAAGTGAGTCTCCATCTTTACAAGCAAAAGCCCTCGGCTGGATAGTGGCTGGCCGATGCCAGTCTGCGAGCTCACCTAAATCTTGTTCTGCGCCCCTTGTAAGCTCAAGTCATGATATCTCGCCTGATCATGAACTAATTAATTTAGACACACTTGTTCGCAGGTTCTGGGAGTTGGAAGAAGTTCCAAATTTAACTGAAACAAATTTATATACCCCAGAACAGATGCTTTGTGAGAAATCATTCGTAAATTCAATCACTCGTTTGCCCTCGGGTCGGCTACGTGTCGCATTGCCATTTAAATCTAGCCCTCAGTGTCTTGGCAACTCATTTGAGAATACTAAAAGGCGTTTTTTGGCACTAGAGAGAAGAATGGCAAATGGCAATGGCAGCCAGAAATATACGTCATGTACAACAACTTTATGTTGGAATATATTTCGTTGGGCCATATTACTGCTACCGACAATAGAATTCCGAGAGAGCCACACTATTTCATTCCATACCAGTGCGTGCTAAGACCACAAAGCACCTCAACGAAGTTGCGAGTAGTTTTCGACGGGTCGAGTAAGACGTCGTCACAGAAGTCATTAAATGATATTCTTATGGTGGGTCCAACCTTCCAACCATGTTTATACTCCACTTTGTTGAGGTTTCGACTTCGGCCATTTGCACTGTCGGCTGACAGCGCAAATTTCAGTTGATTGCTTGGAGAAAAAAAACCACACAGAGTTGCTTCAAATATTCCGATTAAATACGGTCACCTATGGCACCGCATCGGCCCCGTTTTTGGCTATTCGATGCCTGAAATATATGAGTGAGCTGCCCAGTCACATCCACTGGCTTCTAAGTCATTAGCGTCTGACTTTTATGTGGATGATTTGCTATCTGGCGCAGATACTGTGGAAGAATTGCGGCTGTTATATTGGGAACTTAATGCAGTTTTAAAACCATTTGGGTTTGTTCTTGCAAAATGGTCATCAAATTGTAAGGATTTTGAAGTCCAGCCTTCTGACGAACTCGTCATTGGACATCAAGAGGACACAAAAGCTTTAGGCATTGTGTGGAATCCTCGTGATGACGCATTTAAATATTCTACAGCAAACATATCGCCAGACGTACCTACAAAACGGGCAATTCTATCTTTTATATCGCGTCTATATGACCCACTTAGTTTGCTGTGCCCAGTTATTACTAGGGCAAAAATATTAATGCAAGAACTTTGGCGTCTTAAATTTGCATGGGATGACCAAATACCTAGTCACCTTCTGAAGGATTTGCAGTCCACAACGAACTCATTTGTTGACTTGGAGTCGTTGCGCATACCCCGTTACGTTGGTGTCTCAAAAACAGCAAAGTGCCAAGTGCATGGTTTTGCTGATGCCTCGACAAGAGCGTACGGTTGCTGTCTCTACATTCGAGTAGAGCATGAGCAGAACGTGACAGTGCACTTATTGACTGCTAAGTCCAAAGTTGCACCATTGAAGACCAAATCGTGCAGCCCAATTATTGTCCAATTTATGGGACAAAGTCAGGCAGCCTCTGGACATTCCAGTGGAGCAAGTAATTTTCTGGTCAGCTTCAGAAGTGGTGTTACATTGGTTGCAAACGCACCCGTCTCATATTAATACATTCGTTGCCAATAGAGTAGCAAACATTCAGGAACTAACGTCAAATGTGTTGTGGCGTCACGTTCCCACAAAAGAAAATCCAGCAGGTTTAGCTTCGCGTGGTTGTACCACAACTGAACTGACTGATTCACATTGGTTCAATGGTCCGAAATTTTTACTTCTGGTTGTTCCCTTTGGCCTCAGAATTCACATCTTGAACTGACCAAAGAGTAGTCAGAGCTGGAGCTGCGAAAGAGTGCTACGGCTCTCATCGCGGCCGATGTGCCTTCTAACCCACTTATTGATACATATAGTGGAAAGGTTCTCATCGTATCAAAAAATTATTCGCATTGTTTGCTACATTTTTCGTTTTAGACACGGAAAGCGATTTACTCACTCCTCTCTTGTGCCAACTGCAGCCGAATTGGAATTCGCGTTCTCGGCAGTTGTGCGTGCGGTACAGCACACAGCCTTTGCAGATGAAATCTCGAAGCTGGACAAGTCATTAACTTTGCAGCCCTCGTACCAAAAGCTAAATCCTTTTCTGTGCCCGCATCGAAACGGTCCACATGAGCTTTCATTGGTACGAGTGGGCAGTCGCTTATTAAAGACACCAATTCCTCATAATGCAAAGTTTCCGTTGCTTATGCCAAAAGGATGCCGGTTTATTACCTTGTAGTCTCCTGGTGTAGACAATATTCCTAGTTGTGAAACTCTTTAATCTGTCGCTTGATTCTTTAATCTTTCCAGCTATATGGAAGAATCTTTTACAATTCCTTCATATAAAAGGGGTGGTAAGTCTGATATTTCGATTTACAGAGGAATTGCAAAGTTGTCCGCTATACCGAAACTATTTGAAACAAGATAGAACGCTACAGTCGAGCAAGCCCGACAGTAAAATAGCCTGTACTCTCCACCCAAAAAAAAAATTTTTTTAAAATTAAATTATTAAAAAAAATGAATTAATTAATTAATTAAATTTACATTTACAAAATACATTTACATCACGTACCTATGCGTATAGTAATACTATACTCCCAAAAGGTAATGAACCTTGTTCATCATTACCAAGAACTAATGAATATATTGCACAATTGTTGGACTCGATAAAAACGGGAAGTCAGCCACACGAAATTTACAAAACAGCGAGCTAAGCAGAAAAGCTCTATGGGAAAATGCACATGCAACAGCCCAGACAGAATTCGGAAGAATTCCAAAATGCATATGTAAACATATTCCCATAAGTCAACGACTTATGGAAACATGTAAAGAATATATATTGTTAGCATTTAGCCTTTTAGCTTCAGTTCGCTTTTGTACACTTTGGAGATTAGTCCAAATAAAGAGTTAAAAAGAAAATTAATCTTTATACTCTGTACATGAAATGTACAGAAGTATATTAGGTTTGCGGGAGCTGAAAAATGTAACAGGCACAATTCTTGATCAGCATGACGAGACGAGTCGATCTAGCCCTGTCTGTCTGTCTGTCCGTCTGTCCGTCTGTCAGTCTGTCAGTCTGTCCGTCTGTCCGTCCGTATGAACACCTGGATCTCAGAGACTATAAGAGATAGAGACACCAAATTTTGCACAAAGATGCGTCATGTGTGTATTCTATACGAGTTTGTTTTATTTTTTTGATTTTCCCCCCCACTTCCCCCGTATGGGGGTTTTCCCGATTTTCCATTCGTATAATCGCCTATATCTCGGAGACTATAAGACCTAGGAACACAAAATTTTAGTCCCAGATGCCTTATGTGAATACGCAGAAAATGTATATTTTGGAATTTCCCTCCCTCCCCCCTCTACCCCCAAATCGTAGCTCCCGTAATTCTTGGAATTTCGAACTAAAATTTTGGAAATATACTATGATAGACCGATTTAACAAGAAGTTATAGCCATAAATATATTTTCTGCTGCAGCGCTGCTCAAGCGCTGCCCGCGGCTGTTGTTGATGTTGCTGTTTGATTGACTGCGAAAATGCTTACACAGACACGAATAGATGCGCATAGGCATACATACACTCACACAGACGCAATTGCTATGTAAATGTGCAATTATAAACCCTTTACGTGAGTTCGAATACCGAGAGAGGTAAAATCGATCAAATTTTGTTTTTTTTTAATTTTCTTAATTTTTTTTATTTTCTATAATTATTGTAAACATATGTACAGAGTATTTCAAAGTCGGGACACCCGACTTTAGCTTTTTTACTTGTTTTTATTTTTTCTTGTACGAAACGAACCGTAGTAGCAGTGCATTGATTTAGACATTACGCGAAATCAACACCTACAAACATAAAAATACACAAAAAGTCTAACATAGTGGTAGCAGTGCATCGATTTAGACATTACGCCAAATCGACACCTACAAATATAAACACACAAAAAGTCTAACATAGTGGTAGCAGTGCATCGATTTAGACATTACGTCAAGTCGACACCTACACACACAAAAAGTGAAACACCATAATAGCAGTGAATCGATTTAGATATAATATAATATATAATATCCAAATATCAAATCGACAACTACAAGAAATAAAAACGAGTGATAGTGAGTTAGCTGAAAAAAAAGAGAGAGCTAATACTTATAAACATTCTGCATTAAACAAAGCAAGGTTGAAAAAAAAATCAACATTTTGTCAAAAAGACAAAAACAATTCGACAAAAACAGAATGGCGAACGAACAAATGCCACAAGCAGACCTAATTGAGCAGCTTGCTATAAGAGAGCAGCAATTGCAACAATTAAGGGATGTATATATGCAGTTACAAGCGCAAAACAACATAAACAACCCAACAAGAGAAGCTGTACTGAAGAGCATCGGGTACATGCCGATCTTCACAGGCACAGGAGAAGTGAAAATCAACTCTTTCCTAAGCGGAGTGGAACACCTGTTAGCAACAATATCAGACGAAAATATAAAGAGTGAAGCAGTTAGTTCAATATACTACAGGATCATCCAGGGTCAAGCGAAGGATGTCATCATCAATATTCAACAACCAAACAACTGGGAGCGCATCAAGGCGGCGTTAAAACTACGATACAGACCAGATGTGGAACCTCACCAGATATACAGGCAAATATGCAACCTTAGAGTTAATACGGTGAGTGAACTCGCTATAGAAGTACAGAATATAAAATACAAATCTGATGAACTAACAGTATACTATAGATTTATCAAACATTGACAATATATTAATAAATACGATTAAAGAAATGACACAGGGTACACTGTTAGACAAAATATATGAATTCAGAGAATTAAGACCAGAATTTAAAAAATTTAAAATGAATAGAAACCAATATAGGGCTATCGAAAAAACACCCGATCAGATTAAACAACCAGTATATACGCAACCTAATAAGTTCATAGGCTCAGGGCAATATAAAAGAGATAACCAAATAAACAAACAAACATAACACCAACATAATCAAACCCAGCCAAATTATGCCAATTTCTTGCAACCAAAACAAACGTCTGGACAGACAAGATGAACAAGACGGGGGGAACCAATGGAAATTGACACCCTACAGCATGACAGGCAGAACGAATGGGGACATAACGGACAAAACGTATACGAAGACGAATATGAACAAGACCATGACCTAGAACACGAACAACAAGACGAAATAGCAACTGAAATGAATAATGCAGTTTTTATACTCTGTACATGAAATGTACAAGAGTATTTTAGGTTTGCGGGAGCTGAAAAATGTAACAGGCAGAAGGAGGCGTGGCAGACCCCACAAAGTATATATATTCTTGATCAGCGTGACAAGACGAGTCGATCTAGCCCTGTCTGTCTGTCTGTCCGTCTGTCCGTCTGTCCGTCCGTATGAACACCTGGATCTCAGAGACTATAAGAGATAGAGACACCAAATTTTGCACGAAGATGCGTTATGTGTGTATTCTATACGAGTTTGTTTTATTTTTTTGATTTTCCCCCCCACTTCCCCCCTATGGGGGTTTTCCCGATTTTCCATTCGTATAATCGCCTATATCTCGGAGACTATAAGACCTAGGAACACCAAATTTTAGTCCCAGATGCCTTATATGAATACGCAGAAAATGTATATTTTGGAATTCCCCTCCCTCCCCCCTCTACCCCGCAAATCGTAACTCCCGTAATTCTTGGAATTTCGAACTAAAATTTTGGAAATACCCCCAGTTGGTTATTATGTGTCCGTATGCCAAATTTCATTATGATAGACCGATTTAACAAGAAGTTATAGCCATAAATATATTTGCTGATGCAGCGCTGCTGCAGCGCTGCTCAAGCGCTGCCCGCGGCTGTTGTTGATGTTGCTGTTTGGTTGACTGCGAAAATGCTTACACAGACACGAATTGATGCGCATAGGCATACATACACTCACACAGACGCAATTGCTATGTAAATGTGCAATTATACACCCTTTACGTGAGTTCGAATACCGAGAGAGGTAAAATCGATCAAATTTTTTTTTTATTTTCTTAATTTTTTTTATTTTCTATAATTATTGTAAACATATGTACAGAGTATTTCAAAGTCGGGACACCCGACTTTAGCTTTTTTACTTGTTTTTTATAGAAATGCCTCGGAAGGATTACCAAAAATAGAAATAACCATTGAAAATAAAAAATATAGAGCTCTGATAGATACAGGTGCGAGTCTTAGTCTTATAGATACAAAGACAAATATATTTAAACTTGTACCATTAAGAAAGCCTATTTCATTTAGTACACTAATAGGAAAAGACACTATAAAATTTGAAGTCCATACAAAAGCACCAACAGAGTTTAATTTACCAAAGAACGCCAGAATTAGGTGGAAAATTACTCCACTTACAGGCAGAAATTACCAATTTATAATAGGATGCGATATATTAAATCAATTGAATACAATAATAAACCTATCAACAAAATATATTTCATTTAATAAAAAAGAGTCAAACTTTTCAACTAGCCCGTATCCATTACATGAAATATGTACATTAGAACCAGTAGATAACAAATTCAGCACCATTCAACTAGATCATTTAAATGAGGAAGAATGTAATGAAATTAAAAAACTACTAACAAAATTCGAAAGCTTAATGTTTAAAGAAGGGGATAAACTTACGAGTACCACAGAAACACAACATGAAATTAAAACTTCTACAAATGAACAAATAAACTCAAAATTATACAGGTACCCACCTCAACATGAAACAGAAGTAAGAAAACAGATCAAAGAAATGGAAGAACAAGGGATTATTAGAAAGAGCAAATCAAAATATACAAGCCCACTGATAGTAGTAGCGAAGAAAATAGATAACTCAGGGAAACAAAAATATAGACTTGTAGTGGATTATAGAAAGCTGAATGAGATCACAGTAGATGACAAGTTACCACTACCAAATATCGAATCTATATTGGATAAATTAGGTAGAGCACAATATTTTACAACTTTAGATCTAGCAAAAGGGTATCATCAAATCACAGTCAAAGAAGAAAACAGAGAAAAGACAGCTTTCGTTATTCCACATGGTCTATATGAGTTTATAAGAATGCCCTATGGACTTAAAAATGCACCAGCAACATTCCAAAGGCTCATGAACGATATATTGAGAGATTTTATAAATAAAACATGTGTAGTCTATATGGATGATATATTGATATTTAGCACCTCTTTACAAGAACATATAAAAGCAATAAACGAAATCTTTAATGTGTTACAAACGAAAAATTTAAAGATTCAAGTAGACAAATGTAATTTTTTAAAAAAAGAAACAGAGTTTTTGGGCCACATTCTCACTAAAGAAGGGATGAAGCCAAACCCAGATAAAATTAAAGTAATTCAAACGCTAGTACTTCCAAAAACTGAAAAACAAATAAAAAGCTTTTTAGGAATAACAGGATTTTATAGAAAATTTATTAAAGATTATGCAAAAGTAGCTCAACCCATAACAAAATATTTAAAGAAAGGTGTAAAAATCAATACAAAAGATCCAACATATGTTGAAGCATTTGAGAAATTAAAAACTCTAATTAGTTCACATCCAATACTTAGGTACCCACAATTCGAAAAACAATTCAAATTAACCACAGACGCATCAAATTATGCACTAGGAGCAGTACTTTCACAAGAAGGACACCCAGTATGCTACGCATCAAGAACACTTAATAATCATGAAAGGAATTACTCAGCAACAGATAAAGAATTTTTAGCCATTATATGGAGTACCAGCTATTTCAGACCATACTTATATGGAAGAAAATTTCAGATTTTAACAGATCATCAACCAATAAAATTTCTACACACTAAATATAAAGGAAAAGACATATCACCAAAACACCAAAGGTGGCTTTTAAAGTTAGGAGAGTATGACTTCAACATAGAATACCTCAAAGGAAAAGAAAATAAAGTTGCAGATTTTCTAAGTAGAATCCCTAAAGAGACAGAAAAAAATTATGAAACAGATAGTGATGAAGCATCGAGCAAAATTAGCATAGATAATTTAGAAGACGATAATGCCTCTATAGACACAATCCACTCTCGTTACGAGAATTTACAAGACCATTTCAGTATAAAGGAAGAAATAGTAAACAAATATAAAACACAAATAATAACAAACAATAAAATAGAAGAGGTTAAAATATTGCATGGAAAAACGATTATTTTTATAGCAGAACACGATTTTCAAAATATGGGAGAAATCTTTAAAAAGGTTTTAGCAAAAGGAAAAGTAGGCATTTTTTCAGAATTAGAAGACCACAAATATAATAAAGTGCAACAGAAATTAATAGAAATGTACTCAAATAATAAAAATATAGAATTTATAAAGTGTACTATGAGAGCACAAGATTTAGAAACAGAAGTAGAAGCAGTGAAACAAATTTCTTTTTACTATGTACAAGAAAGCACACATTCAGGTATACAGGAAACTTATAACAGACTTAAAATAAAAATTTATTATCCAAAGCTAATGAAATTAATACAAATAATAATAAATCAATGTGAAGTATGTCAGGAAATCAAATATGATAGAAAACCAGTAAAGCAAAAATTTTGTTACACAGAAACACCATCCGAAACAAACCTAGTCATACATTTAGACACATACACCATCAAAGGATTCACTTTCTTAACAGCTATTGACAAATTTTCTAAATTCGCAGCAGCATATCCAATTAATGACAGAAATCATTTAACACTTATAGAAACAATGGAAGATCATTTTACAAAAATAGGCTTACCAAAAAAAATTATAGCAGACAATGAATTTAAAACACTTAGAATACAGGAATTTTTAGAACAAGAAAATATTGAACTTCATTTAACAAAACCTAACAGCCATACAGGAAATGCAGATGTAGAAAGATTCCACAACACATTAGCAGAAAAATTTAGAATATTATACAAAATAAACAAATAAATATACAATAAAACAAATCATACAGAAAGCAGTAAGAAGTTACAATAACAGATACCACTCTACCATTAAAGAAATTCCGATTAATGTTCAACAAGGAAAAGCAAACATAGAAACAATAAAAATGAATATGGAAAATGAAAAACTTAACGAAAATAGGGAAGAATATGAAGAGATACGAAAGGAAGGATTTATAAAGAATTATAAGGCAGTAAGACATAAAGAACAACCAAAATATAAAAGAGCCAAACTGGAAAAAATTCACGCATCTAATATTAAAAGACCGTGTAAATTTTCAGGTGTGGACGATATTGACAATGACGTTACTGGCATCGACATGGACACTGACAAACGGAGAAATAACAATTAAAGCTATAACAGACGAAGTAGGATACACGGACATTTTCCTAAAAAATCAAGAAATAGTTGTAGATGCAGACATAATAATACATATTATTAACTTAACAGAAATAGAAGACACAATTAATATATTTGAAAATAACGTACAGCAAATAAACTTTAAATATAAAAACTTATTAGAGAATGAAATTATTGATACGAAAAACAAATTGAATACAATTTTACCTAAAACCCATGATAGACAAAAACGAGGACTGATTAATGTAATAGGGGGCACTTCGAAATGGCTATTTGGGACAATGGACGAAGAGGACAGATTAAATATTCAGAGTCACATAAAAGAAACAGCAGAAAATAACAATCAGCAAATACTTATTAATCAAGATTTCATGAAATCGATAGAACAACTTAAAGAAGTAATTGAGAATGACAGAAAACAAATAATAAAAGAAAATTATAGAATAAAAACGTACATAAATTCTGAAAACAATCAGAATCTGTACTTAGACCAACTAATTAAAATTCAAATGTTGAAAAATAAAATAGAACAATTACAAGATAATATATTATCTACAAAATATAAAATTATTCATCCAAATATTCTCACAAGTAACGAAATAAAAAAATATAAAATAGATTTTATGAAATTAAAGTACATACAAGTAGGGACTACAATACTAAATGAAACAAATTTAATATTCGGAATTAAGATACCTAAAAATTTTATTACAGTCAAATTAAGACAAATCATTCCAATTACAAACAAAAATAATTTTGAAATCGATTCAAAAATAGAAAAAATATTTTGTTATAAAAATAAAACATTTTCATTTGAAGAATATAAATACCTGAAAGAACTTAAAGAATCAATAAATTGCATTACAAAATCAAAATGTCTATTAGTAAAAAATGATGAATTGGAAATAATAGAAGTAGATATAAACACCGTAATTGTAAAAAATGGAAACAATTTACTAATAAATCAAAATTGTAATGAAGAAAAAATAACAATCAATAACAATGCAATAATCCAATTTAATAACTGTTCCATACAAATTAAGAACTACTATTTTTCAAATTCAATAGAAATAAGTCAAGAAAAACAAATATTGATGTCAAATGTAACCAACAATTTTATACAAAAACTTACATTTGAAGAACTAATCCAAATTAATAAACATGATATAAGAAACTTGACTACATATAACAAAATTTCGTATGGCGGCATGAGTGTTCTAATAATTGTGACAACAATTGTATTTTCAATTTTATGCATAAAGCAAAAATATATAAAAATCAAATTCATGAACAGAATTCAGGAGAATTCTAATTTAAAGGGGAGAGTAGTTACGTATAGTAATACTATACTCCCAAAAGGTAATGAATCTTGTTCATCATTACCAAGTACTAATGAATATATTGCACAATTGTTGGACTCGATAAAGACGGGAAGTCAGCCACACGAAATTTACAAAACAGCGAGCTAAGCAGAAAAGCTCTATGGGAAAATGCACATGCAACAGCCCAGACAGAATTCGGAAGAATTCCAAAATGCATATGTAAACATATTCCCATAAGTCAACGACTTATGGAAACATGTAAAGAATATATATTGTTAGCATTTAGCCTTTTAGCTTCAGTTCGCTTTTGTACACTTCGGAGATTAGTCCAAATAAAGAGTTAAAAAGAAAATTAATCTTTATACTCTGTACATGAAATGTACAGAAGTATATTAGGTTTGCGGGAGCTGAAAAATGTAACAGGCAGAAGGAGGCGTGGCAGACCCCACAAAGTATATATATTCTTGATCAGCATGACGAGACGAGTCGATCTAGCCCTGTCTGTCTGTCTGTCCGTCTGTCAGTCTGTCCGTCTGTCCGTCCGTATGAACACCTGGATCTCAGAGACTATAAGAGATAGAGACACCAAATTTTGCACAAAGATGCGTTATGTGTGTATTCTATACGAGTTTGTTTTATTTTTTTGATTTTCCCCCCCACTTCCCCCCTATGGGGGTTTTCCCGATTTTCCATTCGTATAATCGCCTATATCTCGGAGACTATAAGACCTAGGAACACCAAATTTTAGTCCCACATCCCTTATGTGAATACGCAGAAAATGTATATTTTGGAATTTCCCTCCCTCCCCCCTCTCCCCCGCAAATGCGATTTTCTCTAACTCCCGTAATTCTTGCAATTTCGAACTACAATGCAAATGCCCCCAGTTAGTTATTATGTGTCCGTATGCCAAGTTTCACTATGATAGACCGATTTAACAAGAAGTTATAGCCATAAATATATTTGCTGCTGCAGCGCTGCCCGCGGCTGTTGATGCTGGTGCTTTGGTTGACTGCACACATGTTTACACAGACACGAATAGATGCGAATAGGCATACATACACTCACACAGACGCAATTGCTTTGTAAATGTGCAATTATACACCCTTTACATGAGTTCGAATACCGAGAGAGGTAAAATCGATCCAATTTTTTTGTTTCTTAATTTTTTTTTATTTTCTATAATTATTGTAAACATATGTACAGAGTATTTCAAAGTCGGGACACCCGACCTTAGCTTTTTTACTTGTTTTTATTTTTTCTTGTACGCGATACTCAAAATATAATTCGTGTTTATATGCGTGTATGTATGCAGCACAAAGTTGAACCAAAGCAGCAACAACAACAATAGCTGCGGGCAGCGCTGCCGACAGAGCTGCAGGGAGCGCATGAGCAACGATTTTACTTATGGCTATAACTTTCTTCAGAATTGACCTATCATGATGAAATTTGGCACACGGACACATTAGTACTAACTGGATGTACCTACCAAAATTGATTTCAGAATTCCGAGAATTACGGAAGTTATAAGAAAAAACACGAATTGCGGGGGAGTGGGGGGGTGTATCAGAAAAAATAAACAAACTCGTTCTGCCTAGGGCTTATAGGAACCTTGATACCAATTTTGGTTATCCTAGCTCTTGTACTTACTGAGATCCTTGCGCTCATACAGACAGACGGACAGACGGACATCGCTATATCGACTCGTCTTCTCATCCTGATCAAGAATATATATACTTTGTGGGGTCTGCCATGCCTCCTTCTGTGTGTTACATACATGCGCACAAAACTAGTATAGCCTTTCACCCTTTGGGTACAGGCTATAAAAATAGTTTGTGGCTCTTTGCAGCACCTCTGCAAATCTATCATATCTCCTGCTCAACATGATTTTATTAAGAGAAGGTCTACTACGGCCAATTTGCTGGAATTTACTTCCTTGGTAAATGAAGCATTCATTTCAAAAATGCAGACTGATGTCATTTAGACTGACTTCAGTAAAGCATTTGACTGTGTAAACCATGATCTTCTGCTCTTTAAGCTTAGTCGTATAGAATTTCCCGCCGCTTTATTGTGTTGGATTTCGTCCTATTTAAAAAACAGGACCCAACGAATTTCGTTCAGATCACATATCTCTAAGCCCGTTTTTCATCATCAGGTGTGCCTCAAGGTAGTAATATTGGCCCTTTAGTTTTAACATTATTTATTAATAACCTCCCCTCTTATTCAATTAGATTGTTGCTTATAAATGTTCTTTAATTAACAAGGCACAGGACTGGCTGTCGGTGAGGTAGACTCCTCTGCCCTTTTAGGTCGCCTCAACTTTTCAGTTCCTTGTAGACCAACAAGGATCTATTTGCCATTCATATTGTCTAGATGCACAACTGATTACGCTGTGCACAATCGATTTCGGATATCTTGATCTAATTGCAATGATCTCTCACATTTGATTTTGACAAAACTTTCTCTCTATTCTATATAAATTTATCCTTTATAGGTATCTCCGAAGAAATCTCTGACCACCTACTGCGGACTGGCTTTCAAATTTTCTCCCACCGGGTTGGTGATTTCCCTTTTATTCTATCTCTTTATGCTTAATTAGCTGTTAAGTAGAATTACTTTTCCTTCTGTAATTATTAATTTTTTAACCTGTTAGATCTTAATGTCTCTGACCACATATGGCTGTGCTTTCCAAATGGCAAATAAAATTCCCCCAACGGGTCGGAAGCATTAATATACGTTATTGTATAGTTATACTCTGTATATGAAATGTACAAGAGTATATTAGGTTTGCGCGAGCTGAAAAATGTAAGAGGCAGAAGGAAGCGTGGCAGACCCCACAAAGTATATATATATATATATATATATATATTGATCAGCATGACAAGACGAGTCGATCTATGTCTGTCTGCCTGTCCGTATGAACACCTGAATCTCAGAGACTATAAGAGCTAAAGACACCAAATTTTGCACAAAGATGTCTTATGTGTGTACGCTGTGCAAGTTTGTTTTATTTTTTTTTTTATATTCCCCCCCCCCCCCCCGCTTCCCAAGTTTTTCCGATTTTCTATTCGTATAATCGCCTATATCTCGGAGACTATAAGGACCTAGGAACACCAAATTTTAGTCCCAGATTCCTTATGTAGAGACGCAAAAAATTTGTATTTTGGAATTTCCCTACCTCCCCCCTCTCCCTGTCAAATCATAGCTCCCGTAATTCTTGGAATTTTGAACTCAAATCAAATACCCCCAGTTAGTGATTATATGTCCGTATGCCAAGTTACATAATGATAGACCGATTTAGCAGGAAGTTATAGCCATAAATATAATTACTGCCCAAGCGCTGGCTGCAGCTGTTCTTGATGTTGGTGCTTTGGTTGACTGCAAACATGTTCATACAGATACGAATAGACGCACATAGACATACATACACTCACATAGACGCAGTTGCTTTGTATAGTTCGAATACTGATAGAGGTAAAGTCGATGAAATTTTTTTTTAATTTATATAGGCGATTATACGAATGGAAAATTGGGAAAACCCCCTTAGGGGCAAAGTGCACAGAGTACACACATAAGGCATCTTTGTGCAAAATTTAGTGTCTCTACCTTCATACGGCCGACCTAACAGTGTAACGACGCGTTGCGCAGCAACCAGCCGCGCGTCATTACGAGTAGTTATAAGTACAAGTAATTATAAGAAGAGTAAGCCATGAAGGCAAGTAATTGTAAATTCGTTTTAAGTTAGTTCTCTTCTGGCTCATGCCCAACACGCACTGAAGCGCTGGCTGCATTTTTGATTCTTTTGGAATAAAACACGTGGAGAAGTTTTGGCACACCGCCCTCTTTTATTGGTTGGACACCTCGGCACTTTGGGGTGCCTAATTTATTTCAGCATACTCTGGCCGGCGAGCACACCCGCGGCAGAGTAACAACGTTACAAGTGGCGCCCGAGCAGGGACCCTAAAGAAGTTTGAGGTTAGATCCGACCAAGTAGGGAAGAGAGCGTGGACCCACGATGCTACGAACGAGCTGGATACGTGTGCTGCGGAAGGACTAGCTCAGCACGGTGCTGCGCGAGTTCGACATCGAGGAGACCGGCACCGTGGAGGCTTTGCGGGTGCGGCTGGCAACGTTCGTGAAGTCGGCCCAAGAAGAGTACCGACCCCGCCTGGAAGAACTAGCGGCGTATTACGAGAACATGTCGTCGCGTACCGCGGCGACAGGTCAGTTGAGCCCGGTGCCCGGCGGACGGCTGGGAGTCCCGAAACAAGAGGACGTACCGGAGGGGCTGCTCGTCGTGACAGAGGCAAACACGACACCGCGAACTCCTGCGACAGTGCCGACCATTTCGGTAGCGGTCGCGGCCTCGCCGGGAGCTACCACAACGGAGCCCACGGCAGCTTCAGCGACGCCAATAGTGGCTCCAGTGCTCTCAACGGCGGACCTGACACAAGCGATTGCCGATTCGGTAACAGTTGCGTTGGCTCAGTACACCCACCGGTTGGCCCAGGCTATGGAGGATGGGTTCCAGAAACTGTCGAGCCAGGTCTGCGCTTCCACCGCGCCTGCTGGTAATGCGCCTGACGAAGATGACCCAACAGCACCGACTCCAGCGTCACCGCTCGCAAGCGCGCAGGCGGTGGCAGAACCACAGGCGCCAACATCAGCCGTGTCAACCGCATCCGCGGCTGGTTCGGCCCACTCGACAATGTCACGAGCGGAGCGGAGAGCCCTGAGCACGGAGGTGGCACAGTGGGGAGTACGTTTCGACGGCAGCGGGGACCCACGGGCATTCTTGCGCAGGCTAGAAGAGAAAGCGGAAGTGAGTGGGGAGCCGGTAGATAATTTGGTGCCGATGTTACCAAACATTCTGGAGGGCGCGGCACTGACGTGGGACCGCACAAGGCGAAGCTCGACGCAGTCGTGGGCAGAGTTCCGCGCGGAACTGCTAGAAGCGTACCCGGCCGCTCCTCACATTGAGCGGTGGCGACAGAATGCGCAACGACGCTTTCAGGGCGAGTCGGAGTCCACTGCGACCTACGTCCAGGCGATGCTAGAACTGATGCTCGATGCAGACATGCCCGGAGAGGAGCAGCTGAGTCTCATCTACCGCAACAGCCGACCAGCGATCAACATCAGGATACGGCATCAGGATGTCCATACTGTGGCCGAATTCAAACGGCAAGCAGCAGAGCTGGAGGAGTTGGGCCTGGTTCCGGCCTGTACCATTGGGGCAGGGCCATCCCAGCCAGCGTTCATGGGCCCACGGGGGCTCCCGATCCAACGTCCGGAGCCAACGGATATGCAGCCCACATCTGGTGGTGAGTTAAGCAGGCGAGACTTTGTCCCTTTACAGACTACACCCGCGCGAACAACAGCAACCGGGCCCGAGATGCAGAGCTCGTCGGTACACCAGGGGCGGTCTTGCAAACGCTGTGGTATGGCGGGGCCCGACAACGAATGCTGCCCAAACCAACAACAACTATACTGCTGGGATTGCGGTAGGCTGGGCGTGCGAGTGAACGAATGCTGTCGCCGCAGAGCGGGAAACGCCAGGGGGGCTCGCCACATACCGCCAATAGGCGAGCCCACGCAGGAAAACTAGTGGCAGAACGCTCGCGAGTGATGGTGTTGAGGGTGGATTGCGGTGGTCTTGCCCTCGACGCGGTGGTGGATACGGGAGCCACTCGCAGCTTCGTGAGCCCGGCGCTAGCACGACGCTTGAGAAAGCCAGGTGGGGAGAATGTACGGAGTGTAGAGGTGTCGATGTCGATGGCCAACGGCTCGCGACAAACTGTTGGCGAGGAGACGATGACGGCGATAACAGTGGACGACAAATGCATCTCGATACCACTGTTAACACTGCCGGGCTGCGAGGACGAGCTCTCACTAGGGCTGGATTTCATCAGGAAGGCCTATGGTACGCTCACCGCCGGCAGCCACAAGCTGGAGATGCGAGATGTGCGTGAGCGGCGACGGCGGAGAAGGCGTCAGGCGCGCCGCAGAGTACGATGTGCGGCATTGGTGACCACAGAGCCAATTGCTCCATCGGCGGCTACGCTGACAGATGAACAGGCTGCTCAGGCTGCCACGTTCCTTCAGGAGGAATTACCACGCTTTGAGAACATTGTGGGCGTATCGTCGGTGGCGACACACACGATCCGCGTGAAAGACGACAGGCCCATTAAACAGCGCTACTATCCGAGGAATCCGGCGATGCAAGCGGTAATTGACAACGAGGTTGACGAGTTGCTGGCGAAGGGCTGCATTGAGCGGTCCGATAGCGCGTACAGCGCGCCCATAGTCCTGGTGCGCAAGAAGAATGGGGCGTGGCGAATGTGCATCGACTACCGCCAGCTGAACGAGCGCTCGGAGCCAGACGCATACCCCATTCCGAGGATCCAACATATTCTCGAACAGCTACGACAGGCGAAGTACATCAGCAGCATCGACTTGCGAAACGGTTATTGGCAGATCCCCATGGAGCCCGACAGCCGTAAATACACCGCCTTCACAGTGCCCGGACGGGGCCTTTTCCAATGGCGAGTGATGCCCTTTGGCCTGCACTCCGCCCCAGCCACCTTCCAGCGGGCGCTAGATAGCGTCATCGGCCCGGATATGGCTCCACACGCGTTTGCCTACCTGGACGACATAGTTGTGGTTGGGAAGACATTCGAAGAACACCTATGTAACCTGAGGGAGGTGTTTCGAAGACTGAGAGCGGCAAACCTGCGGGTAAATCAAGATAAGTGTGAGTTTTTTCGCAGGTCCATACGCTACCTGGGGCACCTGGTGACAGAAGACGGGATACAGACGGATCCAGAAAAGGTGGCAGCCATACGTGAACTGAAGCCCCCGGCCAACCTAAAACAGCTGCGGCAGTACATCGGGATGGCCTCGTGGTACCGACGCTTTGTACCCAATTTCGCCACAACGGTAGGTCCACTCACCGAGCTGTTAAAGAAAGGCCACAAGTGGAGTTGGGAAACACCGCAGCAGGAGGCATTTGATTGTATCCAAAGACAGCTCATGGAAGCACCGGTGTTAGCGTGCCCCGATTTCACACAACGCTTCTGCCTACAGACTGACGCCAGCGAGTATGGGCTGGGCGCGGTTTTGACACAGAACGTAGACGGCCAGGAGCACGTGATTTCCTACGCCAGTAGGAAACTGCAGAAAGCAGAGGTCAACTACAGCGCCACGGAGAAGGAGTGCCTGGCCATTGTTTGGGGAATCCGAAAGCTGCGACACTATCTGGAGGGCTATCGCTTTACCGTCGTGACCGACCACTTAGCGTTGCGATGGCTTAACTCAATTGAGAGCCCCACCGGCCGCATCGCACGCTGGGCTTTGGAGCTGCAGCAGTACACCTTCGATGTTCAGTACCGGAAAGGAGCCTTGAATGTGGTGGCCGACGCACTGTCACGACAACCACGCGAGGTGATCGGCCGTGCACACGTGGAGTCAGAGGCAGCACCAACTTGTAAATGGTTACAGCGGCTGACGGCAGCGGTGTTGGAGAGTCCCAGCAAGTACCCAGATTACGCCATACAGAACGACAGGCTGTACCGCCGCATCCCTCACGTGCTAGGAGAAGATGAGGTGTCACCATGGAGGCTATGCGTGGCCGCGCTTCTACGACTGGAGGTATTGAGAGAATGCCACGACGATGCAACAGCGGGCCATATGGGAGTACGCCGAACCTGTGCACGCGTTGCAGACCGATACCACTGGCCTGGTCTGTATCGCGACGTAGCGAAGTATGTGCACCAGTGCCTGTTGTGCCAACGCTATAAGGCCCAGCAACAGCTGACGGCAGGCAAGATGCACTTCAAACCAGCGGAGGCAGCGTGGGACGTCGTCTGCGCCGATTTTGTGGGGCCGCTGCCGCGGTCCAAACGAGGCAACGCATATCTACTGGTCCTGGTCGATAAGTTCAGTAAATGGGCAGAACTGGTCCCCATCCGCAAGGCGACGGCAGCGGCAGTGAAGCTGGCCTTGCGGGAGCGGATTCTGGCACGGTTTGGCACACCAAGGAAACTCATTACAGACAATGGAGCCCAGTTTACGAGCCGCGCGCTGAAGCAGTTCCTCGCCGAGGCAGGCATACGGCAACAACTGACGGCACCATACACACCTCAGGAGAATCCCACTGAGCGGACCAATAGAACGGTCAAAACATTGATTGCTCAGCTGGCGAACGGGCAGCACAACACGTGGGACGAACAACTGCCGGAAGCACAATTGGCCATTAATACAGCAATTTCAGACGCAACGGGCTACTCACCGGCTTTCATCCTATTTGGGAGAGAACCACGGCATCCACACACACTGTACGGCAGGGATCCTGATGCCCCTGAGGCAGCATCAGGTAGCCCAGAAACACACGCGACGTTGCTACAGTTTGTTGCCCGCATAGCAAGAAGAAACCAAGGGGTGGCCAGCGAGGATCAGGCACGCCAGTACAATCTGCGGAGACGCGAGTGGCGACCCAAACTGGGCGACGAGGTGCTCGTGCGACAACATCACTTGTCCAACGCAGCCGAGCAGTTTGCGGCCAAGCTGGCGCCTCGCTTCGATGGACCATTCACAGTGCGAGCATTCATATCCCCAGTTATAGTGCGTGTGCGACCAGTAGCGGGCGGCAGAGGTAGAACGGCACATGTGCGAGATCTAAAAGCGGTGAACGCAGAAGACAGCGAAGCCGACGAAGGCAGCGACGACAGAGGCAGCATTAGTATGGTCACCAGGGCCACGCCACCGACAGCTTCACAGCAGCCACAGCAGTCCATTGCTCAGCGACCACAACAGCAGCCGCAACACCAATCTCCGCAGCCACAACGTCAGTCCGGGCCACAACATCGGCCACATCAACGAGCACGACGACAGCAGCCACGGTCACGACAGCCACGACAGCAGCAACAGCAACCAGGGCTTCGTAGCAGCCACACCGACAACAGCAACGGCAACACCACCGGCGTCCACCAAAGCGGGAACAGCAAAGCTGCCGTTCTAGCCGAAGAAGATGCCCATGTAAGCCTACAAACATAATTAAACGCAGTTTGTTGTTACGTTTCAGGCCATGTGAAGCGATGTAGATTGCCGCACCGCCTGAGATACACACTCAGCGCCGAATATACCAGAGACGCAGCAGATGGGCGGTATGATAATTCCATTGGCGATCCCTAAACAGCTACGGCAACAGCAGCCAGTCCCACAGCCGCCACTACAGCACCCAGTACAGAATCCAGAGGATGACGACACGTCAGCACCACGCGGCGGAAATGCAGAAAACAACAATGCGACCGAATGACAGAGCGAACAGCTGACGGTGAAGGTACAGGTGGCGTTGACAGGTGGCCAAACGCGAGGGGTGGCAGCGCTGCCACCCAGCTGCTACGCATCTGCCGTTCGATTATGGCGCGGTGAAGGAAAATTCGAAAAAAAACCACCGATCGGGCCGTTCGACCCCTTGGGGAAAGGGGGAGGTGTAACGACGCGTTGCGCAGCAACCAGCCGCGCGTCATTACGAGTAGTTATAAGTACAAGTAATTATAAGAAGAGTAAGCCATGAAGGCAAGTAATTGTAAATTCGTTTTAAGTTAGTTCTCTTCTGGCTCATGCCCAACACGCACTGAAGCGCTGGCTGCATTTTTGATTCTTTTGGAATAAAACACGTGGAGAAGTTTTGGCACACCGCCCTCTTTTATTGGTTGGACACCTCGGCACTTTGGGGTGCCTAATTTATTTCAGCATACTCTGGCCGGCGAGCACACCCGCGGCAGAGTAACAACGTTACAACAGTGCCCGCAGCTGTTGTTGTTGTTACTGCTTTGCACAGGCACACGAGGCATACACAGGCATACACACACACACGCATAAATATTCTACAAAAATGTACAGAGTATTTCAAAGTCGGGACACTCGACTTTAGCTTCTCTACTTGTTTTTATTAAAATACATGGCTATATTTAGTAATTTTTGTCACGTAATTTGAACTCAATATATATACATACAGTTGTTGACAACTAATTGTAAACAAAAATTCAACTCTTGCATTTGTGATATTTACCAACCTAAGGGTATATTATCACATGTTTTAAATTTTTCCAATATCCTTTTTGAAAGTTAGCAGTGAATTCCACATTTCTTAGCGTCGTACACTTTATAAAATTAATTTTTTAGCTGAGTTGTGCGAATTTTGCGTGCCACCTAATTGGCAACAATTTCGATTTTCGGGTAAGTTTCGATTTTAGAAAACTATTTTTCCAAAACTAAAGTAAGTTTTTGTTGTTTTTGCTTGTTAGAAGACATTTTAATTCAATTTGATTATTAAATCAATCATGGGTAATGCCAAAAATTTTACCCCACTCATGAGCAAATCAATCCTTAAACTTCATGACGTTTCAGGCTATTCAAGTCAGATATTTTGCTGTAAGAAAATTGAAATTGTAACAAAATGTAATATTAAGTTATGTAATTCAAGTGCAAAAGTTGTTTTTATGAAATAATACCACAGTTTAAGCTAGATAATGCATTGAGACAAAAACTGGCCCGTCAACGAGTCACCGACACATTCAAAGCACATGAACAACAGCGTTTCCAAGTGCATCACTTCTTCGCCTTGTGTTTGAATATGAGTCTGACATCGACTATTCGTCACATTCACAAATTGTAATCGGTGCTATGAACAAACAATACCGTGTTGTCATGCAGTCAAATACAAAGGTGAAGTTGGATTTCAACCATTGAATTTGCCGCTAGAACCATTGAAAACACTATTGGTTGGAGCTACATCTCAATCCAATTATTTTTGCGTAAAATTTTTCGATTTAATTCGTGCTTTCATATGACATCAATTGGAGCAACAAAAATCGACAGAATGAGGATGGTCGCAATTTTCAATCAATTATATGATCCGATGCCATCATCTTTAATCAATATATCGTTGATATGTATGCTTCGAGCTGAGGAGTTGGTAACGTATATGGAATAACTGATATCAACGACATCGGTACTTCATATATTCATATTACATCGATAGTAAATCTTCTGCTAGCGTTTCCATCTCGAAATAGAATTTTGGCGTCCCCCGAGAAATAGCTTCTTTTAAGATTAATGTTCCGTTTGAAGTTTTTGAAACTATTTGTGATTGGCCCCCGCATATCATAGGTCATGAGTTCAAACAAAAAAACGCACTACTCCAATTCCGGTGTCCCTGCCAGTTAGTTCTTCAACACGGCCTACTAACAATTGTTCAAAAAAATAGAAATTTTTCCTAAATCTCTTAGTTTACATTATCAAAACGTTAGAAGTATTGCATCAAAATTTACTGATTTATATAAGGATAGCTTTTCGTTTGAATTTGACATAATTGCATTGTCAGAGACGTGGCTAAATCCTGCCATATCTGACTTTGAAATTTTGTCGAAAAGCTTTATAATCTATAGACGTGATAGACCTGTTCGCCGTGGGGGTGGTGTACTGATTGCAGTTAAAACCACCATCCAGTCGGAAATTGTTCACCTTAATATGCCGGAAGAACTTGAATTTATTTGCGTTAAGGCAACATCTCCTTCTCGAGCGCTATATATCACTTGCTCCTATATTCCTCCTTCTTATGATATTCAAGTTGATATGCTCTCTCACCTTATTCCTTCGTCACAGTATGACTTTTTAGATTGCCTTCTTGAACTCTCCTTAGTTCAAACTAATCCAATATACAATCACCTTCATACTTGTAGATATGTCGATTTGGTGTTTGTTAATGATATCACTAATGTTGTTGTTTCTAGATCTTCTCCTTTAACATTGCCTGAAGATATTTATCATCCTACTCTACAAATTTGTCTTCTATTTTCTAGATCTAGTGCATGGTCTTCTGAGTGTAACATGCCTCGCAAATGTGATCTTCTAATAATAATTGGTCTTTCTTGTATAGTTCCGTTGATATAGATGTTCAAAATTTTTTTATGACACCATCGCATCGCATAATTTTCTTCTCTCCGTGGTTTACGCGTAGACTTTCTAACCTAAAAAACATAAAATCCAGATGTTTCAAAAAGGTCAAGCAGTCGGGCTTAGGTGTTGACTTTTCTAAATATTGTATTGCAAAATCTAATTTTCTTTTTTTAAACTCCCTATCTTAAGCGTTGCAAGCTCCAATGACAATAAAAAGTTCTATTGCTTCGTAAATTCTAAGACGAAATCTTCTCTGCGATTAACAATTCTTGTAATGATTCTGTAAGTGCTGAATTATTTGCAAATTTTTCCCAGTCGACGTACTCCGCCGGGTCTATTAACAGTAATTCTTTCCCCTTCCGCATTATTGCCTTAAAATTCTATTTTTGTTCCAATTATTAAAGATTTTTGTATTTTATCTATTATACTTGTACAATCTTTAAAAGCTTTATTCGCTCCTGGGCCAGATAAGATTCCTAGTTGTGTGCTCAAAGAGTGTAGTACTTCCCTCGGCAAACCGTTACTTAGGCTTTTTAATCTGTCCCTTGAGAACGGAATCTTTCGTGCTTCTTGGAAAGAATCGTTTATTACCACTCCACAAAAAGGGCTGTAAGTCAGAATATAGAGGCATTGCTAAACTTTCTGCCATTCCTATGTTATTTGATGTTCACAAAAGTGAAAATACTCTTAGTCGCCAGCCACTATTAGTTTTAGTTTTTGCCCTGCGCAAGATGTTCACAAAAGTGAACAAGAGCTCAGGAGCTAGCATAGGGAATACAAGTAGTAGGTAGGCTAAGCAAAATCTCAGTTTAAAAATAGCCGCATGCATCAGCGCTTCAGGACAACGCATTGTAGATAGCAAGATAGATAGATAGATAGAATGCATATGCATATGGACCGACAGCGGTTTAGGGTGGGTGCGCAATGCACTAGATAAGAAAGGCTTTAAGTACATATGGAGGGGAAATCCACTTGACACGATTAGGATAGAATAAGACAAATTCTGTAAATTAGAGTAAGTAGAATGTTTAGAGAATAAAAAAGAGTCAAATATTAAATTATTAGTACATAAGAAAAAACTAGTACATAAGTCAAAAATTGTATAAATAGTAAGTAATTTCATAAAATAAATTGGAATGAATTTGGAAATTTAAGCAGTAGTTTGATTCCTTTTTTGTTCTCCCAGAGCGATCTGCAACTAAAATATAGTCGGCAACCTCTGGTCGTAAGTAGGTCGCGCGCTGTATAGTGTGCACCTTTTACATTTGAAAAAATATTTACTTCCTCTTTACAGCATCATTGTATTTTTATTTTTGGATTTTGGATTTTTTTTTACAATTGAAGATCTTGGAGTTCTATTTGATCCCAAAGTGTATTTGAATCTTCACATCTCCGCTATCGTTAACAAAGCTAAGGGTGTTCCTGGTCCAGAGAACTTAACGACCCCTACACCACCAAGCTACTTTGCAGTTCTCTAGTACGGCCAATACTGCTGATGTGTTTGGTGTCCTCAGTATAAATTGCATCAGGATCGCATTGAGTCGGTCCAAAAACAAATTTTTTTGCTCTTCGTGGTCTTAACTGGGATCCTAATATGCGATTACCACCATACTCTATTATACCTGCCATTGTTAGCTCACCGTAGGATAGTTCTTGGTGTTCTGTTCCTCCACAAATTGACTGTCGGAGATGTTGATTCCTCTATGCTTTTAGGTAGTTTTCATTTTTCTGTTCCTACCAGGCCAACAAGGAACTTTCTGCCTCTTCTCCTTATCAGATGCACTACCAATTCGGCCATGCACAATCCTTTTCGAGTATTATGCTCTAATTATAATACTTGTTACTTTCTGATCTCATAAGAGCTCTCTCTCCCCTCACTAAAATCTTCTATTTTCAGCTACCTCCGGCAAATTCTTTGCTGTCAGTAGGGGCTTAGCTTGCCGGTCTGGCTAATCAATTTTCCCCCAACGTGTTAGTGCTTCTTTACCTTTAGCTTTTAATTATAATTTATCTCGTATTATTAAATTTTAATATGTTTTCTTTTATTGCTATTACTTCATCTCCACTTCTGTTTTGTTAGGTCTAATAACGAATCTGAGTACTCTCTGCTGTGAATCGATGCATATTCGTTATTAGATATTGTGTCAAGGAACGTTTTCCTTGCCAACATGAAACTTCGGGTCCGGGCGGTGTGCGAATTAGTTTGAAAATAAATCAAAATGCAATTGACACATAACCAAATGATACGGGAGAGACTGTCGTTCTTCTTCAAGAGTTGATTACAAACTGTTTATTGGTATTTTCGTATTGATGCATTAGAGTTCAAGTGTAGTGAACTCAAATATAAGAATGTATGAAGTATAAAATAACAAAGAGAGAAGTAATATTGAGAGTGAGTCACCGACCAAGAAATGTCGGGCAGTCAGCGCGCTGTAATCGTTTGGATCTGATGACAGCGGCGACAGAGGGCGCGAGTTGAAGATGGCTTCGATTTCCACAACGACAGTACTTAGCTCTTCGAATGTGAACCTCATATGTGCCAATGTGCGCAGCTTCCCAAAGCCCGCCAAAATTGGGTGCCCTGGGTGGAATAAAGTGGAAGTTAATAAAGTCTGATGAACAAAGTTGTTGAATTTCCGTTTGAGTCTCCTTCTTAAACATGAATTTCTTAAATTCATGTAACTGGTTAGAAGCTCCGACAAAATTAGTAGCGTTGTCGCAAAATATATCTATTGGCAATTTGCGTCGTCCTCCCATTCGTTTCAGGGCATTCAAAAACGGCTTAGTTGACAATTCGGAGACTACTTCGATGTGCACAGCCTTTATGAGGAGGCAGCCGAACATCGCTATATATGATTTGGTAGGACCCTTTCCTCGAATTCAAACATATGACAGGTCCACAAAAATTGATCCCACATCGTTCAAATGGGAAACTAAGCGTGAGACGTGTCGGTGGCAGCGATCCCATAATTTGCTGTAATAATTTGGGCCTATAGCGAACGCAATGGAGGCAGGAACGGACGATGCGCCGAGCCAAGTCTCTAGCGTTGACAATACAGTACTCCAAGCGAATTAGAGCGACTAATGCCTTAGGGCCAGCATGAAAATTCTGAAGATGCAGATGACGAACATAGTTCCGAACGAAAGGCGAACTACTGGGCAGCAGCAATGGATGCTTTTGTCTGTCTGGTAGCTCCGAATAGTCCAGTCGCCCACCAACCTTGATCAGCTCAAAGCTACTCGACGAATCTAAACAAGTAAAATAGCTAAAGTCGGGCGTCCCGACTTTGAAATACTCTGATATGTACAGTTTACAATAATTATAGAAAAAAAAATGAGAACATTAAAAAACAAAAAATTTTATCGATTTTACCTTTCTCGGTATTTGAACTCACGTAAAGGGTATATAATTGCATATTTACATAGCAATTGCGTCTGTGTGAGTGTATGTATGCCTATGCGCATCTATTCGTGTCTGTGTAAACATGTTGACTGCTTGACTGCTAACCAAACAGCAACATCAACAACAGCTGCGGGCAGCGCTTGTGCAAAATTTGGTGTCTCTATCTCTTATAGTCTCTGAGATCCAGGTGTTCATACGGACGGTCTCGTCATGCTGATCAAGAATATATATACTTTGTGGGGTCTGCCACGCCTCCTTCTGCATGTTACATTTTTCAGCTCCCGCAAAAAACAACTTGAAATTTCTCACTCCTTTTTATACTCTGTACATGAAATGTACAGAGTTTGTTGAACGTTCCAAATCATGCAGTTCGAAGCGAATCAAGTTCTTCCGGGGAGAGTACAATTGTCGATGCTATTGATTGCTTTCTGCATTTCTTTGGGAATCTGATCATCCAAGCGTTGAGACTAATAGTGCTGATCTCCAGTATGTAGTTTGTGTCCCTTATCGCGGTAAACACAGTTTTGCGCTTCTCCAAGTTGACAATATCTATGTCGAGATAAAATGATTTCCTTTTGGTTGGCCATTGTGACGGAGCTTCGTTGATGAGCTGCTCGCGTAATAATGCGGGACCTGTAAATGGATGGATTTTTTACTGTCCCAGTCGAGTTTCACAAGCCATAACTCCTGCAGGATGATGTTTGATATTACGACGAGTGGGGACAATAAGCCGATCGGAACGAAAAGCGATGATGCGGTAGCTAAAATTATCCGTTTTTTGGCAGTGGTGTACATTTCCTTGGGCGTGAATGTAAAACTGAACGCATCATTTTGCTGATGCCAGGTTACTCCAAGTGTACTACTCACGAAGTTTTCGGAGATGGTTATCTCTTTAGTAGTTTGGTCTCGCACAAGTTCTCGAAGACTTGAGTGCCATTGGCATAGGGGAAAATGAACACGACTGAGTATTTCAGTAATCTCCCGTTTCAGTGTTTGCACGGCATCGATATCATCTGCTCCACATTGCAGATCATCCACGTAAAAAGACTACTTGACAGCAGCAGCTCCGACAAGTAACTCCTTTTTACATTCGTCCGCCAGATACTGCAAACTACGTGTTGCGAGATATGGCGCTGACGCCGTCCCATACGTAACTGTGTTGAGTTTGTAAATCCTCATCTGGAGAGGATATACTGAAATTTTCATCATCATCATTTTTGTTAACGAGTACTTGCATGTACATTTGTGTAACATCAGCTGTGATTGCGATTGTAGAGCTCATCTTGAATGGTAGGGACGATCAAAAGCAAGTCATTAAGCGATTTTTGAGACGTTTTGCGATATGATGCATCAAATACGACTTTGAGCAGCGACGGTGGTTTGGGTGAAGCTCTTAAATCGGGCGTTCGATCGACTCAATTTTCCATAAGTGTTGCAAGTGTTTATCAATCGAGTCCTCAACTGTGGCCAAGCATAATGGTGGTTGATGGCTACAGTTGATGCAAAGTCCGCTGCGTCTGCTGTCAAACGAAGGCAGCAGAAAACCGAACGAGAGCGAAGTAGTTTCGTACTTCTAACAACAACCAATGCAGTAACCAAACAGTCCGAGTGACAATGAGCGAAGGCAGCTGCGAAGAGAACAAGAATGAAGTAACGGTGTACTTCCAACAGCGAGTAATGCAGTCCGAGAACTAATGTGTATGCTTGTGGACGAAAGCAGCAGCAAGGCGAATCAAGGCGAAGTCGTACTTCCAACAACTCGGACTACAGTCAGCAAAAATGATCGAAATGACGGCGGGCGAAGTCCACAGCAAGGGGAATAGGAGCGAAGTAACGGCGTACTTCCAACAACGATGAGTGATGTATGTATGTATATGCCGGCAATTAGCTGTGTGCGTGTGTACAGCAACTGCAGCGAGATCGAAGCGACGTAAAATGCGAAAAACGCGTCTAGTCAATGCGAAGCTGAAGGCAAGAAAATCTTTATTTGACAATGTACACTACAAAATTTCAATTTTTCCGCAGCAAAATTCACACACAAGCCCCACGTTGGGCGCCAAAATGTTGTGTCAAGGAGCGTTTTCCTTGCCAACATGAAACTTCAGGTCTGGGCGGTGTGCGAATTAGTTTTAAAATAAATCAAAATGCAATTGACACATAACCAAATGATACGCGAGGCAGTCGTTCTTCTTCAAGAGTTGATTACAAACTGTTTATTGGTATTTTCGTACAGATGCATATGAGTTCAAGTTACAGTGTGGTGAATTCAAATATAAGAATGTATGAAGTATAAAATAACAAAGAGAGAAGTGATATTTGCAGTTGCGAGGGTTAAATCATTTATTTAGTTCTATTTAGTTTAAGATCTATAGTGTATTGATTTTTATAGCCCAAAGTACCCAAAGGGTAAAAGGCTATACTAGTTTTGTGCGAATGTATGTAACACACAGAAGGAGGCGTGGCAGACCCCACAAAGTATATGTATTATTGATTAGGATGACAAGTCGAGTCCATATAGCTATGTCCGACCGTCCGTCCGTCTGTCTGTTTGAGCGCAACGATCTCAGCAAGTACAATAGCTAGGATAACCAAACTTGGATTTCAGGTTTTCCCTAATCCCTAGACAGATCGAGTTTGTGTTTTCTTTCTGATACACTCCCCCGCCATTCATGTTTTTCCATAACTCCCGTAATGAGTCCGTATGCCAAGATTCACTACGATAGGTTGATTAAATTATATCTATAAATATATTCTATGCAGAGGCTCTGCTCGCAGCTGTTGTTGTTGTTGCTGCTTTGACATAATTGTGTACTGCGTGCATACATTCATATAAACACGCATGACACGATACTTGTATGCTGTTGAAACTTTACATAAACATGTCTTCACTTTTGTATGTATGTAAATAAATTGTATTTAATTTAATTAATTAATTAAATTTTTTTAATAATTTTTTTTTAGTTGTCTGTTTTTGTGGAGTGTAGAGAATATTTTTTAGTGTTGGGCCTGCTAAACTGTAGCGTTCTCTCTTGTTTTTACTGCACACTTAAATTATTATACACATACATATGTACAGAGTATTTCAAAGTCGGGACACCGACTTTAGTTTCTTTGCTTTTTTTTCAGCGGTTACGTGAAATATTTTATTTTCTATATTAATTTTGGTGTTATTATTACAATAACTTTTGTTAAAGTGTTCGGCACAAATGAAATGAAATCAGACAAATAAATTAAATTTGCGCAAAAAAAGCACGTGGATCACACTCAACAAACTTTAAAGTTTTTTATATATTTTTTTTTAAATTCCATTTACAAATTTCTAAAAATATTACATATTTATACATGGTATTTGCATCTACATCGCGTTCCTTTGTTGTCTTGGCATTTTCCTTTCAGGAAGAAACTCACAAACCATAACAACATAATTAAAATTAAGGTTTTTCGGCATTAGAATACTTGCAATTGGTTCATATTGAAGTTGAGCTCTTTTAAAATTTCCAGGACAGTAGAATTAAATCCATCAGGCCCACATATAGCAACGTAGGTAAAAGTTGATGTAGTCGTATTTTTAATCAAAGGTTTAAATTGTTCCATATTGGCATAAGAATGTATATTTAAGAGACAAAAGCGTTCATCGTCGACTTCCACCATCCTTAATTTGTCGTGTACCCAAATATCCAACGGCGTTTTATTAAAATACATTAAAAGCAGGCGTTCGCTGTAAATGTAATAATAAATAAATAAGTAAAGATATTGTGATGATATAAGAAAAATAAGAAAATGATTGCGCTTGCTTCGGAGCGAAAGATTATACATATAAGCTTGAACATGCACTTCCCCTTTTAAACCCCAATTTAAATATATGCACCCAAATTTCCCTGTTTGTACACAGAAGTAAATATCTTTATTTCAGTGAATTAGTTTTCGGTGTTGACGTACCCACACATTCTTTTTATTATTATTTTATCCAGAACCGTGCACGCGAATTTGTCTTAAGGATGGGCATTGTTAGGTTGGTTTTGTGTATATTGGGAATGAAGTTTTTTAATATGTTTTTGAAGTGATCTAAAAATCTCTGTTTGGGTAAGAACGAAACAGGCAGAAGGAGGCGTAGCAGAGCCTACAAAAAATGTATATTCTTTTCAGCATGTCAGAAGGAAATGTCCGTTTAGATGAACACCTGGATTAAGGAAACGAGTGAGCCTAATTAGACACGATAACGATGTAAATGTATGTACATATGTATGTATAAATTGAATATTTCCCATTTTATTTAGTTAATTGCGCGCGCTAAGCTAGTATACCCTTTTAGCTATTGGGTAGAGGGTATAAGCCCGAAAAATCACACAATAAATCAACTTTATGACCAACCGGAAAATATTACTTACCCTCAACAAAAACAATAAAACAAACTTGCACAGCGTACACACATAAGGCATCTATGTGCAAAATTTGGTGTCACTATCTCTTAAAATCTCTGAGATCTAGGAGATCATGCGGACAGACAGACAGACAGGGTTAGATCGACTCGTCTCGTCATGCTGATCAAGAATGTAGCGTGACTTGTAGCCTGTACGTTAAATTTAATTATTTTTAAAATTTAATGACTCGCCATCTGTTGGTCAAGCTAAACAGTAGCCTTTAACAGGTACAAGGTGAAAGTGGAATAGCAGCAGCAAACGTCAACAAATTGGCGCCTTTCACTGACGCTATGTTAAAAGCTTTCGTTCGCGCCAGCGGTAGTACGTTCGCTTTTTTTATTCCGAACGTCAATCAAGCCAGAAGTGTATGAAGTGTTTAGTTTAACTAGTCGAAATAAAAAATAAAAAAAAAAAGTCAAATTTTCTTCCGCTGGCAAGAAAGCAAATGCTTGTGCCTTTTGTGGGAAAAAAGATAAAGTTCACAAATTAAATTCAAAAGAGTGTAATTGTTCTGTTTAACCGCTTTGAAGGGTACAACCATCAAAGCCGCTAAAATATTTGCGGAAGAAGTATCAGACCACGGGCCTTGATCAGCTGTCTGCAACAACAAACCTTGCCTGGGGCTTCCACTCGGTCGGCCGCAGTGCCTAGAGGGAGAATAAACGGCAGAAAAAAAGAAGAGAGCAACTTCCAGGCTAGCTTTCCCGTCCACTCAACACCCGGCATCTTCTACATTAATTTGGGAGTGTAGAAAAGGCGGCTATAGCGACCAACCGTCGGCGGGGGCGCGACCTTTTTTTAAATCGGCGACCAATCATTTAAATAAGTATCGGAACTCGCCCGGAGGTGTTACCCATTTTTTTTTCTTAATTTTTTTGTTGTTGGTGTCGGTTTAGTGCCCGAAAAAAAAAGTAAAAATCCCGAGTAAATTCGGGTTAGATTGCAGTGGCGCGCAAGCGCCGAAGAAGCCGTATGCCGGCGTATTAGTATTTATAAGGTTAGGCTAGTTTTTTTTATATGTTAATTTGTGCAACTCGGTGGCAAAATTTTATTTGATGTGCTCTTAATTTTTAATTGTTAAGACACTGTTTTATTTTTGCATTTTTTTCTTGTTGCCTTATTCCGTAATTCGGAAGGCACCAATTTTTTTTAGTGAGAGCGATTATTGGTTCTCTCTCGCGCTTGTGCGCTTTACTTTGCTTCCCGCGGGTTTTTTTTTTTGTTTGCGCGCTCTTATTCCAGCGCGGTGTCTTTTTTTACAGCTACGCTCGTTCCAGACGGAAAGCGCTTTCTGCGTGGGATCAGCAGCCCAGCCGTAAGTAGACAGCTGTTTATTTATTCTTTTATTTGCATTTTATTTCAAAAAATGGGTCATTGGAAGCGCAATACTCACTAAAGAAAGTTTATTTTTTTTCTTTACGCCACTGAACGGCTATTTAATGATTTTTTTTCTTTTAGCAATATTTATTTATATTTTAAAAGGTTCAATTTTTAGATATTGTAATTTTTTTTTTCTCTTTTATTATTTTTCGATTTATTGAATTTGTTAGTAATAGTATCGATGAACAATTTGTTTTATGTTTTCCTTTAACACTCTCATTTTTATTCCCATTTAAATAAATTATAATGTGTTACTAATTTATCATTTTTTTGATTTCACGCCAAACCCAATGCCTTCGTAAGTTTTTTTATTTCCAGCAAAGGGGTCATTGTTAATATTCTTTTTTTTTGTTCTGTGTGTGGCTTTTAGTAATGACCAAGGTAGGGAGGGCGTATTCAGACTCGCCAACATCTGAGTTCTGATCATGTGTGTGCAGTTTAGTGTAGGTGCAAGTCCGTCCGAAGTCAGTTTAAGTGTTTCTCTTCCGGTTTTGTTTTCTCGTCTTATGCACGCTTATTTAAAATAAATAATAAGCATGAGACATACATGACGTAGGAGGTAAAGAACACCACCCAATTGCCGACGAGCCAGAGCCGGAACTCTAAGCGTGCCGCTCCTACTCATGTCGACCACCTAGTCCCAAATTCCTTCTGTAACCGTTACAGATATTATTATTATTATTATTATTATTATGATGGCTGGTGATGGCCTCACTTAGTTTGGAGCTATTAGTAAAATTCGTTTATTAATTTTTCCATCTAACTTAGTGTGACTCACAAAACTTAAAACATGACTTCACTTCTTTTCTCAATCCTAATTTCTTTTTTTTAATCTTCGTTTTACTGTTTAGTAAAACAACATATACTATGTATTTTCTTTCTACAATTTAGTCATACTAAAATGAATTAAGACATAGGATGCAGCGACGAATTTTTAGAAATTGTCATCTGACCACGGCTCATTGTGGCTTAAACTCGTCTTAACTTTAAACCTGACTTAACTTTTTTTTCTCAGTTCAATTTTTTTTTTCTAATTTTTAGTTTTTGTCTTCTTGTTTAGTAAAACAAAATCTAAGAGGCTTACTTATATTTTTTCAAACTTTAGTCCCAGCAAATCGAATCCAGGCGCATAGGATTGCAGCGATGAATTTTTAGAAATTGTCGTCTGACCACGGCTGATGCGTTTTGATGTGACTTAAACTTGTCTTTTAATTACCAACCTGGCAAACAAACGCATAGGATTACAGTATGAATAGCTTTTAGAAGTAATCAGCTGTCCACGGTGGTTTGCAAAGTTGAAATCTTAATTTTCCTCTCCATGATTAGATGTAATTAGCTTATGAGGCGCATAGGACTGCAGATAGGGCAGATTTTTTTTTATCTCCTACTGACCACGTGTAATAAGCTAATATAAATCGTTCAAAACCATAAGCAGTTACGGCTGTTCACTTACGGCTGTGTAATGTCTACATTCTTTCATCTATACATACTTACATATGGCACACACTAGGAAATAAACCTTGTTAAGGCTAGGGTGAAGCGTGAAATCAAATTATATATTTATGTACCTTGTTTAAAAATTGCGAAGAAATTATTTGAAATTAATTTAATTATTTACTGTTCTTATAAAGTGTTCAATGCTTACACTTTTGAAAGTTACTGAATTAATAAAAAGGGGTGTTTTAAATTTCTTGTCGACCGAAACAGTAGGTCAAATCGCATAAACTTTATTGATATTTTTTTGTCTAAAATTGTTGCGGTTTGGTACAATTTATTCAATTACTAATAGCTAAAACCAACCGCTTATAAACATTTACGAAAAGCTAATTAATATACTTATTTTTATTTCTAAAATTATTTATACATTCGTATTATTACTTTTGTTTAATCTTCTGCACATTTTGTTGTTTTGCGTTTTCAATTCAGCTGCCTTATTATTGGGAGGGATTGAGCGTAAATTTTTTTTGTGTCAACGTAAACATTCTCTGCTATTAATCTAAAGTTAAAAAAAAGTACAAACAAAATGGGGCTAAATCGATCAGAAGAGCAAACCGCACAGAATTTAAATTGTGTTTTGTGTAATGCGGAAATTTTACCAAGCGACGGTTGTAAAACTAAATGTGGACATACATTTCATAAACTTTGCATAAAGACACATTTTCGTAGCGACAATACATGTCCGGCTTGCAAAGCCATTTGTCTAGATCCTCCAGGCCCCTCAACACGTCAACAAACTCGAAATCAAACTAAAGCAACTGAAATTACTGCAATCCAACCGGAAATCCCCAGACCATCTAGTGTAGCTTCAAATTCTGATACAAATCGAGAAGGTTATCCATCTGGCATTAATATGGAACTAAGTTCTTTTATTAGCAATTCCCTACAAGTTATGCAAAATGACTTGCTTCTTCAATTGACCGAAAGGTTGGCAGCGGCAGTTGAAACTAGTGTTTCCACACATTTGAGTCGACACAACAGTGTTACTCAGCAATCACGCTCGCAAAATAGTTCACGTTCGCCTGATCAGTTATTGAGATTGGCCCCAGGTATGCATGGCCCTCAGAAAGCAATTTCGAGACACGCGCTCTGATGTGGGCATTAGAGAACTCATTCGCAATAGAAAGCAAAAAGAAAAAGAGAACTTTGATGGTTTTTATGACGCAGTAGTCCAGTTAGTTGACCGTTTGGAACAGGCTTTGGACGAAACCACATTAGTTGAAATTTTAAGGCGCAATCTACGGCCAGAGGTACAACACGAAATCCTTAATATAGAAACCAGGTCAGTTTCTAAGTTGAGGGAAGTTTGTCGAAAGCGAGAATGTTTCTTGGACGAAGCCAGACGTGTACATGGGTATCAAAAATCCACTCCATTTAAAAGAAATGTGGCTGAGGTATTTGAAGAGAATAATTCTGATATTTTCTCAGAGTCCGATTCTGATGGCAACGAAGAAATAGGGGCAATGTCTCTTATCTGCTGGAATTGTCGCAGAGAAGGGCATCGTTATCAAGATTGTGTAGCCAAACGTAAAGTATTTTGCTACGGTTGTGGCACTAAAAACACTTACAAGCCTGCTTGCCCCAAATGTCAAAAAAACTTGAAGGTGAGCACTCAAGGCACTCGTCGTCCTTCGTGTGTTCAGATAAATCAGGCGACGAACACAGATTAAATAAGCCAATTTTAACCAATAACGTCGGCAAAAAGCTAGACGTTGCCAATGAAAATAACATTAACGACTTTTTACACTGGCCACAGAAAATAAATTACTTTCAATCACTATGTAAAAACTTAAAGCCCGATACATTCCTATCGCAGTCCAGAAATAGCAATAGGCACAAATCATATTGGCGGGCAATCAAAACCATAAATGCTATTCGTAAAAAGAAAAGCGACAAAAGACCTTATGCTTTAATTAAATTATTAAACCGTGAAGTGTGTGGTCTTTTAGATACCGGTGCTGCAGTTAGCTGTATAGGAGGACATTTGGCTGAAGAAATTATTAAAAGTAGGATTCCAATAAAGCGTGTATCATCTAATGTGAGCACTGCAGATGTTAGCCCTCAACAAATTGTAGGTCGTATCACGACTGAAGTTGAGTACGAACACAAAACGCGCGACATGGACTTTTACATCATTCCCACCTTGTCCCAAGAACTATATTTAGGAATAGATTTTTGGAATTTATATGATCTCTTGCCACCTAAATTACAAGTGTCCGAATTAAAAATAGATAGCAGTCAGCATAAATTATTAATGGCACAAAATGAAAGGTTACAAAAAGTGATCGATCAGTTTCCCTCATTTGCTTTGGTTGGGCTAGGTAAAACAAATTTTATTACGCACATTATTAATGTGGGGGACGCAGCACCTATAAAACAGCGTCATTTTCCCGTCTCTCCCGCCGTGGAAAAATTGCTTTATGCGGAAGTAGATCGCATGCTTAAGCTGGGGGTGATAGAGGAATCAGACAGCGCTTGGTCTTCGCCAGTTGTACTAGTTCAAAAACCAGGAAAGATAAGATTATGCTTAGACAGCCGTAAGGTAAATGCAGTGACACAAAAAGATGCCTATCCTCTCCCACAAATTGATGGTATCTTGAGTCGTTTGCCAAAAGCCATGCTTATTTCTAGTTTAGATCTGAAAGATGCTTTTTGGCAGATACCGCTTGACCCAGCCTCGCGAGACAAAACTGCGTTTACAATTCCTGGTAGGCCATTGTATCAATATAGAGTTATGCCTTTTGGTTTGTGCAATGCTCCTCAGACTATGTCGCGGCTGATGGATAAAGTCATACCACCAGCGTTGAGAAATGAGGTTTTTGTTTATTTGGACGATTAGATTATTGTTTCAGATAGCTTTGAGTCACATCTAGAAGTTCTGCAAACGGTAGCATCACATATACGAGCAGCCGGTTTGACCATTAACGTAGAGAAGAGCCATTTCTGTATGCGCTCTGTAAAATATCTTGGTCATATTGTGGGGGAAGGCGTCATACGTACCGATCCCGAAAAAGTGTCCGCCATCACCAACTTTCCGCTTCCCAAAAATATAAAAGCCCTACGAAGCTTTTTGGAAATGGCCGGCTGGTACAGGAAATTTATCCACAACTTTGCTTCTGTGACTGCGCCATTGACTGACTTGCTAAAAACCAGAAAAAAATTTGCCATGTCCGAAGAGGGAAAGAGGGCCTTTGAAAACTTGAAAGAAATGTTATGCACCGCACCACTATTACGTAGTCCAGATTTTACTAAGCCTTTTTATATTCATTGCGATGCCAGTAAAACTGGAGTAGGTGGAGTCCTCGTTCAGAAAACAGAGACAGGAGATGAATATCCTATAGCTTTTGTATCAAAAAAACTAAATCCAGCACAAAGGAATTATTCCGTCACGGAACAAGAATGCCTGGCAGCTATAATTTGTCTGAAACGCTTTAGGGCTTATATAGAAGGCTTGGAATTTACCATAATTACAGACCATGCCTCTCTAAAGTGGCTCATGTCGCAAAGTGATTTGCATTCGCGGTTGGCAAGATGGGCACTAAAACTACAAAGTTTTAAATTTAGAATTGAGCACCGCAAGGGAAAGCTTAATGTAGTCCCAGATGCCTTGTCGAGAACAAACGAGGATGAGATTGCTGCCGTTGACAGGTTGCATGATACGTATACTTGGAAGCTATGGGTGCCCAAATCCTTGGTAGAAACGGTTTTAAAAAATGCTCACGACCATCCTTTAGCATCCCACGGGGGGAATTCGTAAAACATTGGAGCTAATGGGTCCCAATTTAAATCTATTGCCTTTAGGAATTTGTTGCAAGAACACAAAATTTTCCAGATGTTCACAGCCGTACATTCACCGCAAGCAAATGCTTCGGAACGAGTTAATCGGTCAGTGATTGCAGCAATTCGTTCATACATACGGCCTGATCAGCGAGATTGGGACGAAAATTTAAGCAGAATTTCTTGTGCTTTGCGTTCTGCAGTACATGCTGCATTAAATACGAGTCCTTATTATATGGTATTTGGAATATGGTGACTTCTGGAGCCACTTATAAGCTGTTGAAATCGCTAGATCTATTAGAAGATAGAGCCATTGCATTTTTAAAAACGGATTCTTTTGACATTGTTAAAAGTAAGGCAGCTGAAGTCTCGAAAAGGCAAAATGATAAAAATGAACGAAAATATAACCTGAGGTCACGCGAAGTCAGCTACCAGGTAGGGCAAGAAATTTATCATCGCAATTTCAAGCAGAGCTCTTTTCAAACCGATTATAGTGCAAAACTTGGTCCAACTTTTATTAAAGCGAGAATTCGAAGCAAACTCGGAAACTCATATTATGATGTAGAAGACTTGCAAGGGCGACTGATAGGGCGTTATCATGCCAAAGATTTGCGCCAATAAGCATACGCGATTTACAGGACAAAAAGCTACAATAAGATCAGCCTTGTGTGCATTAAGCCCGCTTTATTCCCCAAGTCTGATTTTGGTGAGGGGGTGTTTGTAGCGTGACTTGTAGCCTGTACGTCAAATTTAATTATTTTTAAAATTTAACGACTCGCCATCTGTTGGTCAAGCTAAACAGTAGCCTTTAACAGGTACAAGGTGAAAGTGGAATAGCAGCAGCAAACGTCAACAAAAGGAAGAAATTGGCGCCTTTCACTGACGCTATGTTAAAAGCTTTCGTTCGCGGCAGCGGTAGTACGTTCGCTTTTTTTATTCCGAACGTCAATCAAGCCAGAAGTGTATGAAGTGTTTAGTTTAACTGGTCGAAATAAAAAATAAAAAAAAAACAAGTAAAAAAGCTAAAGTCGGGTGTCCCGACTTTGAAATACTCTGTACATATGTTTACAATAATTATAGAAAATAAAAAAATTAAGAAAATAAAAAAAAATTGGATCGATTTTACCTCTCTCGGTATTCGAACTCACGTAAAGGGTGTATAATTGCACATTTACATAGCAATTGCGTCTGTGTGAGTGTATGTATGCCTATGCGCATCTATTCGTGTCTGTGTAAGCATTTTCGCAGTCAACCAAACAGCAACATCAACAACAGCCGCGGGCAGCGCTTGAGCAGCGCTTGAGCAGCGCTGCAGCAGCAAATATATTTATGGCTAAAACTTCTCGTTAAATCGGTCTATCATAGTGAAACTTGGCATACGGACACATAGCAACCAACTGGGGGTATTTCCAAAATTTTAGTTCAAAATTCCAAGAATTACGGGAGTTAGAGAAAATCGCATTTGCGGGGTAGAGGGGGGAGGGAGAAGAATTCCAAAATATACATTTTCTGCGTATTCACATAAGGCATCTGGGACTAAAATTTGGTGTTCCTAGGTCTTATAGTCTCCGAGATATAGGCGATTATACGAATGGAAAATCGGGAAAACCCCCATAGGGGGGAAGTGGGGGGGAAAATCAAAAAAATAAAACAAACTCGTATAGAATACACACATAACGCATCTTCGTGCAAAATTTGGTGTCTCTATCTCTTATAGTCTCTGAGATCCAGGTGTTCATACGGACGGACAGACGGACAGACGGACAGACAGACAGACAGGGCTAGATCGACTCGTCTTGTCACGCTGATCAATAATATATATACTTTGTGGGGTCTGCCACGCCTCCTTCTGCCTGTTACATTTTTCAGCTCCCGCAAACCTAATATACTCTTGTACATTTCATGTACAGAGTATAATAAAAAAATAAGTCAAATTTTCTTCCGCTGGCAAAAAAGCAAATGCTTGTGCCTTTTGTGGGAAAAAAGATAAAGTTCACAAATTAAATTCAAAAGAGTGTAATTGTTCTGTTTAACCGCTTTGAAGGGTACAACCATCAAAGCCGCTAAAATATTTGCGGAAGAAGTATCAGACCACGGGCCTTGATCAGCTGTCTGCAACAACAAACCTTGCCTGGGACTTCCACTCGGTCGGCCGCAGTGCCTAGAGGGAGAATAAACAGCAGAAAAAAAAGAAGAGAGCAACTTCCAGGCTAGCTTTCCCGTCCACTCAACACCCGGCAGCTTCTACATTAATTTGGGAGTGTAGAAAAGGCGGCTATAGCGACCAAACGTCGGCGGGGGCGCGACCTTTTTTTAAATCGGCGACCAATCGTTTAAATAAGTATCGGAACTCGCCCGGAGGTGTTACCCATTTTTTTTTCTTAATTTTTTTTGTTGTTGGAAGAAGCCGTATGCCGGCGTATTAGTATTTATAAGGTTAGGCTAGTTTTTATACTCTGTACATGAAATGTACAAGAGTATATTAGGTTTGCGGGAGCTGAAAAATGTAACAGGCAGAAGGAGGCGTGGCAGACCCCACAAAGTATATATATTATTGATCAGCGTGACAAGACGAGTCGATCTAGCCCTGTCTGTCTGTCTGTCCGTCTGTCCGTCTGTCCGTCCGTATGAACACCTGGATCTCAGAGACTATAAGAGATAGAGACACCAAATTTTGCACGAAGATGCGTTATGTGTGTATTCTATACGAGTTTGTTTTATTTTTTTGATTTTCCCCCCCACTTCCCCCCTATGGGGGTTTTCCCGATTTTCCATTCGTATAATCGCCTATATCTCGGAGACCATAAGACCTAGGAATACCAAATTTTAGTCCAAGATGGCTTGTGTGAATACGCAGAAAATGTATATTTTGGAATTTCCCTCCCTCCCCCCTCTCCCCCGCAAATGCGATTTTCTCTAACTCCCGTAATTCTTGAAGTTTTGAACTAAAATTTTGTAAATACCCCCAATTATGTGTCCGTATGCCAAGTTTCACTATGATAGACCGATTTACCAAGAAGTTATAGCCATAAATATATTTGCTGCTGCAGCGCTGCTCAAGCGCTGCTCAAGCGCTGCCCGCGGCTGTTGTTGATGTTGCTGTTTGGTTGACTGCGAAAATGCTTACACAGACACGAATTGATGCGCATAGGCATACATACACTCACACAGACGCAATTGCTATGTAAATGTGCAATTATACACCCTTTACGTGAGTTCGAATACCGAGAGAGGTAAAATCGATCAAATTTTTTTTTTATTTTCTTAATTTTTTTTATTTTCTATAATTATTGTAAACATATGTACAGAGTATTTCAAAGTCGGGACACCCGACTTTAGCTTTTTTACTTGTTTTTATATGTTAATTTGTGCAACTCGGTGGCAAAATTTTATTTGATGTGCTCTTAATTTTTAATTGTTAAGCCACTGTTTTATTTTTGCATTTTTTTTCTTGTTGCCTTATTCCGTAATTCGGAAGGCACAAATTTTTTTTAGTGAGAACGTGAGAGCGATTATTGGTTCTCTCTCGCGCTTGTGCGCTTTACTTTGCTTCCCGCGGGTTTTTTTTTTGTTTGCGCGCTCTTATTCCAGCGCGGTGTCTTTTTTTACAGCTACGCTCGTTCCAGACGGAAAGCGCTTTCTGCGTGGGATCAGCAGCCCAGCCGTAAGTAGACAGCTGTTTATTTATTCTTTTATTTGCATTTTATTTCAAAAAATGGGTCATTGGAAGCCAATACTCACTAAAGAAAGTTTATTTTTTTTCTTTACGCCACTGAACGGCTATTTAATGATTTTTTTTCTTCGAGCAATATTTATTTATATTTTAAAAGGTTCAATTTTTAGATATTGTAATTTTTTTTTTTCTCTTTTATTATTTTTCGATTTATTGAATTTGTTAGTAATAGTATCGATGAACAATTTGTTTTATGTTTTCCTTTAACACTCTCATTTTTATTCCCATTTAAATAAATTATAATGTGTTACTAATTTATCATTTTTTTGATTTCACGCCAAACCCAATGCCTTCGTAAGTTTTTTTATTTCCAGCAAAGGGGTCATTGTTAATATTCTTTTTTTTTTGTTCTGTGTGTGGCTTTTAGTAATGACCAAGGTAGGGAGGGCGTATTCAGACTCGCCAACATCTGAGTTCTGATCATGTGTGTGCAGTTTAGTGTAGGTGCAAGTCCGTCCGAAGTCAGTTTAAGTGTTTCTCTTCCGGTTTTGTTTTCTCGTCTTATGCACGCTTATTTAAAATAAATAATAAGCATGGGACATACATGACGTAGGAGGTAAAGAACACCACCCAATTGCCGACGAGCCAGAGCCGGAACTCTAAGCGTGCCGCTCCTACTCATGTCGACCACCTAGTCCCAAATTCCTTCTGTAACCGCTACAAGAATGTATATACTTTGTGGGGTCTGCCACGCCTCCTTCTGCCTGTTACATTTTCAACTCCCGCAAACCTAATATACTCTTATAAAACATTTAATTTTTAACTAAATAATAAAAATTAATGTTCCTTTATTTTTCAATATTTTTTTATGATTTTTTTTTCGCAGTCAACCGAAAAATTCACATTTTAAATTTGGTCATCAAGTTAGCGCACATCATTTGTTTTTAATTTTTAAAACCGTTTCTAATAGGAAATAATTTTTCAACTTATAAAACATTTCTTTATAATTTTAAAAATGAGGTGATCATTCCTTCTTGAGAATGATCTCATATATCCAATTTGGAAGCAGTTCGTACAACTTTCCAATATAACTTAAAGAAATGGCTGGCCAAGCACTTTTCATGCCTTCACTTAATTCCTTTTTGGTAGAATACTGTCTGTCAGATTCGTAAACTTTGCGAACCAGCCATCCCCACAGGTTTTCTAGTATATTGATGGCCGGTGATTAAGGCGGCCGCTTCAATAAATCGACGTTTTGTGCTTCAGTCCAAGATTTGATCACCCGGGCAGTATGAATCGACGCATTGTCGTGTTGAAAACATCCAAGGAAATCACCAAGCAATTTTTAAAATGGGGAAAAGCAGTTTTCAATACGTTTCTATAAGTGTTTGTATTCATATTCGTGTTTAAAAATTGCAACTCGCACGTAACATAACATGAGCTGGCTCCCCGCACCATTACACCGCCCACACGGCTATGAAGTCAAATCAACTGATGCTCCTTCTTAAGAAAATCGTGGAAATAAAAATAATATCCATTGAATCATTCCAACTCACATTTCTCTTCACCCGAAAAGAAAACAAAGCTCCATTCAAAATTTAAGCAGAGTTTGATTTAATCGTATTTCCTTCCGAGCATAGTTAAGTGGTGCTATTTTCTTTAGTTTTAATCTTTTTAAATGTGGAGCATTCCTTAACACCCTTTAAACAGTAGATAAGCTGTCTTCAACACCAACATTTGCCTTGATCTTTGCGGTCGATTCATGACAGCATGGGAAATCACTTTATTATTACCGCATTTATTATTTATACCATATCCCGACATTTTAAGTAAGAAATTGTATATAACTTTTTCACTTCTGCAGACTTATTTTGCTATTTCAGTTATTGAAAACTTTAACTCTTCTTAGGCTGCGTTCCACCGATAATGTTTTTTTACCCATATTAAAGAAAATAGATCACTTGAGCAGTAAAAAAAAATTTCGTTTCAATAACTGTTCAAATTACGAAGATAAATGAAAAATTGCACGTGCTAACCTGATGACGAGAAGAAAAATAGAAAACAAAAAAGTTCCTTATAGTTAACAACAACACAATCAGAATCAATTATTTTTGGCTGATGTAGGTGTTTTAACCTGATGACGCGCAGTATATATGTGATTTTCCATACCTCCCGTATTTCTGAGAATTGATATTCGGAAATACCTCCAGTTAGTGATCATGAGTTCGCATGCCAAGTTTTATTATGATAGGCCGATTTAACAGGAAGTTATAGCCATATATATATAATCTCAGGCCAAGCAATGCCCGCAGCTGTTGATGTTGTTACTGCTTTGCACAGGCATACAAGACACACACAAACATGTACACCCATATTGTTTTAGCATAGATAATATTGGCACCATAGTCTGCACGCGCACACGAATTACAGGTGCATTGACACTGGTCAGCCAATATAAGCAATAATAATCAAGAATACATATAGCAAGATACATATTATTCTGCTACCTCAGCATAAGACCAACAATCAGGTCATAGTTTCTGAACCAAATTGAGCTGACACCAGCATACTTAACCTCATAATATATGATTGGGCATCATTATTACGAAACCGCCAACACAAATAGTAAATGTAAATAGTCATAAGCTAGTTTAAGTAAGAATAAAATCAGTATGCAAATTATCAACGAACGACCTGTTACTTTGGGTCAGGAACCGCTGATCTTTATCAAGCCGACTACCACGTTGACTACATGCTGCCAAGGATCGCCATCCGGTATCCTTGGTCACTACAAACGTCCTGCGCCGTTTCACTCAAGCGCAACCAGGACAACCGGTGTTACTCGCACCTACTGAACCACGAGGGTTCCTTGAAGCAGCAGGGCCACAAGTGCCTTTAATTAAACGGACCACGAGTGTCCACGAGTTTACTGAGCTAGAATCAGAGGATTGTTGACCTGCTGGTCCTACGGTTTTTTCGGCAATAACTAAATATGCAAATAGTTCCCCCATTTTAAAATTTAATTATTTGGGAAAAAAACCTTTTGCGTCTCCATGCGTATGGGATCGTGTTTAAAGGCCAATAGGATATGTCGGTAGAGCTTAAACTAAACTATTTAAATGCCTTTTGAATGCTTCAAATATTTTTTATACCCTGTACCTAAAGGGTAAAAGGTCGATATAGCCATGTCCGTCTGTCTGTTAGAGTTAGAGTAACCAAACTAAGTATCCGGATTCTCCTACGTCCGAAAAAGTACGAATTTATTTATTTATTTTATTTATATATATATATATATATAGTTAAATTATGTTGTAAACATAATTTGTAACAATTTGATTTGAGTCTTACTAATGGCCCGTAAAAACTAAGACCAACGCTGTTTTTAATTAAACACACAAAGTTATTTATTATTGTGGTTATTTATTAGATCTGCAGCTTAAGACTGATTACAAAGAGCGAAAGAACTTAAAAAGAAACCTCGGTGGGACACGATCGGAGCTTAAAGCTTAAAGTTTGTGGATGATGCAATAATTGCGTTAAAAGTGAAAGCATATGAATGAGGATGCCTAGAGCTTTTGGATGATGCAATGATTACATTAAAAGCGAAAGCATATGAATGAGGATGCCTAGAGCTTTTGGATGATGCAATAATTACATTAAAAGCGCAAGCATTACAAACGAAGATGCATGGCGCATTTGGATGATGTTGTTTGTTTTCATTGAGGCCGCAGCAAATTAATGTTTAAATAATTGAGTATAAAAATGAAATAAAGGTGCAATGTAGACGTGAATACGTCACTTCCCTTCCCTTAAAGAGAAGCCTATGCTTAGGCGAGACTCAATGGGTATATTTCAAGCAATTCGGGTTGTCCACTGTATTAATTTAATTTTTTCTAAGATTGTTTCTTAAATTTAATGTAGAGTAGCATTATTGGCTATTGTTTTAAATATTATCATTATGATTACAACGATAAAGACTAAAATTATAAGATACAGTAGTGCATTATTGTCTTATGCTATTTTAACAATATTATCTTTTAATACATTTATTTATTTATTTAATTTTTTTTATTGGAAATGTTTTCAAAAGAGTGGTGGACAAATTCTAAGTTACAATATTGTTTGGCTGAATGTATTTAAGCATCTTCGTTAAAGATACATTTTACAAACTGATGTTGTATGCAATATATTACGGCAATGCACTCATCGTCCTATTCGAAATAGGGTGTGGTGCTTGTGTAATGTAGTTGGTAACCGCAGCGATATGGGTATGGTTTTATTTTTACTGTGTCGACAGTTCAGAAATTAAATGCATACCCCATTTATGGTTATTAGTAAAATGTGTTTAGTATCTAAACTGTAATAGTTCTGTCATTATTCATTGTATTAATTTGAATATTTTGCGCATGGCACATAATTATCATGGCGGGTAAAGACATTATTGATATTATGAACTTGGTTAATTTTCTTCTTTTTTTTTTTTGAATTGTGATTTGTAATAATGTGTTACCCTGTTTTTGTTAGTTATCTTGTAATGGTCAGGTGTTGTTTGTACTACATTTTTATTAAGCTTGAATGGGTTTTCCAACTTCCCCCCTTGCAATGGTCCCTTTCTGTATCTTGTGTCTATTTCATAGTCTTGTCGGTCACTATTAATTTTATTAATTCGTATTTTTTTTTCTTGTTGGGTATCTAGGGTAGGCTGTCCGTTGTAAAGGAAAATGTCTGCTGGTATTTGTCCCGTGGTATCGTGTCTAGTTTTATGGTTATAGACATAGAGTATTGTCTCCACCATACTAAATTTTGTCTCATTGTTGTCGGATGATTTTGTTATACTCGCTGTCAAGCCATCGTTTTAGAGCCAGACTGAAGAATGCGCCGTCTCTATCGGCTTTTAGTATTTTTGGTTTACCCAATTGATTAAATATGCGCATGAGCGCGTTTTTGCATTCTATCCAATCCTTAGTCTTTATCTGTTCTAGAGTGGCGAATTTGGAGTAAACATCAATACAGCTCAGATAATGCTTATTTTATTTAATTTCTGAACTGTCGACACAGTAAAAATAAAACCATACCCATATCGCTGCGGTTACCAACTACATTACACAAGCAACACACCCTATTTCGAATAGGACGATGAGTGCATTGCCGTGAATGAATGAATTAATTAAAATAATTAATTAAATTAAATTAGAATACATGTTTATGTTCAGTTTAAACAGCATACATTTACATCACGTACCTATGCGTGTTTATATGCGTGTATGTATGCAGCACAAAGTTGAACAAAAACAGCAACAACAACAACAGCTGCGGGCAGCGCTGCCGACAGAGCTGCAGGCAGCGCATGAGCAGCGACTTTACTTATGGCTATAACTTTCTTCAGAATTGACCTATCATGATGAAATTTGGCACACGGACACATTAGTACTAACTGGATGTACCTACCAAAATTGATTTTAAAATTCCGAGAATTACGGAAGTTATAAGAAAAAATACGAATTGCGGGGGAGTGGGGGGGTGTATCAGAAAAAATAAACAAACTCGTTCTGCCTAGGGCTTATAGGAACCTTGATACCAATTTTGGTTATCCTAGCTCTTGCACTTACTGAAATCCTTGCGCTCATACAGACAGACGGACAGACGGACATGGCTATATCGACTCGTCTTCTCATCCTGATCAAGAATATATATACTTTGTGGGGTCTGCCACGCCTCCTTCTGTGTGTTACATACATGCGCACAAAACTAGTATATCCTTTCACCCTTTGGGTACAGGCTATAAAAAAATTAAATTAATACAGTGGATGATGCAACCCGATTCAAATTGTTTCGAAGGAAGTTGAAATTTGGACACAAGATCCCTCTTATAGTGAAAGTGAGCACTAAGAAGCGGTTTTGGAAAATTCGGATGCCAAAGGGGGGAAAACGGGCTCCAACGTTTGTATGAAAAATCTACAATTTTCATCCAATTAACTTCAAACTTAGTTTGTATACTCTCAAAAAGAATACAGGAAAAACTGTATACTTGGTTTTTCACCATTTTTCTTGGAGCATTTTCCGTAGAAAAATTGAAATACAATCAACACCCCACAGCCCAAACGGTAAAAGCTAGGAAACTGAAATTTGGGCTCAAGTATCCTATCATGGTGTAGATGCGCACTAAGAAGGGATTTTGGAAAATTCGAGCTGTAAAGGGGGAAAAGTAGCTCCAAAGTTTGTTTGAAAATTCTGCATTTCTGAATTGATCAACTCTAAATTTGGTTTATATAATCTATAAAAGAATACAAGCAAAACTGCATACTCGGTTTTTCGAAATTTGTGTTGGAGCTTGAATTATTGGGGTTTTAATATTTATTCATTTTTTCAAATGAAAAGTTTGTGTTATAAATTTTGTCCGATCGATTTCATATTTGGGTAATATAATCTACGTAACTAAAATTACAACTTTGCATTTAACGATTCTTAAAATATGCATTTTACAAATGCAGGCAGAACAAACAATACAAAATATCAAACAGTTGGGGACAACTAAGTATACATACACACACACACACATACAAGCAGCTGTTCGTGTAGTTGCGTGCAAACGGTTGAAGTAGCCAAAGCAAAATGTTAGACACTAATGTGTGAATGTTCATTTGTACACATGTATGTACATACATACATACATATGTATGTACAAAAGTACATTCGTCTTGCACTGACAGGGCAAGAAATGTTAATTAATTAAAAATTATTAACATCTCTATATATATAAAACAGTTTGTCCTGACTGACTGACTGATTGGCAATCAACGCACAGCCCAAACGGTAAGAGCTAAGAAGCTGAAATTTGGACACAAGATGCCTCTTATAGTGAAAGTGAGCACTAAGAAGGGGTTTCGGAAAAATGCAAGGAGGGTCGCTAGATGGTACGGACGAGCAAGAAGTGGGTGCTGGCGACGGCGGTGGTGGCGCCGAAGATCCGTGCAGGGCAATTGAAACACGTGACGATGAGCATAATGCAGACGGCGATAACGGCCAGGGTAGAGCAGAGAACGAACTGAACATGCTAAAACTACAGTTAGATATGCTGAAACTCGAAAATGCAATGACACAGAACCACAGAACCATTACTCGAAAAGAGCCGAATTATTTGTATGACAAAATTTCATTTACCTCTTCAAGAAGAACAAATAATATAGTCTGCATAAGATATAGATTATCTTGTTCCGAAAAACACTTTTTTATATTTGCTGTTCGTCTGTGGAACGAGTTACCGCATGGCTTAAAAACAATCAGCAATGAAACGCATTTTAGAAATAGAATTCATGCGCACTATCAAGAAAATACCTAAATGAAATAAAGTAAAAGCACAATATTAATACATTTACACTCAGTAGGCAACATTTTTGTTCAGATTATAAAATAATAATAATATTAATAATAAGAACCAAATACACTTTAAATTTATGTATAATTAAAATGTATCTAATATAAATAGGTTAAGTACGCTAATGAAATCACTTGAATTTTAATAATATCTAAGGAAATTTAATTAATGTGACTAGTGCATTAATTTATAAGAATCATTCTTGTAGCACTAGGAATAAATAAATAAATAAATAAATATTAAAAAAGAACGAGAAAGAGAGAGAAAAGAGTAATGAAACATTCGAAGGCGCTGGCTTAAGCATCAAATCAGGCAACATGTTGATAAATGTTGTTAAAGACATGTTGCCAGCGTTTGATGGGAAGAGCCCTGTAAACATTTGGGTTGCGCAACTGAAGTCTGTGGCCGCTGTTTATGAACTCGACGACAACATGTTGCGAATGCTGCTAATGGCGAAGCTGAGAGATGGCGCTCAAATGTGGCTGCATGGTAACACAAAACACCTGACCATGCCCATGAAAGAGCTGCTGGAACTAATGTTGACGACTTTCTCGGTAAAGGAAAACAAGATGGCCCTGCGTCGGTAGTTCGAAACGCGCAAGTGGAAGACAGGTGAAGAATTTCTTGAGTATTTCAACGAAAAAATGCTGCTAGCTTCGCTTATCAGCATCGATGAGGATGAATTAACAGAGACTATAATAGAAGGGATACCGGATGAACAACTACGGCGCCAAGCCCAAATGCAGGGTTTTGCACAGGCATCACAAGTCCTACATGCATTTAAGACCATAAAGCTGTCGGGAAACAAGCCGGAACGTTGGATCAAGACTGCAGAACAGAAATCTGGTACAATGGCGGTGCGCTGCTTCAAATGCAATTCACTGGGCCATTTTGCTTCGGAGTGCCTGAAGACAAAGCGGGAGCGCGGAGCCTGCTATGGATGTGGAAGTATGGACCACCAGATCTCCCATTGCACAGAAAATAAACGTGCAAGTCATGAATATGTAACATATTTTAGCATTTATATTAAACATTTTAATGACCAGTCCCTGTTTGTAGAATGTCTCATCGATTCGGGGAGCCCAATAAGCTTTGTGAAAATTTCGTGGCTGGAAAGGAGTATTGACAATGAAGTTTATAAATGTAATTTTGAAAAATTGTTAAAACGTTGTTTTGGTCCACAAATAGATGAACGACATGTTTATTTTGGTTTAAATAAAAGTAGATTAAATGTTATTGCAAAAATTAAGTGCTATGTTGTGTTCAGCAATGAAAAGTATGATTTTGAAATGTATGTTGTGCCAAACGAATCGATGGGATATGAGGCAGTACTGGGAAGAAATTTCATGAAAAAATGTAAATTCAAAATAGTAAGCAATATTGCTACAGATAATTTAAACGTTGACCAAATGGAAAGTATGCTTGGTAAAAGTAGTGAAAATGAATTTAGTGAATTTGACACAAAAGGTCAACCAGTGAACAGCAGCCACGTGGATGAAAGTACCCCAGATAGTGAGGATGGCGTAGGTGAGGTCCTGACATCTAACGGCTTGGAATATATAAATTTAGAAACTGTAAATTTAGGAAGCAAAAGTTCTAAAGTGGATGTACAAAAAGGCAAGATAAGAAATGTGAAGCTACAAAAAATGAGTGTTGAAAATGACAGATTTAAGAATGAGTGGAGTATAAATGATTGTTCTAAAAAAGAATGTGTTCACAATGAAAACGAGTATGTAGAAATGAAATGGTTGGAAAGTGAAAGTTTACAAAAAAGAGAGTTGAATAGCATAGATGGGGAGGGCAGGTTAATAAATTCAGGTGGGGAAAATACGAGTGAAAGCAATGATAGTTTGAAAAACCAGAATATAAAAAGGAAAGGGCTAGAAATGGAAAGCTTTGACAAAGATTGTACTGATTGAAACTGACAAATTTTATGTCCGAAAATTTTAATGTAAATAGAGTATCTGGGAAGCTACAGGAAAACGGTCAGTGCAAAAATGAAAATAGCAACAAAGTTGCAGAAAAAGCAAACGAAGATAATTTTAATTTATTACTAGTGCAATACCCGTCTTTAGATGAAGACGATAATTTGATAGTGGGGACGCAATGTTGTCATAAACTTAAGGGAAAACTGGAAGTCATGTTCAAGAAAGAATATAAAAACGCAGAAAGGCCAATGTTACCAAATGTAAAATGTGAAATGAAACTTAACTTTGAAAAAGAGAAACCGTTCCATTTCCCCCCCAGGCGGTTGTCATATACTGAAAAGACGCAAGTTCAACAATTGTTGGATGAGTATATACAGAAAGGTTTTATTAGGGAAAGCGAATCGGAATATGCGTCACCCATTGTGTTGGTGAAGAAAAAAACGGGAGAATTAAGGATGTGTGTGGACTATAGAACCCTTAACAAGGGAATGCTTAAAGATAACGCCACGCCACTTATTGATGATCTAATAGACAAGTTGGCGGGCAAAAATTTGTTTACAAAGTTAGATCTTAAGAATGGATACTTTCACGTGTTTATGCATGAAGAGTCAATTAAATATACATCATTCACTAGACCGATGGGACAGTATGAGTGGTTGCGAATGCCGTTTGGACTTCGCAATGCACCGGCTGTGTTTCAAAGGTTTGTAAACAAAGTGTTTGCAGATTTAATCAGGACAGATAAAGTCATAGTTTACATGGATGATATAATGATAGCGACAAGTGATAGCGATAGCCACTTGGAGGTACTAGAGGAAGTATTTAGAAGGCTGGTAAAACAAACTAAGTCTCCGATTAGACAAATGTGAATTTTTGCAGACGGAAGTAAAATACTTAGGATATACGATATCAGGAGTGGGAATAAAGCCAGACGACAAAGGGGTAAAGGCAGTAAAAGATTTTCCTGTACCAAAAAAAATACATGATGTGCAGAGCTTTTTAGGATTATGTTCGTACTTCAGGAGATTTGTAAAGGATTTTTCCACAAAAGCCAAACCTTTGTATGACCTTCTAAGGAAAGATAAATCATTTAAGTTTGAGGCAAAAGAATTTGAGTGTTTTGAAATGCTTTAGCAGAGTCTGGCTAAGCACCAATATTAGCCCTATACAACCCAGGTGATCAAACGGAGTTACATTGGGATGCAAGTGCATTAGGTTTCGGGGCAATACTAATGCAGAAGAAAAGTGACGGAGGAATGCACCCGGTGTTTTATTTTTCAAAGCGGACAACAGAAACGGAAGCAAAGTATCATAGTTTCGAACTAGAAACACTGGCAATAATATATGCACTTCAACGTTTTAGAATTTACTTGCAGGGTATATGTTTTAAAATAGTAACTGATTGCAATGCTTTGACAATGACTTTAAACAAGAAGAACCTGAATCCAAGAATAGCTAGGTGGGCACTTGAATTAGAAAACTATGAGTACAAGTTAGAGCACAGGGCGGGAAAAAGAATGCAGCACGTTGACGCATTGAGTAGAAACGCAAATATTTTAACAATTGACGCGAACACGTTTGAAGAGAATTTGATAATTTGTCAAAATAGGGACGAGAAGTTAAAATAAGTTGCGAGAGATGTTACAAAAGATAGAACATAAGTTTTATGAGATGCGAAATGGCGTAATATATAGAAAAAAAGAGGGACAAACCCTATTATTTTATGTTCCGGAGGAAATGGAATGTTTTCTATAAATATCACAATGAGCTTGGCCATGTAGGGATTGATAAAATGACAGATGCGATCACAAAAAGTTACTGGTTTCCGAACATGAGAACAAAAGCACATATTCACGTACAAAATTGCCTTAAATGCATCGCGTTTTCGGGGAAGTCGGGCAAGGAAGAAGTAATACATATTGATCACTTTGGACCAGTTGATAAAGGTAGAGCAAATAAGTACATACTGATAATAATAGACGCTTTCACGAAGTTTGTTAGACTTTATGCCACAAAAACGACGAATACTAAAGAAGTGGTTAAATCACTGCAGGATTATTTCAGAGCTTATAGCAAGCCAAGCTGTATAGTCTCCGATCGGGGTAGCGCCTTTACGTCAAATGATTTTGAAAACTTCTTAGAGCAGAACGGCGTTAAAGATGTGAAGGTAGCTACAGGTTCACCACAGGCAAATGGACAAGTTGAGAGAGTTAACAGAGGGTTGGGACCGATGATTGCCAAGTTGATGAATCCTGATAAAAACCTACATTGGGATACAGTCCTACAAACAGTTGAGTTTACACTCAACAATACTATTCAAAGAACAATTAATCAACACCCGAGCAGAATGCTGTTTGGCATTTCACAGAAAGGGGAAGTATCAGACGTGTTGAAGGATAAGTTAGAGGAGTTGAACGATACGCGACCAAAAAGAGAGTTAGAGAGAACTCGAGAAGAGGCTAACAGTCATCAGAAGAAGGTACAAGAATATAATAAAGAAGCAGTGGATAAAAAGAGACGAGAACCGCATCATTATAAAGAAGGCGATTTAGTTATGATAAAAAACTTTGACACGCACGTTGGGGTCTCAAAGAAGTTAATTCCTAAATTTAAAGGGCCATACAGAGTAACTAGAGTACTACGTAATGACAGATATGTGCTAGAAGATACTGAAGGGTTTCAGTAGTCAAGAATTCCATATAAAGGGGTTTGGGCAGTGGCAAATATGCGCCCGTGGTTGGACCTCAAGAAGCAAGACAGTCAAAAATTGTGTCAATGGCAAGATGAAATTAATGAATAAACAAGTAAAAAAGCTAAAGTCGGGTATCCCGACTTTGAAATACTCTGTACATATGTTTACAATAATTATAGAAAATAAACAAGTAAAAAAGCTAAAGTCGGGTGTCCCGACTTTGAAATACTCTGTACATATGTTTAGAATAAATATAGAAATTAAAAAAAATTAAGAAAATAAACAAAAAAAATTTGATCGATTTTACCTCTCTCGGTATTCGAACTCACGTAAAGGGTGTATAATTGAACATTTACATAGCAATTGCGTCTGTGTGAGTGTATGTATGCCTATGCGCATCTATTCGTGTCTGTGTAAGCATTTTCGCAGTCAACCAAACAGCAACATCAACAACAGCCGCGGGCAGCGCTTGAGCAGCGCTGCAGCAGCGCTGCATCAGCAAATATATTTATGGCTATAACTTCTTGTTAAATCGGTCTATCATAATGAAATTTGGCATACGGACACATAATAACCAACTGGGGGTATTTCCAAAATTTTAGTTCGAAATTCCAAGAATTACGGGAGTTACGATTTGCGGGGTAGAGGGGGGAGGGAGGGGAATTCCAAAATATACATTTTCTGCGTATTCACATAAGGCATCTGGGACTAAAATTTGATGTTCCTAGGTCTTATAGTCTCCGAGATATAGGCGATTATACGAATGAAAAATCGGGAAAACCCCCATAGGGGGGAAGTGGGGGGGAAAATCAAAAAAATAAAACAAACTCGTATAGAATACACACATAACGCATCTTCGTGCAAAATTTGGTGTCTCTATCTCTTATAGTCTCTGAGATCCAGGTGTTCATACGGACGGACAGACGGACAGACAGACAGACAGGGCTAGATCGACTCGTCTCGTCATGCTGATCAAGAATATATATACTTTGTGGGGTCTGCCACGCCTCCTTCTGCCTGTTACATTTTTCAGCTCCCGCAAACCTAATATACTCTTGTACATTTCATGTACAGAGTATAAAAGGAGAAAAAAAAAAAATTGATATTTTAGAAAAAAAAAAAAATTTTTAAATACAAATTGGAAAAATTGCAATGTATAGTTTAAGTTAAACAATGGATGCAGGAGCATCCTGGTCAGGATGGTTGAGTTGTAGTATTAAGTATATAAATAGTATAAGTGACATGGGTGTTTTAGAATTAAGTATTAGTGAAATGTCTAGTATAGTTAAGTGTCAAAGGCTCTGGTGTAATCGAGATAAGGTTGTAAGGTCACACTGAAAGAAACAGCGGCACAATAAAATTAGATTGAAAACGAGAAACAACGCGCCTTTAATAATTGTCTCGGCCACAAACGTTTGTATGAAAAATCTACAATTTTTATCCGATTAATTTCAAACTTAGTTTGTATACTCTCACAAAGAATACAAAAAAAACTGTATACTTGGATTTTCAATATTTTTTCCTGCGGCCTGAAAAAGGGGGGGTTTTCCGTGGAAAAATTGAAACACAATCAACACCCCACAGCCCAAACGGTAAAAGTGAAATTTAGGCTCAAGTATCCTGTCATAATGTAGGTGCTCACCAAGAAGGGTTTTTGGAAAATTCGAGCTCCAAAGGGGGGAAGTCCAGGTCCAAAGTTGGTTTGAAAATTCTGCATTTCTGAATCGATCAACTTTAAATTTGGTTTTTATAATCTATAAAAGAATACAAACAAAACTGCATACTCGGTTTTTCGAAATTTGTGTTGGAGCTTGAATTATTGGGGTTTTAATATTTATTCATTTTTTCAAATGAATAGTTTGTGTTATAAATTTTGTCCGATCGATTTCAAATTTGGGTAATATAATCTACGTAACTAAAATTACAACTTTGCATTTAATGATTTTTAAAATATGCATTTTACAAATGCAGGCAGAACAAACATACAAAATATTAAACAGTTGGGGACAACTAAGTATACATACACACACACACACACACACACACACACACACACATACATACATACATACATACAAGCAGCTGTTCGTGTAGTTGCGTGCAAACGGTTGAAATAGCGTGTGAGACACTAATGTGTGAATGTCCATACATATGTGCACATCTATGTATGTACATATGTATCTACATATGTATGTATGTACATTCATCTTGCACTGACAGAGCAAGAAATGTTAATTAATTGAAAATTATATAACATTTTTAAAAGTAATTTTTTCTTTGTTTAGTGCATTTGGCATTAGTGTTTTCATTAATAACTTTATGCAGCAACAACAAATATCAAATAGTTGGGGACATCACATACACACACTCACACACAACAAGCAACAGTTCGTGTCTATGTGTGCGGTTCTCTACGTACGGTTGAAAAAGTAAAGAGTATACATGAGTATACAGAGTACATATGTATGTATGTGTGTATGCCTGTGTATGAATATAGCATGTATGTACATTCGTATTAATGTATACATTGGGCAATCGAACACAGTTGTTTGATTGTAAAAAAATAGTGCTCTAAAAACAACAACAACTGCAAGTCATTGGCTCGCTCTTCTTCTTTCGTTTTGACCATTTAATGTTAATTGCAAAGGCAAAACGCCAAAACTTTACAGTTACCGTCGCTAGGCAACGACTGCGTAAGCGATAGTAAAGCAGAAACCGAATAACGGAGCTACGCATATTCTGCTTCGCATTGCGGGAAGATGTATGAATGTATATGATTTATTCTTATTGATCTCAATAAATAATTAGATTTTATTATTTAAATATTCTGCTTATTGCATTCAAACTTCGATATTTTCATGGTATCGCTGGCTTCAACTATCGAAAGTTTTACTCTAGCAAATTGAGATGAGAATTGTCAGTGCTTTTTGATCGTGGCTCATCGCTGCACGGCATTGACACGAGTGCCGTGCTTTATATTCCGAGTTTGTGCGTAACCGTATTGATTCAATATGGCACGAAAAGACTCAAATGTGAATTTAAAATTATGATATACCCTTATAATTATTCCCCTTTTTTGCACATAGTCTATCTTAAAACGTTGCGTTATCTCTATATATAAAACAGTTTGTCCTGACTAATTGGTGATCAACGCACAGCCCAAACGGTAAAAGATGAAATTTGGACTCAAGTATCCACTAAGAAAGGCTTTTGGAAAATTCTAGCTCCAAAGGGGGGAAAACGAGCTTTACAAAATATTAGTTATAGTGGTCATGTTCGTTTAACGAAATAGTTTGGCAAGAACAAAAATGTAACGGACTACTGAACAATTTTTTGTCAAGAACAGAAAATGTTCTTTTAAATACCTTAAATGCCATCCTACTGGTAACTTATAAGGTGAAAACATATGGGTAGGTTATGCACACACAAAATAAATACAATTGGAAACATTATATTGAGCCGGGTTAAGACGGGCAATACCTGCTAGTTTAACTATATATATATATAGCTAGCTATATATATAGCAAGTATCCTTTCATAGTGTAGGTGCCCACTAAGAAGGGATTTTGGAAAATTCGAGCTCCAAAGGGGGAAAATAGGCTCCAACTTTTGTATGGAAAATCTACAATCTTCATCTCCAAGAAGAGTTTAAGGCCGCGAGGACCGCCCTAAAAAAAGAAATTACCCAAACCAAAAGGAACTGCTACAGGGAATGTGTGACGACGCCCAGAATAATCCATGGGATACAAACTGGTAATGAAGAAGTTAAGTAGCTTCCGCTCACCAGTCACAACATGCGCAATGAAGCTAAGGGCAATTGTGGAGGGTCTCTTCCCCCAGTGGGCGGAAATTGCCTACTCAGTACAAAGCTGTGAATCGACAGATTATATCCCACCCTTGAAGAAGTAGAGAAGGCGAGCATAGGACTGAAACTAAAGAAAGCACCAGGGGTTGATGGAGTAACAAACATTGCCCTATAGACGGCCACCGATCATGACGCCGAATTATTTAGAAATACATTTGACGCATGCTTTAAGGAGAGAAAATTCCCCCAGATCTGGAAGAAACAAAAACTTGTGCTGATCCCAAAAGGAAACAACGCCCAGGACGCCTATGGCTACCGGTCACTCTGTATAATTGACACAGCCAGCAAACTACTAGAGAAGATAATCAGCAGAAAATTGGAAGCATCGCTAGAGGGAGGTGACCTCTCGGTTCAGTATGGCTTCCGAAAAGCCCGGTCCACAGTAGACGCGATATCAGCAGTCATAAACACAGCGAAGGACGCCACTAAAGGAGTGCGGTGGCTTGAAGCAGAGAAAGACAGACAGGATGTTAAAAATGCCTTTAACTCAGTCGACTGGGACGCCATCCTAGCAGCACTCGGCGAGAAAAACGTCCCAAAGTACATAGTACAAATTATTAGGGATTACCTTAAAGACAGAGTGCTCCTGTATGACACAGACGAAGGCAGGAAGTAATATGCGGTGACAGCGGGTGTACCACAGGTATCAGTGCTAGGTCCAATGCTATGGAACATTATGTATTACGGCATACTTAGGTTAGACGGCGGTACCGGGGGGCACATGGTTTGGAGGATACGGAAAAGGATGGGGTTTTAGTACGTAGGCGCGAGCAAGCCAAAGAATAAGTCTTCTCTCACATGCGAATCGTGCATATTGGTAGCTCGGGCTACCAATATCTTTCGAAGATTACCCAGCCTTTAGCTCATATAGCTATATAAAAACAAACATCTATGTATGTATGTATGTTCATTCGTCTTGCACTGACAGAGCCTGAAATGTTAATTAATTAAAAATTATTTAACATTTTTTTAAAAAATTTTTTCTTTGTTTAGTACATTTGGCATTAGGGTTTTCATTAGTAACTTTATGCAGCAACAACAAATTACAAAGAACGCAAATATCAAATAGTTGGGGACATCATATACACACACTCACACACAGAACATGTAACAGTTCGTGTCTATGTGTGCGGTTCTCTACGTACGGTTGAAAAAGTAAAGAGAAACATCTACATATGTATGTATATATGCCTGTGTACGTACATATATAGCATGTATGTACATTCGTATTTATGTATGTATAAATTGGACAATCGAGCACTGTTGGTTGATTGCAATAAATAATGTTCTATGGTTTTAAGTCAAATTTTTAAAGCGAAAAACAACAAGAACAGCAAGTCATTGGCTCGCGCTTCTTCTTTCGTTTTGATTATTTACGCCTGTTAATTTCAAAGGCAAAGTGCCAAAAGTTTACAGTTACCGTCGCTATTCAACGACTGCGTAAGCGATAGTAAAGCAGAAACCGAAAGCGGACCTACGCATATTTCGCTTTGCGGGCAGATGTACATATGTATGTTTGTATATGATTTGTTCTAATTGATCTCAATAAATTATAAGATGTTATTATTTAAATTTTCTGTTAATTGCATTCAAACTTCGATGGAATTATTGATTGTATCGACGGATTCAACTATCGATAGTTTTGATGCTCTAGCACATATGTATGATGCATAGCACATATGTATGTATATAGGCGGATAACGCCTGCATGAAAAATTTAAATGTATGTACATACCAGCGTTGCCGAACGCTCCAATTTTGGCGGGACGTCCCGATTTATAAATCAAAATTAAATGTCCCGCGTCGGACTTTTCGGGGATAACTCGACCGTACGTACAACGTGCTGAGGAAGCACACAGTTAAGTTAGGACTGGCAGTCCGCCCGGTGCGTAACGAAGATATGTACATATGGATGTATGTACGTATAACCATACATAGTACTTATTGTACTATATTTGCTATTTGGGAAATGAACTCTTTAAAAAAAGTTTAGAGAGCACGCAAGGCAAGACCTGCTAGTCTAGTATACAATACTAAACTTAATAAATAGTTTAACGAGCACTAGCTGCTAAGGCCTTCCACTCGCAAGTTTGGGCTATAATGCGTTTATATATTGAGATTTGCTTCTTTCATGAAGTAGAATATTTTTAGAATGAGAACCAAAATGGTGAACCCTAATGCTCTTTAGTTTTTGGCAGGAATTCAAAATGTGAGCTATTGTAAGATTTTCCCCGCATAGTGGACAGGGAGGCCGTTAGTACCAGTCAGTACGTGTTGATGTGTACATTGTGCGTGTCCGATGCGCAGGCAGATGAAAGTTCCGCATGCTCGTCTCTAAAGGTTAGCGGGAAGAAGGATTCTTGAGCAGTTTGGGTTAATCTGTGTGTATGTGTGTGTGAACAGGTCCATTTATATTCCTTATATCCTTGGCATTGGTGGGTGTAAAAAGAAAGGCGGACCTCATGTCAGTAGCGGCCTTATCGGCAGCTTCGTTTTCAGGAATCCCTTGGTGGCTCAGAGAATGGTCATTTTTTTTTTATGAGTGGTGGTGATGTTCCTTATTTCACGAACAGTGGAGTCACTATGATCCCAGTTCTGTAAAGCAGATATTGTCGAGAGACTATCGGAGCATATTACGTATAGACCTTTGTTACTGGCTTTTAGTATGTCAAATGCTTCGGCGGTGAAAATGAAGTTAATTGTGTTTGCAACAACGGCGAAGGTGGTGGCATCATCTGTTTTTGAGCCGTCTGTGTAGAGCCAGATTCTTGGACCGAGCTTGTCTTTTTCGCATAAAAATGTAGCTAGAAACTCCGAACTGCAGGTGTTGCTTTCGTTTGCGTTGCGTAGGTTGATGTTTGGTTGGACCAGTATGTAGGCGAATTTATGAGGCGATTTAAATTAGGTGGTGGTAAGCCGAGCTGTGTGCTGTAGTTGGCACAACGCCTGAGAGTGGACACACATTTGTACTTTCGGTTATGTTTGAAGATAGCAGAGAAGTCTTTTTTAACAGGAGGTTAGATGTAGTGTAAAGTTTTGGAATAAGCTGCATGGTTAATTCTTCGAAACGGTACGGAGTGCTGGTAGTTCTGATTCTCCCAGAGTGCAAGCCACGGGAGAGGTGGGAAATGCATTGATTGCGCGGCAAGTTGTTTTTGAGTTGTTTTCTAAGGTTAATACAGTGTATTTTAAAGAGAAGCTTGGAGTCGAAGGATATACCTAGGATTTTTATTTGGTCTGTACTTTTGATATATTTGTTCTTAAAATCTATGTCAGATAGGTTACATTGGTGTTTGCGGCAGATGTGTATTAGTTTACATTTTTCTATAGCCAGTGAGGCACCCGTTAAGACTTCCCACGATTCTACGTCTTGCAAGATGTCGGTAAATTTTATCTTTACATGGGCTAAATTTTTTATTTTGGTAAAAATAATAGCGTCATCTGTCTACGACACATCTTCGATGCAAGCCCAAGTTAGTTGAGCAAATAATGAGAAATTTGCCAGGTGATCGCCTTTGAGAAGGTCGACCTTTCAGGGTTTGTGGACTCGAACTTTGCGGCCCATTCCATGGTAGCTATCGCATACGCGGAAGACCGCCCGTTACAAATTACGTAGCGGTATTCGTTTGTTTTGCCTCGAAGGCCGTTCACCTCGAACTGGTAGCTAATTTATCCACTGATACTGTCCTTAACGTCTTTACAAGGTTCATCGGGAAGCGCGGCCTGCCGGAAATGGTCTTCAGCGACAACGTGACGAACTTCGCGGGAACAAGATTGGGCCAATCATTTTCACCGAGCTTTAGAAAATTAGGGCCCTTAAACCACAGTGACGATACAATTTCGTCTATATCAGTTCCACGAGAAACTAGGTCAGCAGGGTTGCAGTCTGTAGGCACATGACGCCAAACAGTATTCTCAGAAGCCTCTTGGATCTCAGCCACTCTATTTGCCACGAATGTGGACAACGTGGATGAGTCTCTCTCCAACCAATACAACACTATCTGAGAATCTGACCAGAAGTTTACACTTTCTATAACAAACTTACTCAGCGTGGCGCAAACATGCTGCCAGAGTTTCGCTAGTAAGAGTGCCGCACACATCTCGAGTCGAGGAATCGTCTTTACGTTGAGTGGTGCCACTCTGGATTTGGCTGTAAGCAACGAAACGCCTACGCTATCATTGTTGCAAGCCCTAATGTATATGCAACAACCGTATGCCTGACTTGAGGCGTCTGCGAAACCATGAATTTTCACTGTCTCATAAACGTTTAAGCAAACGTATCGTGGAATATGAATTTTGTGTAGATCACGCAGAGTCTCAATGAACTTATTCCACGAAGTATGCATACTCGTTGGAATAGTTTCATCCCACTCTAGTTTTAACCGCCACAACTCTTGCAACAGAATTTTCGATTTTGTGACGATGGGGCACAACAGCCCAAGTGGGTCAAACAGACGAGACGCTACCGACAAGATGTTTCGTTTTGTTGGCTTTAACGAAATAAAGCTATCCACATCTAGATGGTACCGAAATACATCATCTTGAGGGGCCCAGCGCATTCCAAGCGTTTTGACTGAGGTGGAGTCGTCAAACTTAATTGCCTTTTCGATGATGTTGCCATCATCACCGAACAAGGCCTGACAATTTGATGCCCACTTTGCCAAAGGGAACCCTCCGGAATCTAGTACCTCCCGTACTTGATTACAGATTTCTTTAAGCTCACCTACAGAATCTGCTCCTGCCAACATGTCGTCAACATAAAAACAATTTTTAATGACATTTGAAGCTACAGGGTGAGATCGAGCATAAATATTTGCCAATTCAAACAACGAGCGCACAGCTAAAAATGGCGCTGACGCAGTCCCGTATGTGACAGTGTTCAACTTAAAGGACTGCAGCTCATGAGAGGCGCTTTCTCGCCAAAGAACGAGCTGGTAATTTCTGTCTTTTTCAGACACGTTTATTTGCCTGTACATCTTTGAGATGTCGGCAGTAATTGCATATTTATTCAACCGAAAATTTACAAGTGTTGAATAAAGCTCCCTCTGAATAGTCGGCCCAATCATTAAAGTGTCATTTAATGATAGGGCCGTTGACGTTTTACTAGAAGCGTCAAACACCACACGCAATTTGGTTGTGGTGCTTTCAGGTCTCAGGACACACTGATGAGGAATATAGTAGTGCTGTCCTGGAGGAGGAGATTCAAGAGCAGACATATGCCCAAGATTACGATACTCTCTCATGAAGTCATGGTACATGTCATGGAGAGTTTTGTCTCTTGCGAGTTTGCGCTCAAGTTGCAGAAATCGTCTTTCAGCAGTTTGAAAGGAAAGCCCTAGTACAGTGGGATCGGATTTGAACGGAAGTTCGACTTGAAAACGTCCTGTAGACAGGCGCTGTACTGATTTGGTGAAGTGAGCTTCACAGGCCTTTTGTTCAGCTGTCTGGCGACAGCCTTCGACTCATTTGGGCTCCGATCGAGTTCCCAAAAGCGTTGAACTAATGTGTCGAGAGAACAATCACTAACTTGAGCGGCAACATTAACACTAAGTTGTTGACGAGGTATTTGTCCTGTGTACCTACCAGCAACAACCCATCCCAGCAAGGTCTTCTGCAACAACGGAAGACCAGAATTGAGCTCGATTTGCCCAACACACAACAAGCCGTAAAAGAATTCAGCGCCTAGAAGAATGTCAACCTTGGCTGGTTTGTAAAACTCTGGGTCAGCCAGCTCCAGACGTGCAGGATGGTAGTGGCCGAATCTATCTCTAATATTCACCAATGCTGTGGCAAGAATGACTTGGTCGGCACTTAAAACGTGACCTAAATATGGTTCTGGAGGTGCGACCGCTTGTAGAACGGGTGAATTTGGCACAGCTACAGAGTATCTGTGCAACAACGAGTGGTGTGGTTTTGAACACACCCGACACTTGGAAGCTTTGCAACTGGAAACTACATGACCCACATTCAAGCAATTGAGGCACATTTTTTGAGTCTTGGCGAACTCAAATCGCTGCATAACGGGAATAGATCCGAAAGAAGGGCAAGTATAGATATTGTGTTCCGCAGAACTACAGTATGTGCACTTCGAGATCGGTTTTGCAGGCTTTGAAGGACCCTTTGTGCAAGAAAACGAAGCTTTACTGTTTCTTGCAGGTTCGGCTCGCGGTTTATTTTTAACCCGAGTTGTCTCTTCAGCCGCTAAATATTGGTAACGTCTATTTAACTGCTTAGCGCAGTCATCCCAAGAAGGCAACTTGTCATAGTCGAGCTGTTCCTCAAAACGAGATTTGGTTACATGATCAACCTTGGCCATAACCATATGTATGATCATTGCGTTTGAGATGTCCTTTTCACTTCCCAACGAAGTTAAAGACGCATAAATGGCAGAAACAGTGTCAATGATGGACCGCAAACTAGACGCATTAGGTTTGGTCATACTTGGGATGTCAAACAATTGCGAGATAGTGTCGAAAAATATCAAACATTTGTTGTCGTACACAGACTTGAGGCTAGCAATTGCTTTTGAGTAATTGCAGTCCGTTAACTGAAACGGTTTCACAACTCCTAGAGCCTCACCTGACAAGCACGACACCAAATGATTAAACTTCTCGACGTTGGTCAACGAAGGATCGTCATGAACTAGACTTTCAAATAAGCACATAAAATTCTTAAATTCGGCATGCTTTCCACTGAATGTAGGCAGCCGCATTTTGGGTAACTGGGACCGTTGACTGGCCATCATAGCATTGTGCTAGTTTAGAACTAGATTTAGCTACTACTACTATAACCAGATAAACTCTAAACAAGTTGCAAATCAAAGAAATTGAAAGCCGAACTTTCCTAACAGCCCTCGCAAATAACAACGCGCTAACAGCAAGAGACCAACTGAGATGCACACAGATTACGTACACACGCACTCAATACAGTATGCACGCAAGCAAAGTAGCAGTCCAAGCGACCGCACAAACAACAACGAAATCTGCAAGCAGTCTCAGCTGTACTCAGAAAATAGGCGTCGATTACCGCAAGCACGCTTGTAGGCAACGCTAATCCGAACGGGTAGTTCGTTGGCCCAGCGACAAGTGTAGCCGAAAAAAGGCGCGCACAAAGGAGAGAGCGACAAAATTCTTTTGCTACGCTAGCGGCGCAAGCAACAACAAAGCTATGGTTGTATGTGTGCAGCTGATGCAACAAATCTTCACCAAAAAACAAACACAATAGAAACAAAATAACTTTAAAATATTTGTTTATGTTAAAAATCAGCTTAGTAGCCCTTTTTTAATTGTTGTGGTTTGTTTTGCCTCGAGGTTTTGTTAGTAGTTATGTTTATGAGGGTGTATAATTATGTTAATTTATGCAAGGTGTGGTGTATGTGTGTATATGTATGTATATAATATAATTATATATGTATTATATATAATATATATATAATTTGTGTATGTAATGTTGTTGCACAAAATAAATCAAGTGCCAAAAATTGAGTCGGCAGCACACACGTACTATATGTACATACGTATGTATGTATGTAAATAGATTTTTCTCCACTTTGCACTTGCACGAATTGCAGCAATTAAACTTGTTAATGCTTTATGCTCAATTGTTGGCACAGAATACCTGCAAGCTCTCAAAAGAGTCCACCGAAACTTCCCTGGATTCCGAGCGACGATCACCCATTAGCCAAGCGAAACGACAGTACCACAAGTAGGGCAGACAGCAGCTCCACAATCCAAACGAATGTATGTATATGGTATCCAGATCCAAATCAAAATCAAACGAGGTAATCACACGACCGCGCACAAAAACCAAGCCACAAAGACCGCAAACAAACAAGGAAAAAATCTTCTGAAAACCGATGTCCCTGCTCGGGCGCCTAAAAGAATAAGTGGTCCAATGGCTTGGTTCAATATGTTGGTAATTAGGCTTCTGGTAAAACCTTGGCTGGCTGGACGGGATATATGTATTTAAAATATTTATGAGTTAAGCTGTAGGAGGGAGCAGAGAATGTTGGAGTTCAAAAAGTTGTGCGTGTGGGGAATGTGTCTTTTAATAAGCACACCGATACCTTGCTCGGCCGATGTGTTTTGTGGGAGGTTGTAAAAGTAGCCAATATATTGCTTGAGGCAAGTACAATTTTTAAAGTTCTGTGGCAAGTGCGTTTCTTGCAAACATAGAACTTCTGGAGAGTGGTCTTTTATCAAAAGTGTAAGTTCATTATAATTATTAAATATACCATTTATGTTCCATTGTAATATTTTATTGTACAATTTTACGGCAGATGTTTTATGTGTACAGTATAGGGATATATCAACGGAGAGACATTTGACTATGAGACGAGATCTTCCATTGATGTATCCGAATCATCGGTTTTGTTTTCTGTCAAGGAATTAGATTTATAAGAAAAAATGTTTACATTTAATATAGTTGTGTTGTTTTGATTTTGTTGTAAAATTTCTTGGGCTTCTAAATTAAGAGCAAGAGATTTTACAAGGGGCTTTATATTTGAGTTTTGGGAGCTTTCGTAGCTTGAAGCTTTGGGCTTTTAGATTATTAAAGAGATGTGGGAGGCAGAGGGAGCTGCCTGACTCAGGGAGTCTGCAATGATTGGCTCTCGGAGAGTTTCATTCTTATCGTAATTTGTTTTGGTAGCCGTAGACGGCGGAGTTGGTTGATTAACTGCAACAGCAGCGTAGGTGGTTGATGAGTTAACTGAAGTGCTTGTTTGTTGTTGTTTCATAATTATTCGTGCTTCTCGCAAACTGCACTTTTTAGTAGTTTTTATTTTGAGAAGTTCCCTCTGTTGTTGGTATTTTGGGCATGATGAAGAGGAGGCGGGATGATCGCCGCTACAATTGGCACAAAATGTGCGGGTGTAGTGCTCGGGGAAGTAGGGAACCAGATTACATGCTACGCATGTGGGTGGATTTTTGCAATGCTTTGCTGTGTGGCCTAACAGCTGGTATGTCTTGCACCTCATCGAGTTGGGGATATATTCCCTTACCTTGACGGTATGCCTGGAGATGTCCAGTTTGCTTGGTAAACTGTAAAGGTCGAAGGTGATCAAAATTACACCAGTTGGTTTTGCGTTGCCATCGATTATTCTGGAGAACTTGAAAATAGAATGCACATTCTGGGATTTAAGCTCTTCGATTAATTCTTCGTCGGGGATATTGACCAGGTAGGGTGCGTTAACAAAGATAAGGGTGTCTTTCAGCTTGCACTTGATATCGCAATGTTCTGCAAAGCACGAGAAATCAAAAATGGGCTTATCGGTGTTTTTGGAGGCAATGATTATGCATCTCGGGTTTTGTTGCGTGGGTGGTTCAGGAAATTCCTCAGGCAAATTTTTATATGACTGTCTTTTTCTCGCTTTGGGGCTATCGCTAAGCCTAGCAAAGCGGTTATCCCCTAAATTGGGTGACCCAGGGGCCATGGTTAAGCAAAAAATTCGACAAGACGAGTCGATCTATATCTGTCTGTCTGTCCGTATGAACACCTGGATCTCAGAGACTATAAGACCTAGGAACACAAAATTTTAGTCCAAGATGCCTTTTGTGAATACGCAGAAAATGTGTTTTTTGGAATTTCCCTCCCTCCCCCCTCTCCCAAGCAAATCGTAACTCCCGTAATTCTTGGAATTTCAAATTTGGGAAATACACCCAGTTGGTCATTATGTGTCCGTATGCCAAGTTTCACTATGATAGACAGATTTAACAAGAAGTTATAGCCATAAATATATTTGCTGCTGCAGCGCTGTTCAAGCGCTGCCCGCGGCTGTTGTTGATGCTGATGCTTTGGTTGACTGCAACCATGCTTACACAGACACGAACAGACGCGCATAAACATACATACACTCACATAGAGGCAATTGCTTTGTATATGTGCAATTATACACCCTTTATATGAGTTCGAATACCGAGGGAGGTAAAATCGATCAACTTTTGTTTTTTTAATTTTCATAATTTTTTGATGTTGTGAACTAAGTCATCCCTCCAAACGCGGTCGAAGGCTTGGGCGACATCCAGAAAAACAGTGGAGCAATGCTCTCGTTTTTCAAATGCATTTCGTATCTCAGAGGATATTCAGTTGACTTGTTCAATGGTTCCATATTTTTCGCGAATTTGGTGATTTCGATAGGCACGGTAAGAGATTGATAAGTCTATATGATGAGGGCTGAGACTTGTCCTTTCCGGCTTTATGGATCATTGTGATGACATATTTTCTCCATTGTTGAGGATAACAGCCCCCTTTCATCAAGATGGTATTTTCTCACCATCACAGCACAGCTCAGCAATTCAGCTTAAGGACACTTGTAACTTCTGCTGACTTTTTCTAAATGGGTGGCAAATTTGCCTTCTCTTCGTTGCTGCGAGACCATTTTCCTCTTTGTGTACGTAATGGTGATTCACTCTCGATTGGTTGACATACGCCTGATTTAGCTTTCCCCAATGGGAATCGTTTGCTGTTTGGGGAGAGTTGCTCCATAAGCTTGGTGTTTCTCATCTTATAGGGCTTTGCGTAGTCAGTTAATCTGTGCACTTGCCACTCCCGCAGAAGCCTTCTCTTATTTCGTAGCAGCTCTTCAATACGCCTGGGAACTCGACTGCTTTTGTAAAGTCTATAAACTGTGATTTCTAGAGTGGAATGTTTTGCCGCCAGTGACATTACAGACACTAATGCTTCAACTTAGGTATCTATGTCATCTTTGCAGTTAATGTTTGGGCAGCTCCGAGTACTGTGGATTGTCATAAAGGTGAAGAAGGATTGGCCAGTGATCCGATTATAGATCTGTTAGGTGCTCCACACAAATCTGAGCCTGTGGCACTCTTCTTGTAACTGCAAAATCAATCAAGTCTTGTTGCTTCTTTGGATCTGTGTTGTCTTCCGTTCGGGTTGATGAGTCGGGATCCCCAATGTGTGTGTTTGGCATTGTAGTCACCAGCTGCTATCACCTAGAAAGTCGAAGAAATGTACAAATTCTGCCTCAGAAACGGAGAAGCACGGTGGGCAGTATACTGCGGCTAGGCTTAAATAGCCGCTTTGTATTTCGATTTGAATTGTTGTGGCCTGTAGATAAATTGTAGCAAATGATGGCAATGGATAGTACCTGATGCGACACTTTATTAGGATACCAGTACCTCCATGAGCCTTACCAAGGGGATGATTGGTCTCATAGAAGTTGTAGCCATTGAGATGAAAATAATTTTTGTTTGTTAGGTGAGTCTCTGATATGAGCATGGCGTCAATTTCATGTTGATTGAGGAACTGCAAGAGCTCGCATTTATGCTGTGAAATGCCATTCGCATTCCAGCAACATATTTTTAGTGAAGCCATTTAAGTAGATTTCTGTTTGATTAGTAATTCCAGAAGGAGATTTTGATTGCGCATAATTTCCTGCATCGTTTGTTGTATTGCTACCATTGTATTTGTTAGAGTTGCCAGAATTGATTTAATTCCACTAGGCAATTGGGATGGATTTGCAATGGTATGTTGGGTTGTAGTTTCTGGCCCCTGTTGCGATGTCTGAATATTTATTATTCCTGCAGTGGTTTGTTTAGAGACTGAGGCGTACGAATCGTTGGTATAACTTAACGCCTTAGAAAAAGATTCTCCTGGAATCGTAGTTGATGATATGTACGGCAAATGTTGTCGGATGATTGGATTTCGAGCTGCGGATTTTTGTTGGCTAATGCGACTTTTTAACTCTTTGTATACAGGGCAACCTCTATATGTGGCAGTTTGGTTTCCCCCACAGTTGCTACAATTTTTAGCAGAGGGGTCCTCCTTATTTACAGGGCAGGGCTCATTGAGATGTACATCCCCGCAGGCAACATAGACTGCGCGTAGGGTACAATAGGTTTTTGTGTACCCATATTCCTGGCAGTTTGTGCATTGAACAGGACAATTTCGTTTATGAGGTTCCTCAACCGGTATTTTACGGTGCAGTAGATATTGCAGCTTGTAAATTGGCTGAAGTTCATTTTTACTTATAGGCATACAGTCAGGTGTCAGTTCTACCTTGAACATTGGTTCTTTAAGTATCTTTAAGTATCTTTAAGTCCATCTTTAATCTCATTGACTGGAACTGTTGGCTCGATTCCTTTGATAACCACTTGTAATCCCTTGCTACTTTTAAGTTGGTAGGTGTAGTAGTTCATATTTTCATCGTCGAGGTATTTGGCTACTGATCGATAGTATTTTCGTCATTGCCTTTTATTTTAGTTTCATTTATGCTACCCCTTTTTATAGACGTAAAATAGAAATAAACTGAAATAAACTGAGATTCGCGGATCTATTGTTTTTCAGCGCACAGTGTTTTTATTTGTTTTTGTTATTTTGGATGCGTTCTTTTTCTTAGCCGCTTGTGGGCTTAGTGTTCGTTGAATTTGCACATAGCGATCGAGCCCAGTCTGTATTAACGCTCCCTTAGCGCATTGCGTACTTATTGGCTGGGCGATGAGAGACTGCTGTTGTTGTTGTTGCAGTTGTCGAAGACACAGTTGTAAGCGAGGGCATTGTACTGGTCGATGTTATCAGAAATTTATTGGTAAGACAGTAAGGGTCTGGAGACGGGCACTGGGCACTCCATGATCCACTTTGCAATGTGCTGGATGAGCATATTATCGCAGGGGAGAGAGACCGTTCTCTTGTTGGTGCCGTTACATCGGGTGCGCATATAGAAAAGTTGCTCTTACTCGTTCGCATTACTTTATTTTTTTGCAAAATGTAGCTCGTTTTTCTTAGTTCTAATCACAAGCGTATTTTCGCGAATTAATTTGGTTAATTTTGCGTTAATTGCACTATATTTTTAACACACGGCGGAGCGAAATAAAAATATATATATATATTTTTTAATTTCGTTTAACTCAACAAATTGTGATGTTGGAAAAATTTAATTTTCTATTTGGGCCAATTGAGAATCTCTATTGTGCGGTAGTTTTAGATGCTGTGTGTGAATACTTGTGTTTTAAGTATACATTTAGTAATTTGCTAATTTAAAGTATTTAGGATAGGATATGCAAAATATTTTTAATGCAGATTGCTCAGAAATTTTATTGCAAATTTATATCCCAATGAGGATATAAGGACTATTAGGATTTATTGTTTGAGCTCATCATATATTTACAGTAGGTATAGGCGTTGATACTCGAGCCTACTTTACATCCGCCACTATAATTATTGCTGTGCCAACAGGAATTAAAATTTTTAGTTGATTAGCAACATTACTTTACATTACATTATTCCTATTTACTATCGAATGAGTAACTGGGGTTGTATTAGCAAACTCATCAGTGATATTATTCTGCACGATACATATTATGTAGTAGCTAATTTTCATTATTTTTTATTAATATGAGCAGTATTTGCCATTATAGCTGGATTCATTCATTGATACCCCCTATTTACAGGATTAACACTAAATTCAAAATGATTAAAAAGACAATTTATTATTATATTTATTGGATTAAATTTATTATGAGGAAAAATAACTTTGTTAGCGTTTTTAATCTCTCTCAAAAGAGATTTCTGTGGCACCCCTGTATGATTTTATATGCCAGGTTCCATTACAATAGGTTTGTAACGACGCTCTAGCGAGCGAGATGGCTGTGGGCGCATAAGGCGTGGATGTAGTTGTAAGTTTAGTATATAAGTTCATATGTATGTATGAAGGCGGTCAAGAGGGGACGTAGAGTAAAAGGTCATGTTGTTTAATTAAAGTACATACATATATTTTGGAAAATGGCAACCGCGCCTTTCACTATTTGCACTTTGGGGTGCCCATCAAATGAATTTCAGCACACTCTGACCGGCGAGCATACCCACGGCAGGGTAACATCCCAGGTTTGTTATGAAGAAAGTTATAGCCACAAATATACTCTCTGCCGAAGCTCTGCCCGCATCTGTTTTTGTTGTTGCTGCTTCAACTTCTTCCTGTACTGCATACATACACGCATAAAAACACACATAGACACGATGATGTAAATGTATGCTGTTGAAACTGTACATAAGCATGTCTTCACTTTTGTATGTATGTATGTATGTATGTATGTTAGGTTAGGTTGACCCGGCGGACTGCCGATGGCAGCCCCACATAGACCTTAGTGGTCCTTAGCGATGCCGGATAGTTAGAGATCGGTAGGGGATTGTTGTTAGTATTCCATGGGCCGCTACTAGGCAGTGATCTGTCAATAGGCCAGTTATAAAATGTGCAAGCTGAGGGGATGAAAGTCTGAATCTCAGACTAGTTTTATAGCCGAAAATAAAGAATCAATATGAAATAATACCACATTATAAGCTAGCTAATCCATTGAGACAAAGACTGGCCCGTCAACGAGTCACCGACACATTCAGAGCACGTGAACAACAGCGTTTGCAAGTGCATCACTTCTTCGCCTTGTGTTTGCATATGAATCTGACATCGACTATTCGTCACATTCACAAATTGTAATCGGTGCTATGAACAAACAATTTGCCGATTTAATTAGTGCTTTCATATGACATCAATTGGAGCAACAAAAATCGACAGAATGAGGATGGTCGCAATTTTCAATCAACGTTTAAAATTCGGGGCCAAGTGTATCATCAAATTGGTTCTTGCCGATGCCTGATACCGATTCAAAATTTCAACAAAATAGAGGAGCGAGAAATAGTGGATCCGTTTTTATAGTCGCGATATAGGAACCAAACGCAGAGATAACACAGTTCATACGATTGAAGACAGTCATCGCTCTTACGACGCTTTGCAATATCCATTGATAATTTGGGAAGGAAAAGATGGATATCATTTAAACAAACATTCAAATAAAGAAATTCAGCAACAGGTAAAGTCTACACATCTATACCTAATATTTTATTTTTAAGCACCATTAATTTAATTTTGTCTTAATTATACTATATTTTTGTTTGCAGGTGCAGAAACCAACAAGAAAGAGAGCGGGATGAACTTCTACGCATATCGGTTGATGATTCGTGCCAATGAAGACAATTATATGATCCGATGCCGCTATCATCGTTAATCAATGTATCGTTGATATGTATGATTCTAGCTGAGGAGTATGCGTGATACTATTATTGGTAACGTATATGGAATAACTAATATCAACGACATCGGTACTACATATATTCTTCCTTCATCATATACATATTGGGAAAACGAAAACTATTGTATGTACATATGTATCTCTTTTTCTTTCACTCTTTTCATATTCCTATTTGTTTATAAATGTATATTTCGTTAAATGTTAAATCTTCAAAGAAATATCATGAATAAGTCACTCTTATAAGTAATTAATCTCTTATTGTAAGATGCAATATGTAACACTCCTCAGCCTATTATTTAAAACACAATATATTTCTAATGAAAAAACTTTGTATAGCCTGTACCCAAAGGTTGAAAGGCTGTAATAGTTTTGTGCGCATATATGTAACACACAGAAGGCGGCGTGGCAGACCCCACAAAGTATATATATTATTGATCAGGGTGACAAGACAAGTCGATATAGTCATGTCCGTCTGTCCATCCGTCCGTCTGTCTGTATGAGCGCAAGGATCTCAGGAAGTACAAGAGCTAGAATAACCAAACTTGGTATCGAGGTTCCCCTAAGTCCTAGGCAGGTCAAGTTTTTTTTTTTTTATTCTGATACACCCCCCCTCCCCACTCCCTCGCAATCAGTAATTCTTGGAATTTTGAAATCAATTTTGGTAGTTACATCCAGTTAGTGCTTATGTGTCCGTATGCCAAGTTTCATCATGACGGTCAATTCTGAAGAAAGTTATAGCTATAAATAAAATCGATGCTCATGCCTGTTGTTGCTTTGGTTCAACTTTTTGCTGCATACATACACGTAAATGTATGCTGTTAAAACTGAACATAAACATGTCTTCTAATTTAATTTAATTAATTAATTAATTAATTCAATTAAAAAAAAAAATTTGTTTTTAACTTTTTTGTGGAGTGTTCAGGCTATTTTACTGTCGGGCTTGCTCGACTGTAGCGTTCTCTCTTGTTTTTATTTTAATTTCTGTTCTACTTCAATATTTTTTAGTCAGTAGACGAATAAAATACATAAAATGTACAAGTACAAGAGTATATTGCGCGAACTGAAAAAAGTAACAGGCAGAAGGAGGCGTGGAAGACCCCACAAGGTATATTCTTGATTCTTGATCTTGCAAAATTTAGTGTCTCTACCTCTTATAGTCTCTGAGATCCATGTGTTCATATGGCCGATCTAACAGGAAGTTATGTATGTATGACCAAGCAGTGCCCGCAGCTGTTGTTGTTGTTACTGCTTTGCACAGGCACACGAGGCATACACAGACACACAAATACACGTATAAATATTCTACACAAATGTACAGAGTATTTCAAAGTCGGGACACTGGACTTTAGCTTCTCTACTTGTTTTTATTAAAATACATGGCTATTTTTAGTAATTTTTTTCACGTAATTTGAACTCAATATATATACAAGGTGTGTTCCAAAGTAAACAGGACTTTTTTAAAAAAACATAACAAATGGTTTTTCGGCAAAATCAATTTATTTTATTCAAATACAGCTTTTTGCACGATCCAAAAGCATGTCCAACGAGTGTTTTAGCTCGTTGGGCGGTACAAGCCTTTTGAATGGCCTCTACGTCTGCATAACGCTTTCCTTTCATGGGCAAATGCATTTTTCCGAAAAGGTAGAAGTCGGACGGTGCCATATCAGGTGAATACGGTGAGTGGTTAATGGTTAAAATGTGATTTTTGGTCAAATAATCGGTCACAAGCGTCGATCGATTCTGAGCAATTTTTGGTCGTCAGTCAATTTGTGCGGAACCAACCGTGCACACACCTTTCGTTAGCCCAAATGTTCGGTCAAAATGCGATAAATCGATGTTTTGGAGATGTTCAATTCCATTGCCATCAATTTCAATGATGATTTCGGGTGATTTTTGATGAATTCACGAACAGTTTCGTTGGAATTTTCGGTGACCACGAATTTTGGTTGACCCACATGTTGATTGTCATTTATGTCCTCACGACCATTTTGAAATCGTTGAAACCACTCGTGCACTCTCCTACGCGATAGGCAATCATCGCCATAAACTTGTTCCATAATTGAAACATTTCGGTAAAAGTTTTACCAATTTTAAAACAAAATTTAATGTTGGCTCTTTGTTCGAAGCTCATTTTTGCACCGATAACACAAACATACTGACACTTAAAACGCAATAACTTCACTTCCAATCGATGAAATGTCATGAAATTCTCACTGGACAATCGATAAAGATAGCAGATTCTAACGCACCAGACGACATATAGATAGCGGCACCAGGGGGCGCTAGATTCAAAAAGTCCTGTTTACTTTTGAACGCTACTTGTACATACAGTTGTTGACAACTAATTGGAAACAAGAAACAACAACAAATATAAAATATTCCATACATGCATACATACTAGACAGCTGCATGGTTTCATTCATAAGGTACGTTGAAAAGAATGGAATCGAATTGAATTGAGTTGAGTAAGTGGAACATTGAAAATGAAATGAATTTGTATGAATATGAATGCGTCTTGTGTCTCATAGCATACGACATTCATTGAAATGAGTTCGAATAAATGAAACGTAAAACGGAATGAAATAATTGTCATCTCGGAAAACATTCGAGTTATTCGAGTTACTCTACTCTAGTTATTGTAAAATCTGCTAACTTTGGTCCGATAAAGGCCGAAATTGAGGAATACAAAGCCTTTGGATATGCCATCACCAGTGATATATGGACAGATAATTATTTAAAAGCGTCGTATTTGTCCTATACAATTCATTATATGAAGGGGGGAGTTCCTCTGTTGCACAAAACAAGCTGCAAAAAAATATATTGCATTCCAGCGAGTAGCGCGGCTTCGGAACGCACAACGCTAGAAATTTAGTAACAGAAAAGCATTGTTTATTCTATTCCACCAATCCTGACTAAATTAACCAGATAATGTTTTAAATTCTAATATAAAAGTACGTATAGCAAACATGAGACGTATGTCTCATGGAGGAAAGCGGCACACACCGCCTATAAAACTTACGAGAAATATAACGGTAGTTCAACACACTACCAGGCTTTAGGTATAATGAGAAACAAGATTAACCTGAAGAGTTATGTGAACAAGTCTGTTGGCCCAGCAGCGTCAACGTTGGTCAACATAACAGCCCACCAGGAGATATTAAGCCTACCATACTTACAACGACTGAGTCTCGAAAACACGCATTACATTGGCGAAATCGAGAAGGAACTGATGAAGCAGCCCATAATATCTGGATTGACTGTGACTACCTTTTTGGTTTGTTGCTACGCCTCTTTCAAATTCTACAAGAAGCGTTTCGAAGTCAACAAGACATTCTGGCTGTCATCGATGGTTTTAAGAAGTCCGAGGACGTCCTTCACTTAAGTGGGGGAGGAGTTAACACGACCACTCAGCGACAAAGAAGTTGCCAAATCGACATAGAAGTGCTGGTGTGATAATAGTGCAAGATCAGCAACGTCCGCGGATATTGCACAACGAAAACCGTCATTGCAAAGTGCAACGCTCCGCGATATAAGCAGCTGATATGCGACACCATGCACGAGGCGCAGTGTCAGCATGTTTGAGGTACAGGGCCAGCTTTAGTTATAAGAAATAATGTTCTTAGCAGTTAGTTGACTTTTGGATATTAAACCGTTCGGAATACACGAGCTCTTGTCTTTTATTAGTGCAACAATGCACTGTGTTAATTGAATAATAAATCCTTAGTCGGTCGAACATAATAATCACCAACGTCAGGAACTTCTTAATTTGTATATAAACCCGAATCCATGATAACCATACTTCTGCATACGCTCAGATATACTTTGCATCCACAATAAATATATTCACATGCATACAAGGAGTGTTCCAAAGTAAACAGGAGTTTACAAAACAAGCAAAAAAGCTAAAGTCGGGTGTCCCGACTTTGAAATACTCTGTACATATGTTTACAATAATTACAGAAAATAAAAAAAATTTTAAAAAAATGCCTATGCGCATCTATTCGTGTCTGTGTAAACATGTTAGCAGTCAACCAAACAGCAACATCAACAACAATCAATCAAAAAATAAAACATATGGCATACCCCCTCAAAGTATATATATTCTTGATCAGGATGACAAGGCGAGTCGTATAGCCATGTCCGTCAGTCCGTCCGTCTGACCGTCTGTCCGTCCGTCTGTATGAACGCAAGGATCTCAGAAAGTATAAGAGCTAGAACAACCAAACTTGGTATTCAAATTCTCCTAGGACCGAGAAAGTACGAGCTTAAGATTTTTTCGATGCAACGCCCACTCCCCCGCAATTCGTTTTTTTTTTTTCCATAACTTCCGTAATTTTTGGAAGTACCTCAAGTACAAGAGCAAGTATAACCAAACTTGGTATCCAGATTCTCCTAAGTCCGAGTAAGGACGAGTTTGTGTTTTTTTTTCTGAAACACCTCCCCACTCCCCCGCAATTAATATTTTTCATAACTCCTGGAATTTTTAACTTAAATTTGGCAAATACTTCCAGTTAGTGATTATGTGTCCGTATGTTAAGTTTCATCATGATTGGTAAATTCTGAAGAAATGTCAGTTTATTTACATACAAGTTATTAATCAAACAATATATATAAAAGAACTTAAAATAAGAACTTCCGCAATGCTGTGCTTTTGTCTATGCACACGTCTGCTCTCTTCGACGACTCAAACGATAGTTATAGCCATAAATAAAATCGCTGCCCATGCGCTGCCTGCAGCTCTGACCGCAGCTGTTCAGGAGAGTTCAGGAGAATCCAGATACCAAGTTTGGTTATTCAAGCTCTTATACTTTCTGAGATCCTTGATACGGACAGACGGACATGACTATATCGGCTCGGCTTGTCATCCTGATCAAGAATATATATACTTTGTGGGGTCTGCCACGCCTCCTTTTATGTGTTCCATGTACACTCGCACAAAACTAATATACCCTTTTACCCTTTGGGTACAGGGTATAAAAATTCAACTCTTGCATTTGTGATATTTACCAACACTATGGCTGACCTAAGGCAATAACCACACAACATATGTACCTCAGTAAAATTGATATATGTAAGTATATGCAACATGTTTTTTTAAGTTTCTTAGGAACTTTTGAATGTTAGATTTTTACTTTTATTTTTTTTATATATAGGTAATAGATATTGGTAATTAAAAAACAATAAATAAATATATATAGTATTTAATTATTTGATCAATAATAAGTTAACGCAAAGAAATTTTTCATAGAAAGTTGATATATGTGAAAATGAAAAGAAATTCAAATTTTTATTATTATTTACATTTTGAATACAGTTTACTTATAGTTTTAGTAGGATATAGTGTTTCCCTTTTATTATACTGCCTATTACAACCGTCAGGACATGGATTAACAAACTTTTGAACGACGATTATGACAATTTGTCGCCATTCCTGGACAATGGCCTCTCTTACATTTTTAAAGGGTCAAATTGTTTTCCACACCTAAGAACATGCTATACCGTGCAACGTGTATTGGGGCGTTATCCTGCTGAAATTTCCAATCCTCTCCATGGAACTCTTCTGGAAGTGGTATAAGTTCACTGTCCAGGAGATCCGCATACATTTGCGCATTCAGCCGATCTGGTATAAAACATATTGGTAGCTTCTCAAGGGAGCTTAAAGCCGCCCATACCATGAGTACCATACCGCCATGGTTGCATCTGTGGCAAATCTGCCCGGGGTGGCTTAAATCGCGCCAATACTTTTGGTTTCCATTTGAGCCGTCTAAATTACTTTTTTTTTCATAACTGAAGATGACACTTTTGATTTTCCTGGCCCAAAATTTGTATTTTTCGTAAAATGCAAGACGGGCCATTTAATGTCGGTGTAATAGCTTTGGTTTATGCACTTTGGCGTCATATTTTCATTTTTCCACATTTTTTACAACTGTAGCCCAGTTATTTGCATCTTTAATCCTGCCTTAATTTGGGCTCAGCTCATTACTTTGGTGGTTGCCAAAGATCGAATATGCCGTTAAGTGTGGCCACCAACTTTGGGAACTGCCCTTTACCGGTTGTTTTGAGCATATTTTTTCAGATATTTTAAAAAGTTTGACATGGTATCCCGATGCTTGTTTATTACTTTAGCAATAACACATACTTTTATGCCATAATCAGCCATAGTTTTAGTAATTATTTTATTTTCTGTGCTTAACTCGTTTTTGCGGGTCATTTTAAATAATTATTCATTTTAAGTTCGCCAAAATACAACGATACGGCTTTTAATAAGCCTCCAATAAACCTTCTTAACAATTCAATTTTTTTTCTGGAGATAATAAGTGACTTAAAATGTAAAAGGATAAAATGCACATTTATCAATTTGCTATGAAATGACCTGGGATTCTTTTAAATGTTAACTGTACTTGAGATTAAGAGCTGATAAGAAACGAGAAAGCAACACAAAGTAAAATATAATAAAATAAAACATTAAAATATCTATTAAAATAACGGTAATATCAAAAACAAATTTTGCACATATATCAATTTTACTGAGGTATGCTGTATGGTTAGTGCCTAAGGGTATGTTATCATATGTTTTAAATTCTTCCAATATCCCTTTTGAAAGTTAGCAGTGAATTTCATATTTCTTAGAGTCGTACACTTTATAAAATTAATTTTTTAGCCGAGTTGTGCGGATTTTGCGTGCCACCTAAATGCACCACAGCAAATGTTCTACACAAAGAAAGATCTTGTCAAACTTCGAAACGTTCGGATAGCAAGATTGCACGAATGGGTAATTTGGTAACAGTAGACATCCAGCTTAAACTCTGGTATCAAAACGATACAACAATATCTGAAGGAACTTTCGCTGGTCGTTTGCTTGAGGCTGGGGTCCATCAACGAAACTTACGCATCAAACATACGATGACAACTACGAAAAGGCTACAACGATGAAACCCATGTTTATTGAATGCTCAACAAATGGAAAAATATAGTCCGGACTGATGAAATAATGATTAACCGACTTGGTTTTTATGGTAGAAAATAAAAGCGAACCAAAAATTAGTAAAACTTAATTCAAAACGTGTGTCAACTGTCGTCAAGTATGGTCCAGGCAAAATAAATATTTGAAAGCGTTTCTCATAGAATGGAGTGGATCTCATATTCCGCATCGAGAGAATTCTGACAAGGGAGAAGTAAGTGGATGTATTGAGGTATGTCTTGATAGCATAGGCGAATAAAAAAATTACGACTGTTTGGGCCTGTAAACAAGATAATGGCCCAAAACATCCGGCGTGTCTAATGACACAATTTTTAGATGAAATTTAGATACATTATTTGAAGAAATCAAGAACGCAGTCGACAAGGGTGCACCTAATAAAGTCAATTAATTGTCGATGCAGCGCTGGTTTTAAAACAGAAAGGTATTAGATATTAAAGATATTTGCATTTATAGATTTTGTTTTTTGGTAATAATGTTTTAATTTTGTCTTTTGTGTTATGTGCATTTTCGATGTTTCCAATTCGTTGTCTCAGTCAAAACTTACATAGCAATTGCGTCTTTGTGAGTGTATGCATTTCTACGCGTATCTATTCGTGTCAGATGTTTATACGGACGGACAGACAGACGTAGATCGACTCGTCTTGTCATGCTGATCAAGAATATATGTATATACTTTGTGGGGTGTATATATGTGTATACCTAATAAGTATACTCTTGTACATTTCATGTACAGAGTATAAAAACACTCAAAAATTAAATATTTAAGCTACTCACTTGAACTAAAAAATTTTTTTTGTGATTACATTTTATATTTTGTGTAAATATTTCAGTGCGCATTACGAATTTTATAAAAAAAAATTAAGAAAATTACAACCAATGCATTTGTTTGAAATTAGTTGTTAACAGCTGTATATGTACGTATCCTTTTTTCGGCGAACAATTCCACGTTTTTCACTTCAAAAGTTTAAAAATCCTGAACTGGAAAAAAAACTCTGGCAACATTGTTATGTTTCGTATGCGTTATGTATGTATATATGTACGTATGACCATACATAGTATAATTGCATTTTATGTATACCATAGCTCACGGAACGGCCAAAGAAATTTGCTCTTGCGTTAGTTCCTTTAGAAACTTTTGAGTGTCGGAAGAGAAAAAGCATATTGTACATCTATACTAATACTAGCAGGTATTGCCCGTCTTAACCCGGCTCAATATAATGTTTCCAATTGTATTTATTTTGTGTGTGCATAACCTTCCCATATGCTTTCACCATTTAAGTTACCAGTAGGAAGGCATTTAAGGTATTTAAATGAACATTTTCTGTTCTTGACAAAAAATTGTTCAGTAGTCCGTTACATTTTTGTTCTTGACAAACTATTTCGTTAAACGAACATGACCACTATAACTAATATTTTTTAAAGCTCGTTTTGCCCCCTTTGGAGCTAGAATTTTCCAAAAGCCTTTCTTAGTGTGCTCCTACACTATGATGGATACTATGAAAGGATACTTGAGTCAAAATTTCATCTTTTACCGTTTGGGCTGTGCGTTGATCACCAATTAGTCAGGACAAACTGTTTTATATATAGAGAAACCGCAACGTTTTACGATAGACTATGTGCAAAAAAAGGGGAATAATTATAAGGGTATATCATAATTTTAAATTCACATTTGAGTCTTTTCGTGCCATATTGAATCAATACGGTCACGCACAAACTCGGAATATGAAACACGGCACACGTGTCAATGCCGTGCAGCGATGAGCCACGATCAAAGCACTGACAATTCTCATCTCAATTTGCTAGAGTAAGACTTTCGATAGTTGAAGCCACCGATAGCATCAAAATATCGAAGTTTGAATGGAATAAGCTGAATATTTAAATAATAAAATCTAATTATTTATTGAGATCAATAAGAACAAATCATATACATACATACATCTGCCCGCAATACGAAGCAGAATATGCGTAGCTCCGTTATTCGATTTCTGCTTTACTATCGCTTACGCAGTCGTTGTCTAGCGACGGTAACTGTAAACTTTTGGCGTTTTGCCTTTGCAATTAACATTAAATGGTCAAAACGAAAGAAGAAGAGCGAGCCAATGACTTGCAGTTGTTGTTGTTTTTAGAGCATTATTTTTTTTACAATCAAACAACTGTGTTCGATTGCCCAATGTATACATTAATACGAATGTACATACATGCTATATTCATACACAGGCATACATATGTATGTTTCTCTTTACTTTTTCAACCATACGTAGAGAACCGCACACATAGACACGAACTGTTGCTTGTTGTGTGTGAGTGTGTGTATGTGATGTCCCCAACTATTTGATATTTGTTGTTGCTGCATAAAGTTATTAATGAAAACACTAATGCCAAATGCACTAAACAAAGAAAAAATTACTTTAAAAAATGTTATATAATTTTCAATTAATTAACATTTCTTGCTCTGCCAGTGCAAGACGAATGTACAAACATACACATGTAGATACATATGTACATACATAGATGTGCACATATGTATGTATGTATGGACATTCACACAGTGTCTCACATGTTGCTTTGGCTATTTCAATCGTTTGCACGCAACTACACGAACAGCTGTTTGCGTGTGTGTCTGTGTGTATGTATACTTAGTTGTCCCCAACTGTTTGATATTTTGTATTGTTTGTTCTGCCTGCTTTTGTAAAATGCATATTTTGAAAATCCTTGAATGCAAAGTTGTAGATTTAGTTACGTAGATTACATTATCCAAATTTTAAATCGATCGGACTAAATTTATAACACAAACTTTTCATTTGAAATAGTGAATAAATATTAAAACCCCAATAATTCAAGCTCCAACACAAATTTCGAAAATCTAAGTATGCAGTTTTGTTTGTATTCTTTAATTGATTTCAGAAACCAAATTTTTTGTCGATCGGCTAAAAAATGCGGATTTTTCAAACAAACTTTGGAGCTACTTTTCCCCCCTTTGGAGCTCGAATTTTCCAAAATCCCTTCTTAGTGGGGACCTAGACTATGAAAGGATACTTGAGTCCAAATTTCAGCTTCCTAGCCTTTACCGTTTGGGCTGTGCGTTGATCACCAATCAGTCAGTCAGTCAGTCAGGACAAACTGTTTTATATATATAGATTATAAAGAGGAAAGATTTGATTTTTTGTTTGAATTGAAAAGGTTCCGAATCTACTGGACCGATTTAATGGATTCTTTCACTGTTACACTGTTGACGGTTAACATGGGCTATATTATAATAAAAAAAGAATGGAATCCTTACTAAAACGCAAATAATGTAACCAAAGGTGTAAAAAAAGTACCTTCAAAAACTCCTGAATAGTATGCTGTTAGTTCATAATCATCCTCGAAACATTGTCACTTTAAATATTAATGCAATATTATTCAAAAGCCCCCAGTCAAATTCAAAATTAGAAACTATTATCAACGGCCCAGCAACTGGTCAACTGGCTTATGAGCTAGTTGGATAGGAGGATACCGATGACCCCATTTGATCATTTATATGGCTTCAATTTCCGGTAGTCCCAAGGCCAAGCCTTCCAATTAGTAGGAATCGAAAAAAGAAAGCAATATTTTACTGTACAAGGTGCGTTCCAAAGTAAACAGGACTTTTTGAATCTGACGCCCCCTGGTAGCGCTATCTATATGTTGACTGGTGCATTAGAATCTGCTATCTTTATCGATTGTCCAGTGACATGACATTTCATCGATTGGAAGTGAAGTTATTGCGTTTTAAGTGTCAGTATGTTTGTGTTATCGGTGCAAAAATGAGCTTCGAACAAAGAGCCAACATTAAATTTTGTTTTAAAATTGGTAAAACTTTTACCGAAATGTTTCAATTATGGAACAAGTTTATGGCGATGATTGCCTATCGCGTAGCAGAGTGCACGAGTGGTTTCAACGATTTCAAAATGGTCGTGAGGACATAAATGACAATCAACATGTGGGTCAACCAAAATTCGTGATCACCGAAAATTTCATCGAAACTGTTCGTGAATTCATCATTGAAATTGATGGAAATGGAATTGAACATCTCCAAAACATCGATTTATCGCATTTTTACCGAACATTTGGGCTAACGAAAGGTGTGTGCTCGGTTTGTTCCGCACAAATTGACAAAGAATATATACACTTTGTGGGGTCTGCCACGCCTCCTTCTGCCTGTTACATTTTCAGCTCCCGCAAACCTAATATACATTTTATGTACAGAATATAACCATCAAATATCTTTTTACAGAGAACATCTGACCTAACAAATAATAACAAAAAAATAACAATATCCAACATAAATTTTATTCTTTCTTAGTAATTCATAGCAAAAATAAGGGTGTATGTGTGTTAAGTGTGTGTATTATAAAATTTATAATTTTTAAAATTTTTGTACAGGGTGCGCTATCTTTTATGTCGGTACGTAGACATTGAATGACTTTGTCATTAGTGAACCGATTGACTTGAGTAGACCAGTGTTGAAAAATTAGTCTGAAGAAATTGTACAGAACCAAATTAAATAATAACAAGATAGAACGCTACAGTCGAGCAAGCCCGACAGTAAAATAGCCTGTACTCTCCACAAAAAAGAAAAATTAAAAAAAAATAAATAAATTTAAAAAAAAATGAATGAATTAATAAATTAATTAAATTAGATTAGAATACATGTTTATGTTCAGTTTTAACAGCATACATTTACATCACGTACCTATGCGTGTTTATATGCGTGTATGTATGCAGCACAAAGTTGAACCAAAGCAGCAACAACAACAACAGCTGCGGGCAGCGCTGCCGACAGAGCTGCAGGCATCGCATGAGCAGCGATTTTACTTATGGCTATAACTTTCTTCAGAATTGACCTATCATGTTGAAATTTGGCACACGGACACATTAGTACCAACTGGATGTACCTACCAAAATTCCGAGAATTACGGAAGTTATAAGAAAAAACATGAATTGCGGGGGAGTGGGGGGGTGCATCGAAAAAAAAACTCAAACTCGTACTTTCTCGGTCTGAGGAGAATATGGAAACCAAGTTTGGTTATTCTAGCTCTTATACTTTCTGAGATCCTTGCGTTCATACGGACAGACGGACGGACGGACAAGGCTATATCCACTCGGCTTCTCATCCTGATCAATAATATATATACTTTGTGGGGTCTGCCACGCCTCCTTCTGTGTGTTACATACATGCGCACAAAACTAGTATAGCCTTTCACCCTTTGGGTACAGGCTATAAAAATATCTCATACTTGAAAAGCGGTTTTCAGAGATATTCAACGTTTACACACCGACATAAAAGATGGCGCACCCTGTAAAAATACCCGTGCGAAGCAGAGGCAGGACGCTAGTAACTTATAATTGCAAGAAAAAATACTTAGCCCAGCAAAGAAGGGTAAGATCTGCTAGTCGCGTATATGCGTGTATGTATGTATGCAGCACAAAGTTCAACTAATGGCGCAACAACATCTGCGGGCAGAGCTCGGGCAGAGATTATATCCATGTAACTTTCTTAATAATTGACCTATTGATGAAATTTGGCATACGGACACATCACTAACAGGATGTAGTTACCAAATTTGAGTTCAAAATTCCAAAAATTACGGGAGTTATGGAAAAAACAAGAATTGCGGGAGAGTGGGGGGTGGATTGGAAAAAATGTCAAACTCGTACTTTCTCGGACTTAGAATAATCTGGATACCAAGTTTGGTTATTTTAAGCCTTATATTATTTTTGCGTTTATACAGACAGACGGACATACGGAGATGTCTATATCGTTTTCGAGCGTCATATTACCGCGCGGAGATACATATTTCATTCTGAAACGACAAAGAAGCGAAATATCTCCGCCGACAATTTGAATGTTGAACAAGAAAGGCATGCTACACTCAAGTGGGCTAACAAAAATTAATTTAAAAAATTTAACTAATTAACTATAAAATATTTACCACATGCATGGATACATAAGTGTTTATGTACAATTTCAATAGCAGACATTTACATCAGAATCGTTTCATGCGTGTTTATATGCGTGTCTGTGTGCAGAAATAAGTCAAAGCGGCAACAATAACAGCTGCGGGCAGAACTTGAGCATATAATTATAGCCTGTACCCAAAGGGTGAAAGGCTATACTAGTTTTGTGCGCATGTATGTAACACACAGAAGGAGGCGTGGCAGACCCCACAAAGTATATATATTCTTGATCAGGATGAGAAGCCGAGTGGATATAGCCTTGTCCGTCCGTCCGTCTGTCCGTATGAACGCAAGGATCTCAGAAAGTATAAGAGCTAGAATAACCAAACTTGGTTTCCATATTCTCCTAAGACCGAGAAAGTACGAGTTTGAGTTTTTTTTCGATGCACCCCTCCACTCCCCCGCAATTCGTGTTTTTTCTTATAACTTCTGTAATTCTCGGAATTTTGAAATAAATTTTGGTAGGTACATCCAGTTAGTACTAATGTGTCCGTGTGTTCATCATGATAGGTCAATTCTGAAGAAAGTTATAGCCATAAGTAAAATCGCTGCTCATGCGCTGCCTGCAGCTCTGTCGGCAGCGCTGCCCGCAGCTGTTGTTGTTGTTGCTGCTTTGGTTCAACTTTGTGCTGCATACATACACGCATATAAAGACGCATAGGTACGTGATGTAAATGTTTGCTGTTAAAACTGAACATAAACATGTATTCTAATTTAATTAAATTAATTAATTAATTCATTAATTTTTTTTAATAATTTAATTTTTTTTTTAATTTTTCTTTTTTGAGTTTAATTTGAAATTCTAAGAACTACGGGAGTTATGGAAAATCACTTATAGCGGGGGAGTGGGAGGGTGCATCGAAAAAAAACTCGTACTTTCTCGAATTTAGGAGAATCTGGATACCAAGTTCGGTTATTCTAGTCCTTATACTTTCTGAGATCCTTGAGTTCATACGGGCGGACATGGCTATATCGACTCGTCATCCTGATCAAAAATCTCTATATATATAAAACAGTTTGTCCTGACTGACTGATTGGTGATCAACGTACAGCCCAAGCGGTAATAGCTAGGAAGTTGAAATTTGGACTTAAGTATCCTTTCATAGTCTAGGTGCCCACTAAGAAGGGATTTTGGAAAATTCGAGCTCCAAAGGGGGGAAAGCAGGCTCCAACGTTTGTATGAAAAATCTACAATTTTCATCTGATTAACTTCAAACTTAGTTCGTATGCTCTCAGAAAAATTCCAAGAAAAACTGTATACATTGTTTTTTTTTTTGGGGACTGAAATATGGGAGTTTTCCTGTAAAAAAAATGGGGCACAAAAGGAAACCGCGTCAACAGCCCACAGCCCAAACGGCAAAAGCTAAGAAGCTGAAATTTGGGCTCAAGGATCCTATCATAGTGAAGGTGCCCACTAAGAAGGGATTTTGGAAAATTCGAGCTCCAAAAGGGGGAAACGAGCTAAAAAGTTTGTTTGAAAGTCCTGCATTTCTGCACCGATTAACTTTAAATTTAATTTTGATAATCTACAAAAGAATACAAACAAAACTGCATACCCGGATTTTCGAAATTTGTGGTGGAGCTTGAATTATTGGGGTTTTAATATTTATTTACCTTTTCAAATGAAAAGTTTGTGTTATAAATTTTCTTCGATCGATTTCAAATTTGGAGACTGTAATCTACGTAACTAAAACTACAACTTTGCGTTCAAGGATTTTCAGAATATGCATTTTACAAATGCAGGCAGAACAAACAATAAAAAAAATCAAACAGTTGTAAGTATACATACACACACACACACATACAAGCAGCTGTTCGTGTAGTTGCGTGCAAACGATTGAAATAGCCAAAGCAAAATGTGAGACACTAATGTGTGAATGTACACACATACATATGTACACATCTATGTATGTACACTGACAGAGCAAGAAATGTTAATTAATTAAAAATTATTAAACATTTTTAAAAGTAATTTTTTCTTTGTTTAGTACATTTGGCATTGGGGTTTTCACTACTAACTTTATGCAGCAACAACAAATTACAAAGAACGCAAATATCAAATAGTTGGGGACATCATATACACACACTAACACACAGAACAAGTAACAGTTCGGGTCTATGTATAAAAATGTAAAGAGAAACATGCATGCATATGTACATACATATGTACAGCTGTGCTCAAAATAATAGTAGTGCTTTCATAAAAATTTAGTTCGTTCAAAAAATGTGTTTTAATGTGTTTTAATAAACTTAAAATAATTTGTATTATTAAGTATAGTATATTAACAAGTAAATCATAAAGAAATAACAACAAATTCTGTTCATAAAACAATTTTAATAATTTTTTTTCCAAAACTTCATTAATTTGGTCGCTCAAAATAATAGTAGTGTTTCATTTGTTGGCCTCTTACTTGTCCCAACTGATCCAAATAATACGGTTTTTATTTTAATTACTCCTATTAGGACTTTCTAAATAATATTAGTATTTTGTAGCATAGTCTTCGTGTGCAAGACCTGCAGCACATCGCTTTGGCATGGAGTCCACGGGATTGTGACATCTTTGAGGAGGAATGGAGCTCCAAGCATGTCTAACTGGTTCCCAAAGCTGTTCAAAATTAGTTGGTTTACGCTTGGCAACTTCCTTCTTCACATCGTACCATAAATTCTCAATCGGGTTGAGATCTGGAGACTTTGCCGGCCATTCTAGTACATTGATCCTGTTAGTTTGAAACCATTGTTGGGCAATATTACTTGTGTGCTTCGGATCATTATCCTGCTGGAATGCCCAAATTAGTGGCATTTCATCACTGGCATATGGCAGCATAATATTCTGCATTATATGCACATAAAGGTGGCGATTCATGGCATTCCGGATCCAATATATAAGCCCCGCGCCGTAATATGAAAAACTGGCCCAGATCATAATACGAGCTCCTCCGTGTTTTACGGTTTTCGTTGTGAATCGAGGGTGCATTCAGTGTTTGGTGGCTGCTTAAAATACTGACGAGACCCGGTTCCAACATAAAGCGTGATTTTTCGATTCATCTGATCATAAAATGTTTCTCCATTACTGCACTGGCCAATGTGGTCTTGTGCAAATTTAATTCGTTTTGCCAGATGTTTTTTTGTGAGAAGGGGACTTTCTTTGGACTCCGAGCTGCAAATTATTTTGCAGTAGGCATCTCCGTATTATTTGTGTACTAGTATGGAGATTTAATTCATCTCTTATATCGGTAGAGCTCGCAAATGGGTTCTGCCTAAAGTATCTCACTACAAGGGTCGCCAATTTATCTGACATAGCGCAAGGTCTTCCACGTGCTTAGGGGCCTGGGATAAATTTTATACCATTACACACCGTTGTAGGAGGACAACCTACTATATTTTGGACTTCATTGTAAGTTTTTCCCCCAGATATCATTTTTTGAATGAGTCCACGTCGTTCAGGAGTGCAGTGCTTGGCTCTACCCATATCAGAAAAACAAACTAAAATGTGTATTGGAAACTATTGTAAACTATTAAACAAGAGATAACGGTACAGTCGAGCAAGCCCGACAGTAAAATACCCTGTACTCTCCACAAAAAGGAAAAATTAAAAAAATTTTAAATTAAATTATTAAAAAAAATGAATGAATTAATTAATTAAATTAAATTAGAATACATGTTTATGTTTAGTTTTAACAGCATACATTTACATCACGTGCCTATGCGTGTTTATATGCGTGTATGTATGCAGCACAAAGTTGAACCAAAGCAGCAACAACAACAACAGCTGCGGGTACTAACTGGATGTACCTACCAAAATTGATTTCAAAATTTCGGAAGTTATAAGAAAAAACACGAATTGCGGGGGAGGGGGGGTGTATCAGAAAAAATAAACAAATTCGATCTGCCTAGGGCTTATAGGAACCTTGATACCAATTTTGGTTATCCTAGGTCTTGTACTTACTGAGATCCCTGCGCTCATACAGACAGACGGACATGGCTATATCGACTCGTCTTGTCATCCTGATCAAAAATATATATACTTTGTGGGGTCTGCCACGCCTCTTTCTGCCTCTTACATACATTCGCACAAAACTAGTATACCCTTTCACCCTTTGGGTACGGGGTATAAAAATAATAGAACTTACTATTAGCAACTTTTCGTGAGCTTAAGGAGCGACACACTTAATATTTTTGGAATGTTTGTGCAAGCACTACTATTATTTTGAGCGCGTAGAATAGGGACTAGCTGTGGAAAATGCAAATAACAACAACAACAAGTGCACAAAAAGTTAAAGTAACGCGTCATTTTATTGTGCTCTTGTTGTAGATCACATAGGTAGAAAGAAAGGATTAAAATTGAAAGGAAACACAAAAATACGAACGGTAGAACGTTGTGAAAAATATCACTACTATTATTTTGAGCTCAACTGTATGTATGTATGCCTGTGTACGTACATATATAGCATGTATGTACATTCGTATGTATGTATACATTGGACAATCGAGCACTGTTCTTTGATTGTAATAAATAATGTTCTATGGTTTTAAATCAAATTTTTAAAACGAAAAACAACAACAACTGCAAGTCATTGGCTCGCGTTTCTTCTTTTGTTTTGATCATTTACGCCTGTTAATTTCAAAGGATGTACATATGTATGTTTGTATAGGATTTGTTCTAATTGATCTCAATAAATTATAAGATGATATTATTTAAATTTTCTGTTAATTGCATTCAAACTTCGATGGAATTATTGATTGTACCGACGGATTCAAGTATCGATAGTTTTGATGCTCTAGCACATAGAGCATCCGACACATGTCCATCTCTAGCATCTCAGCTGATCGCATATTTACAGCCACTTACCGTTTTAGTGTTAGCTAACAACGATACAAATGTATTCTGAACAAATCTAAGAGTCATTTACCGTTAAGCCTATTTTGTGAGTGAATGCATGCGATTTACAAAAGCAGAAACACACCTTTTACATTCACAACAATCATATTGGAATTGAAGACACAAATTAGTGTTGAATTAAAAAATTAAATACATATGTACATATCAGCGTTGCCGAACGCTCCAATTTTGGCGGGACGTCCCGATTAATAAATCAAAATTAAATGTCCCGCGTCGGACTTTTCGGGGATAACTCGACCGTGCGTACAACGTGCTGAGGAAGCACACAGTTAAGTCAGGACTGGCATTCCGCCCGGTGCGTAACGAAGATAAGTACATATGTATGTATGCACGTATAACCATACATAGTACTTATTGTCGAAAGAATATCATATAGTAAATAAACTTATAATTATAAGCACATTTTACTTAGCCCAACAAAGACGGGCAAGACCTGCTAGTCTCTATATATATAAAACAGTTTGTCCTGACTGACTGATTGGCAATCAACGCACAGCCCAAACGGTAAGAGCTAGGAAGCTGAAATTTGGACACAAGATCCCTCTTATAGTGAAAGTGAGCACTAAGAAGGGGTTTCGAAAAATTCGAGCTCCAAAGGGGGGAAAACGAGCTCCAACGTTTGTATGAAAAATCTACAATTTTTATCCGTATATTTAGTTTTTAGTTTGTATATTCTCAAAAAGAATACAAAAAAAACTGTATACTTGGATTTTCAATATTTTTCCTGCGGCCTGAATAATAATGATTTTCCGGTGGAAAATTCGGTAAACGAAAAGCTATGTGCAATCAACGCACAGCCCAAACGGTAAGAGCTAAGAGGTTGAAAATTGGACACATGTTGTCTTCAGTGGTGTAGGTGAGCACTAAGAAGCGGTTTTGGAAATTTCGAACGCCAAAGGGGGGAAAACGGGCTCCAACGTTTGTATGAAAAATCTACAATTTTCATCCAATTAACTTCAAACTTAGTTTGTATACTCTCAAATAGAATAGAATACAAGAAAAACTGTATACTTGGTTTTTCACCATTTTTCCTGGGGCATGAAAAAAGGGGGGTTTTCCGTGGAAAAATTGAAACACAATCAACACCCCACAGCCCAAACGGTAAAAGCTAGGAAACTGAAATTTTGGCTCAAGTATCCTATCATGGTGTAGATGCGCACTAAGAAGGGATTTTGGAAAATTCGAGCTCCAAAGGGGGGAAAAGTAGCTCCAAAGTTTGTTTGAAAATTCTGCATTTTTGAATCGATCAACTTTAAATTTAGGTTTTATAATCTATAAAAGAATACAAATAAAACTGCATACTCGGTTTTTCAAAATTTGTGTTGGAGCTTGAATTATTGGGGTTTTAATATTTATTCATTTTTTCAAATGAATAGTTTGTGTTATAAATTTTGTCCGATCGATTTCAAATTTGGGTAATATAATCTACGTAACTAAAATTACAACTTTGCATTTAACGATTTTTAAAATATGCATTTTACAAATGCAAGTAGAACAAACAATACAAAATATCAAACAGTTGGGGACAACTAAGTATACATACACACACACACACATACATACATACAAGCAGCTGTTCGTGTAGTTGCGTGTAAACGGTTGAAGTAGCCAAAGCAAAATGTGAGACACTAATGTGTGAATGTTCATTTGTACACATGTATGTACATACATACATACATATGTATGTACAAAAGTACATTCGTCTTGCACTGACAGGGCAAGAAATGTTAATTAATTAAAAATTATTAACATTATAACATAAACATTTTTATGCTATTTTTTCTTTGTTTAGTACATTTGGCATAAGGAGTTTTTAGGACAACGGACTACAAGGGCGTACGCAGGTTGGGCAGGGGGGACATTTCTCCCCTTAGAAAGAATTTCGCATTATGAATTACGCCAGCACCATATGTATTACATACGTACATACGTCTGTATGTATAGCATGTACATATGTATGTATGTACATCAATAAGTATGTATGTACGTTCATACATTCCTATATACATATGTATATAGGTTTGTATGTACAAGTATGCAGTGGGCTATCGAACACTGTTGTTTAATTGTAAAAAATAGTTTTCTATGGTTTCAAATCAAAATTTTTAAAACAACAACTTCAAGTTATTGGCTCGCAAATCTTCTTTCGTTTTGATCATTTACGCCTTTTCATTACATACGCAAAATGCCAAAAGTTTACAGTTACAGTACACATACAAATAAATTTGTATGTATGTATGTGTACAGTGTACAATCGAATACAGTATTATAATCAATAACTCTCAAACGATGTTTTTCGATGTATTTGTATTCGACATGTATTACGATATATCAACACAAGTATCGATATTTTCGATATATCGCATTTAATTTTATTATTGGGGTTTTAATATTTATTCACTTTTTCAAATGAATAGTTTGTGTTATAAATTTTGTCCGATCGATTTCAAATTTGGGTAATGTAATCAACATAACTATATCAACAAATTGGCATTCAACGATTAAAATATAGCAATATGTTTTTTACTTGCCATATATCAAATATCAAATAGTTGGGAACAGTTCGTGTCTATGTGTGCCCATGCATACATACATATGTACAAGCATATGTATCTATGCCTGTATATGTATGAAGCATGTAAATACAAAACAACAACAACAACTTCAAGTTGTTGGCTCGCTCATCTTCTTTCGTTTTGACCATTTAATGTTAATTGCAAAGGCAAAACGCCAAAAGTTTACAGTTACCGTCGCTAAGCAACGACTGCGTATGCGATAGTAAAGCAGAAACCGAATAACGGAGCTACGCATATTCTGCTTCGCATTGCGGGCAGATGTATGTATGTATATGATTTGTTCTTATCGATCTCAATAAATAATTAGATTTTATTATTTAAATATTCTGCTTATTGCATTCAAACTTCGATATTTTGATGGTATCGGTGGCTTCAACTATCGAAAGTTTTACTCTAGCAAATTGAGATGAGAATTGTCAGTGCTTTTTGATCGTGGCTCATCGCTGCACGGCATTGACACGAGTGCCGTGTTTCATATTCCGAGTTTGTGCGTGACCGTATTGACTCAAATGTGAATTTAAAATTAGGATATACCCTTATAATTATTCCCCTTTTTTGCACATAGTCTATCTTAAAACGTTGCGTTATCTATATATATAAAACAGTTTGTCCTGACTAATTGGTGATCAACGCACAGCCCAAACGGTAAAAGATGAAATTTTGACTCAAGTATCCTTTCATAGTATCCATCATAGTGTAGGAGCACACTAAGAAAGGCTTTTGGAAAATTCTAACTCCAAAGGGGGGAGGTTTAAAAAAATATTAGTTATAGTGGTCATGTTCGTTTAAAGAAATAGTTTGGCAAGAACAAAAATGTAACGGACTACTGAACAATTTTTTGTCAAGAACAGAAAATGTTCATTTAAATACCTTAAATTCCTTCCTACTGGTAACTTATAAGGTGAAAACATATGGGTAGGTTATGCACACACAAAATAAATACAATTGGAAACATTATATTGAGCCGGGTTAAGACGGGCAATACCTGCTAGTATGGTATATACTTTGTGGGGTCTCCCATGTCGCCTTCTGTGTGTTACATACATTCGCACAAAACTAGTATAGCCGATTACCTTTTGGGTACAGGCTATACAAATTATACTAAATAATTTAAAATATTTAAGTTTTGGAAAATTTAACGTTAGCAATTTCATTAAATATTTACGATTAATATCCCAATACATGTATTGCATTAATATACTTACATGCGGTTTATATTACGTTTTAAAAGAGGTTCAAATAGTCCGAGCATAGGAGTGATTCCGCTACCGGCTGCCACTAACAATATATTTCGATGTAAAGCCAATGCATTTAATAAAAACTTTCCATACGGCAGACTGACCCGTACAATATCTTTCTCCTGGAGTTTGTATAGTCGGGGTGAAATTTTTCCAAATGCGTTACGCTTAATGAGAAAATCCAGTGATGTGCTTGCCTCTGATGCAGATGATAAGCCATTGGCAGACATATATTTGTGTGGAACGGGCGTATAACTACGTTCTAGAACAACACCTGTAGGATGATATTAGTATCAGTATTTGAAAAATGATTCTGGAAACTAACCTTCAAAGTTCAATTGAAATGTTACATGGTAACCAATCGGCACAATAAGCATTGCTTCTTGTCCTACGCTCTGCAGATTGAACTCAAACGAATTGTGATTTAAGTCCACCTTCCGTAGAACTTGAAAGTTGTACATTTCCTCCTCTGATTTAAGTGCTTGCTCCACTTTAATACTCTTAATCGTTCCATAGGAAGACCAAGAAACGGGCATCTGTTTGCGTAGAACTATTTCTAATTTTCCAGTTTCTACATTTGAGTAAACTGTTTTTGGTGGCCAATATACCGCGCCGGTTAGTTCGATATAAAATTGATGCCAGTTCTTATCCACGTAAACAAGCAGATCTAAGCCAGTTTTAACTTCTGTGGTTTTGTGCTTTAGCAATATCCCTGGATTTGCGAAGCAATAAGTATGTATACACAGTATTACTTCACTGCGCTGCTGCATCCAATCAAAACGTGGAAAACTTGGTGGGTCACTTAGTTTCAAAGGCATTTTGTGACAATCGTTTTTCAGCGGTCCTACGTAGCACTTTTCAAGCAACTGAGGATAGTTTACCCAGGCGTGCACCTCATCAAAAAGTTTTGTTGCATCTTTCCCTGTTCCTCGTAGCAGCTCATTAACACCTCCTGGATGAAATTCCATATACCGGGTAACGTTAAATACTTTTCCACGTATCGCTAGCCAAGCATCATTTACATTATTATGGCGAGCCAACTCTTCGTTGGTTACCGGCAAAATTTTTCCAGCAGTTCCAGAAAGGTCAGTACCAGATTTACACAGTCGTATCCAACTCATCAGTGAGTACCCGGGCTTAAGAGCGCACTTGTTTCGTGGATTACCCGTTGCCGAGCCATTGGAGGGACTAATACTCGTCGTCCTAGGTATTTGTAAATTGTCTGCCGATGTAATGAGGGCTTTACTTTTGAGATCTGACATATCTACAACAAATAGAAAGTCCATAAAACAAAATAAAAAACATCGATAGGCTTTATCTATACCTACCAGGGTTGGGCATCGATATGCAAATATCGATATTACGATGCAACATTTCAGTAAAATCAGATTTGATATTCAATGCGATATACTTCAATGCATCGCTTTTTACTACGATATATTTTTACATCTCTTACATTATTTTCCACGCTTTTTATGTACATACTAGCAGGTATTTCCCGTCTTAACCCGGCTCAATATAATGTGTTCAATTGTATTTATTTTGTGTGTGCATAACCTACCCATATGTTTTCACCTTAAAGGTTACCAGTAGGAAGGCATTTAAGGTATTTAAATGAACATTTTCTGTTCTTGACAAAAATTTGTTCATTAGTCCGTTACATTTTTGTTCTTGACAAACTATTTCGTTAAACGAACATGACCACTATAACTAATATTTTTTAAAGCTCGTTTTCCCCCCTTTGGAGCTAGAATTTTCCAAAAGCCTTTCTTAGTGTGCTCCTACTCTATGATGGATACTATGAAAGGATACTTGAGTCCAAATTTCATCTTTTACCGTTTGGGCTGTGCGTTGATCACCAATTAGTCAGGACAAACTGTTTTATATATAGAGATAACGCAACGTTTTAGGATAGACGATTTGCAAAAAAGGGGGAATAAATATAAGGGTTTATCCTAATATTTAATTCACATTTGAGCCTTTTCGTGCCATATTAAGTCAATACGGCCACGCACAAACTCGGAATATGAAACACGGCACTCGTGTCAATGCCGTGCAGCGATGAGCCACGATCAAAAAGCACTGACAGTTCTCATCTCAATTTGCTAGAGTAAAATTTTCGATAGTTGAAGCCACCGATACCATCAAAATATCGAAGTTTGAATGCAATAAGCAGAATATTTAAATAATAAAATCTAATTATTTATTGAGATCAATAAGAACAAATCATATATATACATACATCTGCCCGCAATGCGAAGCAGAATATGCGTAGCTCCGTTATTCGGTTTCTGCTTTACTATCGCTTACGCAGTCGTTGCCTAGCGACGGTAACTGTAAACTTTTGGCGTTTTGCCTTTGCAATTAACATTAAATGGTCACAACGAAAGAAGAAGAGCGAGCCAATGACTTGCAGTTGTTGTTGTTTTTAGAGCATTATTTTTATTACAATCAAACAACTGTGTTCGATTGCCCAATGTATACATTAATACGAATGAACATACATGCTATATTAATACACAGGCATATATACATATGTATGTATGTTTCTCTTTACTTTTTCAACCGTACGTAGAGAACCGCACACATAGACACGAACTGTTGCTTGTTGTGTGTGAGTGTGTGTATGTGATGTCCCCAACTATTTGATATTTGTTGTTGCTGCATAAAGTTATTATTGAAAACCCTAATGCCAAATGCACTAAAGAAAGAAAAAATTACTTTTAAAAATGTTATATAATTTTCAATAAATTAACATTTCTTGCTCTGTCAGTGCAAGACGAATATACATACATACATATGTAGATACATATGTACATACATAGATGTGCACATATGTATGGACATTCACACATTAGTTCTCACATTTTGCTTTGGCTATTTCAATCGTTTGCACGCAACTACACGAACAGCTGTTTGTATGTGTGTGTGTGTGTGTGTATGTATACTTAGTTGTCCCCAACTGTTTGATATTTTGTATTGTTTGTTCTTCGTGCTTTTGTAAAATGCATATTTTGAAAATCCTTTAATGCAAAGTTGTAGATTTAGTTACGTAGATTACGTTACCCAAATTTTAAATCGATCGGACTAAATTTATAAAACAAACTTTTCATTTGAAAAAATGAATAAATATTATAACCCCAATAATTCAAGCTCCAACACAAATTTCGAAAATCTAAGTATGCAGTTTTGTTTGTATTCTTTAATTGATTTTAGAAACTAAGTTTTAAGTCGATCGGTTGAAAAATGCGGATTTTTAAAACCAACTTTGGAGCTACTTTTCCCCCCTTTGAAGCTCGAATTTTCCAAAATCCCTTCTTAGTGAGCACCTACATTATAACAGGATACTTGAGCCTAAATTTCAGTTTCCTTACTTTTACCGTTTGGGCTGTGGGGTGTTGATTGTGTTTCAATTTTTCCACGGAAAACCCCCCCTTTTTCATGCCTCAGGAAAAATAGTGAAAAACCAAGTATACAGTTTTTCTTGTATTCTTTTTGAGAGTATACAAACTGAGTTTGAAGTTAATTGGATGAAAATTGTGGATTTTTCATACAAACGTTGGAGCCCGTTTTCCCCCCTTTGGCGTTCGAATTTTCCAAAATTTTCTTAGTGCTCACCTACACCACTGTAGACAACATGTGTCCAATTTTCAGCCTCCTAGCTCTTACCGTTTGGGCTGTGCGTTGATTGCAAATAGCTTTTCGTTTGCCAAATTTTCCACCGGAAAATCATTATTGTTGAGGCCGCAGGAAAAATACTGAAAAATCAATTATACAGTTTTTTTTGTATTCTTTGTGAGAGTATACAACCTAAGTTTGAAGTTAATCGGATAAAAATTTTAGATTTTTCATACAAATGTTGGAGCTCGTTTTCTCCCCCTTGGAGCTCGAATTTTCCGAAACCCCTTCTTAGTGCTCACTTTCACTATAAGGGAGATCTTAGGTCCAAATTTCAGCTTCCTAGCTTTTACCGTTTGGGCTGTGCGTTGATTGCCAATCAGTCAGTCAGTCAGGACAAACTGTTTTATATTTATAGAGATGTACTTCGTGAAGCTTGTTTGATTTCGCACTTAAAATTATGCCAAAGTAAGTGCATTTTAAACCTATATGTATGTATATACTTAAATATTTATTGATATTTTTTGTTGGATTCTTACAGAATCATCCAAAAGCAAACCAAAATTTGGCAATGTTCCACAAAAATTTATTACTTTATTACGCGGCAGAGTAATAACATTACAAGTGGCGCCCGAGCAGGGACCCCAAAGAAGATTGAGGTTATATCCGACCAAGTAGAGAGAAGAGAGCGTGGACCTACGATGCTACGAACGAGCTGGATACGCGAGTTCGAAATCGAAGAGACCGGCAACGTGGAGACGTTGCGGTCGCGGCTGTCCACGTTCGTGAAGTCGGCCAAAGAAGAGTACCGACCCCGCCTGGAAGAACTAGCGGCATATCACGAAAACATGTCATCGCGTACCGTGGCGGCAGGCCAGTTGAGCCCGGTGCCCGGCGGACGGCTGGGAGTCCCGAAACAAGAGGATGTACCGGAAGGTCTACTCGTCGCGACAGAGGCAAACACGACACCAGCCGTGGTCCCGGTGCGAGCCGCATCGCCGACTACAGCGCGGGCGACATCGCCAACTCCAGCGTCAGTACCGACCATATCTGTAGCGGTCGCGGTCGCGGCCTCACCTGAAGCGTCCGCAGCCAAGCCCACGGCAGCCTCAGCGACGCCAACAGCGGCTCCAGTGCCCTCAACGGTAAACCTGGCACAAGCAATCGCCGATTCGATGGCAGTTGTGTTAGCGCAGTACACCCACCGGTTGGCCCAAGCTATGGAGGATGGTTTCCAGAAACTGTCAAGCCAGATCTGCGCTTCCACAGCGTCTGCTGCGCCTGCTGGTAATGCGCCTGACGAAGATGACCCAACAGCACCGACTCCAGCGCCACCACTCGCGAGTGCGCTGGCGGTGGCAGAGCAACATGCGCCAACATCAGCCAAACGAGATCGAGCCGCGTGGCAGACACAGGTAGCACAGTGGGGCGTCCGATTTGACGGCAGCGGGGACCCAAGAACGTTCCTTCGGGATCTGGAAGATAAGGCAGATATGAGCAACGTGCGACTAGACGATTTGGTGACAGTATTACCGGAAGTCCTGGTCGGCGAGGCAAAGGAATGGGAGTGGTCAAGGCGCAATTTGGCACAACGGTGGGTCGAGTTCCGCCAAGACCTACTAAAAGAGTATCCAGCAGGCCCCCATATAGAAGAGCGCCGGCGGGAAGCATACAGCCGGGTCCAGGGTGCATCAGAGACACCTATCGAGTATGTCCGAGCGATGCGACGGCTGATGCGCGGCGTGGAGATGACTGCAGAGGAGCAGCTGAGACTTGTCCACGCCAACAGGCTACCAGAAATACGCGCCAACCTCCGCCTGGCAGGCGAAGAAGTGAGCTCACTCGATGGGTACGTACAGGCGGCACATGGCGTGCACCAAGCAGTCTTGGCGCAGGCGCAGGCGGCCGGCAATGATGAGACAAATGCCGCACACCCTGCGCCGACCCCTCAGCCGGTGGCAGCAGCCCCAGCGGACGCGCAGAGACGAGAAGTGATGGAGTGCTGGCGCTGCGGAATGGGGGGGCATAACGTGGATACTTGCCCTAATACTCAGCGGCTCTATTGCTGGGACTGTGGTAAGTTGGGTGTACGCGCGAACGAATGCTGCCGGCACACTCCAGGAAACGCCAGGGTGGCTCGCCCCACACCAGCAGCCGGCGAGCCCACGCAGGCAAACTCCAACTAAAGACAAGACGCAGGCTGGCGACCGCGCTACCAGTAGACTGTGACGGTTTACTAGTAGAGGCGGTCGTGGACACCGGAGCGACACACAGCTTTGTGAGTCCGAGGCTAGCGCAGCGCCTGCGGGCGCCAGACTGAGAAAACGTACGGTCCGTGAGCGCGACTGTGTCCATGGCTGACGGAACACAGAAGACGGTCCGTGAAGAGACGAAGGCGACGATCACGGTGGGCGACAGTCGCGTGGTACTGCCGCTGCTCACACTCCCCGGATGCGTAGACGAGCTCACACTGGGATTAGATTACGTCCATATGGCCAACTGGGCGGTGACTGTGGACGGCCAAACTGTAGAACTACGAACGGACGATCAACGGCCACGCAGGCGGCGGAGGCGGAATCGCAGAGCCCGACATGCAGCCTTGGTGACAAGCGAGCAGGCGGGGCTCACTATAGCCGCCTACTAGCAGATTCCGATGGAGCGCGAAAGCCAGCGATATACAGCGTTCACGGTGCCAGGACGTTTGGCCTTCACTTGGTTGGGCCCCTCACCGAACTGTTGAAGAAAGGCCACAAGTGAAGTTGGGGAATGCAGCAGCAGGAGGCATTTGAGTTTATCCAGAGGCAGCTGATGGAAGCTCCGGTGTTGGCGTGCCCCGATTTCACTCAACGCTTCTGCCTACAGACGGACGCCAGCGAGTGTGGGCTGGGCGCGGTTCTGACGCAAGACATAGACGTCCACGAACACGTGATTTCCTACGCCAGTAGGAAGCTGCAGAAAGCGGAGGTCAACTACAGCGCCACGGAGAAGGAGTGCCTCGCATTTGTTTGGGGAATCCGAAAGCTGCGACACTATCTGGAAGGCTACCATTTCACTGTCGTGACCGATCACTTGGCGTTGCGTTGGCTCAACTCGCACGCTGGGCCTTGGAGCTACAGCAGTACACCTTCGATGTCCAGTACCGGGAAGGTACCTTGAACGTGGTGGCCGACGCGCTGTCCAGACAGCCACGCGAGGTGGCAGGCCGCGCACGCGTGGTGCCAGAAGCGACGCCAACCTGCAAGTGGTTACAGCGGCTCTCGACTGCGGTGGTGGAGAGCCCCAACAAGTATCCCGATTACGCCATGCAGAACGGAAGGCTATACCGACGCATCGCCCACGTGCTGGGAGAAGACGAGGTGTCGCCGTGGAGGCTGTGCGTCGCCATCCACAAGGCGACGGCTGCGGCAGTGAAGCTGGCCTTACGAGAACGGATTCTAGCGCGTTTTGGTACACCATTACGGACAACGGAGCCCAGTTTACGAGTCGCGCGCTGAAGCAGTTCCTCGCCGAAGCAGGCATACAGCAACAGCTGACGGCACCATATACACCGCAGGAGAATCCCACGGAGCGGACCAATAGAACCGTCAAAACTCTGATCGCGTAGCTGGCAAACGGGCAACACAACACGTGGGACGAGCAGCTGCGGGAAGCACAATTGGCCATTAAACGTTAAACGGTCAAACGCAACAGGCTCACCTGCTTTCGTCCTATTTGGGAGAGAACCAAGGCGGCCAAACTGGCGCCTTGCTTCGATGGACCATTCACGGTGCGGGCAGGGTCACCAGGGCCATGCCACCGACAACTGCACAGCAGCCACAGCAGCCCATTTCTCAGCGACCACAACAACAGCCGCAGCATCAATCTCAGCAGCCACTTTCACAGCAGCCGCACGACAGCCACGACAGCAGCAACAGCAACCAGGGCCCTAACGGCCACACCGACAGCAACAACAGCAATCCAACCGGCGTCCACCATAGCGGGAGCAGCAGAGCTGCCGTTCCAGCCGAAGAAGATGCCCATAAAGCGATTTAGATTGGCACACCACCTGAGATGCACACACAGCGCCAAATATACCAGAGGCGCAGCAGATGGCCAAGTGCCGGGCGGGCAGCTGGACGAGCACAACAAAAAAGGAGGTTGGGCACAACGCTGAATAATAGCAGAAGACCGGAAGCCAATTACAACATAAACATATGGGGCGGTGATGACGAGTTGCCAGAGCGGCGGGCGGCCGCCGATGTTATCGAGGAGATACGATAAATGGCAACACCGGCCACTATCGAATAAATATGCAAATGGTAACACCCACGACAGACCGCCAGGCATGGGTAGCACTGGCGGACCGCGAAAAGGAGATGTGGCAGCGCTACCAAAACAGCTGGCACAACAATATCACACTTGGCGGGAAACGACACGCGTCGCACGAATATTTTCAAGAGGGAAAAATTAGCAGCATGGAGTTTGGTGTGAGCTACGTTGACCATGCGGAGTGGCGCCGGGCGCAAATCCACTACGATTGCGACTCCCGCAATTGCCGCATTCGGGCACCTGCCCAAACAAAGTCGCCGACGCCGGCGGGCAATCGACGCCGCCACCGTGGACGCCGCGGGGGACGTCGAGTCCGCGAGAGGCAGCAGCGGGCGCAGCGGGAGCAGGTGGAGGAGCAGCGACAGCGCGAACGCGAGCAGCAGGAGCAGCGGGAACAGCGACAGCACGAGAGGCAGCGGCAGCTGGAGCAGTGGCAACACGAGCGCCAGCAGCGCGAACGGGAGCGGCGACGACTGCTGAAATGAGCAGCGCTGGGCATGGAGGCGCGCTTGTTGTACGCCAGGTGCCTGCACGAGCTGCATGTGCGGCGTCCGGCGCCTCATGTAGCGCGGCCTCGGCCAGGGCTTGCGGCAGATGACGGCGGCGGGTAAACTCCCGATGGTGGCGCTGGCGGCCATCCCCCACAACCGGCTCGTGTTCGACTAGGGGGGGGGGGGGGGGGGGGGGGGGGGGACGTGTAACGACGCGCGGCTGACTGCTGTACAACGCGTCGTCACGTTGAGTAGTTTAAGTAGTAATAAGTATTTGTAAGTAGTTGTAAGCCATGAAGGCAAAGTAGTTTTAAGTTCATGAATGTTGAGTAGGTTTTTTAGTTCTTTTTTGGTTCCTTTTTGAGTTAAGTCGAACGCGCACTGAAGCGCAGCCTGTAACTTGTAACTTTTAAAATTAAACACGTGTAAACATATTTCGGCATATCGCCCTCTTTTATATAGCGGACACCTCGGCACTTTGGGGCGCCTAATATTTATTTCAGCATAACTCTGGCCGGCGAGCATACCCGCGGCAGAGTAATAACATTACACATGTACAGTTTCAACAGCATACATTTACATCATCGTGTATGTATGTATTCATGCAGTGCAGGAATAAGTCGAAGCAGCAACAACAACAACAGCTGCGGGCAGAGCTTCGGCAGAGAGTTGCGGGAAGAGCTTCAGCAGAGAGTATATTTATAGCTATAACTTTTGTACGGATTTAACCCGGTAACTTGCCGGTATGGCAAAAACAAAAGGTTCACAAGTTATGTATATACATATGTAAAAGAAAGACTTGCGTTTTTCGACGCGATTTATTGGCTCAAAGAATAATAATCACATGTTCGCACAGTTCAATTTCAATAGTACAAGGGCTCTTTAATTGTAACGAAGCTGCATACAAAGGCTTACGGCCGCAAGCACAAACATGTTCGCAAACAGCTGCAGTGTATACTCATTCTTCTCTTTACTATTGACTTCATTTGTTCTCTTAAATACTTATGACTATTTACACTAAGTGAAATGCCTTTACATCGGCCACGTTGAAGGCACGCATTGCTTCAAAAAATACCAGAAGGCAATGGCGCAAGACGGTGTATCGCTCGATTAAATAGCCCCACCTTCGTCCTACCGGTCGCCACGCGCACTTTGCCATCGGTGCCATTTGTTGTCTTCTCGATAACTCCCAGCATCCACTGCTGAGAAGGAGCGTTGTCCTCGTGAACGACTACGACGGCTCCTTTCTGCAGACTTGGACGCTCCACTGACAACTTCTGGCGCTGCTTCAGGCTCTGGCTCTTTGGACCAATCGGGTCAAAACAGCTGCTTGATGCATAAGATCAGCTGCCAGGGTTTTAAGTACGTTAGTTTGGCGTCTGGTACGGGCTGCGTTAACCCTGTAGGCAGCGCTACACGTTTGGGCTGGCGTTATCCGCCACAATCGGCCGCGAGTTGAGGATCACCTTCACTTCCACCAGCACGGTTACCAGCTCGTCCTGCCGCAGCGTCGCGCTTCCGATGGCCTTTAGCAGCAAAGTCTTGGCGGACTTTACGACAGCCTCCCATTGACCGATGTAATGCGGCGCGCGGGGTGGGATAAACTTGAACGTTATTCTCTTTGTGGCAGCATATGTGGCAATGACATCGTTGTTGATGCTGAAGCTGATGCGGAGCTCCTCCAAAGCAGCATACACAAAATTGGTGGTATTCTCCGAATATATCCGCTTCACAGGACCACGGCGGCTGACAAACCTAGACAGACACATTATAAACGAGTTAGCAGTCAGGTCTGTCACAACTGTCACAGCTTTGGAGGCAAAACATACGAAATCAACAACATACATCTTGACCGGGGCTCTGCCACGAATTCCCATTGAGACAGGTATTGGATCACAAAAGGCCACTCTGCTCACATCAAATGGCCTACAGCCATGTAATCGGTCAGTGGGAAAATTTTCCATAATTTGGCTTGCTAGGATTGCTTTATGTCTAAAGCAATGCACACACTGTCGCGCATTGACAAGCCAAGCTTGTTGGCGGCGAATGCTTACTAGCGCACGTGGACAATCGTGGCAATTAGTGCGATATAAATATTGCAAGTACAGCATCATGAATCGGCATCCCTTTGGCATAAGCAATGGGAATTTGGCATTGTGAGGCAATGATGCCTTAAGCAAGCGACCGCCAACTCGTACCAAATTTAATTGAATTTTTGTGATCGAAATGTACAAATAAATCGATTTAATTTGCAAGCGAGCAATTGTTTAGCTTTGAGATCTCGTGTGCAAAAGCTGTGTTTTGTACTATGTGGACAACTGCCAAAAATGCAAACTCTAGTTCAGCTGATGTGACGAGTGAGTAATGAACCGTACGTAACATATATTGTGGAGAATCTTAAGATACCGCGACGATTTTTCAATTATATCCATAAAGGGATTTGAGAACTCATCGGCCACGATGAGGGCCGTCGCATTCTTCCGCTTCTCCAGCGTTGACTGCTCTTTAGTCAGCTCGATATGAGAAGGGAATAATATAGTTTAAAGAATCGTGGGCCCTTAATTTGGCTGTGGTGCAACCAAGTGACGCCAGAGCTGCTGGGTTATCTGCTGTTGGAACATGATGCCAAAATGCGGCGGAAGTAAGCTCTTGAATATTTGCCACTCTATTAGCCACGAAAGTATTCAAATGAGCCGGGTGTGTTTGCAGCCAGCAAAACTAATTCCGAAGTCAGCAAAGCCATGGATTTGGAATTTTTTATTTTTAGTGACGCTGACGTATCGTGGTATCGAATCGACTCCAGTGCATCAAAAGAAGTAGTAATAGCATTCAAGTCTTTTAATAGATGTTTAGGAATTTGGTCGTCCCAAGAAAATATTTGAAGCCAAAGCTCCTGCATTAAAATTTTTCTCGCGTAATTATTGGGCACAGCAGACCAAGTCGATGGCCTATAAGAAGGTCGCCAAATGGCTTTAAAACTGAGTTTAGTTCGACATATAGAAACTGCAACTCCTCCACAGTCTCTGCACCAGAAAGCAGGACATCCACATGTCATCGTGTGCAGCTCATTTATATATTTAATTCATCGAATAACCAGCAACGGTGCCGATGCAGTACCATATTTTAGCGTGTTTAGTGGTTCTGTGGTATCTTTTCTCCAAATAATCAATTGGAAGTTGCGTTTTAATTCCATGACTTCGGCTTGCCGATACATTTTGGCAATGTCAGCGGACAAAGCAAACGGTCGAAGTCGGAACCGCAACAAAGTTGAATATAAGCATGGCTGGATAGTCGGCCCAACCATGAGTATGTCATTTAACGACACTTGGGACGACGTCTTGCTCGACGCGTCGAATACAACTCGCAACTTGGTTGAGGTGCTTTGCGGTCTTAGCACGCACTCATACGGAATAAAATAGGGCGGCTCACTCGTGTAGTCGATTGCCTTCATATGTCCCAAAGATATATATTCAGTCAAAAAATTTGGAACTGCTTCCAACACGCAGAACTTACGAACTAGCCATCTAAGGAACTCTGATTCAAACTGTTGCATCGGGCCGGTCGTGTACAACAACTCGAAGTGGCATCATCGGATAAGGGCGCCAAATATTTAAATTTTCGCAGGAGCGCCATCTAGCGGTACCGAGTGAGGAGCCGGTGTGGCCACTGCAGTCGCACAGGCGTAGAGTTGCGGTCCGATGGCACTCGAAAAATAAGGAAAAGCCATGGCCGCAACAAACGGATGAAAAAGAAAGAGGAAAAAAATCAGCAGACACATGGCATCCGGCCTATAAAAAGGGAGTAGAAGCACGACGTTTTTTTCTTTTTGGTTGGTTGGGAGCCGTCCGGCCAATGACATGGTGGCCAATTGACGCGCCAAAGCCAAGTTGGAACCATCACCCAAGGAGAGGATCCGATCAGCCAGCATCGACGTATCAAAACTAATGAGTGAAGTAGAACAAAGTGCAGATGAGTCAGCAGACCGACAACGCCCAACTATAATCCAACCTAGTGTTGTAGCTTGCAAAGTTCCTTTAATTTGACCTTTTCTTAATAAGTCAAAGAATACATATGCGCCAAGCGGCAGATCAATGCGTTGCAGCCTATGAAATTGGCGATCTGCTAGTTCCAGACCTTTTGGTACGTCAACGTTGACAACTACCCTTTCAGGCTGGTATAACGAAATAGTGCTCAGTACACCAAATTCAGTCATCAAATCGAAATTGCTACTAAGGGACGCAATTGACGTCTACACAATGTGACGCACTGAAGACTTGCGCTTGCCAATGCCAAGAAAATTAATATATTTGGCTAGCTCCATTGTGATAAAATTAATTTGCGATGTAGTTTGGAACATACTTTGCAAGTAGTCGACTTGCATGCCTTTGTTGTATGACCTTTCCTTAGACAGTTTACGCATAAAGGGCACATTTTTACGACCTTAATCGTTCGTCGCGGCTAAGTGCTGCTTAGCAGAACAAACACTTCGGACTCGGTGGCGGATTGGCTTGTGCAACTGCTAGTGCTATTTTGCCACATTTTTTGAAGCATCAAAATTTTGTGTATGAGTCCAGGAGCGACAAGAAAATGATACCTCAGCAGATAAGTGCTGGTAGTGTCTGTTGAGAGATGCTTCGCAATCTTCCTAAGACGGAAGTTGGCTATAGTCGAGGCTCTCTTCTCTCTTTGAACGAGTATTGGGATCAAATTTACTCATGACCAAGTTTATGAGCATGACGTTAGAAATTTGTTTGGCATTGCCTAAGGATAGCAGTGATTCGTAGGAAAGAACTAGCAGACGAGCTTTGCATTTTTGGAAGGTCAAATATCGTAAACGCGCTTCATAGCTGCCAGTGCCTTTGGATAATTTTCCTCGGTAACTTGGTAAGACTTAACCGTTCCTAGCGCCTCTTCTCTAAGCACGACAGCAAATGGTTAACATTTTCAATGTTTGAAAGTGATGCGTCATTATCCGCTATATTTTCAAACAGCCTAATGTCCCTATGGAGCTTTGGCAATCCGCCTTTGCTCATCAAAAGCGCCTTAGTCGAGACGCAGAGGACGAATCAATTTGGTTTAATACTTCCTGCACGTTAAAGGCTTTATCAATGTACCGGGATAAAATTTCCAATAGGCACTCAACTTCAAAAGGCTCGATACTGCCAGAAGTTGCCTGAATGGAACATTTTCTTCGTTCGATATCGCGAACGACATCAAATTTATTTAAGACAGAGTCTTACCCTTCTTCGGTTTTGCTTGCCTCGTTTGCCACGCATATTTAGATATGAAAGGTATGCAATAGGCTGTAATAAAATAATGCAATAGTAGTACAGTGGTACTAAATTGATAGCCACATGTGAAGGCACATCGTCCATAACCGCCGAATTAAATTCGATAAAGAAAATGATAAACCAAAAAAAAAAAAAGGAAAAGGGTATATATGTATATACAAACGTATCCCATGCGGAACAGCATTCATTACATTTGTTATTGTATTGTTTATATGTTACTTGAACACAATCCTAGATTAAACGTCCATATATATATATATATATATATATATATATATATATATATCGGCTTTTGATAATGATACATTAAAGCAGCATCAGTAGGGGCGGGGCACTCACCTGAGTCATGGAATAGCCCAAACATGGCCCTATGTTAAATCACATGCAGTTGTCCGATGCCACCATTCCTGTCCGTCTGCACATATGTAGTTCCTTTTTTTTTATGTTCGTATCCGTGTTGATCCGTTTAGTTTTTCCCGCATTACGTTTGTTTTGTTTGATGGTAGTTATTTTGGTTTGTGTTTACGCTTGAGCTTCATTGTGTTATTGCGCGTCGAATTAGTTGTAGTGATGGCGTACTGTGTATGTTCGTAGTCGATGGATGAACCGAGTTATTGGTTATTGTGCGACTCAAGGGATTGGGACCCACACACAAGGAGAGCCACCCGGCGTTTCCCAAAGGGAAAGGGCATAGAATTTTAGAAGCCAAGATGTAGGTGTAGTTGTTTAGGGCCCTGTACCACGCAGGCGTCGAATTTGGATAGAAAAAAAAACACAAAAACACATATAAGCCTCCGTATGCTACTGCCATTTGGTGAGTTTATACTGCTTTTCGTTATTTATCTATTTGGTTTTTTTTATTTTTGTTGTACTTCTTGCGTCAACGCAGTACAATATACAGTTTTTTATTAAATTTATTACTTTATCCGTATTCACATAATTATCTTTTTATTTTAGTATTTATTTACTTTTTTATTTATGCAGCACACATAATGGACATATACTTGTATTTTATTTCCCATATTTTCTTGTTGTTTTGGAGTTTGCAAACATTTTCATTTTTTTGAATACTTATTCATATATACAAATATTAAATTGATACACGAATTTTGACTTCGGGGCTTGCTTGAATGTTGGAATAATTCATAAACGAACATGTAAATAAATATTATACAAACAAACCGTGTTTTAATTGGAAATGAAGGGACACCAGGTCGCGAACTGCCAGAAATGATGATGCGACGGAAGAACACCTTGAAGGAGCCGTTTGTTTTTCCACCGGTGGCCTGATTCACACTCCTCAGAGACCGTCCATAGCACCAGCAGTACGCTGGGACGCAGGAGGAAATACGAATGGGATCCCGAGTTGATGGGCACGCTCAAGGAAGTCGTGCAACCGCGTGCGAACCGCCAGTCAGCCAGAATCGTGGCGCAGTTCCAAAACGGCCGCATCAACACCATGTTGGGCCACTAACACCAGCGAGAGCAGCTTCGCGTCCGGTGGTAAGGCCAGCGGCCGCTAATTCCTCAAGTGGAGGTGGCCATAGCAGCAACACAGCGTGAAATTTGTGAAATCCCGCCACACAGTCGGCCCGGCGAAGAGGCAACAGGCGCCATGATTGGACCCACCTTCTCCGTACGTGGCGGCAAATAGCAGATCAGGGTGGTGTCGCGATGAAAAATGGGGCATCGTATTCAGCGGCGACAAGGAGAAAATGGCTGTCGAACGTTTCGTATTCCAGGTTGAGATCCTTCAGAGGCAGTATCGCTGCGCATGGGCGGAAGTTTTAAATAGCTTTCACCTGCTGGTGACGGGTCACACTCCTGAGTGGTACTGGCAGTACGTCAGGGACCATCGGGCGGATAGCTGGCCAGAACTCAAGCGAAGCATGTTGTCCCGTTGCAAAGGCGGCGAAAGACGGCAGAAGGCAAGCGAGAGCGTTGAGGAGTACTTCCATGCCATGAGGAAGCTAGCATCGCCTCTCCAAACAGCACCATCTGAAAACGAGTTGATGAAATATATAAAAAGGGATTGAAAACAGAATTAGCTCGGTATGCGTATGCGCTGCGCGTGTACACGGTAGACCATGGTCCAGCGAGGAGGCACGTTTGGCAAGGTAGCAGGCGTTAGTTTGCTGGAACCGCAGACAAGCTGGCCATAGTTTCCGCGACTGCATGTCACCGGAAAGGCGCGTCTTCTGTTATGGATGTGGCCGACCAGACACCTATAGTCCAACATGCCCCGATTTTGCAGGAAACGGCTGTCGGAGTGCGGAGCAAGTGGGTGAATCGCGCACGCTGCCCACCAGGATTGCAGCGGAGCAGTCCTAGACAAAAAGTTTAATAATAATACCATTGTTAGAGGTAAGCTTTGATTCGTACCACACGAAGAGAAGATGCGGGCGTATCTGGAGGCGCGAAATGGGATTTTGGCCAAAACCAGCTAGGCGGCATGAGGTTGGTGACAGCCAGGGTTAAAAAGGGCCGAGCACGATTCTTTCTGACGAAGAATGCCTGAGGACCAGCGTGGCAATTTGTCAAATGCAAATACTGTATGTACAAGGTAATAAACCGGCATCATGTTGGTATAAGTAACGGAAACTTTGCATTATGGGGAGTTGGTGCTTTTAGTAAGCGACCATGTGCACCGTTTCGATGCGGGCACAGAAAAGGATATATCCTTTGGTACGAGGGCTGCAAAGTAATTGACCAATTACGCTGCAGTTGGCACTAGAGACGAGTGATTAATTCGCTTTCCGTTTCTAAAACGAAAAATGTAGCGAACAATGCGAATAATTTTTTGATACGATGAGAACCTTTCCACTATATGTATCAATAAGTGGGTTAGAAGGCACATCGGCCACGATGAGAGCCGTAGGACTCTTTTGCAGCTTCATCTCTGACTTCTCTTTGGCAAGTTGAAGATGTGAATTCTGAGGCCAAAGGGAACGATCCAGAAGTAAAAGTTTTGGACCATTGAACCAATGTGAATCAGTCAGTTCAGTTGTGGTACAACCACGCGAAGCTAAACCTGCTGGATTTTCTTTTGTGGGAACGTGACGCCACAACACATTTGACGTTAGTTCCTGAATGTTTGCTACTCTATTGGCAACGAATGTATTAATATGAGACGGGTGCGTTTGCAACCAATGTAACACCACTTCTGAAGCTGACCAGAAAATTACTTGCTCCACTGGAATGTCCAGAGGCTGCCTGACTTTGTCCCATAAATTGGACAATAATTGGGCTGCACGATTTGGTCTTCAATGGTGCAACTTTGGACTTAGCAGTCAATAAGTGCACTGTCACGTTCTGCTCATGCTCTACTCGAATGTAGAGACAGCAACCGTACGCTCTTGTCGAGGCATCAGCAAAACCATGCACTTGGCACTTTGCTGTTTTTGAGACACCAACGTAACGGGGTATGCGCAACGACTCCAAGTCAACAAATGAGTTCGTTGTGGACTGCAAATCCTTCAGAAGGTGACTAGGTATTTGGTCATCCCATGCAAATTTAAGACGCCAAAGTTCTTGCATTAATATTTTTGCCCTAGTAATAACTGGGCACAGCAAACTAAGTGGGTCATATAGACGCGATATAAAAGATAGAATTGCCCGTTTTGTAGGTACGTCTGGCGATATGTTTGCTGTAGAATATTTAAATGCGTCATCACGAGGATTCCACACAGTGCCTAAAGCTTTTGTCTCCTCTTGATGTCCAATGACGAGTACGTCAGAAGGCCGGACTTAAAAATCCTTACATTTTGATGACCATTTTGCAAGAATAAACTCAAATGGTTTTAAAACTGCATTAAGTTCGCAATGTAACAGCTGCAATTCTTCCACAGTTTCTGCGCCAGATAGTAAATCATCCACATAAAAGTCAAAAGCTAATGACTTAGAAGCCAGTGGATGTGACTTGGCATGCAACTCACTCAAATATTTTAGGCACCGAATTGCCGAAAACGGTGCCGAAGCGGTACCATATGTGACCGTATTTAATCGATATATTTGAAGTGGCTCTGTGGGGCTTTTTCTCCACTTTACGTGCCCCCGAAAGTTCGAAAATTGTATCTGCTCCAAGAAGCATATCAATACATTTTGGCCTATGAAATTGAGGATCTGCCAACTGAAGACCCTCAGGCACATCAACGCTTACCACAGCCTTTCCAAGATGGTACGATGAAATAGCGCCGAATATTCCGAATTCAGAATCAAGAGTATAATTGCCAATGGGTGAAGCTATTGACGTGTGCACAACATATCTCAAAGCAGATTTTTATTAGCCTATACCAAGCAAGCTTATGTATTTCCTTTCCCCTTTCAAATCCAACAATTTGGCCAACTCTTCCGTTATAAAATTGACTTGGGAACCGGAATCGAGTAAGGCCGTCTCTGCTGCGCTTTACTGCAATTACTTTTCCTTTCGGCCAGTGGGCCCTTGGGCTGTCGAGATTGCAAATATACACAATATCATCCACCTCTATTGGCTTGACCTTCTCGTACCATTTGCTTCGTCTAGTCAGGTCAGGTAGATACTCGCGCAGTCATCTTCGCCAAAATTCATCTGCCATTGCCCATTGGAACTTTCTAGCAGGAAGTGGGAAGGCGTAAGCGCCTCCTCGTTTTCCTCATCCACTGGTATGTATGTCAGTGGCCGTGAGTTTATTATCATCTGCACTTCCATAAGTGCTGCCCGCAATAGTTCATCGGAAGGGCGTCTACTGGACAGTATAGAATATAGCGTGCGTTTCACGGAACGCACCAATCGCTCCCATGTGCAACCCATATGTGGCGAAGCAGGCGGTATGAACTTCCATTTCGATCTTGGCCCAGTGCAATTTTCTGCTATCTTGCCTGCGTCAAGCGTCTCCATTGCCTGTTGGAGTTCGGTATTAGCGCCTTGAAAATTCGTAGCATTGTCACTCCAAAGCTCCCTTGGCTGTCCACGGACCATGATGAAGTTGCGAATAGCTAGAATACAAGAATCTGGAGTTAGTGAATACGTTACTTCAAGATGGATTGCTCTCGTAGTCAGACATGTAAATAGAACGCCGTATCATTTCTCGGTGCTTCTCTTGACCGTCACGAGAAGCGGTCCAAAATAATCCACGCCAGTGCATGTGAATGGTGGTTGATAAGCCGCCAGCCTCGGACTTCGTAAACACTCCATTTGCGGTCGCCAGGGCTTGGCACGTTGATTTTTACATTTCTGGCATGAATTTGGAACTCTTCGCACCACTGCCCTGATGCGTTGTACGCAGAACTGCTGTCTCATCTCATTCACAACCGTCTCGTGATAAGCGTGATGGAACCTCGCATGTAAATCGTACACAATCAGCAATGTGATACGGCTTTCTTTTGGCATTACTACAGGATCAGTTCCTCCATACAGTTTTACTCGTGCTTTCAGCCGTAATACTCCTCCGTCGTCCATATACGCACACATCTTCTATAGTGGACTAGATCTATCTATACGGTGACCCTCCGTGAGTGCTGCCTTTTCACTGCTGTAGTATTCATCTTGTGCAAAGACCCACAATAAACATTCTGCGGCTTCTTGGTCTTCTTATGTCAGCGACTCTGTACGTTTGCCTTTTATCAGAGCCGCATTTCTCCATTTTCGTTCCGCCACCTTGAGAACCGAGTAATGTCGATCAGGCCATTGCCACTCGATAAATCGACATCCTCGCACAGTCCAACAAATTGTGCGCGGAGTTTTTACTTGTGGATTCTCGTTTTATGGCTGGTTCCGTAGTCCATTCCTGTGGACACCGTCTCATTCAGCCATTGGCTCGAAAAATCGGGTGTCTTCTGCCACTTAGTGGCTTCAAAGGGTACGTTTTCATTGCTCGGGAACCAGCGCCATTCGGATATTTCGGTTAGATCTAATATCTTACTTACCCGAAATCCAACGAACTGGCGGCACCGCCTTTGATCCGATCGTAGCCACGATAGCACCGTGCTAGAGTCTACCCAAAATACTCGTCTGGTAAACTTCGTGTTGTTTGTTGATGCGATTACCTGCGCGTAACGTGCTACGATTGTTGCAGCCTGCAAACCAAGCCTTGGCACTGACATCTCGTTTAGTGGCGCCACTTTTGCCTTGCTGCCCACCAAACAACAGAACGTGCTCTCTGCAACATGTAGCATACCGCAGCGTAACCATTTTTGCTCGCATCTACAAACATATGCATTTCCACTTCTGATTCTTTCAGTGTACAGGACGTTTTGTAGCACCTCGGTATTTTGATCTTCTCAACGCCTGGTATTTGTTGGACCCAACGCCGCCATTTCTTCCATTCTGCTTCTTCTATTGTTGCATCCCAGTCGCAACCTGATCGCCAGACTTCTTGAAATGTTATTCTGGCGTACATCACATAGAAGGATATGAGCCCCAGAGGATCATACATGCACATTAGAATGCTCAGGAAATTCACATACATGGAAAGTGTGGTATGTGTGCGCCATTTCCGTCATCTGCAGTTTTGGGCTGCCTCCTTTGAATGTCCAGCCCAATCGTGTCTTCTCTGCTATGGGCGCTGTCGTAGCGCCTTCATACGTTTTTATTGCATGGCCTAGTGTGCAATTATTCAGACCGATCAGCAAGCGAGGCTCCGCGTTGTTGTAGCTCGCTAGTGGTAATTTCTTCAGATGCTTATACTTCTTCTGCATCTCCTTTGCATTAAACGACTGCGTCGGAAGACCCAACTTCTTTACTGTATGCACATCTCGTAAAATGTGTTTTTTGGTACCGACAATTCCGGACACTCGTAAATTTACCAATACTGATTCGTTCTCGTAACGATGCATGCCGGCTGCCCATCGCATGCGTAATGGCTGTGGCTGACCTCTCACCCCAAGTTCCTGAAGTAATCTTTCTTCCATTAAAGTGATTGAGGACCCGTCGTCAATATACATTGACCTCGTTGTCATTTGCATAGAGGACGCTGGCAGAACTTTGAAGAAGACTCTGATTATAAGCATTGCCGTTGCCACTCACCGGTACGGTAACCGTTCTATGCAGCGACTGATGATGCATCTCCTGGCACCCATTGCAATCCAGCCGCCTATGAGTCCCAAGACACCTCCAGCAGAGTCTTAATGCCTTCATGGTATTCTAGCGCACTCTTTCAGATATTTCGCTGAAGGCTACACAGTCTGCTACCGATGCACATTTGCCATTGCAGGCCCTGCAGTCCCCTCCTTCATTGTCTTCATGATGCGTGTACACAACTCCACGTCTACGGCCTTTGTTTTGCAAGCTTGGAGTCATCACACAACTTGCTCCCTGGGCTACTTGAAACAACCAATCGCTGAAATTGGCCAATGTAGAATCGCTGAGCGTCATCTTATGCATTCCCCACATCGTCTGCAGCATGCACGGTAACTTAGACACCAGTTCCTGTTCTAAGTCGGGATTACTCAAATGACGTACCAATCCTGTAGCTCTCATCGTACTGCATATGTTCAGCACCTCAATCGAGAAATCAACAATTCTGTTCAGGCATGAACATACGGCATCGTTGAAGGACTAGTTCAAGTGTCCCACGACTGCCTTAAAGACCAACGGACGTTACATTGCTGCCTGTGTTATCTAAACGCGATCCCACGCCTGCACACACATTGTGGTTTAAGTGTTAAGTGACAAGGATCGCGTAGCTGCATCGTTTAGAATTACACTTATAGATTAAGGTTTACACAGCTGCATACAACACTGTTTTAGTTAAGATAGGCTAACCAATAGAATTAGACGTCCTCATGTCCAATAGATCTCAAGTTCCACACGCTGCTGCCCTACAACACAGCGTGAGTTTTGAATAAAAGGACAGATCGTGCTACAACACGAGTAGTACAAATCAAAGAACCGACGCGTATTCATTTCAAGTGTAAAAGTATCTACATTTTTTGGTCCTTCGAGCCGGATCGCCTTATTCTTGTGAATATAAGGTGATAATTAAAAGTAATCAATGTTTTTTAAGAGATTAAAGTGTTACGTGAATATTATAAGCGTTTCTGTGGCTTTAACAACATAAGGTAGTGCCTTAATAAGTGATTTAGGATGCTTGATTAGCGAAAGCAAATTTGTTAAATAAAGAGTTTAAGTGTGAATTGGTAGAGTCAGCTGTGAGTCGAGGCACAGCAAGGTCAACCAGACGACTAAACTAAATTTCCTCTAAAGATTCTACCAAAATGTACACCAAAAGCTTTAAAAACAAATAATAATCGCAATGCTGTCCGATGAAGTGGTTCAGTTTTTCCAAAGGCAGGCAGATCTCCATAGAGAAATATTAGAAATAGTATCTCTAAAAGGAGACCTGTCTAGGATTGAGCCGAAAACGACGGAGTTCGTTTCAAACAACTCAGCCCTCGTCAAAGGTGGAGGGATCGACCACCAGTATTTCACCACCATGACTCGTATCAAACAATATAGGGAGTCATTAATGAAGGTCGAAGAGATGAGTCAGCCCAAAACCTCCGTCAGAGAAATTGAAGTGCAGTTTGAATTTGCATCTCGTAATTCAAGCCCAGTTGATCAACTGGTTGAGATAGCAGATAAGCGGGCAGAGCGCCTCAGGCAATACCTTACACAGGTGCACAAATGCCTAATGGGTAATGCCATGGATGAGCTTCTAGATGCCAAGGACCGGATGCAAATCTTATGGTCAACTGTCCAAAGCACGCTCGACAAATTGGAAAGCAAATATGAAAGTTTCGCCTTTAATATAGACGAAATCGATTTGCTAAGAGAGGAAGTTAGCCTTGTTTCCCGGAAAATTGACAGATAGGCAAGTAACCTCAAGATGCAGAAAGAAGAGATTCTAGAACTGCCCAAAATAGAGCTTCCCAATTTCAACGGGAACTCGAAAGACTGGCCAATATTTTTCGAGCTGTTCAAGGAGGTCAAACACGAAAGGAAAGATCTCCACAACGCAAGGAAACTCAATTACCTCAAGACTTGCCTCAAGGGAGAGGCCAAGCTGGTAGTTGGCCACCTGCTGAACGGATCAGCAGCAAATTATGATTCAGCATGGGAGCTAATTTGCAAGCGATATGAAAATAATCGCAAGATATTCGCTGATCGTCTGCGCACGATTTTAGAGCTGGAGCCACTGAATCATGAGTCAGAGGAAAGCATACGCATGTTTTTAGATACAGAAATGGAGAGTACCCATATCATTAAAGAAAATGGCAACATTGGGCAGGACGCAGATGAAATTTTTGCCCAAATATTGCTAGGCCGATTTTCACAAGAGTCGTTGCAATTGTATGAGCAACACGTGAAAAAGGCAAGACAGATCCAGAAACAGCAAGACGTTTTTGAATTTAATGAGCAAATTTACAACTCAGTAAGTTCATTACAAAAGGACGTCAAAAAAGCTACAGCAATCCAGAAGCAAAAGAAATGTGTCTACTGTAACTTTACTGGACACGACATAGGAAGATGTCAAAAATTCAAGGCTACACCAGTTAATAAAAGGAGGGAGTTTACATCAAACCAGCATTTATGTTTTCGCTGCTTGGGCAACCACAATATCAACAAGTAAAAAAGCTAAAGTCGGGTGTCCTGACTTTGAAATACTCTGTACATATGTTTACAATAATTATAGAAAATAAAAAAAATTAAGAAAATAAAAAAAAAATTTGATCGATTTTACCTCTCTCGGTATTCGAACTCACGTAAAGGGTTTATAATTGCACATTTACATAGCAATTGCGTCTGTGTGAGTGTATGTATGCCTATGCGCATCTATTCGTGCCTGTGTAAGCATGTTCGCAGTCAACTAAAGCACCAGCATCAACAACAGCCGCGGGCAGCGCTTGGGCAGCGCTTGGCCAGCGCTGCAGCAGCAAATATATTTATGGCTATAACTTCTTGTTAAATCGGTCTATTATAGTGAAACTTGGCATACGGACACATAATAACCAGCTGGGAGTATTTCCAATTTTAGTTCGAAATTGCAAGAATTACGGGAGTTAGAAAAAATCGCCATTTGCATGGGAGAGGGGGGAGGGAGGGAAATTCCAAAATATACATTTTCTGCGTATTCATATAAGGCATCTGGGACTAAAATTTGGTGTTCCTAGGTCTTATAGTCTCCGAGATATAGGCGATTATACGAATGGAAAATCGGGAAAACCCCCATAGGGGGGAAGTGGGGGGGAAAATCAAAAAAATAAAACAAACTCGTATAGAATACAAACATAAGGCATCTTTGTGGAAAATTTGGTGTCTCTATCTCTTATAGTCTCTGAGATCCAGGTGTTCATACGGACGGACAGACGGACAGACAGACAGACAGGGCTAGATCGACTCGTCTCGTCATGCTGATCAAGAATATATATACTTTGTGGGGTCTGCCACGCCTCCTTCTGCCTGTTACATTTTTCAGCTCCCGCAAACCTAATATACTTTTGTGCATTTCATGTACAGAGTATAAAAACTACTTGGAAATAAAATAACGCCCGAGAATTTTGCTAAAATAGTGCCGGAGTTTGATGGCCTGAATATACCTGTCGGGCGTTGGTTTTTCAATTTTGATAAAAACGGCGATGCCTACGAACTTGATGAAAAGCAGCGATATGTACAAGCTCGTGGCAAAATGACGAAAGCAGCAGCGTTGTTTTTGAATTCTGTGTTTGTTAGTTCGTATGCAGAGTTGAAAAATATGCTGATCGGCGAATTCAAGCGTACGTACGCCAGTGCAGACGTTCATAAGAAACTTCGTGAGAGAAAGAAACACGACAGAGAATCGTTCCATGAGTATGTTTTGAATATGAGGGAAACAGCTGCACTTGGTATTGATGTAGACATTAATTCAGTATTGCGGTATATAGTTGACGGCTTGAACATGAAAAACGAATACAAATATAATATGTACAGTAGCAAGTCGTTTGGCAAACTCCAAGAAAAGTATTCTATATACGAACAGCTTGAAGAACGCGAAGCAGTGAGCAAATCGTCAATCATAGTTGGAAAAAGGCATGCGAGTGGTTCTAAAAAATCTCATTGTTTTAACTGTGGGTCCAATACACACTTGAGAAAAGATTGCCGAACTGAAACCAAATGCTTTAAGTGCGGTACAAGTGGTCACATGTCGAAATTGTTCTCAAGCCGAAAAAAGCGTAAAAGTGATCCAAGACAATAATCGCTTTAAGCCAGTTTATATTAACAATGTCGAAGTTGACTGTTTGGTTGACACAGGCGCTGATGTGTGCATTATCAAAGACTGCGTGTTTCGTAAGTTTACAAATGTTGAACTAATCAAGTCTACCTCTGTGCTTCAAGGACTTGGAAACTTAAACACAACACCAGTTGAAGAATTTGTAGCTGCAGTACGAGTTGATGACGTCTGCGTTCAGCAAAAGTTCGTGGTGGTGCCTGACGACAAAGTCGAATACAACGGCTTGTTGGCCTATGATTTCGTTTCAAAGTTCTGCGTTGTTTTGGATGGGGAAGGCTTCCATTTTACATCGAAATCGCCGCGGGAGGACTACGACCCATCTAATGAGCTAAGTATATAGTCGAAACCGAAACTGAAATACATACACCTTCACAGTTCGAACCGCTTATCCGACCATTGGTTGAGGCCTACCAACCAATAGCGCTACCTATAGAAAGTCCTGTGGAGCTGAAAATTGTTGCAAATGAGAAGTTAACTCCATTTAAGCACCAACCTTCCCGATACTCTCCAGTTGAATGCGACGCCATTAAAAAACAAGTTGACGAATGTCTGAACACCAGAATTGTGCGAAAATCAACTTCTAATTTCGAAAGCAGAGTCGTCATTGTTAAGAAAAAGGATGGTTCTAACAGGATCTGTGTCGATTTTCGTAAGTTCAACGCAATGGTGCTGAAAGACTGTTTTCCTGTCCCACTTATCGACGATGTGCTGGAGAACTTGCAGGCAGCAAAAGTTTTCGTGGTGATGGATTTGGAAAATAGTTTTTTCCACGTGCCTGTTGAAGAAGAGAGTCGCAAATACACAGCTTTTGTCACCAAAGACGGGCTGTACGAATTTAATAAGGCTCCGTTCGGATTCACCAATTCTCCTGCAGCATTTATAAGGTTCATAAACTGCGTCTTTCAAGACCTTGTCGCCCAGGATGTGATGCAAATTTATATGGACGACATCATAATTTACAGCAAGACAATAGATGAATGCGTCCGAAAGCTGAAGCGGGTCCTGGCAGTGGCTGAACAGTTCTCCTTGCTCATCAAGTGGAAAAAATGCCGCTTCCTCGAGAGCAAAATCAATTTTCTTGGCCATACCGTGCAGAACGGAAAAATCTGGCCTGGCAAGGAAAAAACATAAGCCGTCAAACGTTTTGCTGTTCCAACAAATGTAAAGGCTGTACAGTCTTTCTTGGGACTGACAGGCTTTTTTCGCAAATTTATTAAAGGATATTCACATATAGCGCTCCCATTAACAAACCTATTAAAAAAAGACGTCGACTTTAAAATTGGTACTGCTGAGCTAAAAGCAATTGATGAACTAAAGGACATTTTGTGTCGAGAGCCGGTACTTCGAATTTTTATGTAGAATGCACCAACAGAATTGCATACCGATGCATCTAAGGATGGTTTTGGCGCAGCGTTGCTACAGAGATTTGGCGAAGAGCTTCACCCAATATTTTTTTGGAGTAAGAAGACAACATTTAGTGATTCCAAGCGCCATAGTTACATACTCGAGGTGAAGGCTGCTTATTTGGCGATCGAGAAATTCAGGCACTATCTGCAGAGCAATACCTTTACGTTGGTCACCGATTGCGCTGCATTTACCCAAACCGTGCGGAAAAAGGATATACCACGAGAAGTTGCCCAATGGATTCTGGTACTTCAGGATTATTCCTTTGTAGTTGAACATCGCAGTGCAGACCGTATGAAGCATGTTGATTGCTTAAGTCGTCTCTCGAACGTATTCGTTGTTGGCTCTGAAGTTGCAGCACGTCTTAAGCACGAGCAGCGAAAAGATATGTGTGTGTGTATGTATACATAGTTGTCCCCAACTGTTTGATATTTTGTATTGTTTGTTCTGCCTGCTTTTGTAAAATGCATATTTTGAAAATCCTAGAATGCAAAGTTGTAGATTTAGTTACGTAGATTACATTACCCAAATTTTAAATCGATCGGACTAAATTTATAACACAAACTTTTCATTTGAAATAGTGAATAATTATTAAAACCCCAATTATTCAAGCTCCAACACAAATTTCGAAAATCCGAGTATGCAGTTTTGTTTGTATTCTTTAATTGATTTTAGAAACTAAGTTTTAAGTCGATCGGTTGAAAAATGCGGATTTTTCAAACAAACTTTGGAGCTACTTTTCCCCCCTTTGGAGCTCGAATTTTCCAAAATCCCTTCTTAGTGGGCACCTGGACTATGAAAGGATACTTGAGTCCAAATTTCAGCTTCCTAGCCTTTACCGTTTGGGCTGTGCGTTGATCACCAATCAGTCAGTCAGTCAGTCAGTCAGTCAGTCAGTCAGTCAGTCAGGACAAACTGTTTTATATATATAGAGATATATATATATATATTTTTTTTTTTATTGTATTATTTTCTTTTTTCTTTTGCACTAAAATGGGGCGGCGCGTGGGACCCTGCAGGTACAGCTCACATCAAACAACACTTGGACGACAGGCGCGGTCTCTGCCTTGTTGTAGCTCAGACGCAAACAACACGCACGGCGCGTTTCCAAGGAACGGACTCACCGGCTGATTCTTCCTCCACTGCGGATGGCGCAGACTCCTGCTCCTGCTACGATGCAGCTATTGATGGCGCTGCTGTTGCGCTGCGGATGGTGGTGTCGCTGCCGTTGTTGGATTTGCTGCTACTGTTGGCTGTTGCTGTTGCTCCTGTTGCGCTGCAGCCTGTACTGCTGTTTACGAGGGCCGCTGCAGCTGCTGCGCACAGTTCCACCGTTGTCCACGAAACTTGGCGATATGCCGGAAAAATCTATATGCCAAGGAACGAAAGGCATTAAAGCACCGGTCAGCACATTCAAGTGGATATATATAGTATATGGGTACGTATACATGGGCAGCGGTATTTATGCCCCTGTTTGCCCACCTTCTAACTGCTTGTAACACGCTTTTTTTTTTTTTTTTTTTTTTTGTAATTCTAGGTCTCAGCTTACTAACCAAAGAAAAAGGTCGCCGCCCCATGGGTCCAAAAGGTGCGCCGGATGTCGTACCTCTGCAGATTTCTACGTCATTGCGCATCCGTTCATCGGGGCCTTGACCATTCCCCACTTTGGGGTGCCATCGGGACACAACCCTGCGCCTGCGCGACTGCAGTTGCCTCGCTAGGTACCGCTAGATGGCGCTGCAGTGCCAGCTTCAAATTTCGGCGCCTCCCGTAGAGCTGCCACTTTGCTTTTTTGTGACCAGCCCGACGCAACATATTTTAGGTTAATTTTGTATTATTACATTGTGCATTATGCAGAGCCATGTTCATAAAAATCACATTTTTAGGTTTTTGAAATCATAAGCTTGAATTATATTTAAAATTACTGTTCACTGTTTATTATACACAGCTTTTTAAGTCAAAATTAGACTATTGCGATGTACCAAATCTATGGGTAATATATACAATTTCTGTACGTATACTTAGGATAACAACCTAAGACACATATTTGTCTGTTCAAATGCTCTAAAGCAAAGAAATCATAGTTGAGGAAAGGGTCAAAACGATTGCAAGGCCTTCACCTCATATTTTAAATGACACTATCTGTGATTAATGTTACTCATAAATTGGGTTGCACAATATTAAACGATGTTCAAATAGAATGCTTTAGGTAAATTTTTGGTAACCATGATGCAAACTAAAGTGTTCCTAATAGACGTTACAGCGACTCTACCTGTTATGAATTTTTATACTCTGTACATGAAATGTACAGAAGTATATTAGGTTTGCGGGAGCTGAAAAATGTAACAGGCAGAAGGAGGCGTGGCAGACCCCACAAAGTATATATATTCTTGATCAGCATGACGAGACGAATCGATCTAGCCCTGTCTGTCTGTCCGTCTGTCAGCCTGTCCGCCCGTATGAACACCTGGATCTCAGAGACTATAAGAGATAGAGACACCAAATTTTGCACAAAGATGCGTTATGTGTGTATTCTAGACAAGTTTGTTTTATTTTTTTTTTTATTTTCCCCCACTTCACCCCTATGGGGGTCCCAGATGCCTTATGTGAATACGCAGAAAATGTATATTTTGGAATTTCCCTCCCTCCCTCCTCTACCCCGCAAATCGTAACTCCGGTAATTCTTGGAATTTCGAACTAAAATTGCTGCTCGCGGCTGTTGTTGATGTTGCTGTTTGGTTGACTGCGAAAATGCTTACACAGACACGAATAGATGCGCATAGGCATACATACACTCACACAGACGCAATTGCTATGTAAATGTGCAATTATAAACCCTTTACGTGAGTTCGAATACCGAGGGAGGTAAAATCGATCAAATTTTTTTTTATTTTCTTAATTTTTTTTATTTTCTATAATTATTGTAAACATATGTACAGAGTATTTCAAAGTCGGGACACCCGCCTTTTTACTTGTTCTTCTTATACCCGTGGCAGCACCTTTTTTTCCAAAGTTTCGGCACTCTTTTTGCTCTGGTGCACACCGTCGGATCCGGGCGGATGAAAGTTTTTAGGGTTAGGTAAAGGAATATTTCGGGAACATATTTTGAAAATATGGAAGAGGTACTAAAGGGTAATTTTTTTTATTTTCCACCAAAGTTGAAAAATACCCTAAAAAACAGGTAGCTTTTCTAGAGAACTACCATTGCAAAAGGCACAATTTTAATTAAATTCTACCATTTCTATCAAAAGCACTTGAACACTTGATGACCAAACAAATTAGCAATTACATGGTAGAAAACTCACTCAATCAATCAAAACTCAAACAATCGGGCTTCAGAAATAATAGAAGTTGTATTACATCATTAATTAAAATTACCGCCGATATTAGGAAAGAAATGGACGACAGTAAGGTCGGTACATAAGGCATCTGGGACTAACATTTGGGGTCCCTAGCTCTTATAGTCTCTGAAATATAGGCGATTATACGAACGGCGTTACGGAAAAACCCCCATAGGGGGAAAGTGGGAAGGAAAATCAAAAAAATAAAAAAAACTCGTATAGCGTACACACATAAGGCATCTTTGTGCAAAATTTGGTGTCTCTAGCTCTTATAGTCTCTGAGATCTAGGTCGGACGAACAGACAGACAGACAGGGCTAAATCGACTCGTCTTGTCATGCTGATCAAGAATATATATACTTTGTGGGGTCTGCCACGCCTCCCTCTGCCTGTTACATTTTTCAGCTCGCGCAAACCTAATATACTCTTGTACATTTCATGTACAGAGTATAAAAACTGTAAAAAAAGAGTGGAAATGAAAGTCGTGTAACAAAAATCACAATACGTTGTTACATGAAGCAAAAAAGGAAAGTATGTACTACATGAACGAAACCAACGGCCAAGACACACTTTTGGGCACAGCTCTAATAAAAGTCAAAAACGCAGGGGAGACTATGAGCTACTTAGAGCATTAATGGATGGAGGATCGCAAAGAACCCTCATATCCGAAGAAGCCGCACAAATTCTACAGCTTCCAAGAGTAAAGCACGTAGTAGAAATACAAGAAATTTGCGCAGATGGCACGGAAATTTCAAAAAACAGCGTCCAATTAAAGATTACACCAAGATTTGAAAGCAAATTCGAGACTCGAACTAAGGCATTGGTTATGCCGAAGTTACAGAGAGCGCTACCAGACAAAAGTTTTGATATGGACATATTAAAATATTGGAACAAGTGCACTCTAGCGGATCCAAACTTCAATGAGCCAAGTAGAATCGATATGATTATTGGTGCAGACCTGTTTCCATTTATAATGATGGGAAAAGTGAAAACCGTCGATGGAATATTAGGTCAGAAAACGAAGTTTGGTTGGATAATGTCTGGTAGCCGCGCAGTAAAATAATCGCTGCCGCAACAACAACAATACGTTTAGAAGACTATTTGGTAACCCTCCAAAAAAGATCTAAATGGCAAACGGAAAGCTCAAATTTAAAAGAAGGGCAAATACACATCCTGCGAGATGGCCAATCGGTAAAATTGTACATACTACAAAAGGCCGAGAGAACAAAGTAAGTGTTGAGCGACCAATATTTTTTGGTAGCTGTATGGACAACTATAATCAAGCTTTCTTTCCAACAAATAAAACAAGTTGATTTTCAACAACGACGTTATAATGTTTATTGTAAATATGCACTGGCAACTACCATTATGGCTGTGGCTTAGACCAATTGTTTTGCTTCGCCAAAAACAACAACAAAGGGCGAGATCGAATTAATCGTGTACGAATTGACTAAACTGCGCGGGCGGGCTGCAATTTTAGACTAGACTTTGACGAACGCACGCCCTACCACTGCAGCTGCCTTTGCAGATCAGCCGCTGCAAATGAGAGCGAGAGCGTTGCCACATTATAATGTTAATTAGAACAAGAGAGCGCCGCATAAGCAGCCGAATTACATGATGTTATATTATGAATTTACGTTACAAGTTATCAAATGTTAAATCTATTTTGATGACTTCGCTGCCGCTGCGCCGAACATACTCCCCCCGTTGGAAGCTTGTCTTTCAACAGAATCCTTGAGGGGCAGCAGGCACAACTTGTTGACGGCCCTTACAAGTTATCAAATGTTAAATCTATTTTGATGACTTCGCTGCCGCTGCGCCGAACATACTCCCCCCGTTGGAAGCTTGTCTTTCAACAGAATCCTTGAGGGGCAGCAGGCACAACTTGTTGACGGCCCTTACAAGTTATCAAATGTTAAATCTATTTTGATGACTTCGCTGCCGCTGCGCCGAACATACTCCCCCCGTTGGAAGCTTGTCTTTCAACAGAATCCTTGAGGGGCAGCAGGCACAACTTGTTGACGGCCCTCCTGATAACTCCAGATGCAGTCTTCAGATCAGCAACACGAGAAACGCCATCCTTTCCAGGAATGAGTTTGACCAATCGAGCCAGCGGCCATCGCATAGGAGGAAGGTTATCGTCCTTTACGAGCACAACATCGTTGACACACAATGGATGCGCAGGCATGCGCCACTTGGCACGTTGCTGGAGGAGAGTAAGGTACTCCTCACGCCAACGGGCCCACCTGTTGCAACTGGGATACACGCTGCCAGCCATCTAGACGATTGTAGTTGAGCTTCGTAAGATCGGGCTCGATGATGGTTGCTGAAGGACCACATAGCAGGAAATGGGCAGGCGTCAAGACATCTATATCATCGGGGTTCTCTGAAATTGACAGAATTGGGCGTGAGTTTATAACTGCAGCTATCTGGGAAACAAGCGTGCGAAGCTCATCAAAGCTGAGCACTGCGCTTCCAGCACAGCGATAAAAATGGTACTTCGCCATCTTCACCGCCGACTCCCACAATCCACCAAAGTGAGGAGAGCGAGGGGGAATAAAACGCCAATCGATGCTATCAGCCAAGCAAAACTGATGAACCGCTTCCATGTGAGAATCGCTTAGTACGAGCTGCTTCAATTCCAGTAGTTCATTTTTCGCGCCGACGAAATTGGTAACATTATCAGACCAAATCTGGCTCGGCTTGCCACGAGTAGATATGAATAAGTAATCGACTCCAGTGACTGTGAATGCCCGGACGGCCTCAAGACGCTCCCTTGGTAGATCTGCCATAATATGCTCAACAAGTCTTGGGCGGGCCCTGAAGACGAATTTTTGCAAGAAGTGAACGAGGACCGGCATGCAAGTTCATTTCATGTGAATGAGCGATGAGTGCCATTGTGATTGGATGACGGAGAGGCAAAATGATAGGATGCCGAGCATCATATCCAAGCGACGAATTTCCAAGCCGTCCACCAACGCGAAGAACTCCACTGTTGTCAATAAACGGAGCGAGAGAAACGATGGAACTCGATTTTTTTCATCATACAGATTAGCCAGTTGCACAATACGAAGCAAAATCTGGGTGCCATGATGCACGTCCGACACAGTAAGGCCAGGGTGCCTTACCCGATTAATAAACTTGTGAATGTAGCCAAAAGTTCGCTGCATTGAACTAAAAGAGTTTGTGTGCTTGCATCCAAGAGTGACATCTAAATGCGGAGATTTAACCAGCAGAGCATTTTTCCGCAATTCAAGTGTCTGCCGTTCGTGGAGACAAGAAACTGGCCAGTCGGCGTGATCACCAACCAAATATGAAGAACCATGCAACCAGAGCTCAGATTGGGCTAGGGCTTCAGGAACAGCGCCTCTCGACAGAATATCCGCTGGATTGAGTGTTGTGGGAACATAATGCCACTCCATATTGGTAGTCAGCTCCTGTATGGCTGCTACTCGATTTGCCACAAATACGTTGAACCGGTAAGGTTCGTCTCTGATCCAGGAAAGAGCCACGGAGGAATCGCACCAGCAGTAGAACTTGCCGACGAAAATGCCTGTGTGCTGGATCTCATGCATAAGCTGAGCTAGTAGCTTAGCACCACTCAACTCGAGCTTTGGCACCGACAACGTCTTTAACGGCGCAACTCGGGACTTTGAGCATAGAAGATTACTTGCAGCAGCTTGCCCTCTGGACACAGCGTACACGCAGGCGCCATAAGCCTCAAAACTAGCATCGCAAAAGCCATGTATCTCCACTTCAGCGTCAGCCTTGAGAGCAAATCTGGGAAACGACAGTCGAAGAACGTTTTGAAAGCAGCTGCTTAGCTCAATCCAAGTTGTGTTGCGTTCAAAAGGCAAGCTCTCATCCCATGTCAGTTGGTCCTTGCAGAGCTGTTGAAGAAATATCTTGCATTTAGTAATGAATGGCCCAAGAAGCCCAAGCGGGTCGTAGAAACGGGCTATTGTAGACAACACTTAGCGTCTGCAAGGCTTTAGAATTGCTTCTGAAGGCGCTAAAGAAAACAGCAGCTGGTCGGATGCAGGATCCCAAGCAAGGCCAAGAGCCTTGGTTATGTTGCTGCCGTCATCAAATGTGAGATATTTCTCCTTGTCTTCTTAATCTACTCCCTCGAGGACCTCTGGATGACTAGAGCACCATTTTCGCAGCTTAAAGTTGCCAAGAATCAGAATACCGGCAGTCTGATGCATTTTATCTCTAGCTTCAGCCACTGAGTTGCCTCCAGAAATAAAAACATCCACATAGAAGTCTCTTTGCAGAGCAGCTGAGCCGATAGGGAATGAGTTCTGTTCATCGAGAGCCAGCTGGTGCATCGCACGAACGGATAAGAAAGATGCCGCCTTCGTGCCATATGTGACGGTATCCAATTTGTAAATTTCCACCTCCTTCTGAGGGGAATCTCTCCACAATATACATTGAAGAAAGCTATCAGGAATGTCTACTCGAACACAGCGATACATTTTGCAAATGTCTCCTGTGAGAGCCACCAAATACGAACGAAATCTAAGCAAAATATGAAATAGCTTCGGCTGTATAGTTGGTCCTGCCATCATCACATCATTTAGGGAATATCCAGTAGACGTTTCTGCCGAGCCATCGAAAACGACACGAAGTTTTGTTGTTGTGCTGTCCTCCTTAACGACGCAGTGATGCGGGAGAAAGTACTTGCACAAGCCAACGGATTCAGGACCGACCCGAGACATATGCTTCAAATCAGCATATTCGTTGATGAATGCAGAATATTGCTCTTTAAGATGCGGATGTCGCATAAACTTGCGCTCGAGGCTGAGAAATCGTCGATAGGCACGGTTATAAGATTCTCCCAGCTGATCAGCATTGTGCTTTAAAGGCAATCGAACGGAATATTCACCGGAAGCTAAGCGAGAATAGTTGCTAACAAAGTGCTCCTCGCATTCTATTTCTTCCTTGCTGGCCTTAACAACGGCTTCTTCACAGCTTTCAATTTCCCAAAATCGGCGAACTAGTTCATCCAGTCGTACATCAACATGAACATCATCCTCTTTTTCCACGAAGCGAGCTCCCAATAGCGAAGTGTTGCTTAACCGTTCGCCACCGCCTGACACGATCCAGCCAAGGCGAGTTTTTTGTAGGAGCGGCAATCCTGTGACCAACTTGATTTGGCCGACACAAAGAAGCTCATAAAAGAGGCTCGCACCAATAAGAAGATCTACACGCTGTGGTCTGTTGAATGCAGGATCAGCTAATTCAATGTTCGACGGAATGTTCCAATTTGCTGTATCAATAGCGAAACTAGGCTGACTATCAGTGATCGTAGGCGCCACGAGAGCTGAGAACCTGGTGACGTATTCCGAGGTTCGAGATTTCAGGCAGATATGGACAGCGTTTCCATCAGTTGACACGCTTGTGTCACCAAGGCCTGAGACGGTAGCTGAAGATCTTGTTTTCTTTAGTCCCAATTGCTGCGCAAAGCGAGAAGTGACGAGATGCAATTGAGAACCTGAATCCAATAAAGCTCGACAAGGAACGAGTGTGCCGGAGCAATTTTTAACGAGAACGATGGCTGTAGCCAGGAGCACAACATTAAATTGGAGAACCTGGGCAGCAAGAGAGGTAGACGTTTGAGGCTGAATTGTAGGACTGTCAACATGAGCCGGCGAAAACGATGCAGCGACCTGAGGCGCTGCCGAAACATTTTGCAAAGTGGACATCGAGCTGCCAAAGTGCAGCAAGGTGTGATGCTTTCCACCACAAACGCGACAGTGGCCACTGCTACAAGACCGAGTTTGATGCCCCTTTTTTTGGCAGTTGTAGCAAAGAGCGAGCTTTTTTACCTCCTTGTGGCGCAGAGAAGGAGACAAATTTCCAAATCTACTGCATGAGTAAATTCCATGCCCAATCGCTTCGCAAAACAGACAGTTATCTTGGTTAGTTCGGGCAGCAACGAAAGTCTTTCTACAGTTGTTAATACTTTGGTTGCATTTTCCCACCTGAATGCTCGGCGTATTGGTTGCCATAGCGTGCTGCACGTTTCCCAATCTTCGGCATCGCTTTTCCAAGTAGTCATAAAACTCCGAGGCAGACGGTATCTGGTCCGCTGATGTTGCCTCTTCCCAACTGGCCTGAGTTGCAGCGTCAAGCTTTTGAAGCAGAATACACACAATCATGCAGCCTGAAATTTCCTCCAAATTGCCCAGCATTTGCAAGGCGCGAATGTGCGAGTTCACCTTGTCCGAAAACTCACGAAGTTTTGCAGCGGACGACGAATCTACCCTCTTGAGCCCAAGAATCTCCTTTTTGTGTGCCTGGAAAACAAGACGTTTGTTACTAAAACGTTTAGATAGGATATCCAGTGCCACACGATAATTGACACTAGAGAATTCAAGCGATCTCACTGCTTCTAGAGCTGGACCTAGCAGGCAAGATCGTAAATGCTGAAGTTTTTCGATATCAGTCAAGTCGACATCGTTGTCAATGACCGAATTGAACATTGCAATGAAGTCCGCATACTCCGTATATCCACCAGAAAAAGTAGGCAATTTTATTTCTGGCAGACGTGGCCCACTTGCCATGATCAAGGTTTGGCTTACTGATTCCTCTAGACGGCCAAGCGTAGAATGGGCAGGCAAATGAGATTGGCGGCGTTGTTTGTTCTCACGCACGCGGACATCTAATGCGTCTACCAACAAATTAAAATCAGTTCGCGACGGACTTCCAATCTCACCATGATCCAGCTCTTCCAATGAGCTGTGCAAGTCCTTGAACTCTATCTCGAACTTGTCTATTCGATGTTGAAGCACTTCTAGGTCGTGGATGGTGCAACGATTAAATCGCTCATCAGTGTAGGCCTGATTAAGATTTCTCATCTCCTCAAGCATTACAGAGACTTTGCGCTTCAAAAAAGGCACCCTGTTGGGCCCTGGCGCGCCAACTTGCACTTCATCTACCATTTTGACACAAGGCAAGCGGTTTTACAACAACACGCAATCGTCTGATAAAACCGCAATGTCTTTGCGTGGGCACTGATGACAACGAACGGTAAACCAAAAGCAATTGTTTTTTGCGCGGCCGTTATCATATACGTATGTATGTATGCTAGCGCGACGAACTGCAAGCAACGGTTCTTACAGAGTCCACTATGCATGTGCATATGTATGTAATGTTCAAATTTAGCACTTTTAACAATGCACTTGCTTACGAATAGCACTAATGTTCGCCTATTAATTGTTTTTAACTCGCGACAAACGAAACCACGATATTCAATCTCGCCGGGGCCTCCAAATGTTGAGCGACCAATATTTTTTGGTAGCTGTATGGACAACTATAATCAAGCTTGCTTTCCAACAAAGAAAACAAGTTGACTTTCAACAACGACGTTATAATGTTTATTGTAAATATGCACTGGCAACTACTATTATGGCTGTGGCTTAGACCAATTGTTTTGCTTCGCCAAAAACAACAACAAAGGGCGAGATCGAATTAATCGTGTACGAATTGACTAAACTGCGCGGGCGGGCTGCAATTTTAGACTAGACTTTGACGAACGCACGCCCTACCACTGCAGCTGCCTTTGCAGATCAGCCGCTGCAAATGAGAGCGAGAGCGTTGCCACATTATAATGTTAATTAGAACAAGAGAGCGCCGCATAAGCAGCCGAATTACATGATGTTATATTATGAATTTACGTTACAAGTTATCAAATGTTAAATCTATTTTGATGACTTCGCTGCCGCTGCGCCGAACAGTAAGAGTTGTCAAAATTAAGACAAGCAGCGGCGAAATTCAGAGATCGCTGAACAAAATCTGTCCACTACCAATTTCAAAAGAGGAGAAGATAGGAAAGGAGAGCCTACCGGAACGGAGAACTAGACAAAATACAACTATTGCCTCATCATTGTGTCTTATGTTGCTTCTTTAAATGACTACCGCAATTCCATATCAAAGTACAAGCGACTAACACATTCAGGAAATTGGAAAGAACTCTCCCATTTTCCTTGAGAAAATCGGAAAAGTTGAGGTAGTGTCGTCTAATTGGAAAATGTTATTCTACTTCGATAACCAGAAGGAGTTGAAAGCATATGCTGGAAATCAGACGTCAGTTATAAGATCTACAAGCATACTTTGATGACTTGACTCAATCAAAAGTTTTAATTGAAAAGTCAAAAGGAATATGTTCAAAGTTACAGGAATTCGAGCAACAATGTATTGCGGCTACTATCAAAATCGAACCGCAACTAAGCTCAATAGACGAAAATAACAAGCTCATTATGGAAACTACGAGGCTGAAAAAATTCAAGATAAGATAATATACTTATAAACGTGAACCACGGAAAAATCAACCCTCTTCTCATAAAGCCTGACCAAATGCAGGAAGAGATCCAAAAGATTCATCAATCGCTACCACAAAATCACATTCTACCTGGTAGAAACTTGGAACACCGGTTACAAGCAATCTACAAACTTCTCACAGCGCAAGGAATATTCATTATCGAAGCAACTATACCACTGTACTTGAACCAACATTCGGACATCTTTGAAATAATTCCCATGCCGGTAGTCAAAGCTGGACACAAAATGATACCAGTGGTCAAAGCGAGTTATGTAATATACAATACTGCTCTTCACTCTTAACATTTAATGTCAAAGGCGGAACGTTATAAATGCCGTCAAGAGGACGATGAAACAATGGTTTGAGAGAATGTTCAGGCATGAACATACGGCATCGTTGAAGGACTAGCTCAAGTGTCCCACGACTGCCTTAAAGACCAACGGACGTTACATTGCTGCCTGTGTTATCTAAACGCGATCCCACGCCTGCACACACACTGTAGTTGAAGTGTTAAGTGACAAGGATCGCGCAGCTGCATCGTTTAGAATTACACTTATAGATTAAGGTTTACACAGCTGCATACAACACTGTTTTAGTTAAGATAGGCTAACCAATAGAATTAGACGTCCTCATGCGGCGCCCTACAAACGCCGCATGCGGACCATCCTTATTATAGATATTGTCCAATAGAAATCAAATTCCACACACTGCTGCCCTACAACAAAGCTTGAGTTCTGAATAAAAGGACAGATCGTGCGACAGCACGAGGAGTACAAATCAAAGAACCGACGCGTATTCATTTCAAGTGTAAAAGTATCTACAATTCCATCGAGTCTGTCATCCAGAAGATGCCCAAATTCTTTCAACTTTGTTCGCATCACCTCAATGATAATCTCTGGACGGCCAAATCTCATTTTCAAAGTAGAGATTATTTGAGGTAGACATTGCGCATCTAGCATGACAGTTTTCACTGCGTTTCTCGCTGGGCCATCTAAAGCATGCCTCAGCCTCATAAGATTCTCCGCATCTGAGAATCCGCACAGTTCCGTTGTCTGCTCATATGTTGGCAAAAACAACGACCACTCTTCTGGCTTTCCCGTAAACGTTGGCCATTCTGCTATGACTCCTTTTCGCGCTGCCAGCTGCTGTGGCGCAAAGCGAAATCTTGCATTTTCATAATGCACCTTTTGCAAGCTTGGACTCACGCCACCATTTGTGTGGCCCTCGTGTCCCAACGCTTGTCGCGTGATTCGATCTGTTCCTTTACCTTTCCTCTACGTAAACTGACTGTACATTCATAGGCAAAACCGCGTGTTACATTCTCTGTGACCGCATATGTGCTTGACGATCTCGGATGCGCGGCGACAGCCACCGGTGCGCGAGTCACTTCACTCACGTTGGTACGCTCCGTTCGCGTACTACAATGGTTCGGCAGCTGAGCGAGAAGCTGCCTTCGCTTCTCGATCACAATCTGCCGTCGTTGCAAGATATGTTCCTCTTCATATCTCTGCCTGCAGGCGCTCCACTGCCTCTGATGAAGTGGACGAGCATCGTGAACGTGTTTCACTGATACATACGCCGAGCACTGCATGACCCCCGTTGCTATTCATGGACGACTTATCATTCTCCTGTGTTTCTGCTACCGTATGTGTCCTCTCATTATGCGCTGATGTCTCAAATTCGCCGCCATATTGCGCCTCAAGCGATATTCCCTTAGGCAAATTTTCACATCTTTTGCAGCGCCATCCGTTGCTAGGCTCCATATCTGGAGCGCAGTGCACGTGGCATTTCTTCATACAGTCACTGCCATTGCAGCTAACCATATTATTGCTGTCTGCGGATGAACACACATCACAACTGAACAATGCCCTTCTGGCGCTACTAAGCCCACGATCATGCGGAGACAGCATCACGACAATTCTTGTGTAAAAGAATTTAAAGAAATGTTACGGCAGTTCGAGTTTTCCCAGTCGGCAGCGACCCGCGGCGACCCGCAGCAGAATTTCTCGCGGGCCCGAACGGGTTTTGCCCGCATTTTACGAACCCTGCTTTCTACCGGAGCACCCTACATTAACGTTACAAGCGTTGGAAGCAGATTCGGGCATGTATCCATCGACAAGCAGAACCTGAAAGGCGACCAAGGTTTAGTAAGCAGTCAAAACGAATAACGCTAAGTACAGACAAAGTTACCATGTTGGTGCAGCAAGCACAACTCATCCTTCTGCCAAATGCACTACTTGAAGACATTAAGCCAGTTCCACTTCGCAGCAGTGATTGCCACCATTGGCATATACGTAACCCTGATCATCTCGATCAACATTATGTTGTGGCTCCGACGTCCGCCCCAACACCAATACCAATATCGCCTCCAAGCTGGCATACACGGCATGGCTGGCATACAGCACATGCCAGACCGAAAGCCGACAACCAAACCACAGCAGCTACCAGAATTAATATAGTAAGCAAAGATGCAACACATACATACCATTCCACTTTCTTTAAACACTCATCATATGAAAGGTCGTCAAGTTTAAGTACTCAGAAGAAAACTACACTAATAAGTAGTAAAGGAGCAAGCTGCAAAGAATTCTCTTCTGGAATAGCTTAATTTCACCAATACACAAAATGAATGTTGCAAAGCGAGAAGGCATAAATAAATTCAATTGATAAGCCATATTTACGCACCATGCGTAATAAGTTCATAAATTGCGAAAGGTCGCAATTTGGGGGGGGATGTTGCGACGCGAATGAGTATATGACATCTCATCCACGCGACGGAAATAGGCATTCAATAAAATAGTAATATATACATCGAAGTACACATAAACCTATCCACCCATTTGGTTTCAGCATACAAAATATGGCACCATAGTCTACATGTGCACACGATTTTTAGGTGCATTGATATTGGCCAGCCAACATAAGCAATAACTTATTATTATTGTTATTATTACTTATAATAATAATATATTATTCTTCTACTAAGCACTTATCCAGCATACGAACAACAATCAGATATAGGTCGTCATAGTTAAATAAATAAATAAATAGTTCCGTGCACTGCACATATAAAGTTATAGGTCAAACTGAGCTGACACCAGCATAATTAAGCTTGCACATCATTATTGTGAAACCGCCAGCAGATAACCTAACGTAGCTGATGTCAACCTATATTCGATTAAGAAGTGATTGGACAATGGCCAACACATAGTAACGGTATATGTAAATAGTCATAAGGTGGTAAGCATGTCTATATAAGCCATGAATTGTTAAATTAAATTCAGTATGCAAGTTATCAACGAACGACCTGTTACTTTGGGGCAATGTGGGAACCGGTGATTGTTTTACCACGTCACCCGAACTTCATGCTCCCAAGGATCACCAGGCGGTATCCTTGGTCATCTGTAGGACCACAAGCGCCCTTTAACTTAAACACATCAGGACAACGATCGTCCTGCCCACTTGCACTACCGCACGTGTGCGAATAAACAAGTGTTCATGATCTCCCAGCCTACCTATACTCGAGCATAAAAGCATAAAAAGGTAAATAGAATTTAGGTAAAAAAAAAACTGCGCCGTCCCAAGACTTGCGGACTTTACATTGAATGTGCTTAACTTTACATACATATATGTATATTGCTTGTGTTGTGTGTTTACATAAGTGGATGTTAATTGTTCATTTCTTTGTGGTTTCTTTTCTTGCGATTTGTTTTTTATTCTGTGTTATGTGGCTATTAGAGTTTGTGCTAAAGAATGTATATAATTATAGCCTGTACCCAAAGTGTAACAGGCTATACTAGTTTTGTGCGAATGTATGTAACACACAGAAGGAGGTGTGCCAGACCCCACAAAATATATATATTATTGGTCAGGGTCACAAGCCCAGTCGATATAGCCATGTCCGTCTGTGTTAGCACAAGGAAGGTACAAGAGCTAGAATGACCAAACTTGGTATTCAGGTTTTTCCTGACCCCACAAAGTATATATATTCTTGATCAGGATGAGTCCAGTCGATATAGCCATGTCCGTCTATCCGTCTGCATGAACGCAGGAAGTACAAGAGCAGAATAACCAAACTCGGTATCCAGATTCTCGTAAGTCTTCGAATTTTGTACTCAAATTTGGCAAATACATCCATATAGTGATAATGTGTCTGTGTGCCAAGTTAAATCATGATAGGTTAATTATGAAATTATAACCATAAACATAATCTCTGCCCATGCTCTATCGGCAGGGGTTTCTGCTTTGATTTATTTTTTTACTGCATACAAGCACGCATAAACACAATTCTGATGTAAATGTATGCTCCTGAAAATTGTACATAAACACTTGTGTCTGTATGCATGTGTTAAATATTTTATATTTAACTAGCAGGTATTGCCCGTCTTAACCCGGCTCAATATAATGTTTCCAATTGTATTTATTTTGTGTGTGCATAACCTACCCATATGTTTTCACCTTATAAGTTACCAGTAGGAAGGCATTTAAGGTATTTAAATGAACATTTTCTGTTCTTGACAAAAAATTGTTCAGTAGTCCGTTACATTTTTGTTCTTGCCAAACTATTTCGTTAAACGAACATGACCACTATAACTAATATTTTTTAAAGCTCGTTTTCCCCCCTTCGGAGCTAGAATTTTCCAAAAGCCTTTCTTAGTGTGCTCCTACACTATGGATACTATGAAAGCATACTTGAGTCCAAATTTCATCTTTTACCAATTAGTCAGGACAAACTGTTTTATATATAGAGATAACGCAACGTTTTAAGATAGACTATGTGAAAAAAAAGGGGAATAATTATAAGGGTATATCCTAATTTTAAATTCACATTTGAGTCTTTTCGTGACATACTGAGTCAATACGGTCACGCACAAACTCGGAATATGAAACACGGCACTCGTGTCAATGCCGTGCAGCGATGAGCCACGATCAAAAAGCACTGACAATTCTCATCTCAATTTGCTAGAGTAAACTTTCGATAGTTGAAGCCACCGATACCATCAAAATATCGAAGTTTGAATGCAATAAGCAGAATATTTAAATAATAAAATCTAATTATTTATTGAGATCAATAAGAATAAATCATATACATACATACATCTGCCCGCAATGCGAAGCAGAATATGCGTAGCTCCGTTATTCGGTTTCTGCTTTACTATCGCTTACGCAGTCGTTGCCTAGCGACGGTAACTGTAAACTTTTGGCGTTTTGCCTTTGCAATTAACATTAAATGGTCACAACGAAAGACGAAGAGCGACTTGCAGTTGTTGTTGTTTTTAGAGCATTATTTTTTTTACAATCAAACAACTGTGTTCGATTGCCCAATGTATACATTAATACGAATGTACATGCTATATTCATACACAGGCATACATATGTATGTTTCTCTTTACTTTTTCAACCATACGTAGAGAACCGCACACATAGACACGAACTGTTGCTTGTTGTGTGTGAGTGTGTGTATGTGATGTCCCCAACTATTTGATATTTGTTGTTGCTACATAAAGTTATTAATGAAAACCCTAATGCCAAATGCACTAAACAAAGAAAAAATTACTTTTAAAAATGTTATATAATTTTCAATTAATTAACATTTCTTGCTCTGTCAGTGCAAGACGAATGTACATACATATGTAAGTTAGCTGCAAATGAAACACTCCAAGTGTATATTAACACAACTAAATTACTTTATTAATTCAAATGGTGTTATGTGCGGCGCGGCAGTATTGGAAAACCACAAATGTCGTCGGACAAAAGGAGTGGCAACTCGCGCGATTGACAGCTGGAGCGGGCCGATAACAAGTACTCGTGCGTGAGGGGTGAGGACCAGTGCTACCAATTAGAAGGGTTGCAAAGTGGGGAAATTATCGGTTCCTTGGGAATGGCAATAAGTAGTTTCCGGCAAGGCCAAAGGACAGTTTTGGCAAGTGAAAAAAGAGACGTGCACGTGGTAGTGGGAACGCAGAGGAAGGTGACTAAAAACGCTAATCATATAACAGAGTGGCGAAAAGGGGACTGGAGAGTACACTAGCGGAATTTCGTATGCTGAGGTAAGAGTTTTAGAAGAGGCCAGTATGCCAATGGCTAATCTCTTACCGTTTGTGACAGGAGTAGCAGTAGAAGAGCGGCCTGTAAAGTGTGCTGTGCGCGGGTCGGCGCCGAGCGTCGGTGCAAATTTTCATACCTGCTGCGGAAGGCACCAACCGCCGATATTGTATCTTGGGCAGGACCTCGGCCATAGCGGGAGCCAGACCATCTGTCATTTCTGTGGAATCCGGGCTAAGTACCCCTTTTTGACGCACCGTCTACATATAAGCACAATTTAAGCACAGACACAATAATTATATACAGCCCACACACATATTCCGCTCATACATAGAACACAAAATTTTATATACTCCACACACTCCTTTATATACACTCCATACATGTTCACATACACCGTATTCAAACACACACCGAATTTCCATAGCACTCAGACTCACATTCATCCCATAGCCACATAATATAAAATACAAAGCAAAAGCAACACCCAAACATTTAACCATATTGTAACACACACACGCCCATAGCCACATAATATAAAATACAAAACAAAAACAACACCAAAAGAAAATACACATGTATGCCATAGACAAAATTCAAAATACACACCCATTCATATACAAGTCACATAACAATACAACACACAAAACAATTAACAATTTTCTGTTACACACATAGCCCAAACAATCACAACATAATATAAAACATTAAACAGAAACACAACACCAAACAAGTAACCATATTGTAAACAAAAATTCAAATGTATACTTAAGAAAAAAGAACATAAAAAAAAGGGTAAAAGAAAAATGTACAAAATCTAATATAAGTAAAGGAGGTTGGAATGTGTATTGGATCGGCGCAGTTTTTTTTTTGTTTATCTCCTTGTCATTACATATCATTACACCCCTCATAACCACATACTCGAGTATAGGTAGGTTAGGAGGTTCGAAAATCGAATAAGATAAATAGGCACAAAGAGCCAACAAACTGCAGCGTCCCAAAACTCAATGGCCTAAATACACGAATATATTTTTATTGTAATAAAATTGAAAATTTGAAAATGAATCTGGAGTAGAATCCATTTATGGGGTGAGATGGGGTGACTAAAGTCCCGGAGCAGAAGGAAAACCAAACCAAACATGTCGAAGGGAGCCGGCAACGAAATGCCAAAACCGGCTCAAGGTAGGGAGGGCCACGCGGCTACACGACACCAAAGTAGCCACAACTCCACCCAAATTCCACAGGCGTCCCTCAGCCGACAATATGAGTAGGTGTGTTTGAAAAAAAATATAAATTCATTGTTGGTCTGCCGCACCCCTGTCGCGGTCGAATCTGACCCTGAGCCGATGGCTAGCCGGCGTAACGACAGGGGATGCACTGGCAAAGGCGGACATAACAAGATGGCGCCCAACATAAATACACCTGGGTCTACATTTTAGCAAATGTTGCCCCAGTTCGAAGCGAAGTTAAAAGCCAGAGTCTTGTTGTTTGTTTTTTTTGTTGATTTGTATTCTTTATTTAGTGTTTACGTGTAAATTTCAACAGCAATAGCTGCTGGCGGCCCCTGAGCCGGCGGGAAACGGTGCAACTGCCAGGTCCGTGGGTGAGCTTCACTAGGGCTCAGCCCATCGTTGCCGCAGTTGCATCTTTCTTACAGCGCGGTGTAGGTTGGTAACCAGCAGAATAGGCGCAGCGAAGGAGCGAGTGTAGCAGGTCCGTGAGGGGTCTTGGTGCCCACTCATTGTTGCCCTACAGGGTGTTCTGAGGCTGGGAAGATAGAGAGGAATGTCTGTTAGGTGTTAAGTAAAGAATAGTATAGTTGCCTTATGTTTTTTTTGTGTTAGTTACCGTTTTTTTTGTAGTTGTTTGGTAGTTCTTATGTATGGTTGCGTAGTAGGTCCATGTCCTGTCCCAAGCGGAAGGAGCATCGTTGCCCTACGTAGCAGAGCATAGGAGCAGCAATTCGCCATAGCCCGAGCAAGATTTGAGTTTTTAGTCGGCGCCTGGAAGAAATTGGGTGGTGTAAAGCGTGCGATACATATGTGTTTGTTTTGGTTGTTTACCTTCTACAGTGACTGCGTGCCGTGGTGCAGCGTCATACTGAGGATCCTCATCTCACCCTTACATGTCTAGTGTTGAGCCTGTGAGAGTAAAGAAAGATTGTTTTGATTTATGCGATTGTCTGTTAGTGTTAATTACCTTTTATTTATTTATTTGCGTAGCAGCAAATAAATTATCAATAGACAGGGAGTCCATTGTGAATGGTCCCGGTCAAGCACAGCTGTTCCTGGGCTGAACCATCGATATTAATAAGTATCGACAGGGTATTTTGGCACAGTTTAGCAGGTCTGTGCATAGGGCGGGAATTTGAAGTTCAACTTATCGTTAGTTTGTTTTTTTTTGAGTAGTATTTTCACTTAGTATTTTTTTTTGTTAAGTCTTTTGGTATACATTTATTTATTCTCATTTATTTATTCTTATTTATTTATTCTTATTTATTTATTCTTATTTATTTATTATTTATTTATTTATTCCTTTTTTTGGTTGTGTGTTTGATGGTATTCCTATATATATATACATAAGCATTTGATTGGATTAAATATTCCAACGGGTACTTAGCTAAGGATATTATCCCCGCTTATCATTTAAGAAAACACATACATACGAGTGGACCGATCTATTTATTTATTCGGAGTTTGCTCGTTTATAATATAGATATAGTTTTTTTTGATATTATAATCGGCGGGTACGGATCCGAGTACTAGCAGTGGTTTTTTTTTGGTTTGGATTAACAAGGTACTGGGAAATGAATCTTGACCCGAATGTTACCCGGAAGGTCAGGCGGAGTCAGGAGTTTAGTAGAAATAGGCCATTGGTTCACTTGGACTCTCCTCCTCACGTAGAATTGAGTGAGGCGGGCAAGCCAGCAGAAGCACTCCATGATGACGCATCGCCGCCGAGTGTAAACGAGGCAGCGTTCCGAGGATTCGGGGATGAATTTCCGAACAGTTCCGGAGCAACAGCCGGCGCACGCGCGCATGACTATGGCGGTGAAGAGCAGGGTGGCAGAGCCGAGTCTGCGCTGCCAAGCGAAATTCGGTCAGCGATCAACGTGGCATTAGCACAGGCCCACGAGACGTATCGCGCATCGTTGTCGTCAGAAGTAGAGGCCATTCGAGAGACGATGCAGGCCAGCATGCTGTCGTTCATGCGCGAGATTAATGAGGCAGTGGCAGCGCTGAGGCAGGAGAAAACGCATAGCGCGCCTCCGTCTGTAGCACAGGCGCCGGTGGGCAGGCCAGAGCGAGCTCACGCGCAGATGCAGCGGCCAGCCTTAGGCGGGTACGAGCCGGCAGAGAAAGAAAGAGATTTTGTAAGTGGTAGACCAGCAGCTGCAGCACCGACTCACCTGTTCGTCGACAACCGAACTTTAGAGGCAGAACAGCGGGCACATGTGGAGCAGCGGCAGTTCTCAGCCGATCCGTGGATGCGCGATTTGGGCCCTGACGTGCACAGGCCATTAAGGCGAACCACGATGGGAGACTCCCGGCCCGACGTCGTCCACATCAGAAAGTGGGGCCTTGTATTTGATGGCGAAACCAAAGGAATGCCGGTGGCAGAGTTTATATTTCGATTGGAGCATTTGCAGTCCTTGTATCAGGTGCCCTGGGCCGACGTGTTGCGAGACTTCCACTGCCTGGTGAACGGAAGAGCGAAAGATTGGTATTGGATGTACATACGTACCTCGGGCGTGCCGGACTGGCCGAATCTCCGATATGGGCTGCAACAGCAATTTCAGACTCGAAGATCGGAGTTTGAACGAGAGCAGGAGCTGAGGGAGCGGAAGCAGCGGCATGGCGAGAGCATAGAAGAGTATATTCAGGCGATGCTGGTGTTGCGTTCTCGGTTGGTGTGTCCATTTTCGGATTATGACCTTATTAAGGTGATAAAGACAAATATTAAAGACACCGTGTCTAGGGTCATCTATCCGATGCCAAGACGCCGAAAAGATGCTGGCAACGCGTTGGGCGCGGCCCTCAGCCAGTACCAACTACGGGCAGCAGCGAGAGCAGCATCGAGTACACGAGCTGGACGTGGTAGCAGAAGGTACAGAAGGCGGCCAACTGGAGCATTTGGAGGCGGTATATAGGCCACATGAAACTGGTGGGAGCCGCTCGAATCTCAAGTGTTGGAATTGTGCACAACCAGGGCATACATATTTCGATTGCGAGTCTGCGGTGCGCAATATGTTTTGCTTCAAATGCGGACAACCAGGCGTGGTGCTGCCAAGATGCCCGAAATGCCGTCCGGGAAACTCGGAGAGGAGTCCGACGCAGCCGGAGGAGTCGCACTCTCGATAGACGGTGAAACGCGTACCTCCGATGATACAGTAGTTAGGATAGGAATTAGTAGCGATAAGGATAGTACCGTTAGTCATATCTACTCACAGATATATAAAGTCAACCAGGCAGTCCCACCGAAGAAAGTATGGTCGCAGCGGAAACCCTTGGAGCAGCGTCAGCGCGACTATGAAGTAGCCAGGAACCGCATATTTGGTAGCCAGCACGAACCGGAGGCGAGAGGGGCGTCGAAGACATCCTTGCGGGCGCGTAGGAGACACCGCGAACGCCGACAGAAACGCCAGGCGGTGTGTGCCGCGGTGAATTCTGCATGTCGTTCCGATAGCCGCCCATATGCTACGGTAGCGATTGAAGGCAGAGAATTTACCGGTCTGTTGGATACCGGGGCGTCGGTGAGCTTGCTGGGAAGTGGTGCCATAGAGTCGGTCCGAAAACTAGGTTTGGTGGTACGCGAAAACAAATCCGCGGTAAGGACAGCCGGCGGCGCGCCACATTGCATTATTGGCAGCGTGATGGCGCGCGTTAGGTATAACGGAACAGAGTCGGAAATGGTATTCCACGTTTGCCCGTCGTTGTGCCAACCGCTTTATCTGGGCGTGGATTTTTGGCGCAGGTTCGGTTTGGCTCCGAATGGGATCCCGGCTGTGGACGAAGGACAGCACGTGGCTGAGTTGGAGGAGGAGCGCTTAGGAAAGGGTACACCAACGGAGCCACACGATTTAGAGGCGTGGCAACAGGAGAAGTTACAGCGAGTCGTGGCCCAATTCAGATCCTTCGAGGAGCACGGTCTGGGTAGGACGCCAGTGGAGCAGCACCACATCCAGTTGACGGAGGGGGCACTGCCAGTGAAAGAGCGTTTTTATCCCGTGTCGCCGGCAGTGCAGGCGCTATTGTTTGCGGAAGTCGACGAGATGCTTCGGCTAGGGGTTATCGAGCCAAGTGAGAGTCCATGGAGCAACCGAGTGACTTTGGTGAGGAAGCCTGGAAAGAACCGGTTGTGCTTAGACGCGAGAAAGCTAAATCAGCTCACGGTGAAGGATGCTTACCCACTCCAGAGCATTGAGTCGATCTTGAGCCGAGTGGAGGATACCATTTACATCAGCAGCCTGGATCTAAAGCATGCTTTTTGGCAGATCGAACTGGATCAGGAAAGCCGGCAGTACACCGCGTTTACGATACCAGGAAGGCCACTGTATCAATTTAAGGCCATGCCGTTCGGGTTGTGCAATGCGGCGCAGCGCCTTTGCCGGGTGATGGATAAGGTGATTCCCCAGCGTTTGAGAAGCCATGTATTCGTCTACCTGGACGACCTTCTCATAATATCCAGAACGTTTGAGGATCATTGCAAGGTGCTGTTCAACGTGGCAAGTGCTTTGAAAGTAGCCAATTTGACGATTTCCTTAAAAAAATCCAAGTTCTGCTGCAAGTACTTGAAGTATCTGGGGTTTGTGGTTGGCGATGGTGCGTTGCGGACGGATCCAGAGAAGGTCGAGGCGATCCGGGCGATTTCCTTGCCGACCAGCGCAAAGCAGCTCCGCCGATTCTTGGGGACCGCTGGCTGGTATAGGCGTTTCATTCGGAATTTTTCCACGATTTCCGCGCCGTTAACGGACTGCCTGAAAGGGAAAGGAAAGTTCCAATTATCGAGCGAAGCGGTTGCGGCATTTCAGGAGTTGAAAGGGGCACTCACCTGCGCGCCAGTGTTGGTGCATCCAGACTTTCGGAAGCCGTTCGTGAGCCAAGCGGGCATAGGAGCGGTTTTGTTCCAACTCGATGCAGACGGGGCCGAAAGGCCGATAGCGTTTTTTTCAGCGAAGCTTCGGGGCGCTCAGCTGAACTACAGTGTCACCGAGAAGGAATGCCTGGCTGCAGTAAAAGCGGTCGAAAGATTCCGGCCGTACGTTGAGTTGATGCCGTTTAAGGTGGTGACTGATCACGCCAGCCTGCGGTGGCTGATGTCATTGAAGGAGTTGGACGGTCGATTAGCGCGGTGGTCGTTGGCCCTGCAGAGGTTCGACTTTAATATTGAGCATCGGAAAGGCAAGGAAAATATTGTAGCCGATACCCTCTCACGGCCTTTCGAACTGGAGGAAGTTGATTTTTTTGACTTCGAGACAACCGAGTTCGAAGGTGCGGAGTATACCGAGCGGCTGAAGCAAGTGCGGGAGAACGCGGAGCTATTTCCGGATTTACGCGTGGAGGATGGGCTGTTGTATAAGCGGGCGCAGTTCACGCGGCCCGAGCGAGAGGAATTTTCCTGGAAGCTTTGGGTACCGCGTCCTGTGTCCGCAGCCCTTATACAGCAGGCCCATGAGAGCGACGCGGCTATGCATGGGGGCATGAAGAGGACCATAGAACGGCTCAGGCAGTTTTTTTTCTGGCCCGGGATGGTGGCACAGGTGAGGAGGTACGTTGCCGGCTGTGAAACGTGCAAAGCAACAAAGTACAGCACGCAATTAGCGAGGCCGGTAATGGGCGCCGAAACCGTATCGCTCCGACCAATGCAGAGGCTGTATCTGGATTTTCTGGGGCCGTATCCGAGGTCCAGGAGAGGGAATACCACCATTCTGGTTGTTCTTGACCATCTGTCCAAATTCGTGTGGTTGCGAGCGATGCCAAAAGCAACCGCGGCGGCAGTGGTCCGGTTTCTGCAGGAGGAGGTGTTTCCGGCATTTGGAGTCCCAGAAACCGTCCATACCGACAACGGTAAGCAATTTGTGGCCAACCAATTTACGGGGTTCCTGCAGGGGCTGAGCATCACCCACATACGCACGGCGAACTATGCCCCACAGGCGAATGCGGCGGAACGCGTGAACCAGACAGTGTTAGCGGCCATCAGGACATATGTACAGGGCGACCACACGAAGTGGGACGAGAAGCTCTCTGACGTGCAGTGTGCAGCACGCAGTGCTATCCATGGCAGCATCGGCACGTCCCCGTATTTCGTTTTGTTTGGGCAGCACATGTTCACCAGCGGGAAGGATTACAAGCTGGCACGCAAGTTGGGGGCGCTGGAGGATGCGGAATTGCGCATGTTGCCCAGATCGGATCAGCAGAAGGCAGTGCGGGATGAGGTACAGCAGAGCGTCCATCTGGCGTATGAAAAGGCGAAACGGCAATACGATAAGCGTGCGAGGATGGTAGCGTACGTACCTGGCCAAGAGATTTACAGGCGAAACTTTGTCCTCAGTCGTTTTAAGGACAACGTGAACGCGAAGCTGTGCCACAAGTATGTGAAATGCCGTGTCCGGAGCAGCGTGGGCAACAGCCTGTACGAGTTGGAGGACATGCACGGGCGTCGGTTGGGAGTCTTCCACGCCAAAGATTTAAAGCAATAGCTAAGGCCCGGCTTTGTTCGTCGGTAGACCGAGAGACCCATCTCAGGGTGTGGGCGGTGGCCTACGTTGGGCAGAGAAAGAACCGCGGCGCTTCTCACTCCCGTTTCTTCCGTGTGACACCAGAATAAAACCGGAGTGTGGTGTTATGTGCGGCGCGGCAGTATTGGAAAACCACAAATGTCGTCGGACAAAAGGAGTGGCAACTCGCGCGATTGACAGCTGGAGCGGGCCGATAACAAGTACTCGTGCGTGAGGGGTGAGGACCAGTGCTACCAATTAGAAGGGTTGCAAAGTGGGGAAATTATCGGTTCCTTGGGAATGGCAATAAGTAGTTTCCGGCAAGGGCAAAGGACAGTTTTGGCAAGTGAAAAAAGAGACGTGCACGTGGTAGTGGGAACGCAGAGGAAGGTGACTAAAAACGCTAATCATATAACAGAGTGGCGAAAAGGGGACTGGAGAGTACACTAGCGGAATTTCGTATGCTGAGGTAAGAGTTTTAGAAGAGGCCAGTATGCCAATGGCTAATCTCTTACCGTTTGTGACAGGAGTAGCAGTAGAAGAGCGGCCTGTAAAGTGTGCTGTGCGCGGGTCGGCGCCGAGCGTCGGTGCAAATTTTCATACCTGCTGCGGAAGGCACCAACCGCCGATATTGTATCTTGGGCAGGACCTCGGCCATAGCGGGAGCCAGACCATCTGTCATTTCTGTGGAATCCGGGCTAAGTACCCCTTTTTGACGCACCGTCTACATATAAGCACAATTTAAGCACAGACACAATAATTATATACAGCCCACACACATATTCCGCTCATACATAGAACACAAAATTTTATATACTCCACACACTCCTTTATATACACTCCATACATGTTCACATACACCGTATTCAAACACACACCGAATTTCCATAGCACTCAGACTCACATTCATCCCATAGCCACATAATATAAAATACAAAGCAAAAGCAACACCCAAACATTTAACCATATTGTAACACACACACGCCCATAGCCACATAATATAAAATACAAAACAAAAACAACACCAAAAGAAAATACACATGTATGCCATAGACAAAATTCAAAATACACACCCATTCATATACAAGTCACATAACAATACAACACACAAAACAATTAACAATTTTCTGTTACACACATAGCCCAAACAATCACAACATAATATAAAACATTAAACAGAAACACAACACCAAACAAGTAACCATATTGTAAACAAAAATTCAAATGTATACTTAAGAAAAAAGAACATAAAAAAAAGGGTAAAAGAAAAATGTACAAAATCTAATATAAGTAAAGGAGGTTGGAATGTGTATTGGAGCGGCGCAGTTTTTTTTTTGTTTATCTCCTTGTCATTACATATCATTACACCCCTCATAACCACATACTCGAGTATAGGTAGGTTAGGAGGTTCGAAAATCGAATAAGATAAATAGGCACAAAGAGCCAACAAACTGCAGCGTCCCAAAACTCAATGGCCTAAATACACGAATATATTTTTATTGTAATAAAATTGAAAATTTGAAAATGAATCTGGAGTAGAATCCATTTATGGGGTGAGAATGCAAAGTTGTAGATTTAGTTACGTAGATTACATTACCCAAATTTTAAATCGATCGGACTAAATTTATAACACAAACTTTTCATTTGAAATAGTGAATAATTATTAAAACCCCAATTATTCAAGCTCCAACACAAATTTCGAAAATCTAAGTATGCAGTTTTGTTTGTATTCTTTAAGTGATTTTAGAAACTAAGTTTTAAGTCGATCGGTTGAAAAATGCGGATTTTTCAAACAAACTTTGGAGCTACTTTTCCCCCCTTTGGAGCTCGAATTTTCCAAAATCCCTTCTATGGGGGAAAGGATATGAAAGGATACTTGAGTCCAAATTTCAGCTTCCTATCCTTTACCGTTTGGGCTGTGCGTTGATCACCAATCAGTCAGTCAGTCAGTCAGTCAGTCAGTCAGGACAAACTGTTTTATATATATAGAGATATATATATATATATATTTTTTTTTATTGTATTATTTTCTTTTTTCTTTTGCACTAAAATGGGGCGGCGCGTGGGACCCTGCAGGTACAGCTCACATCAAACAACACTTGGACGACAGGCGCGGTCTCTGCCTTGTTGTAGCTCAGACGCAAACAACAGGCACGGCGCGTTTCCAAGGAACGGACTCACCGGCTGATTCTTCCTCCACTGCGGATGGCGCAGACTCCTGCTCCTGCTACGATGCAGCTATTGATGGCGCTGCTGTTGCGCTGCGGATGGTGGTGTCGCTGCCGTTGTTGGATTTGCTGCTACTGTTGGCTGTTGCTGTTGCTCCTGTTGCGCTGCAGCCTGTACTGCTGTTTACGAGGGCCGCTGCAGCTGCTGCGCACAGTTCCACCGTTGTCCACGAAACTTGGCGATATGCCGGAAAAATCTATATGCCAAGGAACGAAAGGCATTAAAGCACCGGTCAGCACATTCAAGTGGATATATATAGTATATGGGTACGTATACATGGGCAGCGGTATTTATGCCCCTGTTTGCCCAACTTCTAACTGCTTGTAACACGCTTTTTTTTTTTTTTTTTTTTTTGTAATTCTAGGACTCAGCTTACTAACCAAAGAAAAAGGTCGCCGCCCCGTGGGTCCAAAAGGTGCGCCGGATGTCGTACCTCTGCAGATTTCTACGTCATTGCGCATCCGTTCATCGGGGCCTTGACCATTCCCCACTTTGGGGTGCCATCGGGACACAACCCTGCGCCTGCGCGACTGCAGTTGCCTCGCTAGGTACCGCTAGATGGCGCTGCAGTGCCAGCTTCAAATTTCGGCGCCTCCCGTAGAGCTGCCACTTTGCTTTTTTGTGACCAGCCCGACGCAACATATTTTAGGTTAATTTTGTATTATTACATTGTGCATTATGCAGAGCCATGTTCATAAAAATCACATTTTTAGGTTTTTGAAACCATAAGCTTGAATTATATTTAAAATTACTGTTCACTGCTTATTATACACAGCTTTTTAAGTCAAAATTAGACTATTGCGATGTACCAAATCTATGGGTAATATATACAATTTCTGTACGTATACTTAGGATAACAACCTAAGACACCTATTTGTCTGTTCAAATGCTCTAAAGCAAAGAAATCATAGTTGAGGAAAGGGTCAAAACGATTGCAAGGCCTTCACCTCATATTTTAAATGACACTATCTGTGATTAATGTTACTCATAAATTGGGTTGCACAATATTAAACGATGTTCAAATAGAATGCTTTAGGTAAATTTTTGGTAACCATGATGCAAACTAAAGTGTTCCTAACAGTTGCTTTTAGGTTTCTGAGGAGACAACATCGCGGTCGGGTATCAGTGTTCAAGTTTTTTCGTTTTTCTGCTAACGGGCAGTTCGTGGAATTTGAATTTATCAGCAACTTTTTTCGGTTTTAATGTGCTACAGCACATTACTTCTTGATTTGCAACTTTTAAACTAATTAAAGGATTCGATTTCAACAGAAACGCAGCATTTGTGCGGAAAAGTGCACTTCGAGGCTTTATGGCAGGCAGGAGTAAAGCTGGTCGTCCGATAGGACAAGTATGCACCACCGGGGTTTTTGGGACCACCAGTCGCCGCGCCAACCCTAACGAGGTGCCCAAAAAGGAAGAAGCACCATCAGTTCGCAGAACTAAAGAGGGAAAGAACGACGCGCCAGCCAAATGCGGCCCAACCAAAAGCGCGCCAAATACAAGTGTTGGTAAACAGGCAACTGCGGTAAATGACGTAAAAGTTGACAAGGACGGACTTTCATGTAAGTCGAAAAATTCCAAGATTTCTACCACTTCTGATGAAATAAATGCGGGAAGCAAAAGTGTGGTCGACAAGGAAATTGTGGTTGCCATGCAGTATGACGGGGACCACAAGGGTCCTTTTATTGTTTATGTGGACAAGGCCAGCGAAATGGGAGTACGCAAAGCGATTAACCAATTCGAGTTAATCGAGCTGCTCTCTTCGCTAAAAATCAGTGGCATAGAAGAAGTAAGCAGGATAGGGCATGGCAGGTGTAAGGTCACTTGTGTGTCGGCGCAAAGTGCCAATGACCTGGCCTCATTGGAAGCTCTCGCTGTTCACGGCTTCGAGGCCAACATTTTTAAGCATTTCACTAGAAAGGCTGGGATTATTTTTAACATTCCCACGTATATGTCAAACGACCACATGATGGAACTCCTGTCGGCGGACATTCCCATAATGCAGGTGGAGAGAATTTTCAAAAAATCAAGGGACACAGGGGACTTGGTCCCTACCTCCAGAGTAAAGATCTGGTTTAAGGGACACCAGGTTTATACACTTCAAACAATGCTTCCGTTGCTTACGTTTTGGCCATATGGCCAAGCACTGCAAGGGGAGTGCACGGTGCTATAAGTGCGGAAAAGAACATGAGAGAGAGGACATTTGCACTGATATTGCTTGTGCCAATTGCAAAGAAGGCCATATGGCAACATCACCCCATTGTGCAGCCAGACAAAAGGAATTCGCTATTCAAAAGTGTATGGCCTTGGAGAATATGTCCCGAGCAGAAATTAAGAAGACTCATCCGTCTCTCTTTAAGAGGACGGTGCCTGATCTAAGAGATCAGTCAGAATTCCCTTTTTTAAGAAGGCTAAATAATAGCTCAGGAAAGCGCGAGTACAGCAGCCACGAAGTGGCGAAGGAGGTGCATCCCATTGCACCATATGCCAGGGTAGCTAGGCTTCCAGGCAGAGCTCTCGGGGAAACATCCAAGCCCAAGCCGTCCAGATACGGCAATACAACTAGTCATAACTTGGCAGATACCGCTCACAGAGCGGAGGTGCTTGAAGTTGGTACCACCAAAGTGTCTTTAGCCCAAGAAAAACTTAATATAGTGGAAAAGAAAATATCTAACTTCATAACGGACCCAAATAGCGGAGCGGGTCCATCTCTACAGTTCTGGGAGGAAATCAGGGATCTCATAAATGCTGCTAATGCGGAGCTAGATGCAAATCAAATTTGCATCGCCTCGGCCTTGACAAGCACAGCAACAATATGAGAATCCTCCAATTCAACATCCAAAGCCTGACTTTCAACAACAACAAACAAATTCTTCACATGTTCCTCCTAAACAACAACATAGACATCGCCATTCTGTCGGAAATATGGGTGAAAGACAATTCAGAGTGTGGAATTCCTGACTTTAACTTTTATGGAAAGCCAAGGGAAGACGGATACGGTGGAGTAGGGATGTACATAAGAAGGGGAATCAAATTCAAAATCCTAAAGATCAAAAACGACATGGAATGTATGGGCATTCAGACCCTAAATCTAAAGAGAAATTTGTGCCTTTACGGTATCTATGCGGCCCCCTCATTATCAGTGTCTATCCTGAAAAAGGGGGCAAAAGAAATTTTCGAGTATGCGGCATCATTGAGCATTGCTTCACTAATATGTGGGGATTTTAATGCCAAATCCACAACATGGGGCAGCTCCAGTAGCGACGGCAAAGGACATGGCTTGGAACGGGCGGCAGCTAACTCGGGCTTTGTATGTATGAACGACAGCTCCCCTACGTTTTCTCGTTGCCCAGGTCAAAGCTCGGTGCTGGATCTGACTTTCTGCAATACGAGTAGTATTCAATATAGATGGCAGGCTCAAAGCAGCAAACTAACAAACAGCAACCATTTTCCAGTCTTAATAGACTTGGTCCAATTCTGCGCGAACACAAGTCACAAAAAGGTACTTCATAATAGGATTGCGAGAGTTTTCGCTAATAGTGACTTTTCAAACCTGGATTCACTCAATGGCAATGTTCGCCTTATCACAAAAACCAATACAATTACGGTCTCAAGCAAAAACAAATATGTACCCAAGAGATGGTGGAACGAGGAAGTTGACAAGCTGTTTCGCCTTAGAAATGCCTGCAGGAAAAAGTTCTATTTCACCAAAAAGCTGGAAGATGCGGAGCTACTCATGGTAGCAGAAGCAAAGCTGCAAAACCAAATAAAAAACTGTCGCAGAGCTAATTTTAGGCAGTATATTGACGAAATGACGACAGCTCCCACACTGTGGAATGGAACAAGACATTTAAAACTTTATAAAAGAATGAAAAGGACAGCTAACACCTGGTCAAAAGCAGAGGACGAGGAGTTCCTTATGATAGTAAAGAACACGCCAACCACAACATTCAGTTGTCCACGTATGGCGACATCATTGGTCCAGGAAGGGGTCCCCATTTTGTTTAACTTTGAGGATTTTATGTCAGTGTTGAATGCGAGAAATCCAGATTCGGCATGTGGGCTCGATGGCATCTCGTATAGGATGCTGCAGACATTACCGAACCCTAAGAAGAATCAACTTTTTAATATGATAAACGACATTTGGCGGGCTGGAGTCTTCCCAGAATCCTGGAGACAGATCAGGCTGGTGCCGGTACCAAAAAAGGGCTCAAACTCTGACCTCGTTTGTAACCACAGACCAATCTGCCTGCTTAGTGTTCTGTTAAAAACAGTAGAGGGTCTAATCAAAATGAAATTCGACGAACATATTGCCAGTCGCAACCTGCTACCGGAAAGATCATATGCTTTCAGGAAAGGAAGATCGACAGCTCTATGCATAAACGATATAATTAACAAGATTCAATACCTTAAGACTGAGGGTTTCCAAGTTGTGGCAGCATGTCTAGATCTAAAAAAGGCTTTTGACTGTGTGGATATTGAAACCTTAGACCACCAGCTTCGTGCCGTGGAGTTTGATCCACACCAGGTAGGGTGGATAACTGATTTCCTCCGACGCAGATATCTGGTAAAGGGGTCGAGCAAAGCTGAAATAAATAGAGGAGTTTGCAAAGGTAGCTGCTTAAGTCCCACTCTTTTCAACATTTACACAGCCAAGTTACACACCATAAACAATTCGAACTGTCTGCTTTTTCAATATGCAGATGATTTCTTTCTGATCTGTTTTCACAAGAAGTTTGACTTAGCCGTTTTAACGCTAAGTGAAAGAGTAGAAAAATTTGAAAGAGAATGCAGCAGGCTCAACTTATCTTTTAATCCAGCCAAATCCAAAGTCATTCACTTCAGCTCACGCAGAAGACAACTAAATTTGGTAAGCCAAGGTTTCCACATTAAGGAAGTTGCACAAATCAGCTATTTAGGCAGGAACATAACAGCAAATAACTCGGCATGCACCCATATTAGTCAGGCTATCTCAGAGGCCAATAAATCATGTGCGTTCATCAGGCTCTTTAGCGGCTGTCAATACGGTGTCAGTCCTAGGCAAGGAATCTTGTTGCACAAGGCTTTCGTCAGGAGCAGGCTGGAATACGCGTGCTCCTCTTTTAGCAACCTATCCAAGACAGCCCTAGCTAAGGTCAAAAGCCATACCAATATGCACCTGAGAAAAGCGTTAGGACTAATAAAATGTACCCCCATTCAAATCATCTACCACATGGCAGCAGAGATGCCACCGGATTTCAGGATTTTATTCCTCACAGCCAAAGAATTGGCAAAAGCATTTGCTTTCAATTTACCAGTCCGCGATTTGCTGTCATCCACCAGCACGATAAACACTAGTTATGCGAGGGTTTACAAGAGGTTTGCTAACATACTAGACCACATTGAAGAGATTCCTCTAATACCTCTCAAATGCGCAAAAATGAAAGGAGACACGGATTTTTTGAAGGGCTCAGCAAGAAACAAGCAGTCCATGGATAATTCAACCATGCGCCTGATTTTTAATGAGAAAGCCTCCAGTCTGAGAAGCAGAGGCTTTAAGCTATATTTTACCGACGGATCGGTCACCTCCAGCCACTCAAGCTCTGCTTTTTTGCAGGAAGAATCAGGGTTTGTAGATAGTTTCTATACAAACAAAATCCTCTCGTCTCTCTCCTCAGAGCTTATTGCAATTGAAAAGGCAGTTGATCATGCAATCTGGTTGAGAATTTCCCATGTGGCAATTTTAACGGACAGCCGAGGCAGCGTGCAAACACTAATAAATCATTCGCTTAACAATTCCATAGCAAACAACATTAAAAGAAAAATTAATAACTGTTCCAGTGTTTTAGCTGTAGAATTACATTTCATACCGGGACATGTGGGTATTCCCCAAAATACCGCGGTGGACACGGCAGCCAAAAGAGCAACAACAGGCGGCACCTTCATGGTGCTAAAATGGAGCTTAAAGGATGCAGTGCGTACCATGTACAGTCTAATCCATGACGAATGGGAACTAGAGTACGCCAGATTCGTGGCAGAGAAAAACAGAGCATACTGCGCACTTTTTCCGACCACGCTTGGAAAACCGTGGTTCCAAAATAAGAGCTGCAATTTTAACGCAAACAATACAAAACTAATTAATAGACTGCTTAGTGGATACACATTCGATAAAGTCACTCTTTCAAAAATGCATGTTATCGACGATAACAAATGTAACAGCTGCGGCGTTCCCGATAGCGCATCACACATCATATTTGAATGTCCAAAACATAATACAAATCGACAACGCGTCCCATCGCTAACCAAATATAACAATCTGCACTCTTTCTTTAAGCATGAGTCGGTTCAAGAATATAACTCAATAGTAAACTTCATAAATGACACAAAAGTCAAACTGTAATTTCAAGCAACATCCTACATTTATCTAGTGTGGCAATTTCCACTTCACCAATAAGTGGGCGGCCAAATAATTCCACAATACCTAAGGGCATCGTGGTAACTTAAACCCAAAAAAAAAAAAAAAAAAAAAAAAGTGTTCCTAATAGACGTTACAGCGACTCTACCTGTTATGAATTTTTATACTCTGTACATGAAATGTACAGAAGTATATTAGGTTTGCGGGAGCTGAAAAATGTAACAGGCAGAAGGAGGCGTGGCAGACCCCACAAAGTATATATATTCTTGATCAGCATGACGAGACGAATCGATCTAGCCCTGTCTGTCTGTCCGTCTGTCAGCCTGTCCGCCCGTATGAACACCTGGATCTCAGAGACTATAAGAGATAGAGACACCAAATTTTGCACAAAGATGCGTTATGTGTGTATTCTAGACAAGTTTGTTTTATTTTTTTTTATTTTCCCCCCACTTCACCCCTATGGGGGTTTTCCCGATTTTCCATTCGTATAATCGCCTATATCTCGGAGACTATAAGACCTAGGAACACCAAATTTTAGTCCCAGATGCCTTATGTGAATACGCAGAAAATGTATATTTTGGAATTTCCCTCCCTCCCTCCTCTACCCCGCAAATCGTAACTCCGGAAATTCTTGGAATTTCGAACTAAAATTGCTGCTCGCGGCTGTTGTTGATGTTGCTGTTTGGTTGACTGCGAAAATGCTTACACAGACACGAATAGATGCGCATAGGCATACATACACTCACACAGACGCAATTGCTATGTAAATGTGCAATTATAAACCCTTTACGTGAGTTCGAATACCGAGGGAGGTAAAATCGATCAAATTTTTTTTTATTTTCTTAATTTTTTTATTTTCTATAATTATTGTAAACATATGTACAGAGTATTTCAAAGTCGGGACACCCGCCTTTTTACTTGTTCTTCTTATACCCGTGGCAGCACCTTTTTTTCCAAAGTTTCGGCACTCTTTTTGCTCTGGTGCACACCGTCGGATCCGGGCGGATGAAAGTTTTTAGGGTTAGGTAAAGGAATATTTCGGGAACATATTTTGAAAATATGGAAGAGGTACTAAAGGGTAATTTTTTTTATTTTCCACCAAAGTTGAAAAATACCCTAAAAAACAGGTAGCTTTTCTAGAGAACTACCATTGCAAAAGGCACAATTTTAATTAAATCTACCATTTCTATCAAAAGCACTTGAACACTTGATGACCAAACAAATTAGCAATTATATGGTAGAAAACTCACTCAATCAATCAAAACTCAAACAATCGGGCTTCAGAAGTAATAGAAGTTGTATTACATCATTAATTAAAATTACCGCCGATATTAGGAAAGAAATGGACGACAGTAAGGTCGGTACATAAGGCATCTGGGACTAACATTTGGGGTCCCTAGCTCTTATAGTCTCTGAGATATAGGCGATTATACGAACGGCGTTACGGAAAAACCCCCATAGGGGGAAAGTGGGAAGGAAAATCAAAAAAAATAAAACAAACTCGTATAACGTACACACATAAGGCATCTTTGTGCAAAATTTGGTGTCTCTAGCTCTTATAGTCTCTGAGATCTAGGTGATCATACGGACGGACGGACGGACGGACAGACGGACAGATAGACAGACAGTGCTAAATCGACTCGTCTTGTCATGTTGATCAAGAATATATATACTTTGTGGGGTCTGCCACGCCTCCTTCTGCCTGTTACATTTTTCAGCTCGCGCAAACCTAATATACTCTTGTACATTTCATGTACAGAGTATAAAAACATAATGTTTGTCATCTTAATGAGTTTTTGTATCTTAAACAAGTATTTCTAATTTACAATATGCTTTATTTTAAATGTGTACAATCATATAGGTTTACTTAATATTTATGTACATATGTATTTTTTATATAATAATAATGGTAATAATAACGGTATAAATCAAAAATTTAAATTTAATTTCATATTTAAATACTTTATATCTACATAGTTTTTCTTCTATAGGAATATCTGTATACTTATATGGTCTCTTTATATTTGTTGAATGAATATTATTAAGTTTAGAGTATTTATATTTTGGTTCTTCCTTATGCCTAACTGCTTTATAGTTCTTTATAAAACCTTCTTCTCTTTTTTCCACATACCGTCCTGTTAGTATTAAGTTTTTCAATTTTTCTCAATTTTGTTTTTATTAATCGGTCGAAACTTTCCCTTTATCAATTTTATTGATTGGATACTACTATGTACTCTCGTATGATACGACCTTACTGCCAGTTGTATTATTCTTCGAGTATTAAGGCCTGGATTCTGTGTTATATTCCCTCCCTTCTATGTAATTTATTTTGTGTTTGTGTTTTATTTCTATACTTGATGTTTTGTTTTTAACCAAAACTATTTGTATATTATATTTATTCACAATTTCTTTTTTAATAACGATATAATCTTGCAAGTTTTCTCCAGCAGAATGTATAGTACCTGCTGTAGAGTCTTTATCTGACTCACAATTTTCCGATTCAATTTCCTCTTCTTGAATACTGAGTCGTCTTCGGCTTTAGTTTTCTCATCTCCTTCCTTATTGCTAGGAATTCTTGATAAGAAATCTGCTACTTTATTTTGACTACCTTTTATGTACCCAAATTTATAGTTATAAGTAAGCATTTAGTTTTGCTAACCATTTGGTATGCCTTTCAGATAAATCTTTTCCATTACCTTTCGCTACCAAATATTTTAATGGCTGATGATCACTTAGGATTGTGAAAGGTCTATCGTATTAATAGGGAAGAAAATATGATACTGCCCATATTACTGCCAAAAACTCTTTGTCAATTGCTGAAAAGCTTTGTTCGTATTTGTATAATGTTCGTGAAATGTAACAAATAGGCTGCGATTCCTGTGTAAGCACTGCGCCCAAAGCGACATTAGATGCATCTGTTATCAAAATAAATTCCTTTTAAAAATTGGGATATATAAGTATTGGGTGTTGGGTAATCATCGATTTAAGTTTCTCAAATGCATCTATGTAATCGGGGTTTGTTTTAATAATTTTTGTGACTTAAATACTTTATGATAGGATAAGCTACTTAAGAATAATCCTTTATAAATTTTCGATAATACCCTGTCACATCAAGGAAACTTTTAATTTGGGTTATTGTACTAGGTAATTTAAGATTTTTTATTACTTTAATCTTATCCGGATTTGGTGCAATACCACTTTTAGTAAGAATATTGCCTAAGAAAGGAGTTTCTTTTCTCATAAATTTCCATTTTTCAATCTGAATTTTTAAATTATGTTTTTCTAAGGCATACATTATCTCTTTTATGTTTAGGATGTGTTCTTCAAGTGACGTACTGAATATTAGTACATCGTCCATATATACTACATATACTACACAGTTTTGGTTTATAAAATTTCGAAGTACATTATTCACCAGCCTTTGGAGTGTTGCAGGTGCGTTTTTTAAGCCAAACGGCATCCGAACAAATTCGTAAAGACCAAAAGGAGTGACAAAAGCTGTCTTATGTCTATGTTCTTCTTTGACCACTATTTGATGATATCCCGTGGCAAAATCAAGGGTAGAAAAGTACTGCGCCCTTCCCAATTTATCTAGCAATGCATCAATATTTGGCAGTGGGAACTTATCGTCCACAGTTTTTGCGTTAAGTCTGCGATAATCAATAACAATCCTGTATTTTTGTTTGCCTGAATTGTCTATCTTCTTTGGAATGACGATTAGAGGACTTGAAAATCTAGAATAACTTTTCCGAATAATTCCCTGTTGTTCCAATTCCTCAATTTGACACTTTACCTCATCTTCATATTTTACAGGATAGCGATACAATTTGGGATTGATTTGTTCTTCAGTTGACGTATTGATCTCGTGTTCAATGACATGGGTGTGTGTTAGCTGGTCTCCTTCTATATAAACCAATTTCTTAAATCTATTCAAGACTCTGGAAAGTGCGGTCTTCTCCTCAAGGTTTAACTTACTCATATCAATCAATATTTCAATATCATTTTTGGCTTGTATTTCTAGAACTGTGACCCTGTCGAACGGATGTTGTGTAAATCTTAAGATTTGTCTGTTTATTATGCATCTACTATTAAAAAAATCGATGTTAGCACGAAGCCCATACAAAATATCTGTGCCTATGATAAACTGATATGGCCTGTTTGCTGGAAACTTGCTTACTTTCCATCTTATTAACGCCTCTTTTGGCACACAAAATTCATCTGGAGCTGGTGTATGGACTTCTTCCCTAAAAACATCATTTCCGGTAATTGTAATTTTATTGGTGGTATTTGAATTTTTTTTAAATTTGTTAATCTTTCGTCCATCAAGCTTCCCCTAGGGCTCCTGTATCGATTAATGCGCTGTAAGTTTTATTCTGTAAAGTTATTTTAATTAAAGGTGATAATTCTGAGGCTAGTTGATAAAAAAAATGATGTAATTCAGGAGTTGGATCAGTATTAAGCTTGTTATTCTTATCATTATAGTCGAAACCTTGAATGTGCTGTGGATTATAGTCTGAGTCTGAGGGCAAGAATGGATTATTACTTTCATCATAGATTGCTTGTGATACATTTTCTATTTCCATTGGAACTGGTGTTGGTTGGTTGTAATTAGTTTGACGGAATCGATTTGATTCTTGGTAATTTTGAGAATATTGTCTATAGGGATTACTATTTTGCGTTTGTCTTGATTGACCTGACTGTTGAGTGACAGCTTTTTGAAAATTATTGTTGTAACCATCTTGTCGACCATTATTGTTATTTTGGTTGATAGTAGGTTGTGTATAATGTCTGTTAACAGTCTTATTTTCGTAATTAATATTCCTTTGTTGATATGCTTGTTGATTTGCATTGTTGTTATGATTTTGTTTACTTTTGTTTTGGATATTCACATTATTTCTACCCTCAAAAATACGGAATTCACTTTTTATACAATTGTTTTCAAAATTTGTTGTATTTAATTCTTCAATAATATTATCTAATTGAGCCATATTTCTGATTGCATACGCTAACGTACCCTGAGATATTCTTTTAATTTTATGAACAAGCAGTGAGTCTAAATAATAAATTTCGAATTCATGTTTTAAGCTCCTAAATTGCTTAACTTTTTCAAGTAACTCACTTACGCTACTAGCCCTGAGCTTTCCAATATTTTCATAGAGCTCCTCAGGTTGGACAGCCGGACGATAACGACTCCTTAGTTCATTCTTTACGGCCTCCCAGTCATCGTAGTTTTCCAGATGCAATAATGCTGATTTAGCTTCTCCTTAAATCTTCTCCAAGTAAATGGTTGCTACTGCTAGCCTCTTTAGCTTGCGATTGAGATAATACTCAGCTGCTTGTATGAATGCTGCGACACTACCGGTATCTCTTCCCGAAAAAGGTGTGGGGTGCTTAATCTCTCTTAATTGACTTCACGTTGGCTCATCATCTGTTGCATTGACGACGCTTGCAAATTAACAGGAACTCTAAGAGAGTTTTGAGTTTCGTTCATTGCTTGAGCTAAGTTTTGCATTTGCTCTTCCATATTGATAACGGAATTGTCGTTTTAAACTTTGTCTCTTATTCTTTTTTTCTCACTTTAAAACCGCTATGTCTATCGCAGTAATACACATTCCCTTCTGCTTTATTTTATTATGTATGTATATTTTTCGGCGTAAGGTATGTATGTATGTACAGCCACGTTTTTTCTTTCGAGCTTAATAGTAATTGTGTTCATTTACGCATTTAACAACTATATTTGTTGCTTTTATTGTTCTGCCACTGCACTAAACTTTAATTAGGTTCGATTAATTAACTATTTTTTTTCTTTGCCTTTTGCTAATAACCACGACTGCGTCAATAATGTTATGGTTGTGCAGGGAATTTTAACGAGAAATGAACAAGTCTTTATTTAGTTGTATGTATTCACAATTATTATATGATTTTATGCTAAGTATTTAGTTTTAATATATTGAGTCGTATTTGGAGGTGCTTAACCCACGACTTTATTTTGCATATTCGGGCAAGTGACTCCACGATCTTTCGCTCTGATTGCCGATCTTCAACAACTCGAGATGTTTTTTATCTCCCTACTTCGGAGTCAGTATCAGCTTAACAAACATTATGTTACTCCCGCGGAACCCACAGTTTCCACACACTGTCTTCGAGCTGATCTTCTAGCCGATTGAACGATGTCTTGTAGATCACTACGTTTTAAATTTTTAAGTCAGGTAATTTTTCCTTTTGATTTAGAATTTCGCTAATCAGTTCTCGATACTCCTCTGACTCAAATTCTGTGGTTTCTATACCCAACAGGTCTCCTGGAGAGAGATCCAATTCCTATAAAGCTTCGGCTTCGGTGCTCCTGGACAGCATATCCACCACGACGTTATCGCTGCCTTGAAGCAGCAATGACCAAAGTGCCAATCGTTCGGACAAATCTTTCATTGACATCAGCCATTTCAGAGTGGCGTGATCGGTTATAACCGGGAACGGCATCATTTCGATGTATGGCCTGAATTTTTGTATCGCCAATACCGCCGCCAAGCACTCCTTCTCGGTCACCGAGTAATTCACCTGGTGCTTGTTCATCTTCGCAGAAAAGAACGCAATGGGCCTCTCGTTTCCCTGCAAATCCACTTGGAATAATACGGCTCTGACGCCAATATGGGATGCGTCACACTGTACAAAAAATGGGCGTGAAAAATCCGCGTGTACCAGCACTGGCGCAGATGTGAGCTCCTTCTTCAACGCCTCAAATGCTGCAATAGCTTCGCCACCGAGTGAGAATCCAGGTACTCTGCAGGTACTCCAAGTGTGTATCAAAATCAGCCGCGAAGACTACCAAATCGTCCAGGTATACTTTCACGTTGGACCTCAGCTCATTTGGTATGACCTTGTCAATCAGCCGGCACAATATTTGAGCGGCGTTACACAAACCGAAAGGCATCATGCGGAATTGGTACAAAGGACGCCCTGGTACCTCAAACGCAGTGCACCTTCTACTGGACTCCTCCCACACCACTTGCCAAAACGCAAATTTCAAGTCTATACTGGAAATATAATATGTCTGGTCGATTCCAGATAGGATTCCCTTCACACATGGTAGGCATCTTCTAGAGTCAGTTTGTTCAACTTGCGGGCATCGAGGCAAAAGCGGTTCTTGCCCGGCCGTCGCACTATGGTGGTGCGCTTACCTAGATGACGCCAAGCGCAAGCATGCTTGCTCCACCTCATCCCACAAAATCTTTTGCATAGCAGGTGATAGAGAGTAGTGCCTTTCTTTCACTGGCTCTGCCCCGCTGACCAATTCAATACGGGGAGTTTCCACAGTCGTCTTTCCTAATCCCACTTCTTCGAAAGTTAAAAATTCCTTTTTTACTCGTTCCAATTTCAGCTTTTGTTGTTCATTTAATTCCCACATATCTGGTTCCGGCTTTACTTCATCCTGGTCCACATAATGCGCTACTCTATCAGCTAGCAATTCATCGAGGACAAGTCTTCCAACGGCAGGCTTTTCTGGGGGAATTAATAGTGGAGTTAAGTTAAACAGCCGAAACAGCCGAAAAGTCGATGCCGAAATACACGTTCTGCCTGAGCGATGGGCATACATAAAACACCACTTCTTTGGTATCCTCCCGATACTTTACTGGTAAGCGCACCCGCCCAATTGCGGCTCGATCTTGACCACCTGCTGTTTTAATTATTGAAAAGTATTTGTTGGGCTCCACGCCAATCTCTTTCAGCAGTTCCAGACTGTCCTTGCCTAGCACGCTTACCGAGGCCCCGGTATCCAGCAAACCACGTAGCACATGACCAGTACTTCGGCAAAAATCCTCGGGTCTACTGCTCCTTCGCGCCGCACTGCCTCGGCTACCAGCTTCTTTGTCTGCCTTCTTAGTCGGAATCGCGCTCGGGCCTTTTTAACTTTGCCTGTTACCATTCTCATGCCGTCTAATTGATGTTAGGCGAAAATTTTATTGCGCGCCTCTAGATATACCCGCATCTTCTCTTCGTACGGTAAAAATTTCAACTTACTACTATAAGGGATATTTTTATTATCATTTTTCTCTTCTAGGACCGCTCCGCTGCCATCCTGGTCGAGCGCGATTCGCCCACTTGCCCCGCACTCCGGCGGCCGTTTCCCGCACAATCGGGACATGAGGGACTTTAGGTTTCTGGTTTACCACATCCATAACAGAAAACGCGCAAACTAACGCCTGTTGCGGACGCCTTGCGCTTCCTCGATGATGCGGAAATCCGCCGACTCCTCGCCGTTAGTGTCGTCGACCAACTCCTCCACTGCCGATGGACGGTTTCCGCCACTAAAACGTGTGCCGCTGCGTGTTGGGAACAAGCCTTCTCGCCGCTGGACCATAGCTTCCACCTCTACGCATTCGTCATGGAAGTGGTCTACCGTGTACCCGCGCACCGCATACATATACCGAGCTATTTCTGTTTTCAAGCCTTTTTTAATGTATCTCATCATCTCATTTTCAGATGGAAGTACTCCTCCACGCTTTCGTTTGCCTTCTGCCGCCTTTCGCGCAATTGACACATGCACTCGAATTCGTCGGCGGCGCCTTTAAAACGGGACAGCATACTTCGTTTGAGTTCTAGCCAGCTGTCTGCTCGGTGGTCCCTGACGTACTGCCAGTACCACTCGCGAGCGTGCCCAGTTACTAACAGATGGAAGCTGTTTAAGATTTCGGACCACGCGCAGCGACACTGCCTCTGAAGGAACTCTACCTGAAAAACGAAGTCTTCTACAGCCATTTTCTCCTTGTCGCCGCTGAAAAAAATGTCCCGCTACTCAACGCGGCACCATCCTGATCTGCCATTCGCCGCTGCATACGGAGGAGGTGAGTCTATCTGACCACTCCCATCATTGCGCCTGTTGCCACCTCGCCGGGCCGACTGTGCAGCGGGATTTCGCCAATGTCGCGCTGTGCTGCTGCTACAGCCAGCTCCACTAGAGGAATTAGTTGCCACTGGCCTTTCTACCGGACGCGAAACGCTTCTCGCTGGTGTTAGAGGCTCGGCTTGGTATTGATGCGGCCGTTTCGGAACTGCTCCACGACTTTGGCTGACTGGCGGTTGCCATGCTCCATTAGCAGCTGAATCGCCGCTAGTCGCTCGCGGCTGCAAGAATTCTTTGAGCGCGCCCATCAAGTCTTGGAAACCCATTCGGATTTATTCTTTCAACACTTTGTTGATGCCCCCTTTTTTGCGATTGGCGGTATGTTTCGTTCGCCGGCGTCACTGCTGCTTCTACCGCCGACGCGACTACTGGCTCGGCGTCCCAGTGTACTGCTGGTGCTATGGACGGCCTCGGCCTGTATGAGGCCACCGGTGGAAAAACCGACGGCTCCTTCAAGGTGCTCTTCCAGATCATTATTTCTGTCAGTTCTCGACCTGGTGTTATACGTACGCGCAGAAACCTTCTCCATTTTCAATTTAAAATCGCTCTGTTTTTATTATAATATTTATTTGTATTTTAGATTATAAATTTGTTCAGCTTTCAAGCAGGCCCCGAAGTAAAATTCGCGTATCAATTGAATTGTTGTATATATGTATTCAAAACAATGAATATGTTTGCAAGCGCCTAAAACAACAAAAACCAATGGGCGCGCAAATATATGTACGTCGATTATGTATGTTAGAAAAAAAAAATAATAAGTACAACAATAAATAGATAATGAAGTGAATATGATAAATAAATATGAATATAGCACTAAATATAATTTTAACAAGAGAGAGCAGTCGAGCAAGCCCGACAGTGTAATACCCTACAAAAAGAGGAAGAAGAAGAGCGAACTTGTTGCTGCAGTTTGGGGGGGTTGTACTGTAGAGAATTTTTTTCGCTAATAACTTTTCTTAGAATTGACCGAATTGAATAAAATTTTAAACAAAAGTAGATAATATATGATGTGTGCAATGTTTGGTTTAGGTAACATTTAAAATGTGGACGCTATTGACGAAATTCCTTTCGTCCTTTCTCGGACCTTGGAGAATCTGGATGCCAACTTTGGTTATTCTAGCTCTTATAGTTTCTGAGATCCTTGCGTTCATCCAGACGGACAGATGGACGGACAAACGGACGGACATGTCTAGATCGATTTCTCTCGTCATGCTGATTCAGAATATATATACTTTATGGGGTCGGAGATGCTTCCTTCTGCATGTTACATACTTTGCACAAACCTTTTTACCCTACGGGTACAGGGTATAAAAAATCTGTAACTATATGTACACCAAACTTTGCACTGAAACCAAGAAAAAAAAAACATATACGCTCAAACACAAAAAAAATGTAAACATACGTATACCAACTAAACACCAAAACTTAATAACATTTAAAAAAAAAACGAATTTTCTTTTATTTCAATTTTTGTTTATAGGGGCTGAGACTCACACTCAGCCGGACACAAACACGGTTCCAAAAATTTCTACGCCTTCTACAGCTGCCTTACGCCAAAATCCTGCACTATTCGTTGCCTGCTACATTTATCGCCCTGACGGCGATGAAAGGCAGTCAATAAATTAAATGGTTGTTGTTGGAGGACCCTACTTAGCTTCTAAGCCTTTTCTTTGCGCTCTCTATCGCGCCCTTTACTGCGCTCTCTGTGGCGCTCTCTTTATGCATTCCTTTTCTTATGCTGGCCCGCTTACTTTTAACGGCAGCAGGCAAAAGGACTTGCTAAGTAATTCTCGCACCTTTAACATCGTCTGTACAATTTTCCAAGCCATTAAAAGCCATATTAATAATCGAAAGAATACCGCGTCTCATTTAATAGCTAGTTAAATATTGTTTATTGCAATCGCTAAAAAGCTAGTGATTTTTCATTGGCGCCCGAGCAGGGACATCGGTTTTCTTAAGATTATTTTCTCGTTCGTTTGTGGGCTTTGTGGCTTGGTTTTTGTGCGCGGTCGTGTGATTGCTACTCGTTTGTTTGAGGCTGGTGTCGATTGGATACCATCCTGCTACATTTATTTGGATTTGGAGCTTGGTGCATTGGTGTTCTGGATACCATCAACCACAACTGCTCGTTTGGACTGTGGAGCTGCTGTCTGCCCTACTTGTGGTACGGTCGTTTGGCTTGGCTAATGGGTGATCGTCGCTCGGAATCCAGGGAAGTTTCGGTGAACTCGTTTGAGAGCTTACAGGTTCATCGGGAAGCGCGGCCTGCCGGAAATGGTCTTTAGCGACAACGTGACGAACTTCGCGGGAACAAGCGGCTTGCTGAGGGACCTGCCGTCGGCTTTCGAGCGGAGAAAGGACGCCCTGACGGACTCTGCGGCAGAGCGACGAATCAATTGGTGGTTCATTCTTCCCCGACCTCCTCACATAGGAGGATTGTTGGAGGCAGCGGCGCTGCTAGGCGACCAGCCCACGATGTTGGCGGTGCTCCGTGTGGATTTGAAAGACCGGGAGTCCTTCAAAGGGGCCGGAATGTTGGAGCACCCTACTTAGCTTCTAAGCCTTTTCTTTGCGCTCTTTATCGCGCCCTTTACTGCGCTCTCTGTGGCGCTCTCTTTGTGCATTCCTTTTCTTATGCTGGCCCGCTGACTTTTAGCGGCAGCAGGCAAAAGGACTTGCTAAGTAATTCTCGCACGTTTAACATCGTCTGTACAATTTTCCAAGCCATTAAAAGCCACATTAATAATCGAAACAATACCGCGTCTCATTTAATAGCTAGTTAAATATTGTTTATTGCAATCGCTAAAAACCTAGCGATTTCGATCAATTCCTCTATATCTGCTCTAGCTCATCGTGCGTGTCGGCGCATCGCAGGGGACTTCATTCGTCATCCTGGGCCACCGATACTCTATGTTAACCAGGCAAACACGATGACACTACAGCGACTGTGCACAAGCGAATTGACGAAAGAAATACAATAAACTCAAGACCACTATGTCCACCATCTGCACTAGCTCACCGTGCGTATCGGTGCTTCGCAGGCGACTTTACTTGTCATCCTGGGCCACCGGTACTCCACGTCCACAAGGCAAACAAAATGACAACACAGCGACACTCTCAAGAAACACAACAAAAACGAAAAACACTAAACTTACGCATTGGAATCCCCCTATATCACACATTGCCTAGAGTCGTTCCAAATGGCAGTCGCAAACGAAGGGCTTACATCCGCTCCTTCGTGACTTACTATCCACGTCACACACGCTTGCAATTGGTGTTATACGGGATTCTGTCCCTACCAGAACAAAAAATAAAAGAAATGTAATGCAACAAAAAACAAATAAACGGATAACTCCCTCAAGCTATCACGTACGAATATTTGGATCTAGTAGGAATATCCCTGGCATACCCACCCTGCCTGTATCCAGCGCAAATATTTTTTATTGGATACCCTATTCTAGGGCCGTGTTTGAGCTATCCCATGGTGAAGGTGAGTCTCCCGCCCCTATTAATGTTGCTTTACTGCATCATTATGGAGAGTGCGGCATGCTACATATGTTTTAATGTGCATGAGTGCAAAATTATTAAATTAGTGTGTAAGTTAACACGACCACTCAGCGACAAAGTTGCCAAGTCGACATAGCAGAGCCGGCGTGATAATAGTGCAAGATCAGCAACGTCCGTGGATATTGCACAACGAAAACCGTCATTGCAGAGTGCAACGCTCCGCGATGTAAGCAGCTGATATGCGACACCATGCACGAGGCGCAGTGTCAGCATGTTTGAGGGACAGGGTTAGCTTTAGTTATAAGAAATAATGTTTTTAGCAGTTAGTTGATTTTTGGATATTAAACCGTTCGGAATACACGAGCTCTTGTCTTTTATTAGTGCAACAAAGCACTGTGTTAATTGAATAATAAATCCTTAGTCGGTCGGGCATAATAATCACCAACGTCAGGAATTTATTAATTGGCGCCCAACGTGAAAAAACCCAAAAGTCACTCAAATTGCGGCAGCATAAAACGTCACCACAGACAGGAGCAGCAAAAGAAAAAAAATTAAATAATAAATTAATTTGATAAAACTGTTACAACAACAACAACTGGAGCAGCATACAGCGTCAACACCGACGGCACCAACAGAAAATAAAAGTTAAATAATAAATGTTTAAATAAAATTGTTAAAACAACAATATCTGAAGCAGCATACTGCGGCAGCGACAGACAAAATTGTTATAACAACAACAATACACAACGCCACCATCGACGGCAGCAACAGAATAAAGAGGAAATTCTACAACAGAAGCGGCAACGTCAACACCGACGGCGGCGGCAACACTAGAATTAGATCTAGATAAGAGCATGTAAGTAGATCGCCTAATTGACAATTTACAAACTATAAGAATTAAAAAAATTAAAAAAAAAATTTTTTTAAACAATTCAAATTTAAGGAAGAATATAATAAAATTTGTTACAAAGTTAAAATACCAATCTTTGCGTAGTAACAAAACTTATGTGTGACAGTGACATAGAAGATTTGCTGGACAGATTTAAAAATCTTGATATGGCTATGTCTTCAGAGCAATTACAGGCATTAATAGAAGCGGCAGTCAACAATGCACTTGCCGCTCAAAAAAGAAGTTTTGATGCACAGATACAGGACCTGACGTTTAGGCAGTGTCTCCGGAAGTAGAAAAATACAAGGACGCAGACAATTTGACACTCCTACAGTACTACGACGAAGTAGAAAAGAAACTCACCCTACTAACGAACAAAACGATCATGTCCTACGACAACACCGAGCTGTCGCACTGAATGAAAAGTATAGAATGGACGCTTTACGAGTGTTCATCTCAGGAACTAAGAAATCATTGAGCAATGTTCTGTTTTCGGCAGGACCGAAAGATCTTCCCTCCGGATTGGCTCTGGCCCAAGAGGTTGAATCTAATCACGAACGCTACACGTTCGCTAGTAATTATGCTCGAAGTATAAAGGAAAGGGCACAAAGGAATGAACGTAGGCAACAAGCCAGACACAGAATACCGGCAGGGGAAAACGGTAATAACATAATAACGGTATTGGAAAAATCCGCATTTTAGTAAACGACAGACACCTCCTAACGGACCTCCTCAGAGACAAGAACAACATCAACCAATGAAAGTAGATAATTCAGCAAGGTTTAGACAAGTCATGCAGTATCAAAACCAGGGTAATACTAACACTCAGGGACAGGCTGACAAAAGACCAAACAGTGGAACTGCAAGGTTTGCGGGACCAAAACACCAAAGAATGAATCATTTGACCCAAGATGACTCTCAACCGGACCCAGACTCTTTTGAATACCAGACTGACGCAAACCTAGAGGCAGATGACATTAATGATGACCTTGTGGTGTACGACCAAGCTAATTTTTTAGGCACAACCCCCTGCTGCCGTTTATAGAAAGAACAATTGCAGGGAGAAATATTAAACTTTTAATAGACACGGGAGCTTCAAAAAATTATATAAAACCATTGCAGGAATTAAAGGGAGTCGTACCAGTAGACGAAACTTTTCGGGTAAAATCAATTCACAGTTTTAATACAGTTAACCAGAAATGCGTATTGCATCTTTTCAACTAAAACGCAACGTTTTTTGTACTACACAACCTTACGACATTTGACGGAATAATTGGACTTGACTTACTAAAACAAACAAGCGCAAAACTAAACTTTAAAAACCAAAGATTAATAACTGACACGGAATCAGAAAAAATATAATTTCTTTAATGTGCAAGTGTAAATTTCACAAAAGTTGAAAATATCAAAGTTCCCCAAAAGATTTCATTAGAATTCCAGGAAATGTTAAAGAACCGAACCGATGTATTTGCGGACCCTTATCAGGGTTCCATCAAATCCTACTCGCGGAAAGGGATAGAGAAAAAACAGCTTTTTCAGTGGGAAACGGGAAATACGAATTTTGCAGGCTTCCTTTTGGCTTGAAGAATGCACCAAGCATTTTTCAGAGGGCCATTGACGACGTACTTAGAGAACAGATCGGGAAATCATGCTACGTTTACGTCGATGAGGTCATAATCTTCTCAGAAAATATGCATGATCGTGTAAAACACATAGCATGGGTCTTGGACAAATTATTCCAAGCCAGAAAAATCCAATTTCTTTAAAGACAGTGTGGAGTTCTTAGGCTTTGTGGTATCACGCGGTGGTGTTACTACATTCCCTATAAGGTAGAAGCTATTCGTAACTATGAACAACCAACCACATTATTCAATGTCAGATCCTTTCTTAGATTGGCAAGTTACTACAGATGCTTTATTAAAGACCTCGCATCAATAGCAAGGCCTTTGAGGGATATCTTAAAGGGAGAAAACGGAAAAGTTAGCGCTGGCCAGTCAATGAAAATACCAGTAAATTTCGACTAAAAGCAATGCGAGGCATTCAGTAGGCTTAAACAGGTTCTTGCATCCGAAAATATAATGTTACTCTATCCCGATTATAAGAAACCGTTTGACCTAACAACCGACGCTTCGTCCTTTGGTTTGGGGGCAGTCTTGTCTCCAGACGGAAAACCCATAACTATGATCTAGGACTTTGAAGGATAGAGAGTTGAATTTCGCCACAAACGAAAGGGAGTTGCTCGCTATAGTGTGGGCTCTGAAGAACCTCAGGAATTACTTGTACGGAGTAAAAAATCTAAATATCTTTACCGACCACCAGCCCCTCACATTCGCGGTCTCTGACCGCAACCCTAACGCAAAAATTAAGCGGTGGAAGGCTTACATTGACGAGCATAATGCTCAAATATTTTACAAGCCAGGGAAGGAAAATTACGTTGCAGATGCATTGTCAAGACAAAACATCCACGCTTTGGAGGAAGATGCACAGCCCGATATCGCAACGATACATAGCTAGTTGTCACTCACTTACACTGTTGAATCAACAGACAAACCAGTCAACTGATTTCGGAACCAAGTAGTAATAGAAGAAAGTGGATCTGCCTCAGGACTGTTATTTGGTTTGGTGAGAAAACTCGTCACCTCACACATTTCTCAAGTAGAGAAACGTTAATTCAGAAGGTATGTGACGCGGTCAAGAAGGACGTAATAAACGCAATTTTCTGTGAACTACCAATACTAGCATTCATTCAACATAAACTAATAGAAGCATACCCTACGATGACATTCCGTTATGCAAAACATATGGTAACCGATATTTTGAATAAAGGTGAGCAGAAAGAAATAGTTGTCACAGAGCACAATAGAACTCATAGGGCCGCTCAAGAAAACGTAAAACAGATTGTCCAAGATTATTTTTTTCCCAAGATGACCCAACTTGCAAACGAGGTGGTTGAAGGTTGCAGAATTTGTCAAAAAGAGAAGTATGATCGGCACCCTCAGAAGCTGGTACTTGTAGAGACACCTATTCCATTGCGTGTAGGCGAGATATTGCACGTCGACAGATTTTCAACTGACAAGAAATATTTCCTCACTTGTAAAGACAAGCTTTCAAAGTTTTCGATTGTCCAACCTATCGCCTCCAGAACAATAATAGACATACAATCGGCAATCTTGCAGCTCATGAACTTCTACAAGTACACTAAAACTATATATTGCGATAACGAACCTTCCATAAAATCAGAAACAATAAAATCACTTCTAAATAATCGATATAACGTTCAGGTTGTAAATACACCACCGCTTCATAGCACTTCGAATGGACAGGTAAAGAGATTCCATAGTACTCTTGTTGAAATCGCAAGATGTCTGAGAGCTGGAAGAAATATTGCTGATACAACCTAACTAATACTTCAGGCAACTATAGAATACAACCGGGCAAAACATTCAGTTACCGACAAACGACCTATTGATGTGATTCATTCTTCTCCTCCAGAGCTTGACGCAGAAATAAGAGATACAGTCCTTATAGCACAGAATATACAAATGCAAAGGTTAAACGAAGTAAGAGAAAATAGAAATTTCCAAGTAGGGGACAGAGAATCGTAAGATCAAATAGGAGACTGGGAAATAAACTAACATCCTTGTACAACGAAGAAATGGTAGAAGCAGACTTGGGGACCACAGTCTTGATTAAAGGGAGGGTGGTTCATAAAGATATTATAAGGTAACCATAATATGGGTTTCCTTTCTCACTTAGGATCTGGACTATGCTACTTCTTGTCACAATGACAAACGCTAAACTGACTGACTTTTCGAACGCGGACTACATACCAATCATGGACGGAAACACGACAATTTGGAAAGATTTCCAATATTTAAAGCACTCGACCAATCTAACAATGTACGCGGAAATGATGGTGAAACAGAGAAGTTGAGAAACCATTTTCCTCAATCACACATGAGACAGATACTAGACTCGGACATACAACACACGAGAACACTCTTAACAACAATAGACATTCACCATCGGCACGCCAGAAGCATTAATATGTTAGGCACTGTTTTAAAGGTAGTAGCTGGGACTTCAGATGTTGACGACTTTGAAAAATTGAAACTGACACAACAGGAGTTCATTGAATTTGCAAATAGGCAGGTAAATATTAATACAAAAACGCAATGACAGCTAAATAAGTTAACAGACACAGTAAACATGCTAATAAAGTATTCAATGAATACCCATATAAACACAGAACACTTATACGGAACTTTGCTCTCAAGAAATAGAATATTAATTTCGGAACTTGAAACTTTTATGTTATCTGTTACACTCACAAAGATTGGAATTATTAACCCAGCAATATTAGACACTAACGATTTAAATAACATAATCAGTGAGCGTTCTACGAACATAACCATTACTGACTTGATGGAAGTAGCCCAAATCAGAGTTATACTAAGTAACAATTTTTTACATTTTCTAATTAAATACCCTAAGCCAAGTTTAATATGTAAGAAGATTCTCTTGTACCCTGTACAACACAATAACACCATCCTTAACATAGCTGACGAAACATCATAGCCGATTGCGGTAATGAAATATTTCCAATCGGAAACTGCAGCGCTACGCTCACAACAACTTTCTGTAGAAGATTGCCCTATACTACGTGCGCCCAACAACTACAATCTGGTGGCAGGTTCCATTGCACCACTCGACCCAGACATCTCGAGTCATTCAGGGTCATCGACGACGGCGTCATCATCATCAACGACGAAACAGCGGCTATCACCACTAGTGATAACGAAGTCAAAATTGTAACCGGTACGTTCCTCCTTACCTTCGACGAAGATGTCTTTTTGAATGGTTCTTTATACCGTAACCTAAAGAGTTATGTGAACAAGTCTCCTGGCCCAGCAGCGTCAACGCCGGTCAACATAACAGCCCACCAGGAGATATTAAGCCTACCATACTTACAAAGACTGAGTATCGAAAACACGCATTTCATTCATCAGTCAGCTGGTTTCGGGAACAGATCCGGCAACCTACGATGACCTCATTTCCCTGAACGGCACAGTATACCTCAACCATCGGGGCGTCTTTACGAAAAAATCTGCGGTGTCCACCTCGTCACAAATCAACGTGAGCAGCGGAGTTAACACGCACAAGGCAAAATCAGCTGACCAGGTCATTCGACCGGACGTCGTTGCAACACAGATGCCAGTTCACACGCGCACGGTAATATCTGCTGACCAAGCTATCAGACCGGACGCCATTCCAACACAGCTGCCGACTCGCATGCCTGTGCCGAAGAACAACTGCAAGAACGGTCACGAGGCGATTCAGCATTCTATTGCCCACGCTACCGCTATGTCGCCTGATTTGAATATTTATTTAAGTTAGTTATAATGTGAAACTCAAAATGATCAGTTGAGATAGTAAGCCATTAATTGTAAGCTATTATTGTAACACGCAAAAGAAGGTATGCCTTGAAGTGAAACTTCTTACTTCACGGTTTTGTCCTGCTGGATCGGCAAGGTTTCGTTACGGAAGTGATGTCTTCCAGACACACAAGCAAAAGCCAGATGACGAACGAATATTGTAAACAAAATACATGCAGTTGTCGCCGCAAGACTCACAAGCAGATTGATGCACAAAATGCACGTAGTGCGTGTATCTTTGCTTGATTTGCCTTAGAATATACTCATAGCTCTACCGGTGATTTTTGTTGTCGATGTTGTTGTTGTGCTTCCGAATGCAAATTTCGTGAAAAATTTAACTACATTTTTCAAGTACTTCATTATAAATTAGCAATGTGTATTTTCCTTCATTTAACTGTGAAATTTTATTTTCCTGGGCCCTAGAGCTGCCAAATAATCGATGGTGACTGCATCCACTCTTCTCAATGTTTAAGCGGTTTTCCCAATAGTAAAATCGATTAATGTAAAACAAAAAATTTTTTTTTATCGTTTTCCATTACGCTTAATCAACAGTCCGAAAACTAATAATTTTCGAAGAACGAAGTTTCACTTCTATCGCTTATCGCCCTGACACATAATATTTTGTTTTGATGCACCACCCTACGCTATTAGGGAACCGTAAAGCCATTTGTAGAATCACCAATATCCTAGAGACTATAAGAGCTAGAGCCACAAAATCCAAATTTCCTCCCCCCATTCCGCTATTAGTGATTTTCCATAACTACGAATTCTTTAAATTTTTGCATCAGATTTTGCATATTTATGTTAAACAATTCGTTATTACATAAGTGTCCGTATGCCAAGTTTTATCGTTGTAGGCCGATTTTAAAGAACTTCCATAAATGCAGTCTCTAAAGCTCCGTCCCCAGCTGTTGTTGTTGTTGCTGCTTTAGATCAATTCAATATTGCGCGCATGCTCACACGAAGGTACGCAGAGACATATGTATGTATGTATGCATATGTAAGTATAGAGAAATTTACAAGTCGGGTACCCAACCTTAGCTTTTACATTTCTAACGATTTGTAATGACAGTAGCTCCTGAGTTACGTATCCCAGCCCAGCAGAAGTCCTCTGTGACCCTAATCACGGCCTTCAGCATCATAACCTACATCCTTATCGTGTATTTATTTAGGTTCGCTAAATAATAATAATAAAATGTATTTTTAAAATTATCGTTTTCCTAGCAGAATATATGTACATAATTGGGCCTTAACATTTCTGTCAATATTTTAGGATGAATATTTATAAATATTTATATTTAATAATATTTATTTTAATATTTAAATAAAGCAGATGAATCTATTACCAATCAAAATTAGTTGTAAGAAGTTAACTAATTTGACTGGGAAAGCTGGTAGACAAATTAACTTTTCGCTCTATTAACATTACATTTTCAATGGAATGCAACTACATATAATCGATATTGTGATTGGTGTCACGAGGGCAATTGTGACTGACGAAAAGTATCAATGGCAGAAATTGTGACAGCTAATTTGAATTTTAAGTCGATAGAATTGCTTTTAAGATGTTACATATTAAGCATATAGGCAAAATTGGTACTACATGATCATGTGCGCAGTTAGTACCATGTTCCAGGTAAGAGTAACGTATCCAAATCATTGTACCTGTGTATTTCATCATATTGTCACAGTTGTGACTTCCAGTGACAAATCACATATACTATAATTATCGCTCAGTTCTAGGTTGCGATAATATGCACAGTAGAGCTGGGGAAACATCGATGTTTACCAACATCGATGTTTCGATTTTTTTGGGGGAAGAACATCGATGTATCGATGCATCGAAATTCCACTAACAAATTTTCAAACAAAAATTAATATACAACATAGGGCACTTCGTTTTGATTTGTCTTATTTATAAAGGTACAAAAGGGTTTAAAACAAACGATATTTTTATAACTTCAAATAATAAACTAAAAACAAGAGAAAGTATAACATAAAAAATTATAGTTAATGACTAATTTCAGATAAAACAACAAAACAATATTTTCATAAATTGAAAGAATACAAGTATAACAAAATGAAAAGCATAACATAAAAAATATAATTCATGACTAATTATTTGAGATCCACTCATTTTTGTTAATATAAATGAGCATGTCTACATTCTTTGATTTAAGCGAACTCCTTTTTTCGCTAACTATAAGTCCAGCTTTGCTGAACATGCGCTCACTTTCAGTGGACGTTGCAGGAACGCAGAGGTACTTGCATATACATGCCTTAAGGGACTTATCATTATACTCTGTACATGAAATGTACAGAAGTATATTTTGAGATCTGTAAATAAAATGCTTCGTATTTTTTGTCTATAAACGACAAAATAGAGCTTGAGGTCGTTGGTAGTTCTTCAATTGGTGGTATTGCCACATGTTTGATACACTTTACCACATTTAAGGCATTTAGCAGACTTGCCATCCTTAGACTTAAAGAAGAAATTCCACACAGTTGACTTTCCATATTTTGCCCGTTTATTAGGACCACCTTCCTCAAGTTCCTTATCCATTTCAGTTGAGTTTGCATTACATAGAACAACATATTAATATATGTACAAATAATGAAAATACACATACACAAATAAGACTGCAGCTGCAAGATAAAAATTACCTTTGCTATTAGATTCTTTTAAAAACTTCTCCATTTCCAAGCACTGCCAACACCAATATCCATCTATAATATTAGTAATTTGTTCTGTATTATATTAGGGGATTTATTAAAAAAATGCAAATTTTAGCTTTTACTTACCTAGCTTTTCCCGCGATTTTTTTTCAAGTAGTAAAAAACATCGAAAATCGGAAATAAAACATCGATGTTTGGAAAAAATTGCAAAACATCGATGTATCGATTTTACATCGATGTTTCGCACAGCACTAATGCACAGGTGTGTTTATTTCTGACAGAGTTTTATTAAACGTCACCAATATATACAAATTTAAAAATGTTTTATTAATTCCGGGCTGCAGATTCTTCTGTCGGAGTTGCTGCACATGTGGATAATTGAGTGTATGTTTTCTTTCAGTCATGTATGTTGTTTTACATGGACATTGTAATAAAGGTTTCGTATTTTTAGAAAAAAGTTAGGAAAAACGTGGCTCTATTACAGTTTCTATCATTTGAATAAACAAAAACGATTTAAAATTAGGCATAATGTCAATACCAGGCAATGGGATTTATGTGGTCCGTGGTGAAATGACCACAATAATGACGGCCATGCGACGTGGTACACGTTGGAATGCGACAGCTTACGTGGTAAGTGGTTCATGATGAATACAATTGATAAAAATCCGACGTCATCAACAATTTTTCAGGACGAAGAGAAGGATAGTTTATTAAAGCTTTTTATTGATCTGAAACAAATTTTGAATCGAAAAAATGACTTACGCGTGATAGAACCAAACGTTTTTCTAACGCCTTTCCTGGAAATCATACGTACTGCAGATACTACTGGTCCTCTAACTAGTCTGGCTCTGGCTTCAATAAACAAATTTTTGTCCTATGGCTTGATAGGTAAGTAGATTATATCGATTATACAAATTACGACCAGTAAAATATTTTAATTACTTTCAGACCCAACCACACCCAACCTGCCTGTCATTGTAGAAATGGTAGCAGACGCTGTAACACATGCACGCTTCATGGGCACAGACCAGTCTTCTGATAGTGTTACATTTATGCGCGTCATCGAGGTGTTGCACACTTTAATACGAAGTCCAGAAGGCGCTGCTGTTAGTAATGAATCCATGTGTGAAGTGATGCTTAGTTGTTTTAAGATTTGCTTCGAGCCTCGACTAAGTGAGCTACTACGACGTTCTGCAGAGCAGTCTCTTAAAGATATGGTTCTACTCTTCTTCGTGCGCCTGCCTCAATTTACAGAGGAGCCAAGCGAAACGGGGCTTCAGAAACGCTTTAATATTTCCAATGCAGCAGGGGCCAGTACTAGCACTTCGCCTGCACACAAGGCATTACAAGTGTCACGAAATCAATCCATGGAAGTATCGGAAATCAAAAAAACGCAGTTTGTGTATTCTAAGCCTGATGAACCGCAAACTCCGCAGTGCAATCTTCTAAGGCCAACACATCGAAAAGTGTCAATTTTAGCAACAACGCCAGCAACGCCAGCGGGCAATGTTTTAGATATGCAGGGCAAGATCACACAAACACCTACTACGTTCGACGGGATAAATGATATTGTTAAAAGTAGTGAAACCGCAATGCCCGCTATATTTGCAGACAAGTCGGAAACTAGGGATACAATCATGTCAACAGAACCTGATGGAAGCTTCTACTCTGGTATTGACATTCCCGGGACTATCAGTAGCGAGTATATAAACTCTGTGGGTGTCCGTTTTACACAACAGCCGTTGGTGGAGGACCCGACAGCCTTGTCTGCTTCACTAACGCCTTATGGGCTGCCTTTTATTCAAGAGCTCTTTAGGTTTCTCATAATTCTTTGCAATCCACTGGATAAACAGAACTCTGACAACATGTTGCATACTGGTCTTAATCTACTCATCGTTGCCTTCGAAGTCGGCGCTGACAATATTGGCAAATACCAAGCCTTGCTTCAATTGGTTAAGGACGATTTGTGTAGGAATTTGTTATCGGTTCGTTTTAAAATTTATTTGAATTTTAATTTATATGAGTAATGAAATTTTTTTTAGCTGCTCAGCTCAGAACGCCTGAGTATTTTTTCTATCAACTTGCAGCTTTGTTTTCTGATTTTTGAGTCACTCCGTGGCTATTTAAAATTTCAGTTGGAAGCTTATCTAAAAAAGCTCAGTGAGATAATTACCAGTGATAATCCGAGGACACCGTATGAGATGAGAGAGTTAGCGCTTGAAAATTTGTTTCAGCTGTGGCGAATACCGGGCTTTGTCCCTGAGCTATACATAAACTACGACTGCGATCTGTACTGCACTGATATGTTTGAGAGCCTTACCAATATGTTATCTAAATACACATTATCGGCAACGAATGTTGTGTACAGCACGCACATTATATCCATGGATACGCTGATCGGCGTTATAGATATCATAGAACGCAACTGTATGGCGGCCAAGAGTAATATCGATAAAGTTACCGAGACTCATGCGCTTCAGACTAGCAGCTGTCGCCACTCTCGTCATAGTTCGGGACTTGAAGGAATTATAATTGAAGGCGGTACAGCGGAGACGCCGGTCTTCAATGAGGAGCGACAACAGTTTTCTATAGAGAAGATATCAAATTTGATTAGCAACAGTCCAAGACGACTACGCTTGCAACTTAGCAGTGAACAAATAACTAGCAAACAATTAATCGAAGTTAAGCAAAAGAAGATATTGCTCTCGCAAGGTACAGAACGCTTTAATCAGCGACCTGAAAAGGGCATTCAATATCTGCAAGAGCATGGTATACTTAACAATCATTTAGATCCCATGCAAGTAGCCTTATTTTTGCGCGAGAACCCCGGACTGGATAAAAAAATGATTGGCGAATACATCTCAAGAAAAAAAAACGTGGACTCAAAGATTCTAATTAATTTCGTAGATTCTTTCGACTTCACCGGTCTGAGAATAGATGAAGCACTGCGGCTTTATTTAGAAACATTTCGATTACCTGGCGAGGCGCCATTAATATTTCTTGTGCTCGAGCATTTTTCTGATCATTGGCACGTAAGTTACCAAAATCAATACGTTGAAAAAGTATCTACAAAGTTCGATTACCTGCAGAAACAAAATAATGAGCCGTTCGCTAACACTGACGCTGCTTTTCGGTTGGCCTATGCTATAATAATGCTGAACATGGATCAACATAACTTAAATGCAAAGCGTCTCAACGTACCCATGACGTTAGAGGATTTCACGAAAAATCTTCGCGGACTAAATGGGGGTAACGATTTTGATCAGGACCTTTTAGCTCTGATATTTAACGCTATTAAGTAAGTGTGTTTCAAATACACTAATTTTACTTATACTTACACCCACATTTGAACAGAAACGAGGAGATTGTTATGCCGGCCGAGCAAACGGGCTTGGTACGTGAAAACTACCTATGGAAAGTGTTGTTACGACGTGGTGCTACAAATGACGGGCGCTTCCAGTATGTACATAATGCAGCCTATGATATTGAAATCTTCAATATTGTATGGGGCGCTTCACTGAGTGCCTTGAGTTTTATGTTTGACAAAAGCACTGAGATGGGGTATCAAAGTGCGCTGTCAGGTAAATCCTATAATTCCGCCAAAAATGTGCAAATATATTTAATGTTATTCGTCACCGATTTTTTTTCTCAGGATTCATCAAATCTGCTGCTATCTCCGCCCATTATAATCTTCACGCCGACTTCGATGCACTTATACTAACACTTTGTAAATTCACTACGCTTTTGAATACAGTGGAGCAACATGAGCCAACACCACCAAACAATGGTATAGTCCATGCTGTCAATTTTGGATTGAATGCCAAGGCACAGGCTGCCATGAGGACAGTGTTCGTACTAGTGCATGAATACGGCGATTGCTTGCGTGAAAGCTGGCGCCATATTTTGGATTTGTTTCTTCAACTGTTTCGGCTTAAATTGCTGCCAAAATCACTTATAGAAGTGGAGGATTTCTGTGAAGTGAATGGAAAGGCTTTATTGATATTAGAAAAACCTCGCGAAAAACAAGAGTCTGGTCTGTTTTCCAGCTTGTACTCCTATCTCAGCTCAGAGGGTCAACGTGAGCCTACATACGAGGAGCAGGACTTCATTAAGCACGGCCGCAAATGCATTAATGAATGTAATTTAGATCAAATGTTGGATGAGTCCAAGTTTATACAACTTGAGTCACTGGAGGAGTTGCTAAAGTGCTTGTTGTCGCTGTTAAGAACACCTAATGCGCACAAGTCGATTGGTGTACCATATTCGGAAGATGTGACCGTTTTTTGGATGGAATTTCTTGTTAAGATTGTGGTTCACAATCGAGACCGCATGATTTTGCTATGGCCAGCAGTTCGCGATCACTTGTATCAGCTGCTTCTGGCCAGCGCCTCTTGCGGGTACGATTACCTACTAAATCGTTGCATTGTAGCTGTGCTAAAAGTAGCTATATACTTGATGCGAAACGAAGAGCTCTGCCCAATTGTGTTGCAGTCTCTTAAAATGGTACTCGTACTGAAGCCTACGGTTTTGCTGAGTATCTCAAAACAAATTTCGGTTGGAATCTATGAACTGCTTAAGACTTCAGCACAGAACATACACTCGGGTCAAGACTGGCAGATCATTTTTACCATCCTGGAATGTGTGGGAGCGGGTGCTATGCCACCAACCTTCGAAGATACAGCACTGCCGATACCTTCTGCTATCCATAGTGGGACCAAGTCGGACGGAGCCTTAAGCAGCGAAGATGATGGCGCGGTGCTAGAGCGTGGCTATACATCCGATTCGGAATTGAGCATGAAACAGCAACTGCATGAAAAGAAGGCAAAAAATTCAAGCCCGACTGCTGAGAATTGGATATTGATAAGCAGAGATAGCGAGCTGGCATCGCCCTCTAGGTGAGTTTTTATAGCCTGTACCCAAAGGGTAAAAGGCTATACTAGTTTTCTGCGAATGTACGTAACACACAGAAGGAGGCGTGGCAGACCCCACAAAGTATATATATTATTGATCAGGATGATAAGACAAGTCAATATAGCCATGTCCGTCCGTCCTAAGAAGGTACCTGACCTAGAATAACCAAACTTGGTATCCAGGTTCCTCTAAGCCCTAGATAGGTCAAGTTTATTTTTTTATTTTGATACATCCCCCCACTCTCCCGCTATTTTACTGTCGGGCTTGCTCTACTGTAGCTTTCTCTCTTGTTCCTTTTTATACCCTGTACCCAAAGGGTAAAAGGGTATATTAGTTTTGTGCGAGTGTACATGGAACACATAAAAGGAGGCGTGGCAGACCCCACAAAGTATATATATTCTTGATCAGCATGACAAGCCGAGTCGATATAGCCATTTCCGTCTGTCTGTCTGTATGAACGCAAGGATCTCAGAAAGTATAAGAGCTAGAATAACCAAACATGGTTTACAGATTCTCCTGAGCCCGAGAAAGGACGAGTTTTTCAATTTTCCCGATGCACCCCTATTCAATATTTTCTATAACTCCCGTTATTCTCGGAATTTTGAACTAAAATTTCAGGCACATCCAGTTAGTGAATTTATATCCGTATACTTAGTTTTGTTATGATAGGTTGATTAGAAAGAAAGTTATAACCATATGTACAAGTACACCAACACGAATAGACACGAATCTGATGTAAATGTTAATGTATGTATGCATGTATGGAATATTTTATATTTAATTAATTAATTACATCTATATATATAAAACAGTTTGTCCTGACTGACTGACTCACTGATTGGTGATCAACGCACAGCCCAAACGGTAAAGGCTAGGAAGCTGAAATTTGGACTCAAGTATCCTTTTATAGTCTAGGTGCCCACTAAGAAGGGATTTTGGAAAACTCGAGCTCCAAAGGGGGGAAATCAGGCTCCAACGTTTGTATGAAAAATCTACAGTTTTCATCTGATTAACTTCAAACTTAGTTTGTATATTCTCAGAACAATTCCAAGAAAAACTGTGTACTTGGTTTTTTATTATTATCATTATTTTTTTGGGCCTAAAATGTGGGAGCTTTCCTGTAAAAAAAATGTTGGGGCACAAAAGCAAACCGCGTCAACAGCCCACACGGTAAAAGCTAGGATGCTGAAATTTGGGCTCAAGTATCCTATCATGGTGTAGATGCGCACTAAGAAGGGATTTTGGAACAAAATTTAAAATTTTGGTAATGTAATCTACGTAACTAAATCTACAACTTTGCATTCGTGGATTTTCAAAATATGCATTTTACAAACTGGCAGAACAAACAATGCAAAATATCAAATAGTTGGGGACAACTAAGTATACATACACACACACACACACACATACAAACAGCTGTTCGTGTAGTAGCGTGCAAACGATTGAAATAGCCAAAGCAAAATGTGAGACACTAATGTGTGAATGTCCATACATATGTGCACATCTATGTATGTACATATGTATCTACATATGTATGTATGTACATTCGTCTTGCACTGACAGAGCAAGAAATTTTAATTTATTGAAAATTATATAACATTTTTAAAAGTAATTTTTTCTGTGTTTAGTGCATTTGGCATTAGGGTTTTCATTAATAACTTTATGCAGCAACAACAAATATCAAATAGTTGGGGACATCACATACACACACAACAAGCAATAGTTCGTGTCTATGTGTGCGGTTCTCTACGTACGGTTGAAAAAGTAAAGAGAAACATACATATGTATGTATGTATGTATGCCTGTGTATGAATATAGCATGTACATTCGTATTAATGTATACATTGGGCAATCGAACACAGTTGTTTGATTGTAAAAAAAATAATGCTCTAAAAACAACAACAACTGCAAGTCATTGGCTCGCTCTTCGTCTTTCGTTGTGACCATTTAATGTTAATTGCAAAGGCAAAACGCCAAAAGTTTACAGTTACCGTCGCTAGGCAACGACTGGGGCAGTAAAGCAGAAACCGAATAACGGAGCATATTCTGCTTCGCATTGCGGGCAGATGTATGTATGTATAAGATTTGTTCTTATTGATCTCAATAAATTATTAGATTTTATTATTTAAATATTCTGCTTATTGCATTCAAACTTCCATATTTTTATGGTATCGCTGGCTTCAACTATCGAAAGTCTTACTCTAGCAAATTGAGATGAGAATTGTCAGTGCTTTTTGATCGTGGCTCATCGCTGCACGGCATTGACACGAGTGCCGTGTTTCATATTCCAAGTTTGTGCGTGACCGTATTGACTCAAATGTGAATTTAAAATTAGGATATACCCTTATAATTATTCGCCTTTTTATACCCTGTACCCAAAAGGGTACAAGGGTATATTAGTTTTGTGCGAGTGCACATGGAACACACAGAAGGAGGCTTGGTAGACCCCACAAAGTATATATATTCTTGATCAGCATGACAAGCCGAGTCGATATAGCCATGTCCGTCTGTCTGTCCGTCTGTCTGTCTGTATGAACGCAAGGATCTCCGAAAGTATAAGAGCTAGAATAACCAAACTTGGTATACAGATTCTCCTGAGACCGAGAAAGGACGAGTTTGTTCATTTTTTCTGATCCACCCCCCCACTCCCCCCCTATTAACGATTTTCTATAACTCCCGTAATTCTTGGAATTTTGAACTAAAATTAGTAGTCACATTAGGTTAGTTATTATATAACCGTATACCAAGTCTCATTATGATAGAATGATCGGAAAGAAAGTTATAGCCATATAACCAGGCCCAATGCACACATACATACATATGTACAAGTACACAAACACGCATAAGGCACGATTCTGATGTAAATGTATGTATGCATGCATGGAATATTTTATATTTAATTTAGTTAATTAATTAAATTAATTTAGTTAATTAATTAAATTTAATTAATTAATTAATTTAATTACTTTTTTGTGGGGTGGTACAGGGTATTTAAGAGTTGAGCCTGCTCGACTTTAGCATTCCTTTCTTGTTTGCACATAGCCTATCTTAAAACGTTTCGTTATCTCTATATATAAAACAGTTTGGTGAACAACGCACAGCCCAAACGGTAAAAGATGAAATTTTGACTCAAGTATCCTTTCATAGTATCAAGTATCATAGTGTAGGAGCACACTAAGAAAGGCTTTTGGAAAATTCTAGCTCCAAAGGGGGGAAAACGACCTTTAAAAAATATATGTTATAATGGTCATGTTCGTTTAACGAAATAGTTTGGCAAGAACAAAAATGTAACGGACTACTGAACAATTTTTTGTCAAGAACAGAAAATGTTCATTTAAATACCTTAAATGCCTTCCTACTGGTAACTTATAATGTGAAAACATATGGGTAGGAAGTACTCGTATAGCGTACACGCATAAGGCATCTTTGTGCAAAATTTGGTGTCACTAGCTCTTATAGTCTCTGAGATCTAGGTGATCATACGGACGAAAAGGGCTAGATCGACTCGTTTTGTCATGCTGATCAAGAATATATATACTTTGTGAGGTTTGCCACGCCTTCTTCTGACTGTTACATTTTTCAGCTCGCGCAAACCTAATATACTCTTTTACACATCATGTACGGAGTATAAACAGGACGTGCTTCGAAATTAACAAATTTTAAATGTAAACAGAACTAGGCGAAATCCTTCAAGCAAGGGAATGCAGAAAATTATTATTTATTTATATAAATATCTTTTTGTACGCAAAATATTTAATATTACCTCAACAAATGAAGGGAAACGTCTGTAATTTGATTTAACCTGTCTTGGCACAATGTGTTATGGACAGATGAGTCCTCATTTCAGTTCCAGGTTTGATCAAAGCCATAAATTTAATATTTGCCCAAGCTCTACCCGCATCTGTTGTTGTTTTTGCTGCTTTGCACACAGCCATAGACACACATTAACTCACATATACACAATTCCTATGTAAATGCACTGTTATGTACCCTTTACATGAACGCTAATACCAAAGGAGCAAAAGCAATCAAAAATTTGTTTACTTGTTTTTAAAATTATCTTCATTTTTGTCATTTCTATAATTATTCTACACGTATGTACAAAGTATTTCATAGTCGAGATAGCCGACTTTAGCTTTAACACTTGTATTACGTTTTTATAGCCTGTACCCAAAGGGTGAAAGGCTATACTAGTTTTGTGCGCATGTATGTAACACACAGAAGGAGGCGTGGCAGACCCCACAAAGTATATATATTCTTGATCAGGATGAGAAGACGAGTCGATATAGCCATGTCCGTCTGTCTGTCCGTCTGTCTGTATGAGCGCAAGGATCTCAGTAAGTACAAGAGCTAGGATAACCAAAATTGGTATCAAGGTTCCTATAAGCCCTAGGCAGATCGAGTTTGTTTATTTTTTCTGATACACCCCCCCACTCCCCCGCAATTCGTGTTTTTTCTTATAACTTCCGTAATTCTCGGAATTTTGAAATCAATTTTGGTAGGTACATCCAGTTAGTACTAATGTGTCCGTGTGTTCATCATGATAGGTCAATTCTGAAGAAAGTTATAGCCATAAGTAAAATCGCTGCTCATGCGCTGCCTGCAGCCCTGTCGGCAGCGCTGCCCGCAGCTGTTGTTGTTGTTGCTGCTTTGGTTCAACTTTGTGCTGCATACATACAAGAATATAAACACGCATAGGTACGTGATGTAAATGTATGCTGTTAAAACTGAACATAAACATGTATTCTAATTTAATTTAATTAATTAATTTTAATTAATTAATTCATTCATTTTTTTTAATAATTTAATTTTAAAAAAAAATTTTTTTTTTTTTTATTTTTCCTTTTTGTGGAGAGTCAAGGCTATTTTACTGTCGGGCTTGCTCGACTGTAGCGTTCTATCTTGTTTTTTTTTTTTAAGCCTGTACCCAAACGGTAAAAGGCTACTAGTTTTGTGTAAATGCATGTAACGCACACAAGGAGGCGTGGCAGACCCCAAAAATTATATATATTTTTGATCATGATGACAAGGCGAGTCGATATAGCCATGTCCGCCTGCCCGTCCCTCCGTATGAACGCAGGGATCTCAAAAAGTATAAGAGCTAGAATAACTAAACTTAATATCCAGTACAAAAGTACGAGTTTGAGTTTTTTTTCGATGCTCCACCCACTCCCCCGCTATTAGTGATTTTCCATAGCTTACCTATATCTTGGAATTTGGCATATACATCCAGTTTGTGGTTATCTGTCCGTATGCCAAGTTTCATCATAATAGGTCAATTCTGAAGAAAGTTATAGCAATAAAAAAATCGCTGTTCATGCTCTGCCTGCAACTGTTGTTGTTGCTGCTTTGCTTCAACTTTGTGCTGCATACATGCATACACGCGTATAAACAAGCAGAGACACGATTCTAATGTAAATGTATGCTGTTGAAACTGTACATGAACATGTCTCCACTTTTGTATATACAAGGTGCGTTTGAAAGGAAACAGGACTTTTTGAATCTAGCGCCCCCTATGTCGACTGGTGCGTTAGAATCTGCTATCTTTATCGATTGTCCAGTGAGAATTTTATGACATTTCATCGATTGGAAGTGAAGTTATTGCGTTTTAAGTGTCAGTATGTTTGTGTTATCGGTGCGAAAATGAGCTTCGAACAAAGAGCCAACATTAAATTTTGTTTTAAAATTGGTAAAACTTTTACCGAAACGTTTCAATTGATGGAACAAGTTTATGGCGATGATTGCCTACCCCGTAGCAGAGTGCACGAGTGGTTTCAAAAATCAAAATAGAATTGAACATCTCCAAAACATCGATTTATCGCATTTTGACCGAACATTTGGGCTAACGAAAGGTGTGTGCACGGTTGGTTCCGCACAAATTGACTGACGACCAAAAATTGCTCAGAATCGATCGACGCTTGTGACCGATTATTTGACCAAAAATCACATTTTAACCATTAACCACTCGCCGTATTCACCTGATACAGCACCGTGCGACTTCTACCTTTTCGGAAAAATGCATTTGCCCATGAAAGGAGAGCGTTATGAAGACGTAGAGGCCATTCAAAAGGCTTGCACCGGCTACTGGTGGCCATACCGGCCAACGAGCTAAAACACTCGTTCGACATGCTTTTGGATCGTGCAAAAAGCTGTATTGAAGCAGGAGACTATTTTGAATAAAATAAATTGATTTTGCCGAAAACACCATTTCAATTTTTAAATTTAAATTTAATTTAATATAATTTTTTAAAATTACTTAAAAGAAATTTTTTTTATTAGTTTTTCCTTTTTGGTGGACAGGATATTGAAGAGTTGAACTCGCTCGACTTTATCATTCCTTTCTTATTTATTTTTAATTTATTTAATGAATTAAATTTGTTTAAATTAATTTTTTTTTAAAATAGTTTTTGTGGGATGTGTACAACAGAGAACTGCAACAAGTATGTTCGACCACCCTTGCTGAAAATTCAATCAAGTCAGATCTTTGCTTGGCTGCAATCGAGCTCGAACGAGTTGAGTACTCTCAGCATTTTCTTATGGTCGAACTTGCATGAGCAATCTTTATATTTTTACGAACAAGCACCGGTCTTGATTGTTTTGCTTTCGAGCACACCAGGCTCAGTCACTTTGCTTATTGTGGTCGGTTCGAACAAGTACCGGCCTTGACTGGTTTGCTTTCAAAGAGTTCAGGCTCGGTCACTTCGTTTAAAATGACTGGGTCCTGATCGAAGCAAACCACACTTTGCAGAATGAGCGTTTGATCGAACGAGTATAGTGCCGTTATTTGTCGAGTATTGTTGGGTATTGCGCGAGCTATACTCGGGTAATACTTGAGTATTGCGCCGGTTTTACCCGAGTATGACCGTATGAAATATGCATGTATGTACATATTTATGTATTTGTGCGTGCATGTGTTGTTTGCAATTATGCGCAAGCATGTGTATATGTATGTAGGTATTTTAAATAAAGAGGTACAGAATGAAAAGAAAACATATGTACACATATATTTATTTTTATATTATGATATTTAGCATAATTTTATTTCTTAAAAAAGGACCTCAAATATCTTAATAAACAAATTAATATAAATTAAAATAGCATAAGTTTTTTTAATTTAAATAAAAAGGGAGGTATTTCTTTTCGCTAATAGTTTTGTTGGCTTCTTTAATTTATATGCATTAACATACTTGTATACGAAGTTACTATTTAACTAATAGCCGAAAAAACAATAGAAAATGCAAGTGCACGTGCACGCGCCGATATCATTGATCATTTCGGTCATGCGGGCATGATTGTAAATACGACGTTCGATCATTTCTTGTACGCAGGCAAAAAGTTTCGGTCACCGCCGCTCATTATGAGTCTTTGCACTTGTGAGTCGAACTGTCTGGTTGGTGAGCGTTCGTTCACAACCGGTCATTGCTTGCACGCAGGCAAAAAGTTTCGGTCACAACCGCTCACTTCTGAGTTTTTGCAGTTGTGAGTCGAACTGACTGGTTGGTGAGGGTTCGTTTAAAACCAATCATTGCTTGTCATTATACCCAAATGAAATAATCATACCGAGTATGGGTAAATACTCGAGTATGACCGAAAATGTAGTACTCGATGCAGTTCTCTGGTGTACAAGGTATTTAAGAGTTGAGCCCGCTCGAGTCTAATATTCCTTTCTTGTCTTGGTACAGAGTAAATGTGCAAAGTATTTTAAAGTCGGGGCACACGACTTGAACTGTTACACTTGTTTTTTGTTTGTTCTGGTATTTAATTGACATCGTGATAATAATCTTTTTCACCATATCAGTCACATAATGCTTTTTATTTTTCCAATTAATTCACAGACCGCAATCACCACCTAATTCAGGCACTACTACAAGCTCATCGCTTATTTTTAACTGCAAGCTGCAAGAACATTCGCCCTTTGCTCTTTTCAAATGTTGGGACTCATTAGCCTTTATTGTGCGCAGCGTAGCTCACATAACGCCATACAATTTTGAAGCCTGTGTTCGTTGCATTCGAATCTTCGTCGAGGCTTCTAGAGATGGAGGCGTACGTCAACGCCGAAAATTGGAAACTGTCTATGCAGCACCGACAAAACGGAGGACAAACAAAAAGGTGCCACCAAAGCGCGGTGAACGCAGCGCCACACACAAGCAAGGGCCTGGAAGCCCTATCGCGGCAACTTCTAGCTGTAATTTGGCTTCCCTCGGGTCCGTTGATGTCAGCGATATTATGCCCAACGAAGAGGATGAGGACTTAGCACAGCGATATGAACAACTTTCCATACAGCTGCTCGACCTAATGTACACGCTTTACACGCGCACTGCCCAAATTTTTCGCTGGTGGGCTGAAGAGGGTTCCACTGCACAGCAGGCAGAATCACTTTGGTCCCCCGGTTGGTGTCCCCTGCTGCAGGGCATCGCTCGTCTGGCCATGGATAGACGACGCGAAGTACGCACCCATGCTATATCCTGCTTGCAACAAAGGGCGCTACTAGTTCATGACCTACAGACGTTGTCGGGCGTCGAATGGTCCTCGTGCTTTGAGCAAGTTCTGTTTCCACTCCTGAACGAGCTGCTACCGGAGAGGGCTGATGTGGCCCGACTGGATACAATGTTACTGGAAGAGTCTCGCATACGTACAGCAACCATTATGTCCAAGGTCTTTTTGCAGCACCTGACCACGCTTATCGAGCTGGGCAGTGCATTTGACGAGCTCTGGCTAGAAATACTTAGTTATATTGAGCGCTTTATGAAGGTTGGATCAGACACACTATCGGAGCAAATGCAGGAGATACTAAAAAATATGTTACTAGTCATGCACTCAGTACGGGTGTTTCACAACAAAGATGGCACTTTGCAGCATGCCCTCTGGGACCTAACATGGCGCCGCATTGGAGAATTTTTGCCGAATCTAAAGGAGGAGCTATTTCATGATGAAGGTACGTCTAGATCATCAACTGTAGCGTATGACCGTTTAATACGTACGTGCCATTATGCTTATGTCTGATCTTAGCAACTATTTTTTTTGACAACCAATTTTAAATCAAGATTCTTGATCAACTGACACATACTGACATTCATGTATATATATACCTGACACCCTGTATATATATATATATTTTTTTTTTGCATTTCTGCAGGCAAATATATGCTGACTTCGACTAAGCAACAGCATCAAAAACAACAGCCAGAACAACAAAATACTTTGCCTGCAATAGTGTCAGTGGTGAAATCCCCTATGAGTAGCATAACATTGCAACCTTCACAAATAGAGACGCACCAACAACATGCGAAGGTAAATAAATGCCACTACCTAAAATATACACATACTAGAAGGTCTTGCCCGTCTTTGATGGGCTAAGTATTTTTCCTTACAATTATAAGATAATTTACAATACGCTATTTCTCTTCCGACACTCCTCAAACTTTCTTAAGGAACTACCAATAGCATATTACTTTGGTACGTTCCAAGGGCATATAGTGCAATACATATTACTGTGTACGTTCATACGTACTATATTCTATTTATGTAGTATTATTAAAAGCAGTACAATTTGGGAAATATATTTGGTACTCTTAAAGCAACTATACATATAAATATACATAAGTAAACTATAATACAAATTTTGAAAAACATATATAAGCAAAGTTTAAAGTTAGAGTCACCTACACCTTAACAGGTAACTTGTGTCCAAATTTTAGCTTGTTAACGGATACTGTTGAGCACTGTCCGAAGGGTCCGCGAATAACGACAACGACAACCAATACACTTCACTTGGCAAAATGCAGTGGATATCTTGAGCGATTGTGGTGATGTTTTATTATCTATAAAGTAACTTAGTTTTACAAATTATAACTTTTTGCTGCGTTTACATACCTATCCTTTCCCTTCGTCTTGAATACTGACGCGATAATTCGATACTTAATTCTAAAGTAATCATCGATAAGTAGAGTCATTAACAAATAATCGACAGGTACTTGCAAATTAAAACAGTACAAATTCAAAACTTAAATTAATTTGTAACATTCCGGCCCCCGTGAATCGACAAAGTCGGAGCAGGAGATTCACCAAATATGTCGAGGACTGCCAACTTAGACGCTGGTCTTTGAAGCGTGGTAGTTCCCGTCTTTAGTGAAGCTTGCCCATCTCGAGCTAGTTGAACCGCAGTCAGTGGCGCAACAATAGAGTGGCAGGGCTGGCAAAATGCAACGGGCCCTCGACCCGACAAAATGCAAGGGCCCCACGTTACCCATGACGAGTAATTTTACGTATTTATGACCGTCAAAAAACAGTCAATCAAAATACCGGTAATTGCACATCTCTATTCATTTTAGAACGCGTCCATTGGCTGCTAAATATGTATTTTGTCGCGGTACGTTGGCAGCGCGGGTGAGCATTGACGATCGAGGAATCGAGGGGCGCCGCTGCTGGTGCATGCTAGCAACACTATGTTAGGGGAATTCTGGATTTGATATTTTTTTATGAGGGCTCTACTGACTGCGTATTCTTTGTATGATTATTTTGACAATTGGTTATTTGTATCTTTGATTTTACGTATTTGTTATTTTATTGAATATGAAAATGGTGGCAAAGTAAAGTTGATTGTGAAAGTTAGTTAATACCTAGTTCCAGAAAATATTTAAGTGGGAGCGAATTTTATCAAGTTTTATATCTAATAAAGAAAGTGAGTCTACAACTTCAATAACATTAAAAGTTCGGTTTGTTAAATTGCAAATCAGATGAAAAAAATGAAAACTACAATTTTATTATGTTATTGGTTATCCATTGCAAGATCCTACTTACTATCGATGCAGCCTCTAAGGCATTTCAGTCTAAACCCATCGATCTTTCAAATGCCTTAAAACGTTTGAAAATTTGTCTAGAAGAATTGGAAAGGTATCGACCTGAATTTGAAAATAAAAGCGAATAGTGTAGCAGAAAAGTTTTCCATCACCCGTGAATTTTATAAAACTCGACAGAGGAAGGTAAAACGCAATTTTGATGAGCTTTTCGAAGATGAGTGTCTACAAGATCCGGAAAGTTTGTTCAAAGTGAACATATTTTATCGAGTATCATTATAAACCAAATGAAATCGAGTTTCCTTCAAATGAATGAAATTCTTTCAAATTTCAGTTGTTTGCAGCCTACCATTTTAAAAGTTTTAAATGAGACTGATCTATTAAAAAAAGCTCTAGAATTTGTTGAGATATATAAAAAAGACATAATTTGCCAAAGAAATTCTCAGTTTTCGATTAGAGATTATTAATAATGAAAAATTATTTTATGTTCTGCTGCTTTCCTGAAGTATGCACTGCATTAATGTTATTTCTTACAATTCCTGTGACTACAATATCTTATTGTGTAAACTTCGTATATTTATTAAGCATTATTCGTTACGGATGGCTTATATTTATTGCGATTTTAAACTTCGTGCACACTTTATACCTCTCTTCTCTTGTTCTTCTTCATTCAGTGTGTCCCTACCGCCACGCCATATCAATATACTTGTACACTCTTATTTAAATACTACTTATATGTTACAATAGCATCGATACATATCGATGTGCGTTAGACCTTTACATTCGGCCAACCTGACATTTGATCGACCTCGATCACAATAATGGTTTACAAACACAGACTTATTAGCTTATCGCGCGTATGCATCCATGGTTTGAGTCCCGCTGCCTCTAGAATTCCTAAATATGGTAATTGCGTAAGCTGCCAATCGTCAATATCAGTTATTTCATACCGATCGTTCGGAAATACACGGTTTACTTTATATGGGTCGCCATTTTTAGGAGCGAATTTCTTACATAACCCAGGAGTGGCGTCGACATTGCGAATAGCGACAAAATCATTTACGAACTTCGTTGCGTTCTTGCGATAATTGAATGTTAGCACCAGCTTTCTGTCTTACGGTTTCAAGGTTGTCGGGGTCCCTAGAGCTGAATTTCTCTACCAGGTACTTGGTTAATTCATCTACTATAGGTTTCCTCTGATCACAACCAAACAACAAAACACATGGAGTTTTAGCAGTACTAGATTGCACCGAATTGTTTAAAGCATACTCAGTCCGATTAATCAGTTTATACCAGTCAGCTTGATTGAAGGACTCGGACAACTTTTCCAGTATCGGTATCAGCACTCGATTCACCCGCTCGACCTGCCCATTGGCTTGCGGCGCTGCAGTGGCTACCTTTATATGTTCAATATTTCTAGTCTCAAGGAACTCTACAAACTCAAACGACGTAAAGCATGAACCCCTGTCTGAAACAATTCGTCGAGGGCGACTATAATACTCAAAATAATTTTCCAAGGATGCCTTCACTTCTTGCGTACTGGTAGAATTAACAGGGTATAATTTCACAAACTTAGTGAACGCGTCAATGACAACCAACAAATGCTTCCTCTTCGAGTTTATACTTGGTAACGGACCCAAATGATCAATGTGAATCGTGTCAAATGAGACGGGGTTCTTTGGAATACTATGCAATGTTCTGTTATGTATGGCTTTTGGCACGGAGTGCAAAATACACGGCAAACAATTCCTAATGAATGATTCGACTTTACTTTTAATCGCACTTTTTCGGCTGCAAGGTGACCTAATTTCTCATGGCATCTTCTAATTAATTCTTCCTGCATTAGAGTTGGAGCATACAAGCATAGTTTTTCCTCAGTATTCATTCTATACACAATTCCATCTATCAACTCAAAATTTTGTGCAGCGCCATTTTCCAATTTTTCACTCAGTTGGCGCACTTCAGGATCTCTCATCTGTTCCGTCTGTAATAGCAAATCAACATCTTGCGGAGTGGCACCCACAACACCAAATAATTTTGTGCATCGCTGTTGTCTAATACGTTATTATCAAACGAACTGGCCGAATCTACTTTTCTAACTAAATCACGCGCTTTCTCTATGTCGGGTTCTTTGGACACAATAACACACGGATCAACTACGTCCCCAGAATTATCCTGTAAAAGCTCAGTTTGTCTACTCAATGCATCCAAATGCGCCATATTTGAACCTAGTCGGTGGGCGATCGAGCAATTATAGTTTTTATCGACTTCTTGCTCAAAGTCTGCACCAAGGAACTACAGTCAGTAACTATTAGAAATGGACGATGCTCCAAATATGGCCAGAGTCTCAAGCTCAAAGCTATGATAACGCGACTCGGCTGCCGTTGCTCTTCTAGAGTAGAAGAACACTGGGTGAAACTTGCCATCGGGCTGCCGTTGCATCAACGCAACGCCGAATCCATGCGAGCTAGCATCCGTATGCAATTCATTTACATAATTGGGATTAAATATAGACAGAGCGGGCGGACTGGATAAGGCAGATCGCAATGTGTTGAATGCAACTCTTTCAAGCGCTTGCATTGGAAAAGGGCCTCCCTTTTTCAGCAACTCTGTTAATGGCTTTGCCACACTTGAAAATTTCGGAACAAACTTGCGGAAATAGGAAAATAATCCTAAACATGAATGTAACGCTTTAGCAGTGAGTGGCTCCGGGTATTCTTGAATAGCTTTGAGATGTGAGTTATTAGGAAGAATCCCTTGGGCGCTGACATCATATCCTAAGTAGTCGATTCGCTTCTGTAAGAAAATACTTTTCTTGAAATTAATTTCGAGGCTATTCTCACAGAGTCTATCAAGTAGTTTTCGCAGCAATTTAACAGACTCCTCGTCTACTCCCATATGGAAACCGCTTTTTAAATCAATTACAGAAAATACCGATTTACCCTCAAGGTATCCCAAAGAATCTTCTATCAAGGGCAACGGGAAATTATCTCTGGTCGTTTTCTTATTTAATCCACGGTAATCTACGCACATCCTAATTTTCCCGTCTTTCTTTTTCACCAATACCACTGCCGATGAGTATGGGGAATTACTTGGCCGAGTAAGCTTATTTTCCAACAACTCTTTTATAGTGTCATTGACAACACCCCTCTCGTAATAGGACAATCTGCGGGGAGTTATAGAAGGCAGTAGTGTCAGTCAGTCGAATACTCATCATAAGCTTAGGTGACCCGTAACTCATCGAAAACTTGTCAACATAATGGCCATCCACAATTCTCTGGCACTCCCGCATTGCGTCGCAACCAAACTCGCCGCCCACGCCAACAATGTTGTTGTCCAATGCTACAGCGCAAACTGATTGCATTTCCGAAAACCAATTCTGCAACTCACTCTCAACCATAGATGCATTCGTGCTTACAGAAACGTTATTAATGGCAATGCCAACAGTATTGTTTTTCTTATCATTATATCTAGGTAATTTAGCAAACAGAGATGCACAAAACGAGTCGTAAACAAAAGAAATTGAATTATTTAATAATGCTGTTTCAGTACAGCCTTTTACATTTCTGCCTATACTTAGTTTAACATTAAGGCTTCTGAGAGCGTATCTGCCAAGTAATAGTGGCGTTGGTAAAATAAAATTAGGAATTACAAAAACTTCAATCTTATAATATTTTTGATGAAATAACAAAAAACAGCTGACTTTCCCATATGTCAAAATAGGCTGGCCACTAAGTCCACGAAAATTGCTTATTTCTAATTTACGTTGGTCCACCAAGCTCCTTCTGGTCTCTTGGCTCGTTGGCATTGCCGACTCAAGTGCCCCATCTGGTGACATTTGTAGCATCTGATCTCTCCAGTGGTGATCGGCGAACCGACAACTTGTGTACGGCCAGCAGCAAGCGTACGCGAAACGTTTGGTTTGCGCACGCTGTCATCCTGCAGAGTCTGGAACCGCATCATCTTTTGTTGGACCGATCTCCGAGGCCATCTACAATGTACTTGATTACGTCCACGTCCTCGAATGTTCCTTGCTGAGCAATGTTTCGCATGCAAATAAAATACTGCAGCAGCGACTCGCCTTTTGCGATAGTTCGGTTCTGCAAGAGCTTAGCGACTTGGTTATTAGTCAGTTTATGACCAAATACCAAGAATAGGCGCTCTCTGAACTCTGTCCAGTTGGACGTCTCTTCGTACAGCATATAATCCTTTGCTGATCCCTGAAGCAGACGGTTGCCCAACGACCAAAGCTGGGTGTCATATAAGCTGTGCATCCGGGCTGTCTTCTCCATTTCGCGAAGCCAGACATGTACGGACAAATGATCGTCTCCTGAGAATACGGGTATAGTGGCTTGTATTTCATTCAGATCCGTTTGAGATCGCTGGATTTCCTGTTGTGGCCGACTTTCGAGTTCGTTAACCTCGGCTTTTAGTTGTGCAAGATTTTTACGAGCGGTGTACTACGCAATCTGGCTTTTGATTGAAGCCAACTCATCCGCTCGACTCGCTTGGACCACATCGGTTGTATCTGCTTCATTCAGTGTGTCCCTACCCCCATGCCATATCAATATACACTCTTATTTAAATACTACTTATACGTTACAATAACATCGATACATACCGATGTGCGTTAGACCTTTACAATTGAAATAAAATTATTATTTTTATTATTATTTATAGCGAATAGGTGATGAATGCATTGAGATACAAGGTGTTTTCCAAAGTAAACAGGACTTTAAAAAAAAAAAAACAGAACAAATGGTTTTTTCGCAAAATCAATTTATTTTATTTAAAATAGTCTCCTTCTGCTTCAATACAGCTTTTTGCACGATCCAAAAGCATGTCGAACGAGTGTTTTAGCTCGTTGGCCGGTATGGCCGCCAGTAGCCGGTGCAAGCCTTTTGAATGGCCTCTACGTCTTCATAACGCTCTCCTTTCATGGGCAAATGCATTTTTCCGAAAAGGTAGAAGTCGCACGGTGCCGTATCAGGTGAATACGGCGAGTGGTTAATGGTTAAAATGTGATTTTTGGTCAAATATTCGGTCACAACCGTAGATCGATTCTGAGCAATTTTTGGTCGTCAGTCAATTTGTGCGGAACAAACCGTGCACACACCTTTCGTAAGCCCAAATGTTCGGTTAAAATGCGATAAATCGATGTTTTGGAGATGTTCAATTCTATTTTGATTTTTGAAACCACTCGTGCACTCTGCTACGGGGTAGGCAATCATCGCCATAAACTTGTTCCATCAATTGAAACGTTTCGGTAAAAGTTTTACCAATTTTAAAACAAAATTTAATGTTGGCTCTTTGTTCGAAGCTCATTTTCGCACCGATAACACAAACATACTGACACTTAAAACGCAATAACTTCACTTCCAATCGATGAAATGTCATGAAATTCTCACTGGACAATCGATAAAGATAGCAGATTCTAACGCACCAGTCGACATAGGGGGCGCTAGATTCAAAAAGTCCTGTTTACTTTGGAACGCACCTTGTATTATGTTCTATGGATGAATGTGAAGTCTCCAATACGCATTATCTTAGGGCACCCAATTAAGAAATGATTAGGAGTGAGAGGTTCTGATTAGGAATCTTCAAAAGGAATATGTGTTAATGGCCGAGAATCAATCAAGGTGTCTGCTTCTATTAACAAACTCTGCAAAGTTTTATTTCAATGTAAATGCTACACCCTTTTAATAAAACTCCTCCCATTCAATGCGGCGCCGGCCACACTCTGATGGCATGCCATTTGCGGCTTCAATTCAATGTATTTGGTTTGCACCAATAAAGTTCGTTCCCTGGTTGCTTCTTATTTTCTGCGGTAAGCCTCTGTCGCAACAAACATTTTGCAAACAAATTATAGCAGAGTCCGATGAGAGATCCTTAGCGAGCTCCAAATGAATTGCTCTAGTGGTCATACAAGGGAACAAAGCAACCCAGCGTTTCTCTTGACGTCTTCCAATAGCGACCACCAACGGACCAAAATAATTTAATCCAATATACGTAGAGGCTTTTACATATGGCGAAAGTCGGTTTATGTCCCATCAATAGCGGTTTCGGACTATGCACTATGATTTTTGACAGAAAGAAAAAAAATTTACCCAAATGTAAACAATTTTATTTGTATTTTATTATAAATTGTTTAGTTAAGCGAAAATTAAATTAATTCCTGCTGATATGGCAACACCATTTCCTTGGCGCGCAGTCGAAGTTACCTGATTGTGTGAAACACATGTGTGATTTGTGATTTTGGCGGCAATTTTTGGTAAACTTTCAGAGCTTGCAGATTACGAAAAGAACCAACAAATAATAAGTCTTATAATGGAAAACGTTAATTAAAATTATAGTCCAAAACTGTTTTAAAGCGATGAAGTGTGTTTATGTAATTGTGCCATGTGTTGTTTATGTGTTTTTTTAATTAACCTTTATAATGTGCGCTGTGATTCGTGTAATAGTACTTTTGAATGGTAAATAGTTGCAAAAAGTTATAAATGTGGAAATCTAACTAATATATGTTTATTATGGAATTACCAAAGAACTTCGCCCCAATTTGCACGTTTTCGGTAAAATTGCGTTTGTTGCAGCAAAACTACTGTTTGGGACGCATTTAAGCAGAATATATAAAAAAATAAAAAACTAATTGTTTTGATTCTAACATGATTGTTGAATACCATGTACCCAGAGAAATTTCAAGCACTGAGTTATATACGCCCATAGCAGACGCAAAAAGAAGAAGATGAGGTCTCTTGATGCTGTTGCTTGTGGGCGAGTTCTGGAGTGAAATTTTTTCGCTAATAACTTTTCGAAAAATTTACCGATTTCATTGAAATTTAAAACGAAGATATATGATTATATATAAATTACGTGTGAAAAGTTTTGTTTATGTAGCTTTTGAAATGTAGACAGTATTAACGAAATTCTGTAGCGTGGGAGAAAGAGGAGGGGGGGGAATCAAAAAATAAACTAAACTCATATCCAATTTTTATATTTTGTGAACTAAAATATATTGCATGGGAGAAAAATATAGGCCAGTTTCTGGTTTGATACAGTTAAAAATACTGAAGTTAGTGAAAGTCGGCCATATCGGTTATATGGCAGCTATATGAAATAGTGACCCAAACTGAACCAAACTTGGTATGTCGTCTTGAGGTACTAAAATATGCGTACGAACTAAATTTGGGGTAAATATATTTCGAGTTTCTGCCAAAATACGGGCAAAAAACCATAGTGCTATGTACGCATTTTTGCAGGCTTGGCAGCTTGACTTTACCTTATTAACCAAGGCTCTAACAATTTTGTTCTAACAAATTTTGTTCTTATATTTGATACTAGCAGGTATTGCCCGTCTTAACCCGGCTCAATATAATGTTTTCAATTGTATTTATTTTGTGTGTGCATAACCTACCCATATGTTTTCACCTTATAAGTTACCAGTAGGAAGGCATTTAAGGTATTTAAATGAACATTTTCTGTTCTTGACAAAAAATTGTTCAGTAGCCCGTTACATTTTTGTTCTTGCCAAACTATTTCGTTAAACGAACATGACCACTATAACTAATATTTTTTAAAGGTCGTTTTGCCCCCTTTGGAGCTAGAATTTTCCAAAAGCCTTTCTTAGTGTGCTCCTACACTATGATGGATACTATGAAAGGATACTTGAGTCCAAATTTCATCTTTTACCGTTTGGGCCGTGCGTTGATCACCAATTAGTCAGGATAAACTGTTTTATATATAGAGATAACGTAACGTTTTAAGATAGACTATGTGCAAAAAAAAGGGAATAATTATAAGGGTATATCCTAATTTTAAATTCACATTTGAGTCTTTTCGTGCCATATTGAGTCAATACGGTCACGCACAAACTCGGAATATGAAACACGGCACTCGTGTCAATGCCGTGCAGCGATGAGCCACGATCAAAAAGCACTGACAATTCTCATCTCAATTTGCTAGAGTAAAACTTTCGATAGTTGAAGCCAGCGATACCATCAAAATATCGAAGTTTGAATGCAATAAGCAGAATATTTAAATAATAAAATCTAATTATTTATAATAATAAGAACAAATCATATACATACATACATACATCTGCCCGCAATACGAAGCAGAATATGCGTAGCTCCGTTATTCGGTTTCTGCTTTACTATACTTGATGAATAAAAACATAACTGATCCAAAAGACTCCCATTTTTGAGTTATTATAATGGGGCCCATTTGATGGGGCCCCACTTATTACAACATAAAGTAAAATAAATAATTTGTATGTATATACATAAGTAAATCAAGGACAGTAATTCCTAGAATTGTACAATTTGGCAATGTTATTTGGTCAACTTATGCAACTGCACAACATTTATATGAGCATACACACACGCATACTTGTATGTATGTACATCAATACATATGTCATAATTATTTCTTCTACTCTTGAATGAAAAGTTACAAAAATACAACGCAGTTTACCTCAGTAAAATGGATATACACTGGCGCTCAACTGAATAGGTTCAAAGAATGCTGCCTTAATTTCGTCCAATATTTCAGCTTGTACTGCACATAAATTTTTTAAAATTATATGTTGTGAACCTTTATTTTTTTACATTTAATATTGCATAAACAAGTAACGGGATTTTTCAAACGGTAGTTGAGGAAATTTTCTTTCGCTTTACATTGCCTAAAAACGCTGCATTTTTTTGGCTCATCAGAATAGGTTCAATTACTTTAGTTTTACTTTGTGATCGGCAGCGTAAAGTTAATGGTGTCAACATTTTTTCTTATTGTAATTAGAAGTATTTACCGTTGTTTTTTGGTGGAATGGGTCGCGAGAAACAATTGAATGACTTTGAAAAAGGTAAAATAAAAGGATATCTCAATTCCGGCCTAAATCAGCGCGAAATTGCACTGATAATTGGAATAAGTCAAAATGTTGTTGGTAATTTTGTGCGCAATGAAGAATTTTACGGGAAAAATATGAAAGGAGGGTCTCCGCATGCGACAACTCCAGCTGACAGAAGATGAATCCTTAGAATCGCCTCTAATTCCCAACTTTCTGCGGCTAAAATCAGGGAAGAATGCGGTATAACCGCAAGTTTGGCAACGGTAAAACGGATTATTCGGAGCGCCAAGCATTTGAAGAGACTAAAAATAAAAAGAAAACCACCTCTCAATGACACACGTGAGGCGACACGCCTACGATTTGCCAGAAAGCACATGTCCTGGGACAATCAATGGTAGAAGGTAGTTTTAACGATGGAAAAAAATTCAGCCTGGAAGTACCGGATGGCTATAACTTCTACTATCACGACTTATGAAAGGAAGAATGTGTTTTGAGTCGAAATCACAGTTGTATAGGCGGCGTAATGGTGTGGGTGCGATTTCGTTCTATGAGACATGTGAGCTTCAGTTTGTGTCAACAAAAATGAATGCAAATGTGTACAAAACTGTGATCCAAAAGGCATTTCCACATTTTTATAATATTTTTGGACCGATTCCATGGTTGTTTCAATAAGACAACGGTCCCATTCAAACCGCAAAAGTGGTAAAACAGTGAATCAAGGACCAAAATGTTGAGTTGCTCGAGTGGTCGCCATATTCACCTGACCTAAACACCATCGAAAACGCTTGTGGATTGTTGTCTCGAAAAGTATACGAAGGCAGGCGACAATTGAACGACACTGAGAGCCTAATTGACGCCATACAAAAATCCTGCGCTACTATATCGATTACAGTCCTAGAAAATTATTATAAGTCCTTAAGAGATCGAATCTTTGAAGATATTACAACCAAAGATGGTTGTACTAAATACTAATTTACTCGTAATTAGTTTATTTTTATGTTTTAAGTTATTGAAGTCATGAAAAACGCGTTTATTATTTACTTTTTTAGGTTTTAAATTACTGAACCTATTCAATTGAGCCAAAAAAAAAGGCATTTAATTTTATGTTTTTGAAAAAATTTAAAAAAATAATGGAAAACAAATTGCCTTAAGCCTCAAACTTTGCTGTTTTATTAACAATAAACTATTCTTCCTACAAAATTTTATTTGATAAAAATCGACGATTTGGTTGAAAAGATATAACCATTTGAACTTTTGAGAATCGTTGAACCTACTCAGTTGAGCGGCAGTGTATGTATGTGCAAAATTTGTTTTTGATGTTACCGTTATTTTAATAGATGTTTTAATGTTAAAATTTTTATAGCCTGTACCCAAGGGGTGTAAGGCTGTACTAGTTTTGTGCGATTGTAACACACAGAAGGAGGCGTGGCAGACCCCACAAAGTATATACATTCTTGATCAGGGTGACAAGCCGAGTCGACTTAGCCATCTCAGAAGATACAAGAGCTAGAATTACCGAACTTGGTATCCAGGTCCCCCTAAGCCCTAGGCACCAACCCCCCCCCCCCCCCCACTTCACCACAATTCGTGTTTTTTTATATAACTTGCGTAATTCTTGGAATTTTGAAATCAGTTTCAGTAGTTACGTCCAGTTAGTGCTTATGAGTCCAAATGCCAAGTTTCATCATGATAAGTCAATTCTGAAGAAAGTTATAGCCATAAATAAAATCGCTGCCCATGCTCTGCTTGCAGCGCTGCCCGCACCTGTTGTTGTTGCTTTGGTTCAACTTTGTGCTACATACATACACGCATATAAACACGCATAGACACGTGATGTAAATGTAAAACTGTACATAAACATGTCTTCTATGTATGGAGTAATTAAATTTTTATAGCCTGTACCCAAAGGGTGAAAGGCTATACTAGTGTTGTGCGAATGTATGTAACACACAGAAGGAGGCGTGGCAGACCCCACAAAGTATATATATTCTTGATCAGGGTGACAAGCCGAGTCGATAAAGCCATGTCCGTCCGTCCGTCCGTCTGTATGAGCGCAAGGATCTCAGAAGGTACAAGAGCTAGAATAACCAAACTCGGTATCCAGATTCCCATAAGCCCTAGGCAGGTCAAGTTTATTTTTTTATTCTGATACACCCCCCCCCCCCCCCCCCCCCACTCCCCCGAAATTCGTGTTCCATAATGTCTGTATACCAAGTTTCACCATGATAGGTCGATTCTAAAGAAAGTTACAGCCATAAATAAAATCGCTGCCCATCCTCTGCTTGTACCGCTGCCGGCAGCGCTGCCCGTAGCTGTTGTTGTTGCTGCTGCTTGGGTTCAACTTTGTGCTGCATACATACACGCATATAAATACGCAGAGACACGATTCTGATGTAAATGTATGCTGTTGAAACTGTACATGAACATGTCTTTAATTTAATAATTTAATTAATATACTTTTTTTTAATTATTTAAACTTTTCATTTTTTCCTTTTTTGTGGGAGGTACAGGATATTTAAGAGTTGAGCTTGCTCGACTTAGCATTCTTTTCTTGTTTTTAAATAATTTCATTTATTTTAAATATGGGCATGTCTCTAGAAATGTCAACCGCAGCCAAAAAATTCGAAGTCTGTAAAAGTATGATGTTTTAACATATTTGTATAGAGAATCTATCAAATTTAACTAACGTAATCAAATTTTACATTTATTCATAACACATTTCGAAAAATTCAAATGCAAAGTCAAACAACTGCAAAAGTTAAGTTTTGAACACATCTGTTGCACGTTTTGTTTTGATTACTGTTCTTAATGAGAGACGTTATGCATTGATATTTGCTCTATAAAATATTGGTTTATATTTAAGCAATATAAGAAAAATGTAAAAGGAACGATGCGATTGCCAATTACGGTAAATTTTTAACTTTGCTTTAAGGTATATTTGGATGTTGCGTGCGACATCGAAAATGTACATTTGTTATCAGAGCGTCAAAGGTATTTGTACAAGGAGCGTCAAATATTAGCTGCGAACACACTTTTTTATTGCAAATAATATTTGAAAAAAATAGTCAGCGCTTTGGTCGCAGAACCTATTTAAAGTTTGTTGCGTGCGACATTGTAAGTGCAAAATGTATAAATTAAAAAAAAATTCTAAAACAACCTTATTTATATATGTACATACAAAAATAAATAAAAACGTATTTTTTGTTTGTTTTAAAGCTTTTATTCGAAATTAAAAGCTTGTATGGGCAAAATTTTAATATTTTCGAATGGAAGCTGCAGTCAATTCAAAAATAAATATATTTTGACAAGCTTGACTGACATAATTAAAGATATTGGATGCTTGTATATTGAATGGAATTTTTTTTGCAAGTTCTCGCGGGAAGGAGCAGTTGATGGACTTGGTGCCGTAATTAAAAGAAAAGTGTGGCAAATAACCAAATCGAAAAACATTGTTTTAGAGGATGCTCTTTCGTTTTATCAATGTGCAGAAAACAACATTAATAGAACTAAAATATATTTTATGCCTTCTGCTGAAATTGAAAAGTTGTCCCTTCATTATAAGTTAAACGAAAAATGGAAGGAAGTGAAGAATATACTAGGTATATCTCAGTTACATTCATTTATTTGCGATGGCCCTCAGGTAAAAAGAGCTAGGACTGCATATTCCATTAAAAAAATATATATATGTGGCATAAGTAATGCTATTGAGTAAAGTTAGTTTCTCTTATCTATATATATAAAACAGTTTGTCCTGACTGACTGGCTGATTGGTGATCAACGCACAGCCCAAACGGTAAAGGCTAGGAAGCTGAAATTTGGATTCAAGTATCCTTTCATAGTCTAGGTCCCCACTAAGAAGGGATTTTGGAAAACTCGAGCTCCAAAGGGGGGAAAACAGGCTCCAACGTTTGTATGAAAAATCTACAGTTTTCATCTGATTAGCTTTAAACTTAGTTTGTACAATTTCAGAACAATTTCAAGAAAAACTGTATACTTGGTTTTTTGATATTTTTTTTGGGGCCTAAAATATGGCAGTTTTCCTGTAAAAAAATGTTGGGGCACAAAAGCAAACCGCGTCAACAGCCCACAGCCCAAACGGTAAAAGCTAGGATGCTGAAATTTTGGCTCAAGTATCCTATCATGGTGTAGAGATTTTTGGAAAATTCGAGCTCCAAAGGGGGGAAAAGTAGCTCCAAATTTTGTTTGAAAAATCCGCATTTCTGAATCGATCAACTTTAAATTTGGTTTTTATAATCTATAAAAGAATACAAACAAATTTTGTATTTGTGTTGGAGCTTGAATTATTGGGGTTTTAATATTTATTCACTATTTCAAATGAAAAGTTTGTGTTATAAATTTTGTCCCATCGATTTCCAATTTGGGTAATATAATCTACGTAACTAAAATTACAACTTTGCATTTAACGATTTTTAAAATATGCATTTTACGCCTGCATTTGTAAAATGAACAAACAATAAAAAATATCAAACACATGCATACAAACAAGCAGCTGTTCGTGTAGTTGCGTGCATGTATGTACGTACATACATACATACATATGTACAAAAGTACATTCGTCTTGCAGTGACAGGGCAAGAAATGTTAATTAATTAAAAATTATTAACATTATAACATAAACATTTTTATGTTATTTTTTCTTTGTTTAGTACATTTGGCATAAGGGGTTTTTAGGACAACGGACTACAAGGGCGTACGCAGGTTGGGCAGGGGGGACATTGCTCCCCCTAGAAAGAATTTCGCATTATGAATTACACCAGCACCATATGTATTACATACGTACATACATATGTACATACGTCTGTATGTATAGTATGTGCATATGTATGTACATCAATAAGTATGTATGTACGTTCATACATTCCTACAAGTATATATATACATATATAGGTTTGTATGTACAAGTATGCAGTGGGCCATCGAACACTGTTGTTTAATTGTAATAAATAGTGTTCTATGGTTTCAAATCAAAATTTTTAAAACAGAAACTTCAAGTTATTGGCTCGCAAATCTTCTTTCGTTTTGATCATTTACGTCTGTTCATTGCATACGCAAAATGCCAAAAGTTTACAGTTACAGTACACATACAAATACATTTGTATGTATGTATGTATGTGTACAGTGAACAATCGAATACAGTATTATAATCAATAACTCTCAAACGATGTTTTTCGATGTATTTGTATTCGACATGTATTACGATATATCAACACAAGTATCGATATTTTCGATATATCGCATTTAATTTTATTGTTGGGGTTTTAATATTTATTCACTTTTTCAAACAAGTAAAAAAGCTAAAGTCGGGTGTCCCGACTTTGAAATACTCTGTACATATGTTTACAATAATTATAGAAAATAAAAAAAATTAAGAAAATAAAAAAAAAATTTGATCGATTTTACCTCTCTCGGTATTCGAACTCACGTAAAGGGTTTATAATTGCACATTTACATAGAAATTGCGTCTGTGTGAGTGTATGTATGCCTAAGCGCATCTATTCGTGCCTGTGTAAACATGTTAGCAGTCAACCAAACAGCCGCAAGCAGCGCTTGAGCAGCGCTTGAGCAGCGCTGCAGCAGCAAATATATTTATGGCTAAAACTTCTCGTTAAATCGGTCTATCATAGTGAAACTTGGCATACGGACACATAGCAACCAACTGGGGGTATTTCCAAAATCTTCGAAATTCCAAGAATTACGGGAGTTAGAGAAATTTGTGTGGGAGAGGGGGGAGGGAGGGAAATTCCAAAATATACATTTCCTGCGTATTCACATAAGGCATCTGGGACTAAAATTTGGTGTTCCTAGGTCTTATAGTCTCTGAGATATAGGCGATTATACGAATGGAAAATCGGAAAAACCCCCATAGGGGGAAAAATCAAAAAAATAAAACAAACTCGTATAAAATACACACATAACGCATCTTTGTGCAAAATTTGGTGTCTCTATCTCTTATAGTCTCTGAGATCCAGGTGTTCATACGGACGGACAGACAGACAGGGCTAGATCGACTCGTCTCGTCATGCTGATCAAGAATATATATACTTTGTGGGGTCTGCCACGCCTCCTTCTGCCTGTTACATTTTTCAGCTCCCGCAAACCTAATATACTTCTGTACATTTCATGTACAGAGTATAATGAATAGTTTGTGTTATAAATTTTGTCCGATCGATTTCAAATTTGGGTAATGTAATCAACATAACTATATCAACAAATTGGCATTCAACGATTAAAATATAGCAATATGTTTTTTACTTGCCATATGTCAAATATCAAATAGTTGGGGACATCACATACACACACTCACACATACATACAACAAGCAACAGTTCGTATCTATGTGTGCCCATGCATACATACATATGTACATACATATGTATGTATGCCTGTATATGTATGTAGCATGTACATACAAAACAACAACAACAACTGCAAGTCATTGGCTCGCTCTTCTTCTTTCGTTTTGACCATTTAATGTTAATTGCAAAGGTAAAACGCCAAAAGTTAACAGTTACCGTCGCTAGGCAACGTCTGCGTAAGCGATAGTAAAGCAGAAACCGAATAACGGAGCTACGCATATTCTGCTTCGCATTGCGGGCAGATGTATGTATGTATATGATTTGTTCTTATTGATCTCAATAAATAATTAGATTTTATTATTTAAATATTCTGCTTATTGCATTCAAACTTCGATATTTTGATGGTATCGGTGGCTTCAACTATCGAAAGTTTTACTCTAGCAAATTGAGATGAGAATTGTCAGTGCTTTTTGATCGTGGCTCATCGCTGCACGGCATGGACACGAGTGCCGTGTTTCATATTCCGAGGTTGTGCGTGACCGTATTGACTCAATATGGCACGAAAAGGCTCAAATGTGAATTTAAAATTAGGATATACCCTTATAATTATTCCCCTTTTTTGCACATAGTCTATCTTAAAACGTTGCGTTATCTCTATATATAAAACAGTTTGTCCTGATTAATTGGTGATCAACGCACAGCCCAAATGGTAAAAGATAAAATTTGGACTCAAGTATCCTTTCATAGCATCCATCATAGTGTAGGAGCACACTAAGAAAGGCTTTTGGAAAATTCTAGCTCCAAAGGGGGGAAAACGAGCTTTAAAAAATATTAGTTATAGTGGTCATGTTCGTTTAACGAAATAGTTTGGCAAGAACAAAAATGTAACGGACTACTGAACAATTTTTTGTCAAGAACAGAAAATGTTCATTTAAATACCTTAAATGCCTTCCTACTGGTAACTTATAAGGTGAAAACATATGGGTAGGTTATGCACACACAAAATAAATACAATTGGAAACATTATATTGAGCCGGGTTAAGACGGGCAATACCTGCTAGTATGTCATAATATGAAAATCAATAAATATGTTTTGTTTTAATTCTGTGCATCATTATTTAAAATACGCATATAAATATGTATACACATGTTTGCGCATAATTGCAAGCAACGCATGCACGCACAAATACATGCATATGTACATACATGCATATGTACATACATGCATATGTACATACATGCATATGTACATACATGCATATGTACATACATGCATATGTACATACATGCATATGTACATACATACATGTATTTTATTACGATCATACTCGGGTAAAACCCACGCAATACTCGAGACATACTCGGGTATAACCTGCGCAAAACCCGAGTACAACTCGCGCAATGTCTGAATTGTTTGAGAGCAAACCAATCAAGGCTGGTACTTGTTCGCAAAAATAGAACTCTGGCTCATTCAAGTTCGATCATAAGAAAATTTAACCCGTTCGAACTCGTTTGCAACTAAGCCGAGATCTGATTTGATTGCATTTTCAGCAGGGGTGGTCGAACATACTTGAACATACTCGTTGCTGTTCTCTGGTGTGGACAGTTTGACGCAAAGCGGATGTTGCAACTTGTGCGCGTAGTAAAGTTGTTTCGCTAATAACTTTTCTTAGAATCAAAAAAATAAAACAAACTCGTATAGAATACACACATAAGGCATCTTTGTGAAAAATTTGGTGTCTCTATCTCTTATAGTCTCTGAGATCCAAGTGTTCATACGGACGGGCAGACGGACAGACATACAAGGCTAGATCGACTCGTCTTGTCACGCTGATCAAGAATATATATACTTTGTGGGGTCTGCCACGACTCCTTCTGCCTCTTACATTTTCAGCAATATACTTCTGTACATTTCATGTACAGAGTATAAAAACTTTCGCGTTTAATTTATTGAAAAACCAAGTAAATCGGTGTTATGGAAAATCAGCAGTGAAAGTTGGTGCCCTCACTGGAGTTGCAGCATGATTAGTCGGTGGATCTACATAACACCGTCTGCTACAATTACCTGTACAAAAAGATGGAGTCATCGTCAATATGCCAATTCTAACTGGTAACTATTTAAGAGTAATGCGTCAACTATGGCAACACGTAGCATTTCTTTTTATAGATGAAATTTCTATGGTTCCTTACGAGATGCTCTGTATGATTGACTCTCGTCTGCGACAATTAAAAAGTTCAAATGCTTTTTTGGAGGGATAAACTTTTTATTATTCGGTGATTTAATGCAATTACCTCCTGTACGAGGACATCAAGTTTTTCAACAACCAAAACATATGAAGCCAGCTACACATTTATGGCGGCTCTTCAAGTTTGTTGAACTAAAACAAAATATGCGACAACGAGGAGACACAATATTCATTGATGTACTGAACGCCTTGAGGATTGGAGAATTGACATCTCAGCATTTTACAATACTTCTAGAAAAAGTTTCGACAGATACTAACAATGAATTCTCAATTGATAACGCATTAAGAATCTACCCAACGAATGATCAAGTAGCTAAGCATAATGAAAAAGTACTTCAGTATTTTGAGAAAAAAGAGACAAATATTTTTACAATAAAAGCACAAGATAAACTTACTGATGCTACACGAAATTTAGGTGATAAGAATGTGGACTCTGTTATACCTAATGATATTAACAAGACGGGTGGTCTTCCTAAAGTATTTAAAATTTTCGTGGGAGCTAAAGTAATGATGAGATCGAATATTAACGTGGCAAAAGGTTTAGTAAATGGTAATATGGGTATTATCACTGAAAATATTTGGCCAAGTTTTCGTCGTGATCAAGTATTGACTTTGGTCAAGATGGTATACATCTAATTAAACCAATATCAATACAGTTTCCAGCAAAATATAGCTATAGTATCGCTTCCACCGTAGACAAGGCTTTACGGTAGATCATGCAGTTATTTATCTGGGATCTCGATTGTTTGCTGCCGGTCAGGCTTATGTAGCTCTGAGTCGCAGAAGATCACTCAATGGTATTCGAATAGAAGAAATTGATTTCTCCAAGCTAACGGGAAAAGTTCCATGTAATAGTGATGCGTTATTGAAATGGAAGGGTTACGTAAACATGAATGAAAAGAATTTAGATTTATTGTCAAACATAGGACAAGGCTCTTTATTTCTATAATTACTTTTGACATCTTTTTGAGACTAAAAATTAAGAAAATAAATTATAGTTTAAAAAACCAAAAAACACGATTAAATGGCAAACCGAACTAAAAAGTATAAAATAATTTTTAAGTATCCAGAGCTTGTGTTACAGAAATGGAAAATTCCAACAATCAATGTTCAAGACCTTGACCAAAAATCAGTCAAGAGAAGTACTATTATTTGTTGTTGTTATGTGAAAAAAAATTTGCAGACGGAGGTGAACTACAACAACAAAAGCTTCACAATGTCACTGCACTTCAAGTTTATTAATAAATATTCAACACAATTTCGTTAACACGGTTGAAATTAAATGGAAATCACAGCAACAGACTAACGGTTAATGGTTGAGGTTATTATAGCCTGTACCCAAAGGGTGAAAGGCTCCCCCGCAATTCGTGTTTTTTCTTATAACTTCCGTAATTCTCGGAATTTTGAAATCAATTTTGGTAGGTACATCCATATAGTTATAGCCATAAGTAAAATCGCTGCCCATGCGCTGCCTGCAACTCTGTCGGCAGCGCTGCCCGCAGCTGTTGTTGTTGTTGCTGCTTTGGTTCAACTTTGTCCTGCATACATACACGCATATAAACACGCATAGGTACGTGATGTAAATGTATGCTGTTAAAACTGAACATAAACGTGTATTCTAATTTAATTTAATTATTTAATTTTATTTAATTAATTTTAATTATTTAATTTTAATTAATTAATTTTAATTAATTAATTTTAATTAATTAATGTTAATTAATTAATTAATTCTTTTTTTTTAATAATTTAATTTAAAAAAAAAAAATTTTTTTTTTTAATTTTTCCTTTTTGTGGAGAGTACAGGCTATTTTACTGTCGGGCTTGCTCGACTGTAGCGTTCTATCTTGTTTTTATTTTACGATAAGTTCAGAATATATGTTTAAATTCAGAAAACAGCGGAGCTCAAAATTCGTGCGACCAATTGATTCGACTTAACTCTTAACATTTAGTTGGAAAGGCATTTAGGCTGCGACAGATTGCTTTATGGTACGGCGCTTGAATTTTTTTCCGGTGAGAACACGAACTCCATCCAAAAATAGGCAACCCGTATTCCAGTTTTTTGGCGAACTTAAAATTAATAATTATTTAAAATGTCCCCCAAAGTTGGTGACCGCACTTTAACGGCATATTCGATCTTTGGCAACCACCAAAGTAATGAGCTGAGCCCAAATTAGGGCAGGATTAAAGATGCAAATAACTGGGCTACAGTTGCAAAAAATTTGGAGGGAGGAAATGGGTCCCCAATATGACGTTTTTTTATACTTTGTACATGAAATGTACAAGAGTTTTTAGGTTTGCGGGAGCTGAAAAATGTAACAGGCAGAAGGAGGCGTGGCAGACCCCACAAAGTATATATATTCTTGATCAGCATGACGAGACGAGTCGATCTAGCCCTGTCTGTCTGTTCGTCCGTATGAACACCTGGATCTCAGAGACTATAAGAAATAGAGACACCAAATTTTGCACAAAGATGCCTTATGTGTGTATTCTATACGAGTTTGTTTTATTTTTTTGATTCCCCCCCCCCCCCCCCCCCCCCCACTTCCTCCCTATGGGGGTTTTCCCGATTTTCCATTCGTATAATCGCCTATATCTCGGAGACTATAAGACCAAGGAACACCAAATTTTAGTCCCAGATGCCTTATGTGAATACGCAGAAAATGTATATTTTGGAATTTCCCTCCTTCCCCCCTTCTCCCCCGCAAATCGTAACTCCCGTAATTCTTGGAATTTCGAACTAAAAATGGAAATACCCCCAGTTGGTTATTATATGTCCGTATGCCAAGTTTCACTATGATAGACCGATTTAACAAGAAGTTATAGCCATAAATATATTTGCAGCTGCAGCGCTGCTCAAGCGCTGCCCGCGGCTGTTGATGCTGGTGCTTTGGCTGACTGCACACATGTTTACACAGGCACGAATAGATGCGCATAGGCATACATACACTCACACAGACGCTATTGCTTTGTGTATGTGCAATTTTACACCCTTTACGTGAGTTCGAATACCAAAAGAGGTAAAATCGATCAAATTTTTTATACCCTGTACCCGTAGGGTAAAAAGGGTATATTAGGTTTGTACAAAGTATGTAATTTGCAGAAGGAAGCATCTCCGACTCCATAAAGTATATATATTCTGAATCAGCATGACGAGAGAAATCGATCTAGACATGTCCGTCCGTCTGGATGAACGCAAGGATCTCAGAAACTATAAAAGCTAGAATAACCAAAGTCCAGATTCTCCTAGGTCCGACAAAGGACGAGTTTATTTTATTTTTTGAAATTTCCCCCCCTTCCCTCGCCACAGTATTTCGTCAATACCGTCCACATTTCAAAAGCTACCCTAACTTTGCACACATAATTTCTATATGATTATCTACTTTTTTTTTTAAAATTTCATCTAAATCGGTTAGGTCTTAGAAAGTTTATTAGCGAAACAATTTTTTTCGGTACTACGCCCACAAGCTGCAGCATCATCTTCTTCCTTTTGATTCTGCTAGAGGCGCATATACCTCAGTGACGGAAGTTTACCTGGGTACAGGGTATTACACTGTCGGGCTTGCTCGACTGTAGCGTTTTTTTTTTTTTTTTTTTTTTTTTTTTTTTTTTTTTTTTTTTATTCTCTTACTTTTCTTAATTTCTATAATTATTGTAAGTATATGTACAGAGTATTTCAAAGTCGGGACACCCGACTTTAGCTTTTATACTTGTCTAGACAAGAAATATCCCCTTAATGCATTGTCCTGCAAAAATGCCGGATTTAGTTCCAATTCCAATTTCTTTGCGTTAAATTATTATTGATCAAATAGTTATCCATTACTTATATACAAAAAAAATAAATGCAAAATATATTTTTTACTGAGGTATTCTGTATTCTTTCTCAGAGTAAATAGATAAACCATTTTTAAAGTCAATCGGATTTCTAATTTTCAAAAACCACTTCTTAGTACTCACCCACACTTTGATAGCTTCTTAACGCTTACCATTTCGGCTGTGCGTTGATTGTACATACTTACATACCTACCTACAGATGTACATAAATACATACAATTTTTTTCGTGTACCAGTAAAGCCCCAATGCAAAAAATGGGTTGAAAAGGCAGATATATTATAAAAACTACAAGTATTTTATATATTTACATACCTAAACATGTATCTACATAAAATACATACATACGTACATATGCATAAATATATAAATTGTGACATTAAGGGGTAGTAGTTTCTAGAATTAAAGACTGTAAAATGTAACAACAACATACATACAGTCCTCACTTATAAGTGCAACTCGTCCGAAATTCTTTAGCACGCTGCACGCATGATCGAGTTATTCCCGAAAAGCGGGACTGAGCCTGATTTTGATTTAACAAGATAGAATGCTACAGTCGAGCAAGCCCGACAGTAAAATAGCCTGTACTCTCCACAAAAAGGGAAAATTAAAAAAAATATATTTAAAAAAAATTAAATTATTAAGAAAAATGAATGAAATATTAATTAAAATTAATTAATTAAATTAAATTAGAATACATGTTTATGTTCAGTTTTAACAGCATACATTTACATCACGTACCTATGCGTGTTTATATGCGTGTATGTATGCAGGACAAAGTTGAACCAAAGCAGCAACAACAACAACAGCTGCGGGCAGCGCTGCCGACAGAGCTGCAGGCAGCGCATGAGCAGCGATTTTACTTATGGCTATAACTTTCTTTAGAATTGACCTATCATGATGAAATTTGGCACACGGACACAATCCCTAGCTGGAATTACCAAATTTGAATTCGAAATTCCAAGAACTACGGGAGTTACGTAAATCACTAATAGCGGGGGAGTGGGGGGGTATATCGGAATAAAAAAACAAACTTGACCTGCCTAGGTCTTGGGGGAACCTGGATACCAAGTTTGGTAATTCTAGCTCTTGTACCTTCTGAGATCCTTGCGCTCATACAGACGGACGGACAGACGGACATGGCTATATCGACTCGTCTTCTCATCCTGATCAAGAATATATATACTTTGTGGGGTCTGCCACGCCTCCTTCTGTGTGTTACATACATTCGCACAAAACTAGTATAGCCTTTCACCCTTTGGGTACAGGCTATACAAATCGGGATGTTCCGTCAAAATCGGGACGTCTGGCAACGCTGATATGCACATATGTACATTTTATTTTTTGATGCAGGCGCTAGCTATCCTCATATGCATGTACATATACTCACATATGAGTGTATGTATTCAATTGTACAGTTCAACACTTATCCATATGAGTTTTTTGAATATGAATGTTGTGAGTGTAAAAGGCGTGTTTCTGCTTTTGTAAATCGCAAGTATACATTCACGGAATAAGCTTAACGCTTAATGTTTCCCAGAATTCTTCAGAATACATTTGTAGCGTTGTTGTTGCGTCAGCTAATACAAACGGTAAATCTACATATGCGATCAAATAAGATGCTAGAGATAGGCATGTGTCGGCTTTTTTCGGCACGTCACAACGCGATCACGTAATTGGCTGTAAATAATCACGAATCCATATGCACGGCGAATGGATACACACATTTTTCTTTGTAAATCGAATAATTAGGAGAATGTCGATATTTAATTTATTACATGTGTATATAGTAGTCCAATTTAAAGCACCGAGTACATAAGTACATAATATTACTTTTTCGTAAAATATTAATTTATTTTATGCAAATGTGGCTAACATTAATATTGTTATTATTTATTGTTGCTGCATTTGTAAAGTGAAAAACATAGTTCTATATTTCTAAAGTCGTTGAATTCCAATTTGTATATATAGTTATTGGAAATGGATCGAACAACATTAATAACACAAACTTTTTATTTGGAAAATAGTGAAGAAATATTAAAACCCAATAATCAAGCTCCAAGAACTCGAATTTTCCAAAATCCCTTCTTAGTGCGCAGCTAACAAATTCAAACAATGTTTAAAGTTAATCAGATGTAATTTGAAGATTTTTCATACAAACGTTGAAGCATGTTTTCCCTTGTATCCAAATTGAACACTTTCAGTTTTTGTTATGTATCCAAATTAAACACTTTCAGTTTTTGTTTCTTTCTTTATTTTAGCTGTTTCGCAAGACATCACATTCATAACTGTATCTTGCATTTTACTTAAAGTAGCTTTAAGCTAAGGCCGCGTAGCTGCGCTACCAGAAACACCGGCAGCGGAGTGGCCGCATTATATATTAACTTATATACTCAGCGCTGTGGGCAGCGAGAGTGCGAGGGAAAATGCCGTGGGCACTATGGGACATTAACCGCGCCGTCGCCATGCTAAACATGCCGACGCTGCACTTATGCTGCCCAATGTATATTGGCGCGATCATATTACGTCGCGTATGAATTATGCCTAGCTCTTGAGTTTGCATAAACACTGCAACAAAGTGTTACAGTGTGTGCTCTCAAGTGCGCATAGCATACAGTATGCACTCCTTATGTGAGCACACTACACCCTCCTTTGGAGCAATTTTAAAAAATCCCTTCTTAGTGGGCACCTACACTATGAAAGGATACTTAGTCCAAATTTCAGCTTCCTAGCTTTTACCGCTTGGACTGTGCGTTGATCACCAATCAGTAACTATATTTTCGTAAATTTCTGGGGCTAATCATACGATTTTACTGGCTTTTGGTACGGATTGTCCGTTCCGAAGTGCGGCAAATTCGGATCTACTGTTTTTATCTAAATAGGTTTTGACATTTGTGTTTTAACATACTGCGCTGAACAAGAAGAACTGTCAGAAAATCATTACTTGCATAACGTATGTGCTAGGCGTGCTGACATTGCTATCTCTTCATAAAAATCTTTGCGAATCTTGGTCTTCTTTTCGAATGGCGACCTGATGAAACATCTCCTTGATGTTTTCACATATGCCAGTGCTTCCTTCACGAAATTTCATTAAAATTGTTGGTACCGGTACGGATTCGTAAGCGTCTGTTCCTTTCATTAAGTTCTAATTAAGAGACACTCCATTCATCATAGCAGCGGCGTCAAAAATAAGTCGCAGCTTGTTGTTTTTATTTGTGTTCAGACGGCAAATTGTGGAAGGTACTACCTCTATATTAACTTGTTCGGACATTTCGCTTACGAATTTATCGCCAATCAACTTTAGCGTCATTAGGCATTTATTTCCTTTAGCTCCTATCAATTTAGCGACATCGTTCTCAATCAAGGAAATAGTTGAACCTTCACTTTACCTATTAACGAATGCAATAATTTCACATGTTCCTTTTGGACCCTTTTGAAACAAACTTATCTGGAAAATCATTTTCGATGACCGTTGTACTTGTATTAACAACACTGACTTCTGATTTTGGTTCTTGGATTTTCCTTTTACCTTGCATCGCGGCGCTATAATGCAGCAAACGATTATGCGGTTTAGTACAAGAGTCGATATTACAATCTCTTCGGCGTGAACAATTTTGTAGTGAGTGACCTAGACTTTGGCAACAAAAACAGAATCGGTTTTTTTGGGGAAATACATTACATTGCACTATGCATTTCGCGTTAAATAGGAGACACGGCGACGATGCACAAACTTTATATCAACCACTGCCTGCCGCAGGCAATGCACAATACTTTATTCACCAGTCCTTGTATATCCATCACTGTGCGTCAGGCAATGCACTGTGAACGTAGATAAATTTGGTAGACTCCGCACATTCCTGAATCAGTCCAATACTGGGCAGCAGGCAATGCCCAAAAAACTCCAAACAGCGCGGGGACAGGTACGCTTGATCGGCGTCTCAAAAGATGGTGGCTATTAATAATACACAAGTGAAAAAGAACTAAAGTCGAGTGTCCCGGACTTGAAATAAAAATGAAAAAAATTAAGAAAATTAAAAAAAAAAAACTTGATTGATTTTACCTCTTTCGGTATTAGAACTCACGTAATGGGTGTATAATTGCACATTTACATAGCAATTGCGTCTATGTGAGTGTATGCATATCTATGCGTGTTTGTGTGAGCATGTTTGCAGTCAACCAAAGCACCAACATCAACAACAGCTGCAGCCAGCGCTTGGGCAGTAATTATATTTATGGCTATAACTTCCTGCTAAATCAGTCTATCATTATGAAACTTGGCATACGGACACATAAGCACTAACAGGAGTTTGTACTTGAAACAGTGTGTACATGCTCGTACAACCTGTCGAGCTAACAATCTGGCGTATGATTTCATTTTTTCGAACTTCCCCTCCCTGCCAGCTGTCAGTAACAGCTGATTGTCGCCGCTCACATTTTACTGACTAATTCTGTATAAATTCTGTAACGCACTCAACTGTCAGCAACAGCTGATTGCCGACAATTACATATGACTGACTAATTGTGTTTAAATTCTGTAACGTATTATGTTATATAAAAAAATGCTATTTGTATTAATACTACCCCGCGAGCATTTGCGGAAACGCCAATTAATTGTTGAAAAAATACAACAAATGTTTAAGAAACTTATATGTTCCCCCAAAATAATGTTGTTTATTAAAAATTAAATTTCGTCCTGTTGTGACGATCTTGCAAAAATTATCATTTAAAATTGAATTCAGAAATTACAAAAATTTTCATACATTTTGTTTCCCTGGACCGTATTGTGTATTCAAATGGCAGTTTATGACCATTCACATTTTCGCTAAGAAACAGACTTGCCCAATCGGCGACACACAATTTTCGCCAAATTTGTTTAATTAATACACAGTTATGAGGTACTTATTTAAAACAAGCATTGCGTCAATTATATTTTATTTTTATCTTTCAATTGACTCACAACTTTAGACTTAACTCAGCAAAATGTGATGTTCGAAAAATGTAATGTTCTATTTGGGCCAATGGGGCTTCTCTATTGTGCGGTTGTTTTGGATGCTGGTGTTTTAAGTATACATTTAATAATTTGGTAATTTAATAATATTTACGTAGGATATGCAAACTATTTTTGATGCAGATTGTTCAGAACAACTATAAGGCTTATTCCAATGATTTTTTTTTATTTGGAAAAATGTCTGTTGGTATTTTTAATTAAATCTCCCAGCAAAACAAAAAAGATTTGAAATCTCCCATTTCCGTGCAGCGATAATTGGTTTTGAGGCGAAACTTGGGCAGAAGAGATTTCTGTAGCAGCCCTGATACAATGCCAAAATAAAGGTGTATACCAATTTTTAGCTTATTATCTCAAATTCCTAGGTGAAACCCTAATTTGACTGGGTTATTAGTGATTATGTGTCCATATGCCAGGATAGGTAAATTTGAAAGCAAATTTCTGCCATAAATGTAATCTCTGCCCAAGCAGCTCTTGTTGTTGGTACTTCTTTGGCTCAACTTATTTACATAGATCCGTCCGTCGGTCTGGAAAAATGCCTGGATTTGTGACACGGCTTAACCCATTGCGAATAAACTTGTAGACTTAATAATTCATGCTAGTGCACCATAATTCTAACATTCCGAATCTATATAAACCAGGGACCGCAAATAATGATTTTTTTTTTTTTTAAACGAATAAATCATCACTTATAGTAACTTTTGGAAAGCGAGGAATTTACTGACATCCTTTTTAAGGATTATCTATGTATGTATTTTCACCATGATTTATAAATTTTAATTTGTATTCATTCGCTCACAATTTAATGATTAATTTTGAGTTTTACTTTAAAAATTAACCAATAATCATTATTGATGAGCAAAAAAAAAAAATTATAAAATAATGATTATTCTTTGCATTGAATATAATTCTGCCTGTTACATACATTCGCATTTGTGATTTTAAAAATAATTAATTAATAAATTAATTATTTAGTTAATTAAAAATTAATTAATTAAAAATGTTCGCCTTGACTCACTGATAAAGGATATATATAAATTTTGTCCTTAATCCTTATGAAACAAACAAAATTTCAGCTTGAGTTTTATTTTTGATCAAAAAAATAAAACTCAAAGAATAATCATTATTTTATAAGTTTTGTTCATCAATAATGATTATTGGTTAATTTTTAAAGTAAAATTCAAAATTAATCATTAAACTGTGAGCGAATTAATAAAATTGAAAAATAATCATTATTTTGTAATTTTTTTAATAACACTTATACAAGTAATGATTACAGTCCCTGATATAAACCATTTCAATTAAAGCGAATAGTTATTTCCGATACAATATAACAGCAAAACCTCGCACGCCAAGTTTTTACGCGCTTTTCCCTTACGGAAGTTCGATGTATAGTATTTTAAGATCGAGCTAATTCGACTATGCTCCCCTGCTTATTTGTTTTTATCCATATAACCTTTTTTTAATCATATTTTATATTTGTGTCGCCCCAACAGCCAACAGCTAAGAAAGAAGTTATAGATGGAACCATTACCACGAATGACGGTAACCTCATCATTAATAAAACCTTTCTTCCTGACTTGGTAAACGAAGCATCCGCCGTTTCGACTCCAGCCATTTTGCAGGAAACAGTTATCACCAGCAACAACGCCTACAACTCCTCCACATTTGCCTTTGAGCTTCCTATAACAACAATGCAGTTGAATCCAACCTCAATGCAACGGCAAGTGTATCAGTTACAACACCAATCAATACAGTCTAACGATCCCGTTAGTGTACCAATAAATTCCCAAGTACCTGGCAATACATATTCCTTGTTGCCAAAATCTTCACACGTGGGCATGAGCGTTGCACCAGTTTTTAAAGAACCCTCATTTTCTTCCAGCGAGATTTATCAAGAATGTGTACAGAATCCATATAACTTGAAGGTGCCACAATCTGTCCCATCTCAGATGGGATCTCAGCACCAAACTAATCTGGTCACCGTCCCTTGTTCTGACGCTGCAGGGTTAGCAAACACTCCTGTTAATTATTTCAACACTAACGTAGATCCCAGCAGCATACCACCAGGGTCGGAACTGCTTTATGGGCAGCATTAATTCTGCAATTTTAATATGCCTCTTATTGTGAAATTTACCGTTATTTGAATTTTGTAATTGCGTAAAAAATAAAGTAATTTTGGGATCTTATTAGCTCCCTAATTGATAAACAGTTTGATTATCTGTATGGGTAAGTATAATATCCTTTTAAACAGCAATGAAAAATGTCTTGGCTGGATTGAGATTTAAAATACTTGTGCGTAAGAAGCCGATAGGGAGTGCTATAAAAAACACAGTTATTTTGATTTTATTGTACTTAACGGAATTTTAATATACTATAAGTATTAAACAGCAAGTCAGTTGTCTGCATAACAGAAGGGGTAAAAGTTTATCACTTTTTCATACTCTACCAATAGCAGGGATTGAGGCAAAACATGCAGTATCAAACAAGAAAGGAATGCTGGAGTTGAACGGGTTGAACTCTTAAATACCCTGTACCCACTCTCATAAAAACCCACTATTTTATATAGCTAATTTTTTTTTTAAATTAAACTAATTAATTAAAATTAATAACATCAAAAATATAAAACAGGTGAATAGAGTCGCACTGTTTGACTTTAATAGATTTATATCGATACTGTGACTAAGCGTGACTTTATGTTCGTGTAAGTGAGCAGCACAGAGTCGAGCGAAAGCAACAACAACAACCGCGGGCAGAGATTACACTTTACATTTGATCCATCATGCCGCCACTTAACACGAGGACAATTATTTTTTTTATCGATTATACCTCCTTGGGTATTTAAACTCACGTAATGCGTGTATAACTGCACATTTATACATTTGTGTGGTTATGTGTGTTTCTCGTGTGTCTGTACAAAGCAGCACAGCCGCGGGCCTAGAGTACAGAGAGAGGCTATAATTTCCTTTAAAATCAGCGTATCATGACGATACTTGGTATACTGACACAGAATTAATAAGTGTAGGTACTTCCCAAATTTGAGTCAAAAAGAGTGATGGAAATCCTGCGTATTCATATTAGGCATCTTGGAATACAATTTGGTGTCCCTAGGTTTCATAGTCTCCAATATTTGGGTGACTATACGAACGGTGTTACGGAAAATTCCCATATCAGGGGAGTGGGGACGAAAAATCCAAGAAATAAAAAAAGTTGCTCAGCGTACACACATAAGGCATCTTTGTGCAAAATTTGGTGAATGGTAGCTCTTATATTCTCTGAGATCCAGACAGACAGGGCTAGATTGACTCGTAATACTGATCAAGAATATATATATATACTTTGTCGGGTCTGCCACGCCTCCTACTGTCTTGTTAATTACCACAGTTTCGAAGTAGAAACTCTTGCTATGCTAAATGCGGAAAGACACTTTCGACTTTATCTTTTGGGCGTTAAATTTCTGTTGGTCATGGATTGAAGGGCACTGAAGGAAACACAACTAAAGAAAGACTGGTTACCACGCGTAGCCCGCTATGAATTTATGATATCTATTTCGAAATAGTTCACAGGAAAGAAAAAAGTTTTTAAGAGAGAACCTTGATTCCCTTTGATGTTTTACATTTTGACTTCATGGTGCTGTTTGTAGGAAAATATCACCCATATATTTTGACCGTCATAGATGCTCTTACGAAATTTGAAGTTTTCCTGCACACCTCTAAAAGTATCAGAAGCAACCAAAGTCTCACGTAAGCTCATAAGCGACCGAAGAACGAATTTTTCAATAAAAAATTCCAAGATCCGTGCAATTCCTTTGGGTAAGAGCATCAACTAATTTCGTCGGGTGCTAGAGCAGTGGAAACGGCCAGGTGGAACTGTATGTTGACACCGTGGCTTAATATACCGGGTATTTATTAACTAACTAACTACGTCAGTCAAGTACAGTTGGCTCTCAATACTAAAATAAAGAGGATGGCTGGGGCTTTCCCTTAAAAATACTGACAGGAATTATTGGGCGTACTCTAGACATTGGTGCACACCTAGCTGCACTGCAGATCGAACCTCAGTATAGCGACATAGAAGCTATACACGTGCTTGTTAAAGATTCCCTTTTTATACCCTGTACCCAAAGGGTGAGAGGGTATACTAGTTTTGTGCGAATGTATTGTAGTATAGCCACGGTTCATCAATACCTAGTGCCCACTGTCACAAGCAACGAACGCGAAAGAAAGGTTTAAGATTACAGCCCGCTGACTTACTGACAAGGCAAGTGTCAACGCTCTAAGTGCGCCACTTGACTTGCAGCGTCAGCACTGGCTCTGACCCAATGACCAATCAAAGTAGCGAACGAAGCAGACTTATTGACGATCGATGAATAGGGAAAAGAATAGGAACAACCAAAGTTCGTATGCCACTCCACTTCACTTACACTTACACAGTTGATCTACTTACACACATTAGACATTAAGCAAATATTGTTAATACATAAGACATTATATACATAATTAGTACATAAGCCACATTTTGTATAAAAAGAGCTAAGTAAACATACAAGACACAGTGCATTCTTGAAGCTAAACGAACCAGCTTCCCTCTTTTATTACAGTATGTAACACATAGAAGGAGGCGTGACTGACCCCACATAGTATATATATATTATTGATCAGGGTGACAAGTCGAGTCGATATAGCCATGTCCGTCTGTATGAACGCAAGGATCTCAGAAAGTATAAGAGCTAGAATAACCAAACTTGGTATCCAGATTCTCCAAGTCGGGACCCCCGACTTTAGCTTTTTACTTGTTTGATACTCTGTACATGAAATGTACAAGAGTTTATAAGGTTTGCGAGAGCTGAAAAATGTAACAGGCAGAAGGAGGCGTGGTAGACCCCACAAAGTATATATATTCTTGATCAGCGTGCAAGACGAGTCTATCTAGCCCTGTCTGTCCGTCTGTCAGTCCGATAAGATCTCAGAGACTTTAAGAGATAGAGACACCAAATTTTGCACAAAGATGGTTTATGTGTGTACGCTATACGAGTTTGTTTTATTTTTTTGATTTCCCGATTTTCCATTCGTTTAATGACTTCGGAGATTATAAGACATATGGATACCAAATTTTAGTCCACGATGTGAATATCCCCAAATCGTAACTCCCGTAATTCTTGGAATTTCGAACTCAAATTTTGCAAATACCCCCAGTTAGAGCTTATGTGTCCGTATTATGATAGACCAATTTAACAAGAAGTTATAGCTATAACAACATCAATAGCCTGAGCAGGATTTCAGTTTTTGTGGTCGCCTGGGAGAAATTTGGTGGTATCAAGCGTGCGAAAAGGAGTTTGTTTTTGGTTTGGTATATTCACCGCAGCGACGGCGAGCCATGGTGCCGCGTCAGGCGGAGGATCCCCATCTCACCCTTACATGTCCAGTGTTGAGCCTGTAAGTGTGAAAGATTGTGTAATAGTCAGTCAGTGTATTAATTACCTTTTATTTATTTATTTGTATAGCCGCAAATAAGTTATCAATATACAGGAGGTCTATTGTGAATGGTCCCGGCCTAGCACAGCTGTTCCTGAGCGAGCCATCGATATTGATAAGTATCGATAGGGTGTTTTTGGCTTATTTATTTATTTATTTTTGATTATCTCCTTTTTTTGCATGTGGGCACGGATTTTCCCATTTGTTCTATTTATTTATCCCCATAGCTTTGCATGTGGCACGTATATATTTATTCTGGAGATTTATGCCCACATTTTGGTGTGTGGCTTATTTATTTATTGTTCTTATATATATTATATATATAGATATATATATATATATATATATATATATATATATAGATATATAGATATATATATATATATATATATATATATATATATCTATAATCTATATATATATATATATATATATATATATCTATATATATATATATATATATATATATATATATATATATATATATATATATATATATATTGTATATGGTTGTGTATAGCTAAAAATATTATAGTCGGGACCGTTTCCGGATAGGGATTGGTTCAAAATGAATCTGGATCCGAGCGTGACTCGAAGAGTTGGGCGTAGCCAGGAGTTTGCCAGGCATAGGCAATTGGTACATTTGGACATTTGGGGAGAGGCCGGCAGATTCACCATGCGAAGAAACATCGCCGCCGAATATGGGCTATATAGCCTTTAAGGGGTCCCCAACAAACTACCAGCCAGGTCCGGGGCGGCGGTACTCGCACAGGCACGGGAGCCTGACGGCGATGAACATCTGCCGGGCGGTAGAGCCGAGTCCACACTGCCTAGTGAAATTCGTTCGGCCATCAACGTGGCGTTAGCGCAGGCCCATGAAACATGAAGCAGTGGCAGCGCTTAAGCAAGAGAAGACACAGCGCGCTTGCGTCTGTACCCTATGCGCCGGTGGACATGCCAGGGTGAGCTCCCACACAAATGCAGCAGTCAGCCAGAAGCTGGTACGAGCCGGCGGAAAAGGAAATGGATTGAGTAGGCCGGGACAACCGGGCATTAGAGGCAGAACAGCGGGCACATGTGGAGCAGCGGCAAGCTTCACCTGATCCGTGGATGCGTGATCTGGCCCCTGAGGTGCACAGGCCGTAGAGGCGAACCACGGTGGGCGATTCCAGGCCTGACGTCGTCCACATCAGGAAGTGCGGCCTGGTGTTTAATGGCGAGGCCAAAAGTATGCCGGTGGCACAGTTCATTTTCCGCTTGGAACATTTGCAATCATTGTACCAGATGCCATGGGCGGACGTATTGCGCGATTTTCATTGTTTGGTGAGTGGAAGGGCGAAAGACTGGTACTGGATGCACATACGCACCTCTGGAGTGCCCGATTGGCCGAATCTCCGCTATGGGCTGCAGCAGCAATTCCAGAGCAGGAGCTGAGGGAGCGGAAGCAGCGACACGGCGAGAGCACGGAGGAGTAAATCCAGGCGATGCTGGTGCTGTGGTGGCGGTTGGTGTGTCCATTCTCGAATTATGATCTGATTAAGGTGATCAAGAAAAACATTAAGGACACCGTGTCGAGGGTCATATATCCGATGCATATCACCAACCTGCAGAAGCTGCGAGGGGAGTGCCAAGACGCCGAAAAGATGCTGGTAACGCGTAGGGCACGGCCCTCAGCCAATACCAACTACGGACCGCAGCGAGAGCAGCATCGGGTGCACGAGCTGGAAGTGGTCGCGGAGAATCCAGGAGTCGGCCCGATAGAGAATCTGGAGGCGCTACACAGGCCGCATGAGGCTGGTGGGAGCCGTTCACCTCTTAAGTCCTGGAACTGCGCACAGCCAGGGCATACGTATTTTGAGTGCGAGTCCGCAGTGCGCAGCTTGTTTTGCTTTAAGTGCGGACAGCCAGGCGTGGTGCTGCCGAGATGCCCGAAATGTAGTCCGGGAAACCAGGAGAGGAGTCCGACGCAGGCGGAGGAGTCGCACTCTCGCTGAGTATGAAGCCGTGTACCTTTGAGGATGATAGGAAGGAGTTAGAATTAAGTAGCAGTAAGGTATACTCAACCGCATTTACTCACACATATATAGGATTAATGCACCAGTCAGGCCAGATAAGAAATGGTCGCAACGGAAGTCGTTGGAGCAGCGCCAGCATCTTTGAGGGACGCCAACAACTGAAAGCCGTGGGGTCGTCGAGGGCATACCTGCGGGCACGTAGGAGACACCGCGAACGCAGTCAGAAACGATAAGCGGTGTGTGCAATGGTGAGATCAGCTGGGCGTACCGACAATCGTCCGTATGCTGCAGTATTGATTGAGGGCAGAGAATTTACCGGGTAGCTGGATACCGGGGCGTCGATGAGCCTGCTGGGCAATGGTGACATAGAGGCGGTCCGGGAACTAGGTCTGGTAGTGTGCAAGACCAAATCCGCGGTTAGAACCGTAAGAGGTGCGCCGCATTGCATTGTTGGCAGTATGAAGGCACGCGTTAGGTATAACGGAACTGATGCAGTCATGGTGTTCCATGTTTGTCCGTCGCTGTGACACCCATTGTACTTAGGCGTGGATTTTTGGCGCAGATTTGGTTTAGCTCCGGGGGTGATACCAGCCGAAGGTGAGGTGCATCACGTGGCGGAGGTTGGAGTCGTGGCAACAAAAGGAGCTGCAGCGAATGGGGGCCCAGTTTAGATCGTACGAAGAACACGGCCTAGGAAGAACCTCGGTAGAGCAGCATCGCATCCGTTTGACGGAAGGGGCGTTACCGATAAAGGAATGGTTTTATCCTGTGTCACCGGCAGTACAGGAGCTGCTATTCGCCGAGGTCGACGAAATGATGCGGCTCGTGGTGATTGAGCCGAGTGAGCCTAGTGAGAAAGCCAGGCAAAAATAGATTATGCTTAGATGCCAGAAAGCTGAACAGACAACGGTGAAAAGTATTGAGTCCATTTTCAGCCGAGTCGAGGATACGTTGTACATCAGCAGTCTCGATCTAAGGCACGCGTTTTGGCAGGTCGATTTGGATCCGGTGAATCGTCCGTATACGGCGTTCACAATACCTGGAAGGCCTCTCTACCAGTTCAAGGCCATGCCGTTTGGCTTGTGCAACGCAGCGCAGCGGCTCTGATGGACAAAGTGATTCCCCAGAAGCTTAGAAGTAACGTCTTTGTCTACCTAGATGACCTGCTGGTGATATCTCGTACGTTTGAGCAGCACTGCGAAGCAACTCCGGCGGTTCTTGGGAACCGCGGGTTGGTATAGGCGATTCATCTGCAATTTCGCGTCCATTTCCGCGCCCTTGACCGATGGCCTGAGAGGAAAAGGGAAGTTCCAATTAGGAAGCAAGGCGGTGGTGGCGTTCGAGGAATTGAAACGGGCACTTACCTGCGCACCGGTGTTGGTCCATCCAGATTTTCGCAAACCTTTTGTGGTGCAGTGCGATGCGAGTCATGCGGGCATAGGGGCAGTGTTGTTCCAATGAACCGATGATGGGGCCGAAATGCCGATAGCATTCTTTTCGGCGAAGCTTCGAGGCGCGCAGCTGATGCCGTTCAAAATCTTCACTGATCACGCCAGCCTGCGATGGTTGATGTCCTTAAAGGAGCTGGACGGATGGTTAGCGCGGTGGTCGTTGGCGTTGCAGCGATTTGATTTCGACGTCGAGCATCGAAAAGGAAAAGACAACGTGGTGGCCGATACACTCTCGCGGCCTTTCGAACTCGAGGAGAGTGACCTCTTTGACTTCGAGACTACCGAGTTTGAAAGTGCACAGTACACAGGGCGGCTAAAGCTGGTGCAAGAGAACGCAGAGCAATTTCCCGATTTGCGCGTTGAGGACGGGCTGTTGTATAAGCGGGCGCAGTTCACGCGGCCCGAGCGAGAGGAGTTTTCCTGGAAGCTTTGGGTACCGCGTTCTGTGTCCGCAGCACTTATACAGCAGGCCCATGAGAGCGGCGGTATGGCGAGGACGGTGGAGCGACTCAAGCGGTGAGGAAATACGTGGCCAATTGTGAGGTTTGCAAGGCCACCAAGCATACGGATAACGGGAAACAGTTCATGTCTGGGGAGTTTGCCTCGTTCCTGGAGAGTTTGAACGTTACGCACACGCGGACGGCCAATTATTCTCTCTGCTGCGTAGCGAGTTAATCAGTCGGTGCTTTCGGCGAATCGGACGTATGTGCAGGGAGACCACACCAAGTGGGACGAGAGGTTGGCACAAGTGCAGTGTGCCGCACGCAGCGTTATCCACCACGGCATTGGTACGTCGCCGTATTTCGTGATGTTCGGGCAGCACATGTACACCAGCGGCAAAGACTATAAGCTGGCACGTAAGTTAGGAGCGCTGGAAGATGGCGAAGTGCGCATAATGCCGCACGAAGATCAGCAGCAAGTGGCACGGGAACAGATCCGAATTCTGCGCCACAAAATATTATTATCATATTGAATTCACTATTTTATACTTTTGAATATTGCACATTTTGGTTACTAGATTTAAGATTTCAATTTGTACATAAGATTACATAAGTTTTAAGATTTCCTACTTTTTCACCACGCTGCATACAAGTAGAGTTACGAAGCAATGATCATCAATGATGAATAGAGGGAGAATAAACGGGCCGTCATCACCGCCCACGCTTGCATAGGGATTTTAAAGAAAGGGAATAGGGTCACACGAACAAAGGCTAGAAGGGCGAGCAGAAACGGAAACTCGCTGTCTTCTCCGGCGAACCATCAAGCAAGGCAGACGTTCTTTCGACACCAGTTTCCAGCAACCGAGCACAGGAGTTAACCTAAGTTAACTTATCTAAGTAAATCTGCGCAATCAAGCAACAATCGTGGTGCAACGTAGGGCCAATAATGTTTATATTATAAATAAAAGGCAGTGTGCGAAATATTTCAGCGCGCATTGATTTACTTCTTGAATTATGTCTCCCTCTGCGTGAGTATAGTTTATGTATAGCGGACATTAGTCGTGGTATATAAACTGTAGCCCTCTGAGCTGAATCTTGGTAGTTATATTTGCTCGGCCACTAACAGGCAAATACAACATCAAAACCATGAGATCGGCGGATCAGACTGGCGACGTTTTACAGTTGCTGGGCCATTAACCGCAGTTGTAAAACGACAACAGACTGGTAGGCGCATCGAATTTGCACTTACCAGGCATCAACCAGTGAGTACAAATTCCACGTGTCGCTGCCGATTGTCCCCTACAGTGTGCATCGAGCCCTTTGGTCGCAAGGTCCCGCAACTTACAAATTTCTTGTAAGGAATCCTGGACAGCTGAGCCATTACCCCAGCTGGAAAAATAACTTCTTTACACGTATGAGAAGGTACAACAGAACTACAATGTACGGGCAAAGAATGTGAGATACGTACCAGGCAAGGAGGTTTATAGGAGGAATTTCGTTCTCAGCCGGTTCAAGGATAACGTGAACGCAAAGCTGTGCCCCAGATACGTGAAATACCGTATTCGGAGCAGCGCGGGGAACAGTTTGTGTGAGCTGGAAGACGTTCACGGAGGGCGAATGGGAATTTTCCATGCAAAAGACCTCAAGCAGTAGCGGAGGCCCTGCGGTATCTATTGGCACAGCATAAGGCTCGTCTCAGGGTGTAAGCGTTGTCCTACGTTGGGAAGGAAAAGAGTCACGTCGCTTTCCACTTCCGTTTCTTTCGATTAGCACAAAATAAAACAAGTATGTTGTTATGTGCGACGCGGCAGTATTGGGAAACCTCAAATGGCGTCGGACGAAGGGGATGGCAACTCGTGCAATTAACAGCTGGCGCGAGCCGATACCAACACTGAGTACTCGTGCGAGGACAAGTGCAACCATTTAGCAGGGTTTGAAAGTGCGGGGTATGAGAATGACAAATAATAACTTCCGGCAAGGGCAAAAGGCACAGTTTGGCAAGTGACGAAGGGACGTGCACGTGGTAATTGTAACGCACACAGGAAAAGAAAGAAGAAAAAGGAAGCAAAGTGGAAGATTTACCGTAGCGACGGGCCTGAAAAGTGGGCTGTGGGCGGCGTGGGCAACGAGCGTAGCCTGGATGCAGGAGGGCTTCATTGTAGCCACGGCAGAAGACAGCGGCAACACCGGCCGGCGACGCTGCATCCTGCACGGGGCCTCAGCCGTAATTCGATTCCAGTTAGCGTTGCTCTTTTGGACTCGGGCTAAATACCCCTACGACTATCAGCTTACATACATCCCTACACATATACATACACCAATTTAAACACTCATACATAATTTATGTACACCCCATACACCCTTAAGCCGTTCACATACACCATTCATATACCATAATACTCGCCATGTCCATTTAACATACAACACACATAACAATTAAGAATTTCCTGTTACACACATAGCTTATACACTTCATACAATAGCCACACAGAAGTGTGAATTTTGAATGTTGTCAGACATTGTACTCGGTTACACAACAGCAAAATAGTTATTCTTGTTATACCACATGATATGATACACACAAGTTATAAACAAATAGCCCGCAAAACAGTTGATACAAAACAAGTATGCATCCCTCCAGTTAAACAATTAACCATAATGTAAAAGGAATCTGATCCACAAACTTACACACAAATCCAATCCACAACACAAACAAATCGTATACGTATATTTGATGTTATACGCAGTTTTGCTTAAGTCTAAGTCTGAGTTTAAAATATATTTTGTATAGTTTAAGAAAATCATGTTTGTTTGTTTGCCTAAATTATAATTGAACAGTAACGCTATAATCCCATTCACTCTTATACTCGAGTATAGGTAGGCTAGGGAAACTGTGGTCAGCGATTGAAAAGCAAAAAGGGGACAAGAAAGTGTCCATAAACTGGACAAGAAAGTGTCCATAAACTGGACAAGAAAGTGTCCATAAACTGCAGCCTTCCAAACGAGTCGTCGAACTAAAATTACGGTATATGTAATAAATGAAGATTTAAAATGAATATGGAGACCATTTATGGGGAGAGGTGGCGTGACAAAAGCCACTAAATCAGAAACAAAGCAAGCTCATTAAAGGGAGCCGGCACTAGAATGTCGATACCGGCTCATGGTAGGGAGGGCCACGCGGCTGTAAAAAACCAAAGCAGCCACCACACCGCCCAAAGCTCCCAGGCGGCAATCCACAGGCAATTAAGTACATAGGTATGTGTGTTTCGAGAAAATATAAATATATTGTTGGTCCTGCCGTATCACTGTCGCGGTCGAATCCGACCCTGGGCCGCAAGCTAGCCGGCGTTGCGACAGAGGATGCAAAGACAAAGGCGGACATAACAACTTTTACAGACTTTGAATTTTTTGGCTGCTGTTGACATTTCTTTGGAAATGCCTATATGAAGACAAAAATCTTTTGTGTTCGTTTTCGGCTTATGTATCAATTATATTATATGTATGTACTGTTTGGTCATTTCATAGATTGAAGTTTGTTGGAAAATATTGGAATTGTAGATTTTAGTCGTTTGAATTGTAGATTTAAGCAGAGCTTGCAAATAACTGTTAACCGTTTCTCTACGTCACAAAATAACTGTTACTGACCTTTTTGGGAAATAGACACAACTGAACCGTTCACTACGTTTGTTGAATAAATCGTTCTCAGTTCAACCAAGAACCAGTTTTTTGTTTCCCTTTTGATCTGATTATTTACTGAACGTTTCGTCCTGAGCGAGAAAATAAAAGTTTTTTGCGTTTGTGTGCGTGAATGTAAGTGTATGACTTATTTATTCTTCGTCACTTGATTTTCTTTTTTCAATAAAAGGACAGAGCGTGCGTCAAAGAATCGACGCGTATTCATTTCAAGTGTAAAAGTACCTACATTGTTTGGTCCTGGTCGAATTGCCTTATTCTTGTTTAATAAGCGTTTCTAGAGCTTTAACAGCAGAAAGTAGTGATATAGTGCTTTAATTTGTGATTTAGGGTGTTAGGCTAGCGAAAGCAAATTTGTAAATAAAGAGTTTAAGTGTGGATTGGTAGAGTCAGCTGTGAGTCGAGGCACAGCAAGGTCAACCAGGCGACTAACATAAATTTCCTCTAAATTTCTCTAAAAGGAGACCTGTCTAGGAATGAGTCGAAAACGACGGAGTTCGTTTTAAACAAGTCAGCCCTCGTCAAAGGTGGAGTGATCGACCACCACTATTTCAAAGAGAATATATTCGACACGCTCATGGCTCGCTTCCAACAATATAGGGAGTCATTGATGAAGGTCGAAGAGATGAGTCAGCCCAAAACCTCTGTCAGAGAAATTCCAAAATTACCTGAAGTGGAAGCTGAAATTGCACGCGCTTCAATTGTTCCTGAAGTGGAGGTTGATTGCGCATCTTGTAATTCAAGTCCAGTTGATCAACTGGTTGAGATGGCAGACAAACGGGCAGAGCGCCTCAGGCAATACCTTACACAGGTGTACTAATGGGTACAGATCAACTGTCCAAGGCACGCTCGATAAATTGGAAAGCAGATATGAAAGTTTCGCCTTTAATATAGATGACATCGATTTGCTAAGAGAGGAAATTAGCCTTGTTTCCTGGAAAATTGAAGGAATGCAAATAACCTCAAGATGCAGAAAGAAGAGATCCCAGAATTGCCCAAAATAGTGCTTCACAATTTCAACGGGAACTCGAAAGACTGGCCAATATTTTTCGAGCTGTTCAAGATGGTAGTTGTCCACCTGTTGCATGGATCAGCAACAATCACGAGTCAGAGAAATGCATTTGCGTTTTTTAGATACAGCAATGGAAAGTATTCATATTATTAAAGAAAAGGGTAACATTGGGCCGGACGCAGACGTAATTTTTGCTCAAATATTGCTAGCCGATTTTCACAAGAGTCGTTGCAATTGCATGAGCAACACGTGAAAAAGGCAAGGCAAACAACACGTTGAACAAATTTACAACTCAGTAAGTTCATTACAAAAGGACGTCAAAAACGCTACTACTATCCAGCGTCACTGTACTTTACTGGACACGACATAGGAAGATGTCAAAATTTCAAGGCTACACCAGTTAACAATAGGAGGGAGTTTACATCAAGCCAGTATCTATTTTTCCGCTGCTTTGGCAACCACAATATCAAAAATTGTAAAAAGAGTGGAAATGCCAATCGTATAACAAAAATCAAAATACCTTGTTACATGAATAAGAAAAAAGGAAAGTGTGAACTACATGAACGAAACCAACGGCCAAGACACACTTTTGGCCACAGCTCTAATAAAAGTAAAAAACGCAAGGGGAGACTATGATCTACTTAGAGCATTAATGGATGAAGGATCGCAAAGAACCCTCATATCCGAAGAAGCCGCACAAGGAATTTGTGCAGATGGCACGGAAATTTCAAAAAACAGCGTCCAATTAAAGATAAGACCAAGATTTGAAAGCAAATTCGAGACTCGAACTAAGGCATTGGTTATGTCGAAGTTACAGAGAGCGCTGTCAGACAAAAGTATTGATATGGGCATATCAAAATACTGGAACAAGTGCATTCTAGCGATTCCAAACTTCAAATAAGCCTAGTAGAATCGATATGACCTGCAGACCTGTTTCCATTTATAATGATGGGGAAAGTGAAACCGTAAAAGGAATAGTAGGTCAGAAAACTAAGTTTGGTTGGATAATGTCTGGTAATAAAACGGTGAAGCCGAGCAGTAAAATAATCACTGCCGCAACAACAACAATACGTTTAGAAGACTTGGAACGATTTTGGGAGCTAGAAGCTGATGAGGCCGATGAATCCGAAGAAGATACACGCTGCGAGCAGATATATATACAGACAATATATTAGGATGCCCACGGCCGCCTAATTGTCTCGCTTCCCTTTCGCAAAGAATTAAAGCTGTGTGACTCGCGGAAACAAGCCCTTGCAAGATTTATGCAAATGGAGAAAAAATTTCAAAATAAGAAAAAAATCCAAAGATGCCGATAAGCGAGTTCAAACTTACAACATGATGATTTGATGACTGGGCGGCACACAATTGCTGAATGCATCGAAATTCAGCAAGAACTTCGAACCATATTCGAGAATGGATTTCAAACGACATGCAAAGTATTGATATTATTCAAAACAATAGCAAAGTGGACAAAATATCGATACAGGAGGACGAATCTATAAATCTGCAATGGGATCCCAAAAAATATGTGTTTTCCTTCAAGGTAGATGTGTCTCAGCTGAATACAATATATCAAAAACGCTAATACTTTCACAGTTGGCCAGAATATACGACCCTTTAAGATGGCTTACTCCAGTTACTGTTCAAGGCAAGTGTTTCATCCAAGAATGATGGAAAATTACACTTTCTTGGGACGCAGAACTCAACCAGACGTTGGCAAACATTTGGAGAAAATTTGCAGAAGAGCTTCCACTGTTTGATTACGAATCAAAAAACTGACGCGTATTCATTTCAAGGTGTAAAAGTACCTACAAACAATGACCGCCATTTCAATAAAATAAAGCAAGAGAACAAGTAAGCAGGGTAATGGATTGCATAATAAGAGTAATTGAGTGGGTTTTTTTGGCAAAAAAGTGACAGGTCAATCGCTTAATCGAGCATTAGGATTTCAGTGGCTAATAAGCTTCAGTGTTAGTGACGTTGTGCGGAACAGAATTTTTTTCGCACGTTTTTTAGCTGCTGGGCATATCAGGTGATATTAATTTCATACATTTTATAAAATTAGCATTTTTAAGGCTACTGCTCATAAAAATATATATAATTTATATTCTTTATTATTATATTATATTATTATTTGTTATTATATTATTATCGTATTATAATATTATTTATCCGTCCGATATGCCTCGACACGGCCGTTAGTCTATAGAGAAGACACTATTTATTCACATACAGAAAGAGGTTGGAATGCACTTGCACAAAGAAGTCTTAGAGCAATTAAAGGGAATAGGGTAAATGAACAGGCGACGTAACGTTACTATTCGACAGCAGGAGCAAGGACCAGATACGTTACAGAGGCAAGACATGCGAATGTACTTAGATTATAGGGCAGACGAACATGATCAAGATATTGAACACTGGAGACGATTAGACGCAGAGTTTCGGGAGCCGGAACAAGCGGCGGACACTCTGCGTCGATCTAATCGTAAGCAGAATGCGGCTTACCAGGCAAACATACCCAGCAATGTAGATGCTCTGTTTGTAGATTATATTAAAACTGTGAAGCTAGGACCGGACCAAATTTGCTTTTGTTGTAAACGCTTATGGTTTCCTCACCAAATGGTGAATACTTGTATATTGGGAATCGCAACGATTTTAGTGCGGATATTTTAATTCTTTCAATTCAGTTTCCTTCTGCTGACGGCATTTTCAATTTTTGCAAAATATGTGCCCGCAGTATCAGACTTAGATTAGATTTTCTTAATTTGCCCGATTGTCTTAAAGGGTTTACTCTTTTAGAGGAACATCTCATTTATCCTCGCCTTCCATTTATGATCAGTAAGTCTTGTGGGAGGCAAAGCGTAACGGAAAACACAAGACTTGGCACAATTACAAAACACGTCTTCTTTATTCGATGTCTCGTCAGAGACTAAGTTCGAGCAAATTGCTCAAGCTACAATGAACAGCGAGATCGGGGAAACAGCTGATAGCGTTGCCAGAGTTCCTATGTACATACTTATCCTACTACAACTCGGCCATCCTGATCCCGGTGTATTACTTAGTGTGTTTGCTTAAATGTATGTATAATTGGAGTATTTTCTTATATCTCTTAATGTCTAAGTTTATTGGCGAAATTTTACAATATTCTTAAACTATTTTCTTTTCCCTACCCAATGCCAAATGTTTTGTTTGTGTTGTTAACTTCTTCCAACTTTTCTCTGAGCTCGTCTAACATATCACCTTTCTGCTCGACGCCGAACAATACCTTACTTGGAATCTGTTTAATGCTACGATGGAGTGTGTTGTTAAGAGAGTATTCAACTTGTTCTACTACTGGGTTCCAATTAGATTCAGTATTCATTCAGTGGTTCATTCAACTTCGAAATCATTGGACCTAAACTCCTGTTTATCCGTTCAACTTATCCATTTGCCTATGGAGATCCAGTCGCTATCATAATGTTTTTAATATTCAAATCAGTTAGAAACTCTTCAAATTCTTTGGACGTAAAACAACTGCTTCTGTCAGAAACTATGAATTTCGCTCTTAACGTTCTCTTAACGCTTTCATAACCTCTTTTGTATTCGTTGTTTTCGTTGTGAACAGTCTAACGAATTTCGTAAACCCATCTACGATCAAGAAAATATGATTATTTGCCCTGCCTGTAGCTCTTGGTCCGTAATGATCAATATGTATTCTGTAGCATATCTACCCTACCATTTCCGTAAATCAACGGGTTTAACAACACATTAATACATTGTGACACTTTGTCATAATAAATACAAACATACAAATGCCCAAAGACCACTCAGAATTATATAAACATTCCAGCGCGCAAGTAATATGATCCATCGCTTATATACAAGCCGATCGCGGCGCGTGGGAATGCGGAGCATGCACTATGCAGCTCAAGTGGTCAAACCATACATAACATATGCATGCCTTCTGCATACATATGTATATGCTAATAAATACATACATACATCTAAGTACATAGACATAAGCATTGCATGTTTCGGGTTAGCTGAACCCAACATTAGCACTTAAGATTCATTCGTAATAAAGATTCAAAACGGAGCAGACGCTCCAGTTAAAGACCAACAAAATATATTGTGATGAATAATAATACATCTTTTAATTTCTGACCTTTAATAATACAATTCATTGGAATGGCTTATCCCCTTTTGGTATGCTATGTAAAAGTCCCTCCGTTTTTCCACTCTTTGGCAAAAATGCCACACACTTCAGACAATTTTCAATATGATTGCTGCACTTTTCCTTAAGATTTGCGAACCAATAACTTCTCGAAATAATGTCCATAATTTTGTCTCTGCCAATATGACCCAGTTCATTATGATATTTGTCCAATACATGGCTTTCCATATCTTCCGGTACGTAAAAGAGTAACCTACCGTCCTTTGTTTTCCTATGAACAATCCCGTTTCTCATCTCGTACATTTGGTGCTCACTTTTCTCTACAATTTTTCTAATCGTTTGTAGCTTAGGATCCCTTGCTTGACAGATAACAAAACTATTTGTTTCCACATTTGTGCATCTGCTTAACGCGGCTACATGTTGCATTTTACTACCGGCTCTGTGAATTAGCTCATAATCGTAGTTTTGCAGTTCCAATGCCCATCTAGCTATTCTAAGATTTAAATCAACCTTGTTCAACGTAAGGGTTAAAGAGTTGCAATCTGTGACTATTTTGAACCGTTTCGTATCGCTAATGTCTCCAGCTCAAAACTATGATACTTTGACTCTGTCTCTGTTGTACGTTTAGAAAAATAAAATATTGGATGCGTTTTCCCATAATTTTTTCTCTGCATGAGCATTGCTCCAAATTCTTATAATCGTAAATGGCTAAAATAGGAGACTGCATTAATTTGTCCTTAAGAGTTAAAAAACATTCTAATTATTTTTCTTCAAATGAAAATATTTTGTCTTTTCTCAAAAGATCATATAGTGGCTTGGCTAAAACTGAGAAACCTTCAATAAAGTATGAAGTATGAACACAAGCCCAGAAAGCTTTGGACTGTTTCCAACTTATCTGGAATTGGAAAATTTATAATCCCATCTAAGCATTTGTCCTCTGCTCTTATGCCTTCACTTGATATGCGAAAGCCTAAATATTTTATACTGGATTGCATAAGGTCGCATTTATCCATTCGTAATTCTAGTTTGTTTTGAATCAAAAAACTTCTCTCAGCGTATTTAAATGTTTTAAATTATACATAAATTTAAGCAAACACACTATGTAATACACCGGGATCAGGAGATCCGGCTATCAGGATGGCCGAGTTGTAGTAGGATAAGTATGTACATAGGAACTCTGGCAACGCTATCAGCTGTTTTCCCCATCTCGCTGTTCATTGTAGCTTGAGCAATTCGCTCGAACTCAGTCTCTGACGAGACATCGAATAAAGAGGACGTGTTTTGTAATTGTGCCAAGTCTTGTGTTTACCGTTACGCTTTGCCTACACTACAGTGTTTAGGTTTTGAGCGCCAGAGTGCTATTAAAGGAGCTGTAGTAAATGTTCCCATACCAGTAAGCAATATCGTGACTTCTCTCCCACGAGCTTTCCATGAAGCCGAGGTCGTCCAGCTCCGCTTCAAGCGTAGAATGGAGTATTCCCACCGACAGTGGATGTCTGATTTTGCTTCCGAGACTGTTCCCTTCATAGCTTCTCATGCAGATGCAGAGTTTGTGGAGGGAATTATACGAAGAGTTCGCGAGCCATCCCATATTGATGAGGATGTGGAAATGGAGGAGCTCAATCCTGGGGGTCAAGAAACTCTGCTTGAGAATAATCAAATAGATAATGTTGCCATGCAAAAAATCACAATTGCTCCTGGCGAAGGCCAAAGACCCCTGAACATGTTTCTTGATGCTGACCCAGAAGGGTTAGCTTTTCCAACAATATTTGCTGGCATTAAAAGAAAGACTTCTCAAAGTTTTACAACCATTGTTAAATTTGAGCTTTGAGTAAATAGGAGAGGTTGTAAAACTAATAACCTATTCTTCAATTATAAAAAGGTAGAACTGATTCATCTTCGAAACAACTCCTCAATATGTTTGAGAAAGCATAGCGCGGCATAACAGTTACTAACGCTGCCCATATTGTAGGAAACAACTGAAACATTGTTTGGGGAGGGCTTGATTAAGGCGCTCTTTGCGAACGGCCGGGTCAAGGTTACGGATAGGGCTCAGGATTATGATTGGGGCATTGTGCTTAATTTCAAAAAGAAAGAAAAATTTGCTGGCAAGAACCCCACGAAGGATAATGAGCCGCATGTTACAATCGTGAGCATGTGAGCGAAGCAGCCGCCAAATCCGGCGACACAGAACCATGCCTGCCTAACGAGCGTGGCTACGTGGAGGAAGTCCCAGTCGCACATACGCTCATCATACAAATATCCTCGCTACGTGTGCGGACAATCGACGAGCCGTGCTCAAACCCATACAGGAGGCCAACAAACGATTTCAACTTGGACCGCCCGTTCTAAATCCGATCGATAAAATGCCCATGAAGGAGACAGAGCAACATTTTCGAAGTGATTGCTAAATTTGAGGGTCGTCTGTACGAGCATCCTTTACATAAATCGTCAGACTTGGAGTGCCTGCATGCACGCTATCTGTACAAAGTGAAGCTGGAGGGCGAGCTGTACGATTTGCGCTCTGAACTGAAGGCCGCATGCAGTTTGTTGCAAATGGAGGAGCTGAAGCATCGGAAGCGCGTGCTGAAGCGCATGAGATACTGCAAACCGGGCGATGTTATCGAATTCAAGGGTCGTGTGGCTTGTGAGCTAAGCTCAGCGGATGAATTGCTGATGAATACTGAGATGATCTTCAACGAGGCCTTCAATGATCTGAGTCCTCCGAAAGCAGTCGCATTGCTCTCGTGCTTTGTTTGCGATAAGAAGTCGAGTGCCACCGAATTGCTTGGACGCTTGCGCTCAATGCATGCTCTCGCCCGTCGCATTGTCAAAGTGTCCACCGAATGCAAATTGGAGCTGGATGTCAATACATTGCTGTCGTGTTCGCGCTTAAGCTGCTGCATTTTTTGTTTGCCTGCGCTTCGCATAATACATGAATAATAATTAGCTGTTCTGCTAACGCAAGCATTTGCATTAGAATTATTCTTTTTGTTTGTCGCGACATTCGCTGCTGCTTCCAAAAGTATTGCCTTCGGTCAGTCAACTGCAGTTATTCTCGTTTTCGTTCGCACTGGTAGACGACCATCTGTTGCGCTCCCCTACACTTCCTGAGATCAGCATATTATTTTATCGTTTGTCACTCAGCAATTTTTATTCGATCAAAGTTTAAAACCTTAAATCACTATGAGTAAGGACTTGATCGAAGAACTTAAAAGGAAGCGTGAGGGCTGTATGAAGAGTATATGTCGTAAGCAACGGCAATTAAAAGAAAGCTCGGTTTCGTTAGAGCCAATCGAGTTAGAATGCAGGTTAGAGCTTCTAACAATTCATGTAGCAACTGCAAATATATTGTAAAGCAAAATTGAAGTAAAAGATTCAGAAGATGACTACCGTGAAGAGTTGGACGAAACTTGCATTATGACCAAATCCTTATTAAAAGGCCAGCAAACGGCAAACGGTATTGCACCGTCTACTTCAAAAAAGCTAAGGTGTCGATTGCCAGTGGTCGCTCTTCCAACTTTTAGCGGCAAGCATTCTGAATTTTAAAATTTCATGAGTCTTTTTGAAACTTTTGTTCACAATGAATTGAAAAATTCAATCACTTAATAGCCTTGCAAGTTACGGAAGACAATTATAGCAAAGCCATTGAAAGTCTAAAGCGGGTGTACGATAATGACTGCCTAATATTTTTCGATAACATATCGATACTTTTCAATCTGCAAAAGATTTCCTAGCAATCTGCGTCAGCTTTGAGAAGCCTGATCGACACAGTGTCGGCCACCTATGACTCACTTCTGTCAATTGGTGACGACAAGAAGCTCCCACTATGGCGAGATTGTGAGACTGTTCTTAATAGACGCTACCAGCATATTGTTGCTGAAGAAGCTAGTAAAGCTCAAGCGAAGGGCAGCCAGTCGAGCAATAACACTCAGACTCAAAAAGTCAAAAATGCTAGTAGGAAAAATCATTCGTTCGTTGCTGCAAAAAACGAACAGAATAACCTTTGTCAGTTTTGCAATTCAGCTGACCATTCGATTGGCAATTGCCAGGCGTATATTGCCTTGTCAGTGCAGCAAAGGTTTGACTTTGCTAAAGGTGCGCCTTTGTGCATAAACTGTCTTCGACGAGGCCACACAGTAGCGAAGTGTAAGGCAAAGAAATGTAGCGTGTGCCAACGTTCTCATCACACACTGCTACATATTTATACTGCTAGCACAAATCTTACATAACCACCACCCTCTCAGCCACCACATTTTCAAGATAGCTCTTCCACTTCGCATGCCATGCATGCGACTGCTTCGAATAGAGCGGTTCTTGCAACAGCAATCGTGAGCGTTAAAACGAAAAGTAGCGATTTCGTTTTAGCAAGAGCATTGTTAGATTCTGGGTCACAAGTCAACTTTGTGACTGAGGATCTAGCTCAAAAGCTACAGCTCAGACGAGACGATACGTGTATGGTCTTGCGCGGCATTGGAGACACCAATGCGCGTGCCAAGAAAAGAATTCATACAGTGGTTAAGTCGCGTGTAAATTTTGTAGCGAGTTTTCCGCAGATTTTTGGATCTTGGGATCGATTTCTGGTTATCATCCCGATCAAGCGGTGAACACCAGCGGGTGGAGGGTTCCCAAAAATATTCAATTGCCCGATCCTCAATTCCATAAACCGCAAAAAAATTGATATGCTAATTGGAGCTGAGTAATTTTCGACTTATAATCGGTAGGCCAGATAAAGCAAAGCCCTGAGTCTCCCACATTACAAAAAACGCTTTTCGGGTGGATAGTGTCAGGCAGATGCTCTACTCAACCTACAACGAGTATAGAAGGAGCAGTGAATTTAAGTTGCCAAGAAGAACAATTACTTTCGATAGACTCAACGATACAAAAGTTTTGGTCCATTGAGGACTTGCCTAATAATTCGAAAGTTCTCTCACCTGAGCAACAGCTTTGTGAACAACACTTTGTTGAGAATACAAAAATCTTGTCGTCTGGTCGATTTCAGGTACGGTTTCCTTTTAAATCTGACCCAAAAAGTCTGTGTCTGTCTGTCTGGAATTTATGGACGAGTATGTTTCGCTCGGTCACATGTCCTCAACGGACAACAAAATTCCAGATACTCCACACTATTTTATTCCGCATCAGTGTGTCCTGCGGCCTCAAAGCACGTCGACCTAGTTGGTGGGTCCAACAATTCAGGAGTAGCTTTATTCTACGCTGCTTCGTTTTCGTCTGCAAAAATTCGCCTTAGCAGCAGACATAAAAAAAAGGTCAGGTCAGGTGATGGTGCACGAAGCAGATATAAACTATCAGCTCATAGTGTGGCGAAGAGATCCGTCTGAGTCTTTGAAAATCTTCAGGTTAAACACTGTAACGTATGGCACGTCGCCAGCTCCGTTCTTGGCGGTGCGGTGTTTAACAAGGCTGAGTGAAATGGTCCGTTCCTCACATCCAACAGCTGCTGAAGTTATTCGGAGCGACTTTTATGTCGATGATATGTTAACTGGTGGTCAAAAGCGTTGAACAGCTAAAAAAGCTTCGAGCAGAAGTGTCGCACGTTCTTCAAAGTGCAGGCTTCGAATTGGCAAAGTGGTTTTCGAACTGCTCGGAACTGTTGGAACTGTTATGTGGTTACCGAAGGAAGATGTATTTCAGTTCCAGTTGGAAAATTCCTTCCTAGATCTCCGCTCGACAAAACGGACAATGAGTTAGGTGACGAAAAAGGTTCGAAAAAAGAGAACACCTAACGCTAACTTATAGCGTCTGAGTCCATTTCTACATGAATTTAAAGAAGACGGTTTCTTGTTCCTGAAAATCAATTTATTTTGCTACCACAAAATAAAATATCAAATATCTTTTACAGAGAACCTCTGACCTAATAAAGAATAACAAAAAAATAATAATGACAATATCCAAAATAAATTTTATTCCTTCTTAGTAATTCATAGCAAAAAGAAGGGCGTATGTGTGTTAAGTGTGTGTGTGCTATAAAATGTATAACTTTTAAAATTTTTGTAAAAATACCCGTTTGAAGCAGGGGCAGGACGCTAGTACAAATATTTACAACAAAGAAAAAGAAAGATGAGTAAAATAAAAGTAAAACTATTACAGTTAGCTCTTCTTTAATCAGAATATGAGCTTAAAACCACTTTGGCGCCATCACGACCCAGTATTCTGGTGGAACGGGGAAATCGCACATCTACGAGGGGCATGTAACCGAGCCAGACGAGCTTCTCAAAGGGTACGAGGCACACAGGGCTTCGCTCATCAGCATGAAGAGTACCGCGATTGCAGAAGAGCCCTAAAACGAGCTATACGGGCTAGCAAAAGGAACTGCTTCCTCGAGCTATGTGACTCGACAGACCAAGACCCATGGGGAAAGGCGTACAAGTCGGTGGTGAAACGCATTAATGCAGGAATACACGACGTGCCCTCCTCTTCTGATACACTTGCTTGGATAGTTGGTGTGTTATTCCCAGATAGACCGGAAACCGGAGGATCAGAGGACAACGCGGGACCCAGACCTCACGCGTCAACGACGGTAACGGAAGCCGAAGTACTTGCCATAGCACACTGCTTAAAGGACAATAAGGCACCAGGCCCAGATGCAATACCTAACCGAGCGCTGAAACTGGCAATAGCAATGCATCCCCGTTCCTTCGCAATACTATTCGAGGCCTGTATGAACAGAGGAATCTTCCTGGACTGTTGGAAGATCCAGAGCCTGGTACTTCTCCCAAAACCAAATCCCAAAAGTGGTTGATATAGCATCGAAGGCGATCGCGGGGTCACGCTGGAAGGGAGGCACTAAGGAATACTGCCTGGCTGTCACATTGGACGTGAAGAACGCCTTTAATACTGCCTATTGGACATCCATCCTAAATGCTCTGGCAGCACGCGGGATCCCAAGCTATCTCCAACATTGCATCCGGAGCTATTTCAGCAATAGGGTGCTGCTATACGAGACTTCCTCCGGCACGAGGACACATAATATTTCTGTAGGAGTACCACAAGGCTCAGTCCTTGGGCCACTTCTGTGGAATATTATGAATGGCAATTATGGCACGGAGATAATCGGTTTCGCAGACGACGTAGCGGTAGTAGCAGTTGCTAAGAACTTAGTAGCTGTTGAGCGGATATGTAACGACTCCATCATCACGATCAATAACTGGATCAACGCAGCAGGTTTGGAACTGGCTCCACAAAAATCTGAGGCCGTCTTAATCAGCAGCCGCAAGGCCGTCGAAACAGCACACGTCACAATTGGGAACTCGGTTCTGGCCTCCAAACGGGCGATCATATACCTGGGAGTAATGCTGGATACCAGGTTGTGCTTCCGCGAGCACCTCGCCTATGCTAGCAAGAAGGCCGCCACAGCATCGAGAGCACTAGCGCGTATTATGTTAAACACCCGCGGGCCGAGGCAAGGGAGCAGGTTACTGCTCAGCGGGGTCACACGTGCGATCATGCTGTACGGAGCCCCCGTCTGGAGCCAAGCCACGAACACCAAGAGCTACATAAAACCTGTGGCAGCAGCATACCGTCTAGGCGCCTTGCGGGTGTGCTGTGCTTATAGGACCGTATCAGGCGACGCTGTCCTAGTAATTGCGGGTATGGTACCCATTGACCTACTCGCAAGTGAAGCGAGCATGCTATATGGAGCCAACGACTCAGCGACATTCCCACAGCGCAAGGCTCTGCCAGCTAGCGCGAGGCAGCATAGCCTGGAGATATGGCAAGGGAGGTGGAACGTCTCCCAAATTCTGAGTGGCCACGGTTGCTTCCGCAACTATCAATTCCGATTTGACCATGACGACGACGCGGAATGCACCTTCTGCAGGCGAGGAGTGGTTGAGGACCCCCATCATGTTACTTTCGTGTGCCCCAGATTCGAAAGGGCAAGAAGTCTCTTTAACAACTTGCTACGGGAACCGGTATCGCCTGCGAACTTCATCAGCAGTATGTTAGCAGACGAGCGCTTTTGGAACGCTGCCTGCGGCTTCGCGAACTCCGCCATGGGCGAGCTACGCAGATATCTAATAACGAATCCGACACGGTGGGGGAATTTTATTTGCCAAACGGCCAGCTATGCCCCGATTCACAGCAGAGGGTAGCCAGATAAGTTATTAGACCTAACAAAAAAAGGAATGGAGATGAAAAAATAGCAATAGAAGATAAAAAACAACTTAAATAATAAGAGATAAAATATAATTAAAAGCTAAAGGAGAAGAATCACTGACCCGTTGGGGGAAAATTTATTAGCCAGTCCGGCAAGCTATGCCCCTACTCACAGCAGTGGTGATCAGTGATTCTGCCGGAGGTAGCTGAAAATAGAAGCTTTTAGTGAGGGGAGAGAGAGCTCACTTGAGATTAACAAGTAAAAAGAATTATAATTATAGCATAATACTCGAAAAGGGTTGTGCATGGCGTAATCACTTGTGCATCTGTTAAGTAGAAGAGGCAGAAAGTTCCTTGTTGGCCTGGAAGGAAGAGAAAAATTAATACGACCTAAAAGCATAGAGGAATCAACATCTCCAACAATCAATTTGTGGAGGAACAGAACACCAAGAACTATCCTACGGTGAGCCAAAGAGGGCAGGTTAATAAGGAGAAGCCTACAGGGGTAGGAAGGTAATCGCAGATTAGGATCCCAGTTAAGACCACGAAGAGCAAAAAGAAGAAATTGTTTCTGGACTGACTCAATGCGATCCTGATGCAGTTTATACTGAGGACACCAAACACATGAGAACTGGTCGTACTATAGAACTGTAAAGTAGCTTGGTAGTATAGGGATCGTTAAATTCTCTGGACCATCGTTTAATAAAACCAAGAACACCATTAGCTTTGTTAACGATAGTGGAGATGTGAAGATTGAAATTCAATTTGGAATCAAAAAGAACTCCAAGATCTTCAACTGTAGATATACGTTGCAATGCTATATTGTCAATCGCATAAGTACCTAGATGTGGTCTGGACCGGTGAAAAGTCATAAACTTTCATTTAGAACAGTTAAGGTGCAGGTAGTTGACCAAGCACCACCGTTGAAAACAGTTTAGATCATACTGCTGACGAGACTGATAAAGAGGATCTTTATACGAAAAAATAAGCTTTACATCATCGGCATACATTAGTATACGGGATAGCAGGATAGACAGGATAGACGGAAGGTCATTAATAAATAGAGTGAATAATAGGGGGATAAGATGATTACCTTGAGGTACGCCCGAAGTTACGATAACAGGTTTAGAAATATTCGACCTGAGTAGTACCGTCTGTGTCCTATTTTTTAAGTATGAGGAAATCCAATTCTAAGAGTTTGACGGAAATCCCATACGAGATAGCTTTAAGAGGAGAAGGTCGTGATGCACAGAATCAAATGCTTTGCTGAAGTCAGTATATATAACATCAGCTTGCATCTTTGCTAGGAATGCATCATTTATGACAGATGTAAATTCTAGCAGATTAGTCGTTGTTGACCGATTTTTAAAAAATCCATGCTGAGCAGGGGAGATTACAGACTTACAATGATGCTGAAAAGAGGAAGTAATTATTTTTTCAAATAATTTAGGAATAGCAGACAGTTTGGCAATGCCCCTATAGTTAGAAATGTCTGACTTACAACCCTTTTTGTGGAGTGGTATAATAAACGATTCTTTCAAAAAAGCAGGAAAGATTTTGTTCTCAAGGGACAGATTAAAAAGCCTAAGCAACGGCTTGCAGAGGGAGGTACTACTCTCTTTGAGCACACAACTAGGAATGTTGTCAGGCCCAGGAGAGAATGAAGCTTTTACAGATTGTATATTAGACAAAATACAAGAATCTGTAATTATTGGAGCAAAAGTGAAATTTGAAGGCATAATGCAGAATGGGTAAGAATTGCCGTTAAAAGACTCGGAGGAGTATGTCGACTGGAAAAACTTTGCAAATAATTCAGCACTTACGGAATCATTAACAGAATTGTCATTCGCAAGAAAAAATGACGATGGCAAAGTCGAAGATTTCCGTTTAGAATTTACGAAGTTGTAGAACTTCTTAGGGTCATGTTTAAATTGGAGTTTGCAACGCTCGAGATAATTTGTGTAACACAGGGAGTTTAACAGAATAGAATTAGATTTGGCAATAGAATATTTGGAGAAGTCATCAGATAAGCCAGACTCTTTGAACTTTTTAAAACATCTCGATTTAATGTTTTTTAAGTTAGAAAGTCTACGCGTAAGCCATGGAGGTTAAAGAGTAGAAGATGATGCGACGCTATTGGGAACACAGACATCGAAGATGGAATAAATGGTGTCATAAAAAAATTTTGAAGCAACATATATATCAGTGTAGCTATATAAGAAAGACCAGTTAGTATTTAAAATCAAACTGTTAAGCATAACAAAATCACAATTACGAAAGCATTTGCGAGGCATGTTGCACTCAGAAGACCCTGCACTATATCCTGAAAAGAGAAGACTAATTTCTAGTGTTGGATGATAGATATCTTCAGGCAGTGTTAAAGGAGAAGATCTAGAAACAACAGCATTATTAACATCATTAACAAACACCAGATCGAGATATCTATGAAGGTGATTGTATATAGGATTAATTTGAACAAAAGAGAGTTCAAGAAGGCAATCTAAAAAGTCATTCGGTGACGAAGGAATAAGGTGAGGGGAATCATTCAAGAATGACCAAGAAATGTTTGGCAAATTAAAGTCCCCCACCATAACTACCAAGTCATTATCACACAGGCGGGAACATACTTCTCTGATACAAGTGATATAGAGCATATAAACTTGAATATCAGAAGAAGGAGGAATATAGGAGCAGGTGATATATAGCGCTCGAGAAGGAGATGTTGTCTTAACGCAAATAAATTCCAGGTCGTCCGGCATATTAACGTGGACAATTTCCGACTGGATGGTGGATTTAACTGCAATCAGTACACCACCACCACGGCGAGCAGGTCTATCCCGTCTATAGATTATAAAGTTATTAGACAAAATTTCAAAGTCAGATATAGTAGGATTTAACCACGTCTCTGATAATGCAATTAAGTCAAATTCAAACGAGAAACTATCCCTATATAAAGCATTAAGTTTAGATGCAATACCTCTAACGTTTTGGTACTGTAAACTAAGAGATTTTGGAAAAATGTCTAGTTTTTTGAACCATTGTTAGTAGCCAGTATTGAAGAACTAACTGGCAAAGACACCTGAATTGGATTAGTACGTTTTTTTGTTTGAACTCATGAACTATCATATGCGGTGGCCAAAATTTTGGGTCGCAAATAGTTTCAAAAGCTTCAAACGGAACACTAATCTTAAAAGAAGCTATTTCTCGAGGCACGGAAAAATTAAATTTAGAAATGGAAACGCTAGCAGAAGATTTGCTAGCAATGTAAGCTGCGATAGACTCACAGCTAGTATCATCAGACAGCCTTGAAACAAATACTTGTTTCCGAGGCGCTACGACTGTGAGGGAAGAAGGGCATGCAGATGAGGTAGAAGCAGTATCGACCGTTACACCAGAGGGCAGTTCGCATTGATCCTTACGAACGCGAGAAACAGGCTCAGATGGTTTATGAGACGGCGCAGCTGTTTCACTGCGTGAGGGTGGGACAAAAATAGGGGTCGGGGAGACAGTTATCGGCGAGGGTAAAGGGGAAGTATCAAACAGAATACCTGGAGAGGTTGACGGAGACAGCATTGGGGAGCAGTCAATGTTTTGAAGAGTTAATGGGAGAGGAGCAGGCGATTGAGGCGACAATGAGGGCGCGAAAATAAGTTATAAGGCACTAACAACAAACACAGCAACAGAAGCCAAAATATTAAATAATAAATTTTTATACTTATCGCTGCACAAGTTATCACACCAAACACAACACAGTGTAGAGAATACAAAAACCAAGCTTTATATTCCCAATTATAAACTTAAGTTCCAAAAGAACATCCAAAAATTAAATAAAATTGCGGAGCACAAAAAAGACGCGTCTGATAGACTCAAGAGAAAGCTCTCTCGTATAGAGAATTAATGTGAAACAAAGAAAGGTCCAACAGGCAATCCAAAAATTTATGTTCTGCTGAGGGCACCAAATAATTGGACTCATTGAAAAAGGGTACAAGGGTATATTAGTTTTGTGCGAGTGTACATGTAACACACTGAAGGAGGCGTGGCAGACCCCACAAAGTATATATATTCTTGATCAGCATGACAAGCCGAGTCGATATAGCCATGTCCGTCTGTCCGTCTGTCTGTATGAACGCAAGGATCTCAGAAAGTATAAGAGCTAGAATAACCAAACTTGGTATACATATTCTCCTGAGCCCGAGAAATTACGAGTTTGTTCATTTTTTCCGATACACCCCCCCACTCCCCCCATATTTACAATTTTCTATAACTTCCGTAATTCTTAGAATTTTGAACTAAAATTTGGTAGACACCAGTTAGTGATTATATATCCGTATACCAAGTTTCATTATGATAGGGTAATTAGAAAGAAAGCTATAGCCATATAACCAGGCCAATACACACATACGCGCATACAAGTATGTAGAAGTACACCAACACGCCTAGACACTATTCTGATGTAAATGTAAATGTATGTATGCATGTATGGAATATTTTATATTTAATTTAGTTAATTAATTAAATTAATTTAATTACATTAATTAATTAATTAAATTAAATTTTTTTTGTGGGGTGGTACAGGGTATTTAAGAGTTGAGCCTGCTCGATTTTAGCATTCCTTTCTTGTTTCTGCCTAAACTCATGAACAATCATATGAGGAGGCCAAAATTTTGGATCACATATAATGGTAAAAGCCTCAGGCGTAACACTTATTTTAAACAAGGCTATTTCACGGGGCTCAGCAAAACTGAACTTCGAAATAGATACACTAGCTGTCGATTTACTGGCTATATAGGCTTCTATAGAGTCACAAGTGGAAGATAATCTTGATACAAAAACTTGTCTTCTGGGAGCTATAACAGTAAGAGCCGGGGGCTGAGGCAGAGCAGCAACTGACGCACATTCTGCAGCTCGTGATGAGACTGCGGGGGACATTGCAGAAAATTGTATGGAGGAAGCTTTCTTAGAAGCTTTCGACGCCACTGCTGACCGAACCGTTCTGGTTCGCCGAATTGACCGAATTGATTGGGAGATTTGCTCTTTTTAATTTTTCGAGCACAGATGGAATGTGATTGAGATGCTCCTCCTCAGTACATGAGAAAATAGGTATTTCATCGAGATAACAAAAAACATGGTCGTCATCACGAAAAATTGTATCGATGTAGCGTTGAAAAGTGAGTGGAATTTTTTAAACCAAAAGGCATTACTACGAACTCAAACAGACCAAGTGGGGTATTTACCGCTGTTTTCTGGGTGTCTTCAGGGTTCATCGGAATGTTGTAATACGCTTTATTAATGTCGATTTTGGAGAAAATTTGTTTTCCATAAAGCCTTTCTGCGATGTCATCAATAAATGGTATTCGGTATCGATCTGGCTGTGTACAAGCGTTGAGCTTTCTATAGTCACCGCAGGCACGCCAGCCGCCAGTTTTTTTCTTTACCAAATGAATCGGGCTAGACCATGGACTGCTTGATGGACGAACAATTCCTAGTTGGAGTTTCTCGCCAGAATAGCGTCGTTTGGGTTCGACTATCGGCTGACCAGTTGTTATAATATAATGCTATACAGTGCTTGAAGTTGGCAGTTTAAAATTGTTTAAGTTGGTCAAACTCACGTGCTTGTTGACGATCTTAAAAAACTTTGAAGAAGGGTTGATCATTTGGATGCTGTGATGTTCTATAGGTAGTATTGATCCTTCCGTTTTAAGTTGCGTTATTGAGTCGATCAGGCGTTTGGATTTGCGATGTAGAACAAGTCCAAAGTGTTCCAGGAAGTCTGCGCCCAAGATGGCTGATTTTACATCGGCAATAATGAATTTCCAATTAAATGAACGTCTCAGGCCCAACCGCACTTCGAGGTGTTTAGTGCCGAACGTGCGAATGGCTGTGTTGTTGGCAGCGAAGAGATGAATTTCGTCAGGCGTAGGATGATGTTTGCCTGGATGGTGTTGTTTGGGAAGTACGGAAACTATAGGACCAGAATCGATTAGGAAATAAATCTTGTTTTTTGGATCATAAATGTGCAGTCTTTTTTCGCTATTGCTGGATTTCAACTCACTGCCAGCAACTGCACAGTTTGTCGGTAGCGGATTTAGTTTTCCGAAAGCGGTTTTAATGCTCCTCCAAACTCACACGGTTGAATACATTTTTTGGATGCCAAACCAAATCGAATTTGGTAATAGCAAACTTTTTGTGATTTGGGTGTTGAGGGTTGCGAGCGATCGCGGCTGCGAGAATTACGATATTCCGTCGGCTGTGTAATATTTAGGTTTAATTGGTTAAGTTGTTGAACGATGTGTTGCATGGTAGTTTCCAAAGCGAGCAACCGACTCTCCATTGAAATTGTGTTTGATTTGTCGATGGATTCACAATACACTGACGGTGTTGAGTTGTCTAGGACACGGTCAGCTATTTCCGCTAGGTTTTCGAGATCCATCGATTTGCAAGCAGCTAAAATACAACGTACATTATCTGGCATGCGTTGAAGCCATAACGTGGTAAGTCCTTCAATTGATACTGACTTGTCTGCCAAATCACGCATTTCACGCAACACCTGGCTTGGTTTTTTGTTAGCTAGTTCGATACCAGTTAATAATTTGATTAATTGCTTTTTACGTGATTCGCCGAAACGTATGATCAATTCTTTTTTAAGTTTTTCATATTTACCAGTCTCCTGAGGCTTTTTGACCACATCGGAAATTTGACGAATTGCTGTTGAGTGGAGTGATGTTACGACGCTGTAATACTTGGATAGATCCGATTTGATGTTGTGGACTTGGAGTAAGGCATCAATTTGAGTGAACCACAATTCAGGATCTGTTGTCATAAACGAAGAGTGTGTATGGCTGACACAGAATTGATTTCCATAGCGATGTTGATATGCGCAGCATTATTGATGTTTATTGCGCTGCTCATATCAAGTTGCCTTTTTGCCGAGGTACTGCGCGTCTCGTCATTTCCGAGAATTGCTTCTGCATGAGCTTCGGAGGTATGTGCATCATTTTGTATTGTTGTAACGTTTTGTAATAATTTGCATTCGTTGATATATACGACTTTAGTCGGGGTCACCAATATGTGGAGTCTCCGTGTGTTCGGATGCACCACATATCAATAATAAAATACAATTTAATATTTCGTTATTTGTGTGTCTTTATTGGCGCGTCTTCTTTTTGCGGGGTTGTGTTAGAGACTAGTGAGTACAATTATTGATCAAAAGTTCGATTAAAGATATCGATGCTGTTAGTTGCACATCGTGTGGAGCGATGCCATGAGCTGTAAAGTGTAGTATTGCCGTGTTGTCATCTTGTGCCGCTGTAACGTTGTTACTCTGCCGCGGGTATGCTCGCCGGCCAGAGTATGCTGAAATAAATTAGTAAATTATGCACCCCAAAGTGCCGAGGTGTCCAACAAATAAAAGAGGGCGGTATGCCAAAACTTCTCCACGTGTTTTATTACAAAAGAATCAAAAATGCAGCCCGCGCTTCAGTGCGTGTTGGGCGACACCAAAAGAAGAACTAACTAAAACGAACTTAAAATTACCCGCCTTCATGGCTTACTATTCTTACAATTACTTATTAACTTTCAACTACTTGGCATCGTAATGACGCGCGGCTGCCCGCTACGCAACGCGTCATTACACGTCCCCCCTTCCTGAGCGGGGCACGATCCGGTTGGCGGGGGTGTATTAATGTTGTGCCAGCTGTTTTGTTAGCGCTGCCACCTCTTACTCTCGCGGTCCGCCAGTGCTACCCATGCCTGGCGATCTATCGTCGGTATTACCACTCGCATACTTATGCGATAGTGGCCGGTGTTGCCACTTATCGAATCCGATCGAGGGGACTCGATAACACATTATTGACGGCCACCTGCCGCTCTGGCAACTCGTCATAACCGCCCACATGTTTATGTCGTGATTGGCTTCCGGTCCTGGGCTATTTTTCTGCGTTGTGCCCAACCTCCTCCTTGTTGTGTTCGTCCAGCTGCCCGCCCGGCACTTGCCCATCCGCTGCGCCCCTGGCATTTTTGGCGCTGTTTGTGTATCTCGGCTGGTGTGGTAATTTACGTCGCTTCATCAGGCCTGAAACGTAACAACAAGCTTCGTCTAATTATGTTTCAGGCTTACATGGGCATCTTCTTCGGCCAGAACGGCAGCTTTGCCGTTCCCGCTTGGGTGGACGCCGGTTGGATTGCTGTTGCTGCTGTCGGTGTGGCCGCTAGGGCCCTGGTTGCTGTTGCTGCTGTCGTGGCTGACGTGACCGTGGCTGCTGTCGTCGTGCTCGTTGATATGGCCGATTTTGTTGCCCGGACTGCCGCTGTGGCTGCTTTTGTTGACGCTGAGGAGTGGCCTGCTGTGGCTGCTGTGAAGCTGTCGGTGGCGTGGCCCTGGTGACCATACTAACGCTGCCTCTGTCGTCGCTGCCTTCGTCGGCTTCGCTGTCTTCCGCGTTCACCGCTTTTAGATCTCGCACATGTGCCGTTCTACCTCTGCCGCCCGCTACTGGTCGCACACGCACTATAACTGGGGATATGAATGCTCGCACCGTGAATGGTCCATCGAAGCGAGGCGCCAGCTTGGCCGCAAACTGCTCGGCTGCGTTGGACAAGTGATGTTGTCGCACGAGCACCTCGTCGCCCAGTTTGGGTCTCCACAGATTGTACTGGCGTGCCTGATCCTCGCTGGCCACCCCTTGGTTTCTTCTTGCTATTCGGCCAACAAACTGTAGCAGCGTCGCGTGTGTTTCTGGGCTACCTGGTGCTGCCTCAGGGGCGTCAGGATCCCTGCCGTACAGTGTGTGTGGATGCTGTGGTTCTCTCCCAAATAGGATGAAAGCCGGTGAGTAGCCCGTTGCGTCTGAAATTGCTGTATTAATGGCCAATTGTGCTTCCGGCAGTTGTTCGTCCCACGTGTTGTGCTGCCCGTCCACCAGCTGAGCAATCAATGTTTTGACCGTTCTATTGGTCCGCTCAGTGGGATTCTCCTGAGGTGTGTATGGTGCCGTCAGTTGTTGCTGTATGCCTGCCTCGGCGAGGAACTGCTTCAGCGCGCGGCTCGTAAACTGGGCTCCATTGTCTGTAATGAGCTTTCTTGGCGTGCCAAACCGTGCCAGAATCCGCTTTCGCAAGGCCAGCTTCACTGCCGCTGCCGTCGCCTTGCGGATGGGGACCAGTTCTGCCCATTTACTGAACTTATCGACCAGGACCAGTAGAATCGCGTTGCCTCGTTTGGACCGCGGCAGCGGCCCCACAAAATCGGCGCAGACGACGTCTCACGCTGCCTCCACTTGTTTGAAGTGCATCTTGCCTGCCGTCAGCTGTTGCTGGGCTTTATAGCGTTGGCACAACAGGCACTGGTGCACATACTTCGCTACGTCGCGATACAGACCAGGCCAGTGGTATCGGTCTGCAACGCGTGCACAGGTTCGGCGTACTCCCATATGGCCCGCCGTTGCGTCGTCGTGGCATTCTCTCAACACCTCCTGTCGTAGAGGCGCGGCCACGCATAGCCTCCATGGTGACACCTCATCTTCTCCTAGCACGTGAGCGATGCGGCGGTACAGCCTGTCGTTCTGTATGGCGTAATCTGGGTACTTGCTGGGACTCTCTAACACCGCTGCCGTCAGCCGCTGTAACCATTTACAAGTTGGTGCTGCCTCTGACTCCACGTGTGCACGGCCGATCACCTCGCGTGGTTGTCGTGACAGTGCGTCGGCCACCACATTCAAGGCTCCTTTTCGGTACTGGACATCGAAGGTGTACTGCTGCAGCTCCAAAGCCCAGCGTGCGATGCGGCCGGTGGCGCTCTCAATCGAGTTGATCCAACGCAACGCCAAGTGATCGGTCACGACAGTGAAATGGTAGCCTTCCAAATAGTGTCGCAGTTTTCGGATTCCCCAAACAATTGACCTCCGCTTTCTGCAGCTTCCTACTGCCGTAGGAAATTACGTGTTCGTGGCCGTCTACGTTTTGCGTCAGAACCGCGCCCAGCCCACACTCGGGCACGCCGGTTATAGCGAACGCTACTGCGCTCATACGCCGCATGTAATTGTGCCTGGACTTTCTGTTGCACCAGGGATTGCCTGTCTGCTGTACTCAACGCTGCGAATTCGTGCTCGTGTAAGGACCTTAATTTTCTCGCCAATCGATACTGCGCACCGTGCAACATCATATGTCGGTCGAATAGTGCAAAAAAAGGCGTTACTCCAGTCGCAGAATGCACGCTGTTTCTGATGGCCACCTCAATTTCCGGAAGGTAAAGGTCCCACTCGCGGTGATCCTGCTCCAGATACGCACGTATCGCAGCCAGTATCGTCCGGTTCACCCTCTCGGACGCGTTGCTTTGCGGCGAATACACCGGTGTCCGCAGATGCTTAACACCGTAGCCCTCCATCATGTCTGCGAACTGCTTGGATGTGAATTGCCTGCCATTGTCGGAGTGTATGACTTCTGGAACGCCGAACGTATGGAACACTTCGTTCACCAAGAAGTCGACGACGCTCCGTGCAGTGGCCTCCCGCATCGCTTTCAGGAATGTGAATTTGGTGAAGTGATCCACCACTATGAATATGAAGGCGTGCCCCTTCCTTGATCGCGGATACTTGCCCAAGAAGTCTATATACAACTTCTGGAACGGCCTCTCCGTGACGGACAACGTCTTCAACACTCATCCATGCGTTGACGCTTCATATAAGCATGCCGGTCAGCGCACGCGGAACCCACAGTTTCCACACACTGCCTTCGAGCTGACCTTCTTGCCGATTGAATGCTGTCTTCTTGTAGATCACTCCGTTCTCAGTTTTCAAGTCAGGTAATTTTCCCTTTTGATTTCGAATTTCGCTAATCAGCTCTCGATACTCCTATGACTCAAATTCTGTGGTTTCTATACCCAACAGGTCTGCTGGAGAGAAATCCAACTCCTCTAAAACTTCGGCTTCGGTGCTCCTGGACAGCATATCCGCCACGACGTTATCGGAGCCTTTCCGGTGCGTGATTTCAAAATCGAAGCCTTGGAGCAGCAGTGACCAACGTGCCAATCGCTCGGACAAATCTTTCATCGACATCAGCCATTTCAGAGTGGCGTGATCGGTTATAACCGGGAACGGCATCATTTCGATGTATGGCCTGAATTTTTGTATTGCCAATACCGCCGCCAAGCACTCCTTCTCGGTCACCGAGTACTTCACCTGGTGCGTGTTCATCTTCGCAGAAAAGAACGCAATGGGCCTCTCGTTTCCCTGCAAATCCACTTGGAATAATACGGCTCTGGCGCCAATATGGGATGCGTCACACTGTACAAAAAATGGGCGTGAAAAATCCGCGTGTACCAGCACTGGCGCAGATGTGAGCTCCTTCTTCAACGCCTCAAATGCTGCAATAGCTTCGCCACCGAGTGAGAATCCAGATGCTCTGCAGTTACTCCAAGTGTGTATCAAAATCAGCCGCGAAGACTACCAAATCGTCCAGGTATACTTTCACGTTGGACCTCAGCTCATTTGGTATGACCTTGTCCATCAGCCGGCACAACCTTTGAGCGGCGTTACACAAACCGAAAGGCATCATGCGGAATTGGTACAACGGTCGCCCTGGTACCGTAAACGCAGTGCAACTTCTATTGGACTCCTCCAACTCCTCCTGCCAAAACGCAAATTTCAAGTGTACACTGGAAATATAATATGTCTGGTCGATTCCAGATAGGATTCCCTCCACGCATGGTAGCGGATAGGCATCTTTTACAGTTAGTTTGTTTAACTTGCGAGCATCGAGGCAAAAGCGGTTCTTGCCCGGCCGTCGCACTATGGTGGTGCGGTTACGCCACGAACTATCGCTTACCTCGATGACGCCAAGCCCAAGCATGCTGTCCACCTCATCCCACACAATCTTTTGCATAGCGGGTGATAGAGGGTAGTGCCTGACTTTCACTGGCTCTGCTCCGCTGACCAATTCAATACGGTGAGTCTCCAACGTAGTCTTGCCTAATCCCACTTCTTCGAAAGTTAAAAATTCTTTTTTTACTTGTTCCAATTTTAGCTTTTGTTGTTCATTTAATTCCCACATATCTGGTTCCGGCTTTACTTCATCCTGGTCCATATAATGCGCCACTATATCAGCTAGCAATTCATCGAGGACAAGTCTTCCACCGGCAGGCTTTTCCGGAGGAATTAATAGTGGTGCCAAATTAAACAGCCGCCAAAAGTCGATGCCGAAATACACGTTCTGCCTGAGCGATGGGCATACATAAAACACCACTTCTTTGGTATCCTCCCGATACTTTACTGGTAAGCGCACCCGCCCAATTGCGGCTCGATCTTGACCACCTGCTGTTTTCATTATTGAAATGTATTTTCTGGGCACCACGCCAATCTCTTTCAGCAGTTCCAGACTGTCCTTGCCTAGCACGCTTACCGAGGCCCCGGTATCCAGCAAACCACGTAGCACATGACCAGTACTTCGGAAAATATCCTCGGGTCTGCTGCTCCTTCGCGTCGCACTGCCTCGGCTACCAGCTTCTTTGTCTGCCTTCTTAGTCGGAATCGCGCTCGGGCCTTTTTAACTTTGCCTGTTACCATTCTCATGCCGTCTACTTGATGTTAGGCGAAAATTTTATTGCGCGCCTCCAGATATGCCCGCATCTTCTCTTCGTACGGTAAAAATTTTAACTTATTACTATATTGGAGATTTTTATTATCAAGTTTCTTCTCTAGGACCGCTCCGCTGCCATCCTGATGGGCACATGTGTCGAGCGTGATACGCCCACTTGCACCGCACTCCGACGGCCGTTTCCCGTGCAATCGGGGCATGTTGGATTATAGGTGTCGGGCCTGCCACACCTATAACAGAAAACGCGCCTTTCTGGTGACATGCAGTCGCGGAAACTATGGCCGGCTTATCTGCAGTTCCAGCAAACTAACGCCTGTTGCGGACGCCTTGCCAAACGCGCCTCCTCGATGATACCGAAATCCGCCGACTCCTCGCCGTTAGTGTCGTCGACCAACTCCTCCACTGCCGGTGGACGGTTTCCGCCACTAAAACGTGTGCCGCTGCGTGTTGGGAACAAGCCTTCTCGCCGCTGAACCATAGCTTCCACCTGTGCGCATTCGTCACGTAAGTGGTTACCGTGTACACGCGCATCGCATACACATAACGAGTTAGATCTGTTTTTAATCCCCTTTTAATATATTTCATCATCTCGTTTTCAGCTTCCTCATGGCATGGAAGTACTCCTCAACGCTTTCGCTTGCCTTCTGCCGTCTTTCGCGCATTTGACGCATACGCTCAAATTCGTCGGCGGCGCCTTTAAAACGGGACAGCATACTTCGTTTAAGTTCTGGCCAGCTGTCTGCCCGGTGGTCCCTGACGTACTGCCAGTACCACTCGCGAGCGTGCCCAGTCACTAGCAAATGTAAGCTATTTAAGACTTCGGACCACGCGCAGCGTCATTGCCTCTGAAGGAACTCTACCTGGAAAACGAAGTCTTATACAGCCATTTTTTCCTTATCGCCGCTGAAAACGATGTCCCACTTTTCAACGCGGCACCATCCGGATCTGCCATTCGCCGCTACATAATGAGGAGGTGGGTCCAGCTGACCACTCCAATCGTTACGCCTGTTGCCTCTTCGACGGGCCGACTGTGCCGCGGGATTTTGCCAATTTCGAGCTGTGTTGCTGCTATTGCCAGCTCCACTGGAGGAATTAGCTGCCGCTGGCCTTGATACCGGACGCGAAGCTCCTCTTGCTGGTGTTAGAGGTTCAGCCTGGTATTGATGCGGCCGTTTTGGAACCGCACCACGCTTCTGGCTGACTGGCGGTTGCCATGCTCCATTTGCAGCTGAATCTCCGCTATTCGCTCGCGGTTGCAATACTTCTTTCAGCGCGGCCATCAAGTCTTGAAACCCCATTCGGATTTCTTCCTGTAAAACCTTGTTGATGCTCTCTTTTTGCGATTTTGCGGTATGTTTCGTTCGCCTGGGCCACTGCTGCTTCTACCGCCGACGCGACTATTGGCTCGGCGTCCCAGTGTACTGTTGGTGCTATGGACGGCCTCGGATGAGTGTGTATGAGGCCACCGGTGGAAAATCCCACGGCTCCTTCTAGGTGTTCTTCCACATCATCATTTCTGGCAATTCTCGACCTTGTGTTATACGCCCGCGCAGAATCCTTCTCCATTTTCAATTCACAATCGCTCTTTTTTTTTATAATATTTATTTGTATTTTAGATTGTAAATTTGTGCAGCTTTCAAGTAGGACCCGAAGTAAAATTCGCGTATCAATTAAATTGTGGTATATATGTATATGTATTTCAAACAATGAAAATGTTTGCAAACGCTCAAAACCACAAAACAAATGGGCAAGAAAATATATGTACGTTGATTATGTATGTTAGATAAATAAATAAATAAATAGGTACAACAATAAATAGATAAATATGTGAATAGGAATAAATAAATAAAAAAAAAAAATCTGTAAATAAATTCACATCCAATCTTGCACTGAAACCAAAACCATATACTCTCAAACACAAGAAAAATGTAAACATATGTATATGCACCAAACGTAACCAAAAAAAAAACTTAATAAAATGTAAGCAATAAAAAAAACCAACTTTCTTTTAAACTTCTGTATATAGGGGCTGAGACTCACACTCAGCCGGAACCCAAACACGGCTCCTATAATATATACGCCTGTTACAGCTGCCCTACGCCACAATCCTGCAATATTTGTTCGCTGCTACATTTATCGCCTTGACGGCGATGAACGACAGCCAACAAATTAAATGGTTGCTTCTTGACACCCACTTCTGTTATGTTCACCATTTGCTCTGGCTCACCGTGCGTAGCAGTGCATCGCAGGCGACTTTCCTTGTCATCCTGGGCCACCGGTACTCTACGTCCACCAGGCAAACACGATGACACCACAGCGACAGTGCACCAACGAATTGACGCAAGAAATACAACAGAGAACACAGAAACGAAAAGCGCATTGGAATCCCCTTATAGCACATATTGCCTAGCATCGTTCCATATGGCAGTCGCAAACGAAGGGCTTATATCCGCACCTTCGTGACTTACTGTCCACGTCACACACGCTTGCAATTGGTGCTATACGGGATTCCGTCCCTACCATACCGATCGTCGGCACCTAGCCATCGGCTTAATTTGTTTTTTTTTTCTATCTAAACTCTCAGCCTGCGTACGGCGGCTGCCTAGACTCCTCCTCCACCTACTCCTTGGCATTCAAAATTCAAACATGTCATTGGGAGCCATATTGTTACTACTACGTTTTTCCCTTGGGCAACGCCGGCTGGCTCATCAGAATTCTCCTTGGGTGTGTGGTTCCAACCCTATGCCCGCGTGAGTCGCACAATAACCGATAGCACGGTTCCTCCATCGATTTTAACCAAAATGCCATCACTACAATAAATTCGACGCGCAATATACACAACCGAATTCAAACGTAAACAAACGAAAAATAACTAACATAAAATAATCGAAACGTAATGCAACAACAAAAAAAAAAACAAATAAACGGGTAATTCCCTCAAGCTATCCGTACGAATACGGATGACTGTATAAGGAGATTACATACGTGCGGACGGACAGAAATTGTGGCATCGGACAACTGTATGGGATTTTAGCTGTTGATATCCCAGGCGTACCCACCCAAGGCAACATTTTTATTGGATACCCTATCATTGGGCCGTGCTTGGGCTATTCCATGACAAAGGTGAGTCTCCCGCCCCTACTGATGTTGCTTTATTGCATCATCATGAACGGTGCGACCATTAAAATTAACATTCAACTCGAGTTACATACATACATATGTATATGTTTTAATGTGTTTGAGTGCAACATTAATAAATAGGCGTTTATACGTGATTTTAACAGGCGTGAAACAAAATATAAATTAATATAAAAAAATGAAAATGAATCAACGCAAAAAAACAACAAAAAGGCTTGCCAACAGCCAATGCGGTTAGTTTGTGCGTAAAATAAATAAAAAGAAAAAATGTAAATATATGTACGTATATATATGAATATAATAAATGTAAATATGGGCGGGTAGTCGGGGAATAAATAAGCTACAGTACCCCAAAAACCTTACGGAGAGCTTTCGACGGTTGTGGGCGCAATATACCTATATATGACCCTATACTGCGTATATTTATGTATTTATTTAAGTTCAAAAAAAAAAAAAAAACGAAACGCGCTACTGCAATTGGCAAACTTTGTACAATGTAAATGTAAGTATAATTTTTTTTATTAAATAGAGCACCAAGCTCTGTTTAGGTGCCGCTTTCTGCCTCGTTTTGGGTTTAATTATATATGTATATATTTTTACTGTATTATCGTCATTTCTTTCTTTTGCAGAAACTTAAATGGGGCGGCGCGTGGGACGCTGCAGGTGCAGCTCACAACAAACAACACATGGACGACAGGCGCATGGGGTCTCTGCCTTGTTGCAGCTCAGACGCAAACAACCGGCACTGGCTGTGGTGGCGTTGTGCCGCATATAGCGGTGCCGCTATCGCTACTACCGATGGTGGAGCCGCTGTTGCCGCTTATGCTGATGGTGGTGCTGCTGTCGCCAATCCCTACACGATCGACCGATTAAAATCTTTTGTATGTACATTTTGCGACTTATATATATATATATATTTGCATATTTGCGTAATCTATATATATATATATGTAGAAGAATAACACTTAAATAAAGAAATGTAAATCATTAAATGATGTTGTGTGTAAAACAAATACAAAGAGAATGTGTCATGTGATCGGCTTGCAGGCTATAATAAGAGCAGGGTTTAAGAGCAAATATTGCCTTAGCCGAGCAAAGCGCATTGTTGTTGTCTAGGCAGTTGAGAAAAGGAAATGTCAAAGAACAAAAAGGAAGAGTAGAACGAGTAAGACAACGAGCCTCGAGAGAGCAGTGATGCAGGTCAGTCTGCTTCAAGAAGTCAAAGGCAACACTACAACTGCGAATTGCTGTGCTCAAGTAAAAAAATGGCCGAACAGCGCGTCACACCGCGCGAATTATCTAACCCTTCTCCGACATCAGAAGTGGGATTGGCCTCGCCCCAAAGACATTCTGACAATGATTGAGTCACAGAATCGTAATTTTATGGAATTGATAAAAGTTATGCAAGTGCCATATGCAGAGTCTCATAAAGAAAAAATATTTGTGTTGCCAAAGTTCGACCCTGACGACACGAGCGCGGACGCGTCTGCATGGTGTAAAACAGCAGACATGATAATGTCCGAAAATCCCTTAGAAGGTAGTGCATTGGTCATCGCACTTAGCAGCTCCCTAAATGGAGGCGCATCGCAGTGGTTGTCCCAGATTTGCTATGCTGGAATAACCTGGCTTGAATTTAAGGAATTGTTTCTGCAGCGATACGAGGGTATAGAGACGCCAGCCGCCATTTTCTTAAACATTCTTAACGCAAACGAGTGTCTATCGGTGTATGCAAGCAGATTGGTGACGTCACTAATGACGAAATGGAAGCAAATGAGCGCAGAAGAAATAGCAGTCTCGTTCGTGCTGGCACATACCTCGCAAATTGATACGAGGCTGCAGCGTATGGCGTTTACAACGAACATCAAAACACGAAGCGAGCTCCAGCAGCAGTTGAAAGCATACGCTTTTGGTAAACGCAACGTGCAAATCACTTCGGAACACACATCTGGCCCCGAGAAGAAAAGGTACAAGTCGTCTTCTATTATGAAATGCCATTATTGTGAAAAACCTGGTCACAAAATGGCAGAATGCCGCAAGAGGAAAGTGGACGAGAGAAATGCACCGAGAACAAACCAGATGCAAAGCAATTCAGCAACAGCGAGAGAGCGAGGCGCAGTGACGTGTTTTAAATGTGGCAAGACTGGCCACATTTCAACGATGTGTACACGGGGACTAGAAGCAGCGAGCAAAAGCAACATACAAGAGAAGCGAGTAGATGTCTGCACAGTAATGGAACCAACGGGACTATTGTTGCAATTTGGTGAGCTCATTCCATTCTTCTTTGACTCGGGAGCCGAGTGCTCTTTGATAAAAGAGAAAATGGCAAATAAATTTGCTGGAAAGAGAATTTTCAGTACAGTTATGCTGAAAGGCATTGGTGAAAATTCCGTGTATAGTAATTTACAAATTCATACGACTGTTCAAATATGTGAGCATACTCTGGAAATATTATTTCATGTAGTATTGGATAAGTTTTTAAAGCACAATGTAATGGTTGGTCGTGAAATTTTGAGCCTTGGCTTCGGCGTTGTCATGGACGCTGAAAAGTTCAGTATTTATAAAACAAAGGCTGTCAACATTGTTTCAGATACAACAAATAGGTGCTATCTAGAACATTTAAAAATTGATGAAGAATTAAGTGATGAAGACAGAAATAAATTGATAGAAATATGGCAACATTATGCTGAAAGATTTATAAGTGGCATACCAAAGAGTCGTGTAACAACAGGTGAACTAGAAATTCGTTTGATAGATCCAAACAAAGTCGTGCAGAGGCGTCCATATAGACTTACCGCAGATGAGAGAGAAATAGTGAGGAAACAAATAAAAGAGCTGTTAAAAGCTAATGTAATACGTCCGAGTTGTTCTCCGTTTGCCAGTCCGATGCTGCTAGTTAAAAAGAAAGATGGCAGTGACCGCCTATGCATTGATTATCGAGAGTTAAATGCCAATACTATAGCAGACAAATATCCACTGCCGTTGATATCGGATCAAATCAACAGACTGCGAGAAGAAAAATATTTTTCATGTTTAGACATGGCTAGCGGATTTTACCAGGTTCCCATACATGCTGACTCAATTGAACGTACGGCATTTGTAACAGCTGAGGGTCAATACGAATTCTTATCCATGCCCTTCGGGTTAAAGAACGCCTCATCGGTATTTCAGCGAGCAATAACACGTGAGCTGGCATACTCGTATGCCATTGCTTACATCGATGATGTTTTGATTGTAGCAGGCACTAAAGAAGAGGCATTTCATAGATTAAAGGTGGTATTGGAACATCTGACCAACGCCGGATTTTCTTTCAATGTAAAGAAATGCACATTCCTCAAACCTAATGTTGAATATTTGGGTTATCAAGTCGAAGATGGTGAAATTAAACCTAATTCTCGGAAGATACATGCCTTGGCAGCGTTATCACAACCGCAATCAGTTACACAGCTGAGGCAATTTATAGGTTTGGCATCATACTGTCGACAATTTGTGCCACAATTTTCAGAGCAAATGAAGCCACTATATCACCTCACCTCCAAGAATGGTAGCTTCCATTGGAAGCCAGAACACGAGTGTATACGTCAAAAGATTATTACCATATTAACTAACGAGCCGGTTTTGATCATTTTTGATCCACAGTATCCCATAGAGCTGCACACTGATGCGAGCTCAGAAGGCTATGGAGCAATACTTATGCAAAAAGTAGAAGGCAAAACAAGGGTAGTCGAGTATTATAGCAAGTGCACAAACAGTACGGAATCCAAGTATCACTCGTACGAGTTGGAGACGCTAGCCGTATTTAATGCAGTTAAACATTTCCGTCATTATCTTCATGGAAAGAAATTTATAGGGTATACGGATTGTAACTCATTAAAGGCTAGTCGTTCCAAAATTGATTTAACTCCACGGGTGCATAGATGGTGGGCATATTTACAATCATTCGACTTCACAGTCGAATACAGGAAAGGGAATCGCATGTTGCATGCAGATTTTCTTTCAAGAAATCCTATCCCTGCTGAAGCAAAGACCGTCAAAAATATTACTGAGAAACGTGTAGACTTGGCTGAGCTGACTGACAATTGGCTGATTGCTGAACAACAGCGAGATCCAGATTTGTCTGTTTTAATTTCTAAATTGCACAATAATGAGCTTAATGAGGACATGGCAAGAACGTATGAAATGAGATCTGGTATACTGCATAGAAAGATTCAAAGAAATGGTAGAACGCGCTGCTTGCCAGTGGTACCAAGAGCATATAGGTGGTCCGTAATAAATCACGTACACGAAGCCATAATGCATTTAGGTTGGGAGAAAACATTAGATAAGGTATACACCTACTATTGGTTCGAGAATATGTCAAAATATGTGCGTAGGTTTGTAGAAAACTGTATAACGTGCAAGGTATCAAAGTCATCCTCGGGCAAGATTCAGGCAGAAATGCATCCGATACCCAAGGTGGAAATACCGTGGCATACAATACACATTGATATAAGTGGCAAATTAAGTGGCAAAAACGATTTGAAGGAGTATGTCATAGTACAAGTAGACGCATTTACTAAATTTGTTTACTTTTATCACACATTAAATTTGGACAAAGAAAGTTGTATAAAAGCGGTCAAATCAGTAATATCCATTTTTGGCGTGCCTACGCGTATTATTGCTGATCAGGGTAGGAGCTTTGCCAGCGCCGCTTTTCGAGAATTTTGTCCATCACAAAACGTTAATTTACATTTGATAGCTACGGGAGCGAGTCGTGCGAATGGACAGGTAGAGCGCGTAATGGGCACTATGAAAAATATGCTGACAGCAGTTGAAACGAGCGAGCGTTCCTGGCAAGAAGCATTAGATGAAGTACAGTTGGCCATAAATTGCACGACAAATCGAGTAACAAAACTTAGTCCATTGGAATTATTGATAGGCAAAGAGGCTAGACCACTAGGCTTAGTGCCAATGATAAATGAAGAAAAAGTTGATGTTGATTGTTTAAGAAAGCAGGCCAAAGAAAATATGTTAAAAAATGCTAACTATGATAAAGCTAGATTTGATCAAAATAAGGCAAAGATTGTTAAGCATAAGGTTGGAGATCATGTTTTGCTCAAAAGTGAAGAGCGGCACCAAACAAAGCTTGACCCCAAATTTAAGGGACCGTTTGTCGTGATTGAAGTGCTTGATGGTGACCGATATAAATTAAAGTCCTTGATAAGTAAGAGGACATACAAGTATGCCCATGAGTATTTGCGACCGTTACCAGATAGTCAAGTTACTGCAGAGTTGGAAGATGTGGAGGGTGGTAATGCAGAAGAAGGCATTGGCCAAAGCCCAAGCTCCCACCAGTGACGATGTAGTATTGTCATACACAAGGACCACGCCCGTACCACTAAGTCATACCGATGGCACAAGTGTAGACGTAGGGTGTCTATCATGGCGTGCGGCGCGGTTGTCGTGGTAGAGAACATGTGACTTAAAGTGATCATGTTGCAAGGGCAAGTGGAGTCCATGAGTTGTGGTATGATAGAGAGATATCCAGATGTTCGGGTTTTCGCAGAAGAGTACGAGCTACTGGTTGGCACAGCCGCAAATGTGTGTGAATGCCTGCAAAACCGTCATTTGAAGACACATCTTGCAAAGAAGTGTTAAATAAACGAAGTAACGATAAACTTATGGTAAATTGAAGCGCAATACTTGAATTGATTGACTATATATAGTATAATAAAAAAAAAAAAAAAAAAAAATATTGAGCAAGGCATGAAGCCTTGAAGTTTGAATAAGTTTTGTTCGAATAAGTTTTATTTGAATAAGTTTTGTTTTGCTAATTTCATTATGATAAGATACTACACGAGGACGTGTAAGAGCCAGGAAAACCGTGTAGAAGAATAACACTTAAATAAAGAAATGTAAATCATTAAATGATGTTGTGTGTAAAACAAATACAAAGAGAATGTGTCATGTGATCGGCTTGCAGGCTATAATAAGAGCAGGGTTTAAGAGCAAATATTGCCTTAGCCGAGCAAAGCGCATTGTTGTTGTCTAGGCAGTTGAGAAAAGGAAATGTCAAAGAACAAAAAGGAAGAGTAGAACGAGTAAGACAACGAGCCTCGAGAGAGCAGTGATGCAGGTCAGTCTGCTTCAAGAAGTCAAAGGCAACACTACAACTGCGAATTGCTGTGCTCAAGTAAAAAAATGGCCGAACAGCGCGTCACACCGCGCGAATTATCTAACCCTTCTCCGACATATATTCTTTTTCTGCTCACCTTGGGATTGCTTATGGTTTTTTTTTCCCTTTTTTTTTTTTTTTTTTTTTTTTACTAAATGCTTTGTGGTTCCACGTCCATCATCGCCAGGTCCCAGTTGCCGAAAAAACCAGGTTATCGACCCGTACCGCCTTTTATGTGCCGGATGTCGTGTGCCTGCGGATTCTCTTTTTCTTTATGCGTCCGTTTGTTGCGGCCGTGGCTTTTCCTTCTCGTTTTGCCATCGGAACTCTGCGGCTGTGCAACCGCAGTTGGCACCCCGGCGCCCCCGCTCGGTACCGCTAGATGGCGCTGCAGTGCAAACTTTAAATTTCGGTGCCTCCCTTAGCGCTGCCACTCAGCTTTTTTTTTCAGTGACCAGCCCGATGCAACAATTTGTAAATACCATTAAGTGGCTGAATGCTGACCAGCAAAACTAGGGATTATATGGTATCACAACGGGCCTTCTAGGTCTAAGTGGGGGGTGATTATCTTCACCTCCGCCATTTCAACCAACCAAGAGCACTTAAGATTTTTCCATCAACTTTAGCAAACGCTTGAACACTTTAAAGTTCGATTTTATTTTGAAAAAATTCTTTCTCAGCGCACCTGCGTTGCAAAAATGAACGGCTGTTCATTCTTTTTTTTTAGAAAGTCCCGTTAGATTTCCAGAAAAAAAACGGTTTGCCATTACGAAGATTGGACATTTAAGAGTCTATTTATTTACATTTTGTCGAAATATTTTGTGATGGTTTTTTTTTGGCCTATGGACGCAACCACTGTTTGTTGTTTTCCTCAGAGTTTTTCACATAAACAAAAATAACAAAAAACGACACTGCAAGGTGTGGATTTGTTTTCTTTCGTTTTGTAAATCTCACTGTTCTTATATTATGTTTTATTCGTTGTTGCTGTTATTTGTATGTATGTTCCCTTTTCCATTGCCGTGTATCCAGATTTTAAATTTTATGGGATTTTCACCTAATTCGGTTTTTACACGGTAGATTGGTTCTAGAAACAACCGTGTAAAATGAAATGGAAAATGGAAATATATGTATGTATATGAAATTTTCAATTAGAAACCCGTGGTGTATCAAAATTTTGTAAAAATGACCGTGTAAAAATAGAATTAGGTGTAGTTTGTTGGATTTAGCAGTAAAAAAAAAAACAAAAAAAAAGTGTTTTGTTATGTTTTCTTGTGTTGAATTTGTTGATGTCTTTGTGTAGTCACTTTGCACTCTTTTCATTTTTCTTTTTTGCTGTGTACGTCCAATGTACTGTTTTGATCGTCGTTCGTTTCACTTATTTTAATTTTGGTTATCTCATGTTGTAATTTTCACTTTTTTTCATTGTGTCAGTTTTGCTTCTTCACTATGTCTTTCTGTTTCTTGTCTCTTCCCTGCGCGACGGCGGCGTCGAGAGATTGAGACCGCGTGCGAACTGAGAGCTCGGCCGTCGTCGACCGACGTAGCTATTTCTATGTGTGCTTGTGCGTGTGTTAAGCCGTTTTTTGAGCTTCTGCATTATTAATTTGGCATGTGAAAAATTTTCTATGGTGCAGCTTCTATGACAACTTCCTAAACTACAGTGGCATCGACTATGGGGCTTTAATCCATATCTCTTTTTTTTCCCGCTTTGTCACAGGGTCCCAAGACATTTATAAATGTGACGGGAACATGCAACAAGAGGGACTCAATGCTCACTGAAGGGTATCAATCTCCGCTTGGCCGGTGTTTTGGAGCTATATCTGCATGCTCATGTTCTAAAATTATAATTGCCAAAACTCCGTTTTTATTATTACTTATTCAGATTAGGTTTCCCACTTAGGTTAGGATAAGTTTTCACTGCTAGCTGGTCAATTGCCCCCTTGTCAAGAAATGCGTCTGCTTGGTTCGATGGTTCGATGGTTTCTCGCTTCGTTTTGTGGGACCGTCCATGCACTTCTAAAAAATAACAACCTAAAAATACTTCGCTTGATCTTTCAAAGGGTCGTTGCTTTGTAACTTGTACTTCGTTACTTATTCTACTAATTTCGTGGGCAAAACAAAATCGGTGTAATAACAAAGTAATGTTATCTCAAATAACAATTTATTTATTTTTCGAATCTTCTCTCTCGGATCTAATATAATTATTTAATTAATTACAATTAAATTACGGCCCTAACTGTTATTGCTGGGTGGGGAGGTCTCTTCGCCGGTCGTGTATGGCTAGCCCGTCAAGTCTATTTGGATGGTTCCGAAGCTTAAGCTGGTACTCTGGTACCGTCTATCCAAATGGACACCAAGGTAAGTTACATGGTTTTTTTTTGTGTAATATTGATGTTTAACGATAATGGAGGACAATGTTGGTTGTTTAGGGTAAAGGTGACATGTTTGCGCTTTTGCTCGCTTACATGTAGGTGAGATGATAAGAGTTCTGTAGCTCTTGTTGGGCACTTGGGACGACTTAGGATGGCAGTATCATCAGCAAATGTCAAAATTGTTGTATAAATGTTTGTCGGTATATCTGTTGTGATGATATACAGTGTCGGTCCAAGCACGCTCCCTTGGGGTACATCTGCTTCGATTGGATGGTATTCGGAGATGAAATCTTTGCATCTAACTGCGAGACTTCTTTGCTGTAGGTATGACTCCAGTATTTTATGGATGTTCTGTAGAAGTATATTTTGATTTTGTGAACTAAGCCATCCATCCAAACGCGGTCGAAGGCTTGGGCGACATCCAGAAAAACCGCGGAGCAATGCTCTCGTTTTTCAAATGCATTTCGTATCTCAGAGGTTATTCGGTTGACTTGTTCAATGGTTCCATGTTTTTCCCAAAACCAAATTGGTGATTTGAGATTGCACTGTTGGTGTGTAGGTGTTGAGGATAATAGCCCCATTTCATCATGCTGTTGAAAATGATGGTGAGAAAATATACTGCACAGCTAATAACAGCAAATAACAATGAAGGTAAGGGAAATTCAATGTGCAATAATGTAAGATAATGTGTAATATTCAATGTGTAATCTTAAAGCTAGTAATATAATGTGCAATAGTAGTAGAAAATTATATCTAGTAATATAATGTGCAATGGTAAAATATAAACAAGGAAATAGCGTACAGTTGTGTTGTGACGCAAATTATGCGTCACAATATATATATAATTATATATCTATATATATACAAGGTGTTTTCCAAAGTAAACTTTTTTAAAAAAAAACAGAAAAAATTTTTTTTTCGGCAAAATTAATTTATTTTATTCAAAATAGCCTCCTTCTGCTTCAATACATTTGTTTGCACGATTCAAAAGCATGTCGAACGAGTGTTTTAGCTCGTTGGCCAGTATGGCCGCCAGTATGCCGGTGCAAGCATTTTGAATGGCCTCTACGTCTTCATAACGCTCTCCTTTCATGGGCAAATGCATTTTTCCGAAAAGGTAGAAGTCGCACGGTGCCGTATCAGGTGAATACGGAGAGTGGTTAATGGTTAAAATGTGATTTTTGGTCAAATAATCGGTTGGATTCTGAGAAATTTTTGATCGTCAGTCAATTTGTGAGGAACAAACCGTGCACACACCTTTCGTAATCCCAAATGTTCGGTGAAAATGCGATAAATCGATGTTTTGGAGATGTTCAATTCCATTTCCATCAATTTCAATGATGATTTCGGCTGATTTTTGATGAATTCATGCAGTTTCGATGGAATTTTCGGTGATCATGAATTTTGATTGGCCCACATGTTGATAGTCATTTATGTCCTCACGACCACTTTATAAACGATGAAACAACTCGAAACTCGAACTCCAAATATATGAAAATTCCATTTCCTAATTTGAAAAATATTTAATAATAAATAAATACTAATATATTAAATTAAAACAATTTAATAAAATGCAATAAAATTAGATTAAAACAAGCAAACGTTCCAAGGCCGTTCCGTCATCGACCTTGTGTTTGGTCAGCCTGTTAAAGATTTTTTATTTCCGTTTAATTTGCTTTGAACAAATTTCCGAGCCAGTTCGAGGCTGAGCCAGTTCTAAGCAGCTCGTCCCTCTTCAGATTATCGGATAAAGTGGAGCAGGATAGTGAGATGCTATAAACCGCCTAACCTGGCAGTCACTAAGGAAAGCAGGAGTAAGATGGTCCTCATACAAGCAAAGTATGACTTCTGATACTCAAATGGAAACTTTGTCTGGTTTGAATTCCCGTTCGATCATTGCTTCCATGCAGATAAAAACTTTCGGTCATTACCGCTCATTCTGAGTCTTTGAATTTTTGATTCGAACTGACTGGTCGTTGAGAGTTCGTTTAAAACCAGTCATTGCTTGCATGCAGGCAAGAAGTTTCGGTCATTACCGATCATTTCTTAGTCTTTGCGGCTTTCATTCGAAGTGAGTGTCCATTGAGAGGTCTTTCACAGTCAGTCTTTGCTTGTCATTAAGCCCAAATGAAATAATCATAACGAGTACGTGTAAATATGTGTAATGATGCACAAGTATCCGGGTTCAAACAAGTCATTTGATGGGACGTTCACAAGATGTGCAATTTCAAAACTAATGCTACATATTGAGATTAGCCACATGCCGCTCCACCAGAAGGACCAAACTCGCTAGTGCTCACCTCATTTGGCGAAGCGCACCGCCAGCACTATGCACAATGGCTCCATCATAAAGGCACAACCCACAATGGCGTCTGCATCGCTGCATCGCCACATAGGCCGCTGCGCGTTTGTTGCCCGATATGTGTTCTTCAATGAATCAGCACCCTCCGCTTTTCAAGTAGCTGCAGGCACATGAACCGCGTGGCGGTTCTCCACCACTCTGCCATTCACTGCCTGATTCCCAAAAAGGACAGAAAGTAGGCACAGAAGGTGCCCGCAAAGCCGCGTACTTCTCGTATAACCAGGTGGACGAATCGGGAAGGAAATTTGAAGCGCGATGGTCCGATACCAGTACGTGGCAACAGCAAAGACATACGCAAATGGAAACAGCCTCTGTGGGACCTTTAAAAAAGCAATATGGTGGTAGTGAAAGAGGACAACATTCAATCGCATGATTAGCGGCGTGGCCGAATCCTATTTGGCTCTGATGGAATAATCCGCTCAGTCGACGTCACGAGTCACCATTAAACTGCCAATCGCCAAACTTGTCCTACTTCCTGTACAGGAATCCGTATCCATCTAGTATCCACTATGTCTAGTCCGAGCTGGGTGTTGTTTATTCTATGTTTCTGTCTACTAATTGTCCAACAAACTTTTGCCGTCACAGTTTCGGCACCCCCTTCAAGATGCAACCACGCAGGCCTAAGACAGCTAAGCACACCCAGCCCCATGTACTCCTCTTGCTGCCGCTCGTGCACACGTCGGTCCTCACTGATCCGGACTTCAACCGGCCATCCACGGTTTCGCTAGTTCTCGGGGCGGCCCCGTGATTGACTTCACTCTGTCCAGTATCTCCAGGGTCCCCCTTTCATCCTTGCCGTGACGTCCCACCTTCAATGTGCCCTTTTATGGCGGGATGTTTACGCTAGCAGTACACGAGCAGTCAGCCGAAGCCGACATCCATACTACCGTTCCAGCTGCGTGGGCGCCCTTCTTTCCACACGGTACCAAACATATTCGGGCAAATTCACACCGCCCCAACAGTACATGTACATACATGTACATGTACATACATACCAATGTTATGTTTACACAAACTCTGTACATTAGGCACATTGTAGAAATAAACATCCAAAATAATATCAGATCTCAGAGACTATAAGAGATAGAGACACCAAATTTTGCACAAAGATGCGTTATGTGTGTATTCTATACGAGTTTGTTTTATTTTTTTGATTTTTCCCCCCACTTCCCCCCTATGGGGGTTTTCCCGATTTTCCATTCGTATAATCGCCTATATCTCGGAGACCATAAGACCTAGGAACACCAACATTTTAGTCCAAGATGCCTTGTGTGAATACGCAGAAAATGTATATTTTGGAATTTCCCTCCCTCCCCCCTCTCCCTCGCAAATGCGATTTTCTCTATTTCCCGTAATTCTTGGAATTTCGAACTAAAATTTTGCAAATACCCCCAGTTAGTTATTATGTGTCCGTATGCCAAGTTTCACTATGATAGACCGATTTACCAAGAAGTTATAGCCATAAATATATTTGCTGCTGCAGCGCTGCTCAAGCGCTGCCCGCGGCTGTTGTTGATGTTGCTGTTTGGTTGACTGCGAAAATGCTTACACAGACACGAATTGATGCGCATAGGCATACATACACTCACACAGACGCAATTGCTATGTAAATGTGCAATTATACACCCTTTACGTGAGTTCGAATACCGAGTGAGGTAAAATCGATCCAATTTTTTTTATTCTTTTTTTTTTTTTTTATTTTCTATAATTATTGTAAACATATGTACAGAGTATTTCAAAGTCGGGACACCCGACTTTAGCTTTTTTACTTGTTTTTTTATTTCTTTAGTTGTTAATTTTTGTTTTCCCGATCGGGTTTTCCCGATTTTCCATTCGTATAATCGCCTATATCTCGGAGACCATAAGACCTAGGAACACCAACATTTTAGTCCAAGATGCCTTGTGTGAATACGCAGAAAATGTATATTTTGGAATTTCCCTCCCTCCCCCCTCTCCCATGCAAATGCGATTTTCTCTATTTCCCGTAATTCTTGGAATTTCGAACTAAAATTTTGCAAATACCCCCAGTTAGTAATTATGTGTCCGTATGCCAAGTTTCACTATGATAGACCGATTTACCAAGAAGTTATAGCCATAAATATATTTGCTGCTGCAGCGCTGCTCAAGCGCTGCCCGCGGCTGTTGTTGATGTTGCTGTTTGGTTGACTGCGAAAATGCTTACACAGGCACGAATAGATGCGCATAGGCATACATACACTCACACAGACGCAATTGCTATGTAAATGTGCAATTATACACCCTTTACGTGAGTTCGAATACCGAGTGAGGTAAAATCGATCCAATTTTTTTTATTCTTTTTTTATTTTTATTTTCTATAATTATTGTAAACATATGTACAGAGTATTTCAAAGTCGGGACACCCGACTTTAGCTTTTTTACTTGTTTTTTTATTTCTTTAGTTGTTAATTTTTGTTCGTGTTATATTCGTGTTTGCTCGTGCGTGTTTTGTCGTGCCTTTTTATCTCAACACGAACACGCACGAAATCGGAATTTGCAACACGAACACGCGGGCCCACGCGTGGCACAAAGTGCCACGACCGAAAACACGGCCCGTGCCCAACTCTAGTCCCAACCCTATGCCCGCGTGAGTCGTACAATAACCGATACCTCGGTTCCTCTATCGATTACAAACAAAGCCATCACTACAATTAATTCGCCGCGAAATATACAAAACAGAACTCAAACGTAAACGAACCAAAAATAACTAGCATAAACCAAAGAAACGTAATGCGGGAAACGAAAACGGATACACAAAGATACGGTTGCCCTGGCCGTGTTTGGGGTATTCCATGACTCAGGTGAGTCTCCTGCTTCTCCTTATGCTGCTTAAATGCATTATGAACAGTGCGACCATAGCGAGAAGAAATTTTAACCCTGGAAAGGTATCGTTAAAAAAATCAGCCTCACTTCTTTCGGGCCAGGTAGCTTAAGGTCACTTCACATATAACGCTCATACAATAGTTGAGTAATATACTTGCATATTTTAAAACACATACTAATTTTAGGAAATAGATGCCCCCCTTAATTCAAATTCGTATCAGACTTATAAAAAGGAACTTTTTTTTATACATTCTATGTGTTGTGTCGACGCGAACCAATTTCCATCGAAGCGGGGGCAGATTGTCTTCGTGTATAATTACCAACGTCCCTTCAGTTAAGTTTGGCGACGCTGACGTCCACTTAGTACGAGCTCGTAACTGGTTTATATAGTCAGCATTCCAGCGTTTCCAAAATCGTTGCTGAATGGCGGTCATCATGTCATATCGATGCAAATTAGACAAGTTGCATGGTTCCAATGATCTTTCAGGCAACGAGCGGAGTGAGTCACCGACCAAGAAATGTCCGGCAGTCAGTGCTCTGTAATCGTTTGAATCTGATGACAGCGCCGACAGAGGGCGCGAGTTGAGGATGGCTTCGATTTCCACAACGACAGTACTTAGCTCTTCGAATATGAACCTCGTATTTGAGAGAGAGCGACTAATGCCTTAGAGCCAGCATGAAAATTCTGAAGATGCAGATGACGAACATAGTTCCGAACGAAAGGCGAACTTCTGGGCAGCAGCAATGGATGCTTTTGTCTGTCTGGTAGCTCCGAATAGTCCAGTCGCCCACCAACCTTGATCAGCTCAAAGCTACTCGACAAATCTAAAAAAGGAGTGAGAAATTTCAAGTTGATTTTTAATGGTTTCTGTTTCCGATGTGCGAGAATATCCTTTGCGAAATGAGTTTGTTGAACGTTCCAAATTATGCTGTTCGACGCGAATCGAAGTTCTTCCGACGAGAGTACAATTTTCGATGCTATTAATTGCTTTCTGCATTTGGGAATCTAATCATCCAAGCGATGAGACGAATAGTGCGAGTATGTGAGCTTATTTTATCGATGATAGTCCAATATGTAGTTTGTGTCCCTTATCGCGGTAAACACAGTTTTGCGCTTCTCCGAGTTGATAATATCTATGGCGAGATAAAATGATTTCCTTTTGGTTGGCCATTGTGACAGATGGTCACGTAAGAAGAATGCGGGACCTGTAAACCATATTGAGGCTCTCAATTCTTCAACGCGGCAGCCTCGAGATATAAGATCAGCTGGATTGTGATGAGTTGAAACGTAGCGCCAAGTGTCATCCGAAGTCAATTCCTGAATGTCAGACACTCTGTTTTCCACAAATGTAGACAAATTAATTCAATGTTGTTGCAGCCAATACAAAACGAGTTGTGAGTCAGTTGTGAGAAGTATGGTGTAATGTTTCGATGTTTGAATATGCTATTCGTCTTGCTGCACAATTCAGCTAACAAGTGGGCACCACATAGTTCCAGTTTGGGAAGCGATTGCTTTTTTACTGGTGCTACTCTAGATTTCGAAGTCAGCAAGTGCACGTTAATATGTCCATTTGAGTCTTCTGTACGCATGTAAAAGCAGCAACCATATGCTCTGATTGATGCATCGCAAAGCCATGTAATTGAATGCTGCAAGGGCTCGGTTGCAGACAATAGCGAGAAACTGTTAGCGACGAGACAGAATTCAAGGACTGCAAGCATTTAGTCCAAGAATTCAGTAAGGGTTGTGGGACCGACTCGTCCTAGTCAAGTTTCAGAAGCCATAACTCCTGAAGGATGATTTTTGATATTACGACGAGTGGGGACAATAAGCCGATCGGGTCGAAAAGTGATGATGCGGTAGCTAAAATTGTCCGTTTTGTGGCTGTGGTGTACATTTCCTTGGGCGTGAATGTAAAACTGAACGCATCATTTTCCTTATGCCAGGTTACTCCAAGTGTACTACTCACGAAGTTTTCGGAGATGGTTATCTCTTTAGTAGTTTGGTATCCCATAAGTTCTCGAAGATTTGAGTGCTATTTGCATTTGTCATTTTCCCGACCACGACTGAGTATTTCAGTAATCTCCCGTTTCAGATCATCCACGTAAAAAGACGACTTGACAGCAGCAGCTCCGACAGGTAACTCGTTTTTACATTCGTCCGCCAGATACTGCAAACTGCGAGTTGCGAGAAATGGCGCTGACGCCGTCCCATTCGTAACTGTGTTGAGTTTGTAAATCCTCATCTGCAGAGGCTCGCCAAATTCAGTATATTTTCTATCATTTTTGTTAACGAGTACTTGCCTGTACATTTTTGTAGCATCAGCTGTGATTGCGAACCGATGCATTCGAAACCGTAGCAGCTGCATGTAGAGCTCATCATGGTAGGGTCGATCAATAGCAAGTCATTAAGCGATTTTTGAGATGTCGTGCAACATCATCAAATATGACTCTGAGCTTCGTTGATGAGCTGCTCGGCATGAGTACACAAAGATGTGGAATGTAATAATGCGGTTCCGTTAGATTTGGGTTGTGTACGCGCGACTTATGGCCAATATCGGGTAGAAACGACAGGCGTCTTTCAATGGCGTAAAATCTATTTCGAGCTGTTTCAACAGAGCTTCCAAGGCAATTTGGATTCTCCTTAAATGGCAGGCTGACGACAACGCGCCCGATGGTATTCTTATGAGTGGTGGCTACGAAATGATCTTCGCAGCGGCGATGATTTGGGAGAAGCTCTTTAATCGGGCGTTCGATCGACTCAATTTTCCATAAGTGCTGCAAGTGTTTATCGAGTCCTCAACTGTGGCCAAGCACAAAGGTCGTTGTTGGCTACGTTGATGTTGATATTTTCCGGAGATGACCCAACCAAACAGAGCTTTCTGCAGGGTGGGTAGATTTGGTCCGATACGAATTTGACCAACAGCAAGAGCTCCAAAGAATGCTTCAGTACCCAACAGCAAGTTGATACGTCGAGACTTAAAGAAAGTATCGTCTGCCAACGGTGTATTAGCAGACAAATTCCAACTTGAGATGTCGATCTCAGTGTCGGGCTGGTACGCAATGTGCGACGAAATTCCGAACTACAGCGTCAACTGATAATTCGATATTCGTGATTTGATCGATGTTTTTTTTTTCGGGTGGAGGAGGGGAAATGCTTTATGCATCTCTCGATCTGCCGTCACAGAGAGGTATGTGAGACTCCCACCCACTAAAACCCCCCCCCTTCTATTGGACCTATCTCCACTTCGGTAGTGTTTTCGCATTGTTTCGAAGTGGGGTCCCATATGCGCTATGCGCTCTTGTCTTTTCTCTGCGTCCAGAGTACCAAATTGTGACCTTTCATCCAAGTTTCTCTTCTTTAGTCGAAGAAGGTCACCTACAAAGGCAGCGACTCCAGTTTTCTTCTGTGTTCATCATTTTTCCAATTATGTTCTCCGGTGTGATGTTTCCAATTTCTTTCGTTAGGCGGCTTCGTTGCCCAGAACATTGTTCACAATGGAAAATTGTGTGCTCAACGTTATCCATGTCGGCGTCCTCGTATACACAGCTAGCTTCTGTGCTTTTTTTCATCCTGTATAGAAAGGCGCTAAAGTTACTGTGTCCCGTCATCATTTGTGTTATGTAATAATCGACTTCTCCATGTTTTCTCTATACCCAGGTTCTGATGTCTGGTAGCAGTCTGGCCGTCCATCTCCCGGTGTCCTCGTTTTCTCATATCAGTTGCCATCGATCCAGTGTCTCCATCTTGCATTGGTTAATCGCTTGTTTTGTTGCTCCTCCTGTTTTCCGTAGTGTATAGATGTCCTTCCGTTGTTTAGCTAATAGGTCGATCGGTATCACCCCTGCTATGACACGGGCTGCTGCTCATGATACCGTTCGATATGCACTAATTATCCTTAGTGCGGTGGTGCGTTGGACAGCTTGCAGAAGTTTCAGACTGCGTTTTACTTTCAGGCTATCTGTCCATACCTCGCAGCCGTATAGTAAAACGGCATTGTTGACTTCCATCAGCAGTTTCCGCCTCGATTGTAGAGGTCCACCAATGTTTGCCATAAGGCGGCTTAGGGATTTCATCATCTCTGCTGCCCTAGTTTGCGCGTACTGTAGCTGTGCTCCAAATGTCAGGTTCGGGTCCAATCTGACGCCTAGGTATTTCAATGCTGCTTGCGTTCTTTTGGTATCTTCGTCAATTCTCATCTCAATTTGTGTCGGTATGTGCCGTCCAGTAACCAACAGTAATTCGGTTTTTTCCGTCGCCAACTGTAATCCGTGTAAGTCCAGCCAATCTTTTACCCGCACCATTACTTGTGTCAGCTTCCGTTGTGCATACTCGGTGTTGCGCGCCGTAATTACTGCTATGATGTCATCTGCGTATCCTACAAGAAATATGTCCTCGGGCATTTCTATGCGTAGAATTTCATCGTAGCTGATGTTCCATAGCTCCGGTCCTAGTATATATCCTTGTGCAGCTCCTGAGGTTATGCCTATACATTTTTTACCTGCTCTGGTTTCATAAGCCAGTTTTCGGTTATAGAGGTAACTGCTTATTATTCTTCTTAAGTATCCGGGAATCCTGAATCTCTGGGTAAGTGCATCCATCATGTTGGTCCATTTGACACTGTTAAATGCGTTTTTAGCCGACGGGGTTGCGGGGTCTCCTTTGCCCTTGCTTATTAACACCAGTCGTTGAAATATTCCATTCTGGATGCACGGGTTATACATATATAGTAAGACATGAGGTCGGCTTTCAGCTATAGCTTTAAGCGCTTTTGCAGGTATGTTGTCCGGTCCTGGTGCTTTCTGATTTTTTAGGCTCCTTGCGGCTTTTGTTAGTTCCTCCACACTAAATGGCTCCACGTCTGCTGCCTTGTGTCCAGTGCTCTTGTTTGGTGGGCGGGGAAAAGTGCTTCGACTATGTTGTCTATTGTTCCTTCTTCCAGGTCAGGCAGTGTTCTTTTGTTCCGTAGCTTTTTCATGACTATCTTGTATGCGAGTCCCCATGGGTCCGTATTTACGTCGTTGCAAAGTTCTTTCCACTTCTCTCGTTTGCTGTCCCTTATCACGACGTTAAGCCTCTTCTTGGATAGTCTATATTGCTCCTCTTGTGTTATGGAATCTCCTCTTCGTCTTGCTCGGGTAAGGAGACGTCTGTTCTTGATGCATGTTTCCCTCAACAGTTTTATTTCATCGGTCCACCAGTAAACTTCTTGGCCACGCCATTGCGGCATCGCAGGCCCTCTTTATGAGTGGCATGGTGTTGTTGACGATGGCCTCGGTGCTCCCCATGTCCTGTGTGTCAGTCCTCCTCCTGTCAATTGCGTTGATTAAGAGGGTCTTGTTCATATGTTTCACGTTCCAGCTCCGTTGGTGTCGTGATGTGTTCTCTACAGATCCGTTCGTCCTGTTCTCTTTCAGTCCGAAAGTTATGTATTCATGGTCGCTCCCGTTATATGTGTCTAAGACCTTCCAGTCTGCAATCCTATGTGCCAAGTTCTCCGTTACTAGGGTTATATCTGGGGTGGTACATTCGCTCCCCATTCTTCTGAATGTCCTAGCTGACCCGATGTTTGCAACTACAAGTCCTAATCTTGCGTCCATATCTAGGACCCTGCGACCTCTATCGTTTGTGGTTGGCATGCCCCACTCTACAGCTCTCGAGTTGAAATCCCCAGCCACTATAAGATCTCCTTGTATTTTTCGGGCTGTGTCCTCTATGCCATCAATTTTGTCCTGGAAGGTTTGGATGTCATCGCTTGGTGTTAAATAACAGCAAAATATAGTGCAGTCCTTGACTCTCGCATAAACAAAGCCGTTGCCATCCCCATAGTTTGAATGACTGACGGAACTTGCGCCTGGGATCCATATAGCAGCTGTTCCTATGTTGTCTTCAATCCAGAATCCGTTTTGTTTCCAGCGGTACTGTTCGCTGATGATCACCAGATCGGCTTGCTGTTCTGCAACTATCTGAGAAAGAAGGGCATCTGCTGTTCTGCTCCTGTGTAGATTTCCCTGGAGAATTTTCATATATTGTCTTTCTTTTCTTGTTGGCAGCGCAGTTATTCGCCCCTGGGAGGTGGTTGAGTTCCTTCTTTTTTTCATGTGCACACAAACAACATTTTGGTGGTTTTGTGCAGCTTTTCATTTGGTGTCCCTTCTCGATCTGGTCCTTCGCAGTCCTTCTGTAAATGTCCGGCCCCGAAGCATTTGAAGCAGCGCTTGATGTCGATACACCGTTTTACTCGGCAGCGCGCCCAGCCTATGTTGATTCTTCCCTCCTTGAGAATCTTAGCTGCATCAAAGGCTCGTTTCTGCTCTGAGCTATTCACTCCTGTCAAATGAACTTCGAAGGTCTGTTCAGCGTTGCCTATCGCCGTTCTCAGAGCGGATATGACTTCTTCCACCTATTCAAGGCCGTCCAGATCCTTTATCTCTATCTTCGTTGTTGGTTTAATAACCTTAACTGTCGCTCCCTCCTTGAGCGTGTCTTTTATGGTCTCGTAGAGCTTCTCTATCTGGCTTCCCTTCGTTAGTTCCAGAAGAATATCTCCTGACTTCGTTTTTCGGACCGAGCGAAGGTTTCTTAAAACCTCTGCGTAACTGTTGCCCTCTGCTGGCTTAACGAAGACAGCTTTTGGCCGTGTTCGCGTCCTAATTCTGTTGGGGTTTTTTCTTTGTTGACCTGCCTCTCTTTTTTCTTTTGGTTTGGTATCCCTTGTTTTTCTGCTCTAGCTTTTGTCTTCTTGTGCGTCACAATTTGAAATCCATCGTTGGGCTCCTTGTCTCTCACCTTCTTACTAGAGCCTTGTGCCGCGGGGCTGACAGCTACTCTCTTACGCTGCTGTGTGACTTTTTTCCCCGATTGCAGGTGTCCTATAAATTTCTTTGGGTCTCTCCTTTTCCGCGGTAGTCCAGCTCCTCCTATAGCTTCCGATTACGTCGAAAAGCTCACTTAATTCTGATCTGCCGTCTTTTTTTTCCATGCTCACGTTTCTCTGTTTTACTATGGCGTGCTTCATTTTCCTTAATACTGCTTTGCATTTTGCCAGCGCGTCTTCTTCTAATGCTCGCATCTTGTATATTAGCTCCTGTCGTGGGGAGCTCTCAGTGTGCGTTTCTACCTGGCTTGAGGCTGGAGTTCACACTTCTTGTGTTGGGACCGATGGTAGTAATGTTGGTTCTTTTTCTTTTGGGCTGCCTTCCGTTGCAGTGGATGAGAATATGCTCTGGATTTCAGCTGTTCGGGGTGTCGTGCCGATTGGTGAGCGTGGGACTCTGCTCTTCTTCTGGAAAACGCTAGCCTCGTCTTCCATTTCCAAAACTCCCCTATTCTCGTCTATTACGTCGTTGTTTTTTTATTCATCTTTTCAGTTTGGTCCCAACTTCAAGCCGCTATCGCTGTTCGAATGTATAGTTCCCTTTTATGCCCCCGTGGTTATCTATGCATGCAGGGAGGCCGCGCTAGGGTTGACACAGATCCTTATGGGATTCTGTGTTTAGTGCCGGGGCGGGTGTTAGGCAGGATTAAACTCAACTGCGCCTATACCACAAACGTAATGGCGACGAAACAGTGAACGTACTTGAAGGCTTGCTAGGTTTTAGTGGGACGGAGGCACCTGCAACATTAGCCTGAAAGCCATTTCCACAGGATTTCACTCCTGTGTACTGAGGTAACAGAATACTGCAGAGGTCAGCTCGTGTTCGTCAATTTCGTGTCGCGTTCCAGTATACCATAATCAAAACCTTACTGGTCTCGGTTTTGATGTCGCTGCTCACACAGTTAGTTCGCTCTCAACGGGTGTTGAGTAGCTATCCAGTGGCGCCGCGTGGATGCCGTGTGACAGCTTGGTTTGACCAGTGACAAGGATCGCGAAACTGGCTATCCCCAGGTGGATAGCAATCAGTGCTTTAACTTGTTTGTTCGCACCCATACCACCGGCAAATGGAGAATTAAATTGTGAAATTTCTGAAAAATGAAATTAAAACTTTGTGGGCGCCATCTTTGTCGATTCTCACACAAGTACTTTGTGTGATAAGCGATAAGCGCTGGCGGCTGGAGAATTAAATTGTGAAATAATAACATTGTGAGCATTGGCAGCATATTGCTGCTATATTTATGCTGCATGTTTATGCACAATTAATTAAAACCTTCAATATATAATAAAAACGGCGGCATATGGCGGCAAATAAATTAATTATTTCTTTATTTTAATAATTTTACATTCCCCTTGTTATTTATTATCACTATATCTCTATATATATAAAACAGTTTGTCCTGACTGACTGATTGGCAATCAACGCACAGCCCAAACGGTAAGAGCTAAGAAGCTAAAATTTGGACACAAGATCCCTCTTATAGTGAAAGTGAGCACTAAGAAGGGGTTTTGGAAAATTCGAGCTCCAAAGGGGGGAAAACGAGCTCCAACGTTTGTATGAAAAATCTACAATTTTTATCCGGTTAACTTCAAACTTAGTTTGTATACTCTCACAAAGAATACAAAAAAAACTGTATACTTGGATTTTCAATATTTTTCCTGCGGCCTGAATAATAATGATTTTCCGGTGGAAAATTCGGTAAACGAAAAGCTATTTGCAATCAACGCACAGCCCAAACGGTAAGAGCTAGGAGGCTGAAAATTGGACACATGTTGTCTTCAGTGGTGTAGGTGAGCACTAAGAACAAATTCGAACGCCAAAGGGGGGGAAAACGGGCTCCAACGTTTGTATGAAAAATCTACAATTTTCATCCAATTAACTTCAAACTTAGTTTGTATACTCTCAAAAAGAATTCACCATTTTTCCTGGGGCATGAAAAAGGGGGGGGTTTTCCATGGAAAAATTGAAACGCAATCAACACCCCACAGCCCAAACGGTAAAATTAAGGAAACTGAAATTTAGGCTCAATTATCCTGTCATAATGTAGGTGCTCACTAAGAAGGGTTTTTGGAAAATTCGAGCTCCAAAGGGGGGAAAAGTAGCTCCAAAGTTTGTTTGAACAATTCTCATTTTTCAACCGATCGACATAAAACTTAGTGTCTAAAATCAATTAAAGAATACAAACAAAACTGCATACTTAGATTTTGGGCATGCTTTGTGTTAAAGCTTGAATTATTGGGGTTTTAATATTTATTCACTATTTTAAATGAAAAGTTTGTGTTATAAATTTAGTCCGATCGATTTAAAATTTGGGTAATGTAATCTACGTAACTAAATCTACAACTTTGCATTCAAGGATTTTCAAAATATGCATTTTACAAAAGCAGGCAGAACAAACAATACAAAATATCAAACAGTTGGGGACAACTAAGTAAACATACACACACACACACATGCAAGCAGCTGTTCGTGGAGTTGCGTGCAAACGATTGAAATAGCCAAAGCAAAATGTGAGACACTAATGTGTGAATGTCCATACATATGTGCACATCGATGTATGTACATATGTATCTACATATGTATATATGTACATTCGTCTTGCACTGACAGAGCAAGAAATGTTAATTAATTGAAAATTATATAACATTTTTAAAAGTAATTTTTTCTTTGTTTAGTGCATTTGGCATTAGGGTTTTCATTAATAACTTTATGCAGCAACAACAAATACCAAATAGTTGGGGACATCACATACACACACTTACACACACAACAAGCAACAGTTCGTGTCTATGTGTGCGGTTCTCTACGTACGGTTGAAAAAGTAAAGAGAAACATACATATGTATGTATGCCTGTGTATGAATATAGCATGTATGTACATTCGTATTAATTTATAAATTGGACAATCGAACACAGTTGTTTGATTGTAAAAAAAATAATGCTCTAAAAACAACAACAACTGCAAGTCATTGGCTCGCTCTTCTTCTTTCGTTTTGACCATTCAATGTTAATTGCAAAGGCAAAACGCCTAAAGTTTACAGTTACCGTCGCTAGGCAACGACTGCGTAAGCGATAGTAAAGCAGAAACCGAATAACGGAGCTACGCATATTCTGCTTCGCATTGCGGACAGATGTATCTATGTATATGATTTGTTCTTATTGATCTCAATAAATAATTAGATTTTATTATTTAAATATTCTGCTTATTGCATTGAAACAGCTATCGAAAGTTTTACTCCAGCAAATTGAGATGAGAATTGTCAGTCCTTTTTGATCGTGGCTCATCGCTGTACGGCATTGACACGAGTGCCGTGTTTCATATTCCGAGTTTGTGCGTGACCGTATTGACTCAATATGGCACGAAAAGACTCAAATGTGAATTTAAAATTAGAATATACCCTTATAATTATTCCCCTTTTTTGCACATAAATACAAAATTGGAAACATTATATTGAGCCGAGTTAAGTCGGGCAATACCTGCTAGTATAGTACATAAAACAGTTTGTCCTGACTGACTGATTGGTGATCAACGTACAGCCCAAACGGTAAAAGTTAGGAAGCTAAAATTTGGACTTAAGTATCCTTTCATAGTGTAGGTGCCTACTAAGAAGATTTTGGAGAATTCGAGCTCCAAAGGGGGGAAATCGAGCTCCAAAGTTTTGGTAGCTGCCGGCAGTTCTGATTCCGAAGGTAGTACAGTGGTATTTAATTCTCCTCCAAGTTGTTCCTTAATGCACAGCTTAATTGCCACGTATGTGACTTCCATATCTGCGCGACCATTATCGATAGGGTCCAAGTTTTCAATATCAGTTTGCACAGTTAAAGACATTTTAAAATATGACTCTAATATGCTTAAGCGACATTCTAATTCATCATTGGAGAGTCTAGGTTTAGACTCATCCTTTATTTCAACTAAAGACCTTATGCAAGAAATATTACGTTTAATATTACCTCGCTTGGCCTTAAGTTCTTCAATCGACATATGTATTGCTCTGCAAGATAAACTGAACAAACGCGAACTGAATAATTGTTAATGCAGCAGCCAAAGACACCAACGCAGCTGATAGTGACGAAGTAATTATGCGACGAAGTGATGATTTTTACAGCGATTATTGGGTTACCGATAAAACAACAATGTATACTATGTAAATTCCAATAAATGATGCGTCTGCTGTCAAATGAAGGCAGCAGCAAAGCGAAGGAGAGCGAAGTAGTTTCGTACTTCCAACAACAACCAATGCAGTAACCAAACAGTCCGAGTGACGATGAGCGAAGGCAGCAGCGAAGAGAACAAGAATGAAGTAACGGTGCACTTCCAACAGCGAGTAATGCAGTCTCGGAGAACTAATGTGTATGCTTGCGGACGAAAGCAGCAGCAAGACGAATCAAGGCGAAGTCGTGCCGTACTTCCAACAACTCGGAGTACAGTCAGCAAAAACGATCGAAATTACGGCGGGCGAAGTCCACAGCAAGGCGAATAGGAGCGAAGTAACAGCGTACTTTCAACAACGGTGAGTGATGTATGTATATGCCAGCAATTAGCTGTGTGCGTGTGTACAGCAACTGCAGCGACGAAAAATGCGAAAAACGCGTCTAGTCAATGCGAAGCTGAAGGCAAAAAAAAATCTTTATTTGACAATGTACACTACAAAATTTCAATTTTTCCGCAGCAAAATTCACACACAAGCCCCACGTTGGGCGCCAAAATGTTGTGTCAAGGAGCGTTTCCCTTGCCAACTTCGGGTTTGGGCGGTGTGCGAATTAGTTTGAAAATAAATCAAAATGCAATTAACACAGAACCAAATAACGCGAGAGACAGTGGTTCTCCTTCAAGAGTTGATTACAAACTGTTTATTGGTATTATCGCAATAATGCATAAGAGTTAAAGTTACAGTGGGGTCAATTCAAATATAAGAATGTATGAAGTATATAATAACAAAGAGAGAAGTTATATTAGCAGTTGCGCGTGTTAATTGACTGATTATGACAAGTTTTACGATAAGACTTTGTCATTCGTTTCTTTTTGAAGTCACAAAGGTTACAATTTGTAATAATCATTTCCCAAACATTTCTTATGTGCGTAAACTTATCGGATATGCAAAGGATTCTGGATTTTTGAATCGCTTTACACACATAACAGCAGAATACCTAAGACCACAATATACTGTGTCCAAAATTTGACATGTTGCAACCCTATTATTTTTCATGGCTGCTGTAAGTGTTAGCAAGCCTAATAATGCATTCATTTCAGTGCAATTGGTTTTGTTGTGAATCGACATTAGTCCACTTTACGATGTCTTGTACTATATCCTCCGTCATGAACATCTTAAAACGTTATTCTTCTTCACTTTGCAAGTTTTTTAAAAATGCCTCGATTTATGTTTCATCTAAAATCTTTTGAGAAGCCATATAACTGACCTAGAACAATTATTATGGATTCTAAATTTTATTTTTTATAATACAAATAAAACCAAAAAAGTCACACGAAAGGTCGATTCGACTGACGTTACACGAAAGCGCAACGAGCCACGATCAACAATGTAAAAAAAAAAACAAGTAAAAAAGCTAAAGTCGGATGTCCCGACTTTGAAATACTCTGTACATATGTTTAGAATAATTATAGAAATTAAAAAAAGTAAGAGAATTAAAAAAAAATTTTTTTGATCGATTTTACCGCTTTTGGTATTTGTACTCACGTAAAGGGTGTATAATTGCACATATACAAAGACAGCGCTTGAGCAGCGCTGTAGCAGCAAATATATTTATGGCTATAACTTCTTGTTAAATCGGTCTATCATGATGAAACTTGGCATACGGACACATAATTACTAACTGGGCGCATTTGCAAAATTCCAAGAATTACGGGGGTTAGAGAAAATCGCGATTTGCATGGGAAAGGGGGGGAGGGAGGATAATTTCAAAATACACATTTTCTACGTATTCACATACGGCATCTTGGACTAAAATTTAAAAATATAGGCGATTATACGAATGGAAAATCGGGAAAAACCCCATAGGGGGGAAGTGGGGGGGAAATCAAAAAAATAAAACAAACTTGCAAAGCATACACACATAACGCATCTTTGTGCAAAGTTTGTTGTCTCTACCTCTTATAGTCTCTGAGATCCAGGTGTTCAGACGGACAGACAGGGCTAGATCAACTCGTCTCATCATGCTGATCAAGAATATATATACGCCTCCTTCTGTCTGTTACATTTTCAGCTCCCGCAAACCTAATATACTCTTGTACATTTTATGTACAGAGTATAATTACAATACTGCACATCTCGGCCGGTTATGCTGCAGAAAATTAAATAAAAATTAAAGATGAAGTAATGTGTTGTTTTGTGCTAAAGTAAAAATATAATTTTTTTCAATCAAATAAAGGCAATGTGGCATATCCTGGTTGGCAGTGTTGTGATTTGGTTCAAAAAAAAAAAATAAAATAAAATAAGAAACAAGAGAGAACGCTACAGTCGAGCAAGCCCGACAGTAAAATAGCCTGTACTCTCCACAAAAAAGAAAAATTAAAAAAATTAAATTATTAAAAAAAAATGAATTAATTAATTAAGTAATTAAGGTAAATTAGAAGACATGTTTTTGTTCAGTTTTAACAGCATACATTTACATCACGTGCCTATTCGTGTTTATATGCGTGTATGTATGCAGCACAAAGTTGAACCGAAGCAGCAACAACAACAACAGCTGCGGGAAGCGCTGCCGGCAGAGCTGCAGGCAGCGCATGAGCAGCGATTTTATTTATGGCTATAACTTTCTTCACAATTAACCTATCATGATGAAACTTGGCACACGGACACATTAGTACTAGCTGTACCTACCAAAATTAATTTCAAAATTCCAAGAATTACGGAATTTATAAACAAAAACACGAATTGCTGGGGAATGGGGGGTGTATCAGAATAAAAAAATAAACTTGACCTGCCTAGGACTTAGGGGAACCTCGATACCAAGTTTGGTTATTCTAGCTCTTGTACTTCCTGAGATCCTTGCGCTCATACAGACAGACGTACAGACGGACGGACGGACATGGCTATATCGACTCGTCTTGTCATCCTGATCAATAATATATATACTTTGTGGGGTCTGCCACGCCTCCTTCTATGTGTTACATATGTACATGCGCACAAAACTAGTATAGCCTTTCACCCTTTGGGTACAGGCTATAAAAATGTAATTAATTTATTAAATTAATTAAAAAAATTTATTTAATACATACATAGAAGACATCTTTATGCAGATTTACATTTACATCACTTGTCTATGCTTGTTTATATACGTGTATATATAAGCAACAACAATAACAGCTGCGGGCAGCGCTGCAAGCAGAGCATGGGCAACGATTTTATTTATGGCTATAACTTTCTTCAAAATCTACCTATCATGATGAAATTTGGCATACGGATACATAAGCACTAACTGGACTAACTACTAAAACTGATTTCAAAATTCCAAGAATTACGGAAGTTATAGAAAAAAACACGAATTGCGGGGGAGTGGGGGGTGTATCAGAATAAAAAATAAACTTGACCTGCCTAGGGCTTAGGGGAACCTGGGTACCAAGTTTGGTAATTCTAGCTCTTGTACCTTCTCAGATCCTTGCGCTCATACAGACGGACGGACAGACGGACATGGCTAAATGGACTCGGCTTCTCATCCTGATCAAGAATATATATACTTTGTGGGGTCTGCCACGCCTCCTTCTGTGTGTTACATACATGCGCACAAAACTAGTATAGCCTTTCACCCTTTGGGTACAGGCTATAAAAATACTAATATATAATAATAGAAATTAACATAGGAAATTAAAAATGGTGTGGTGACTACTAGAAACGCTAAGAGGTGTGGAATGTACTCGAAAAAGCTGCCTAGTGGATTGTGTGTGCAACCGTACCTTAGTAGGCTAACGCCAAAACGGAAGAATACGGACCACCGCGCCCAGTGCCAAACAAAATAAAATTGTCGCAACAAAAATACGAAAAAGAAAGAAAAACCAGAATATAAAAAGATATAAGCACGCACAACGACACCGCAACAAAAGAGCAAATTAATTAATAAAATTGAAAATTTTGTTTCCTTTTTACAAGCAAATGCCATCACAGATAAAAAAGAAGAACAAAATTTATATGAAATTTAATGAAATAAAAATTGAAAGTTAAATTAAATTGAAACGAAATTAAGGAGTGAATAGTGCAACCAAAATTGATACATAAAATACTGTAAAAGAATAAATTACGTCATAACTGCTTTGAAGGGAAAAGTAAAGTACCCAATCCTGTGAATCCGTTGAAAGAAGGACCCTCCAGGGTAGAAAGGTTAAACCTGCCTGGTTTTCATCGAACGAATAAAATAAATGCTCAACAAGAAAAAAAGAAGAAATAATAATAAGAGAAAGCAAAGTCACTTGGTTGACACTATTCAATGTCTTAAATATTATGTTACAGAAAAAACAAAAAAACACAAAAAAGCGAAAGAAAACTACACAAATAAACCAGAGTTCAAACCAACGCCGATTCCCGGCTACCCGTGTGAAATACTTCACATTGACGTATTCACACTAGAAAAGAGAGTATATTTGAGCTGCATAGACAAGTGCACCAAATTCGCTAAGTTCTTCCCCTTAGACTCTAAATCGGCGGTCCACTCGCGTGAGACACTTCTGGAGGCTCTCCATTACTTCTCTGTCCCAATAATGATGGTAACTGACAATAAGAGGGGTCTCTGATGCCCCATCGTATTAAATTATTTGAGAACCCTGGGGATTGCGTTATACTACACTCGGACAAAAGCGACATCAATGGCCAGGTATAGAAATTTGATTCCACTTTCATGGAAATCTGTAGGTGTCTAAAAAGCGAATGTCCCACGTTCAAAAACACCGATTTAGTACCCATAGCTGTGGACAGATACAACAATTCTGTCCACTCGGTAACAATTTTCTTTAATCGGTCGTCAAGGATAAATTAACAGGGGTTAGCAAATTTTAAGCAACAGATTATAAAGGACGTGACACTTGTTATACAAAAAAAGGAAGAAAAACGCAAATCACAACTTTTTATACACTTCCAATAAAAAAAACGCAAAACACATCAAACCAACAATTAGATTTAGTCACGTTAATATTGTATAGAATTAATGCACACAAAAATTATTTTAATATAATTGTTGCACACTAAAAAATCGTTTTAAAATTCCAATACTCGTCGCAAACATGGCCAACACAATGAGAGCCGTACACCTCTTCAGATACAACAAGGAGTTGTCTGGCGCATCAACGGATTATTTAAACTGGCACACGTCATCGACCTCGAGAGAATGCAGCAAATCATCAGAGAGATGGAGGAGGATCCCGGAACTGGCACCCTGTTGCTACATTACCTACGAGGCGCAACGGAAAAAATTGCACGCATGCTAAGCGTGCCACAGCGGAGGCCACGATCCTTAGACTGGCTGGGGTCAGCCTGGAAATAGGTCGCAGGATCGCCAGACGCGTCGGACTGGGACACGATCCTCAGGGCTCAGGATAACGCCACGAAGAACAGCGACCAACAGATCAGGATCAACACGCGGCTCATCGATGCTTCTCATGAGTCTATCCAACGGCTCAATGAAGTCATTGGCAGAGTCAACGTACACGCCACCATGGCGGTGTTGCACAAGGCCCTCATCTTGATGAATCAAGTCAATGAGATAACAAGGGCGTGTCAGCTCACAAAAGCCGGCGTGGTGCATTCAAATTTATTGGACCACGAAGAGGTACAAATGGTACTGGCCGAAATAGAGAACCTGCCGTACCAAAACGTTGTTGAAGCATTGGAGTTCTCGCGTCCTTCAGTCCTGACGAATGGGACATTGCCGCACAATTGGAGCCGTAAGTCGCCTGCGAAACGCCCAAGGCCTAATGATCTGCGAGACGCAGATCTTGTGGAAGGAAGGAGTTAACTCCCAGCAACATAACACCCAACATTGCTGCCCCCTTCTGACACACGCCACTGTAGCCCCTTCCGTACGCCGACCCTGACCATCAACAGTGACCCGTCAGCAGTGACCCGTCAGCAGTGACCCGTTGACCCGTCAAACTGAAGACACGCGGAAAATTTTCGATTATTAATATGGTTTTAATGGCTTGGAGAATGTACAGACGATGTTAAACGTGTGAGTATTACTTAGCGAGGTTCACAGTGCCGATATTAAATAGCGGGTGATTTTGCCTGCTGCCGCTACAAGTCAGCGGACCAGCACAAGAAAAACGTACAAAGAGTGCGCCACAGAGAGCGCAGTAAAGGGCGCAATAGAGAGCGCAAAGGAAAGGCTTAGAAGCTAAGCAGGGTGCTCCAACATTCCGGCCCCTTTGAAGGACTCCCGGTCTTTCAAATCCACACGGAGCACCGCCAACATCGTGGACTGGTCGCCTAGCAGCGCCGCTGCCTCCAACAATCCTCCTATGTGAGGAGGTCGGGGAAGAATGAATCACCAATCGATTCGTCGCTCTGCCGCAGAGTCCGTCAGGGCGTCCTTTCTCCGCTCGAAAGCCGACGGCAGGTCCCTCAGCAAGCCGCTTGTTCCCGCGAAGTTCGTCACGTTGTCGCTAAAGACCATTTCCGGCAGGCTGCGCTTCCCGATGAACCTTGTAAAGACTTTAACGACAGTATCAGTGGATAAATTAGCTACCAGTTCGAGGTGAACGGCCTTCGAGGCAAAACAAACGAATACCGCTACGTAATTTGTACCATGGAATGGGCCGCAAAGTTTGAGTCCACAAACCCTGAAAGGTCGACCTTCTCGAAGGCGATCACCTGGCAAACTTGGGCTTGCGTCGAAGGCAGTTATGTAAAACTGCTGAGCAAGACCTACGAGTATTTATCACCCAAATCTGTTGCTTTATCAGCCCAACTAACATCTTAAATCGCCACAGCTCTTGCCACAGAGTTTTGGCCGCTGTGACGATGGGGCACAAAGGTCCAAGTTGCTCAGACAAACGAGATAATATATTCCGCTTTGTCGGCTTCAACGAAGTAAAGCTATCCTCATGCAGATGATAACGAAATACATCATCATGAGGAGCCAGCATGTCGTCAACATAAAAATGCGACATGGTGACATCGAGCATAAATATTTGCCAATTCAAGCAACGAGCGCACAGCTAAAAATGGCGCTGATGCAGTCCCGTATGTTACAGTATTCAACTTAAAGGACTGCAGCTCATGAGAGGCGCTTTCTCGCCAGAGAATGAGCTGGTAATTTTTGTCTTTTTCAGAGACGCTTATTTGCCTGTACATCTTGGAGATGTCGGCAGTAATGGCGTATTTATTCAACCGAAAATTTACAAGTGTTGAATAAAGCTCCCTCTGAATAGTCGGCCCAACCATTAAAGTGCCATTTAATGATAGAGCCGTTGACGTTTTACTAGAAGCGTCAAACACCACACGCAATTTGGTTGTGGTGCTTTCAGGCTTCAGGACACACTGATGAGGAATATTGTAGTGCTGTCCTGGAGGAGGAAATTCAAGAGCAGACATATGCCCAAGATCACGATACTCTCTCATGAAGTCATGGTACATGTCATGGAGGGTTTTGTCTCTTGCGAGTTTGCGCTCAAGTTGCAGAAATCGTCTTTCAGCAGTTTGAAAGGAAAGCCCTAGTACAGTGGGATCGGATTTGAACGGAAGTTCGACTTGAAAACGTCCTGTAGACAGGCGCTGTACTGATTTGGTGAAGTGAGCTTCACAGGCCTTTTGTTCAGCTGTCTGGCGCACAGCCTTCGACTCATTTGGCTGGCTTATAGAATTCTGGGTCAGCCAACTCAAGGTTTTCGGGTATTTTCGATGTGGGCACAAAGTTACCAGGCTGACAAGTAGATATGGATTTAAGAACCCAAAAATCAGTGCCAAAGCTGTGAGAATTCAAACGAGATTGAATATCAGCGCACACCTTGTGCCTACTACCAGTAGTGGTTCCACCTGCCATTACAATACTCACAGCTGTGTCTTTACGCTTTAATCGAAGGCGCTGCGCAAGGTTCTCAGTCATGAGGTTCAAATGTGAGCCGCCATCAAGTAACACACGAGCAGGATGGTAATCTATCTTTAATTTTTACCACTGCTGTGGCAAGAATAACTTGATCGGCACTTAAAACGTGACCTAAGTACGCTTCTGGAGGTGCGACTGCGTGTGGAGCGGGTGAATTTGGCACAGCTACAGAGTATCTGTGCAACAACGAATGGTGTGGTTTTGAACACACCCGACACTTGGAAGCTTCGCAGCTGGAAACTATATAACCCACATTGAAACAATTGAGGCACATTTTTTGAGTCTTATCAAACTCAAATCGCTGCATAACAGATATAGAACCGAAAGAAGGGCAAGAATAAATATTATGATCCACAGAACTACAATATGTGCACTTCGAAATCGGTTTTGAAGGCTTTGAAGGACCCTTTGTGCAAGAAAACGAAGCTTTACTATTTCTTGCAGGTTCTACTCGCGGTTTATTTGGAACCCGAGTTGTCTCTTCAGCCGCTAAATATTGGTAACTGCTTAGCACAGTCATCCCAAGAAGGCAACTTGTCATAATCGAGCTGTTCCTCAAAACGAGATTTGGTTACATGATCAACTTTGGCCATAACCATATGTATGATCATTGCATTCGAAATGTCCTTTTCACTTCCCAACGAAGTTAAAGACGCATAAATGGCAGAAACAGTGTCAATGATGGACCGCAAACTAGACGCATTAGGTTTGGTCATACTTGGGATGTCAAACAATTGCGAGATAGTGCCGAAAAATATCAAACATTTGTTGTCGTACACAGACTTGAGGCTAGCAATGGCTTTCGAGTAATTGCAGTCCGTTAACTGAAACGGTTTCACAACTCCTAGAGCCTCACCTGACAAGCACGACACCAAATGATTAAACTTCTCGACGTTGGTCAACGAAGGATCGTCATGAACTAGGCTTTCAAATAAGCACATAAAATTCTTAAATTCGGCATGCTTTCCACTGAATGTAGGCAGCCGCATTTTGGGTAATTGTGATCGTTGACTCGACATCATAGAACAGTCATGAGAAGTCTGACTTTCAACTTTTTGCCTTAGTTGAAATGCACAAATCCTCAAATCCCTCTACTATCGTTACTTGGATTGAGACTATCCAAATCTGCCTGAAGCGCCATAGCTTTCTTTATGTAATCTCGAGACGACACTCGAGTTCTGTTTGTTCAAACGAAATTGTCTTTAACTGAAATGCTGTTCTCATACGAGCAATATCAGCGCTAACCTTATCAAATTTCTGCAAGCATTGTACTAGTTTAGAACTAGATTTAGCTACTACTTGCTGCTTTTCAGATTCCGACATGGTAGAGTATAACCAAAATAAGCTCTAAACAAGTTGCAAATCAAAGAAAATGAAAGCCGAACTTTCCTAACAGCCCTCGCAAATAACAACGCGCTAAAACAGCAAGAGACCAACTGAAATGCACACAGATTACATACACACGCACTCAATACAGTATGCACGCAAGCATAGTAGCAGTCCAAGCGACCGCAAAAACAACATCGAAATCTGTAAGAAATCTCAGCTGTACTCAGAAAATAGGCGTCGATTACCGCAAGCACGCTTGTAGGCAACGCTAATCCAAACGGGTAGTGGGGGGAAGTTCGTTGGCCCAGCGACAAGTGTAGCCGAAAAAAGGCGCCTACCGAAATAACCAACACAATATAAATAAAAACAAGTAAAAAAGCTAAAGTCGGGTGTCCCGACTTTGAAATACTCTGTATATATGCTTAGAATAATTATAGAAATTAAAAAAGTAAGAGAATAAAAAAAAAATTTGATCGATTTTACCTCTTTTGGTATTCCAACTCACGTAAAGGGTGTATAATTGCACATATACAAAGCAATTGCGTCTATGTGAGTGTATGTATGTTTATGCGCGTCTATTTGTGTCTGTGTAAGCATTTTCGCAGTCAACCAAACAGCAACATCAACAACAGCCGCGGGCAGCGCTTGAGCAACAGCAAATATATTTATGGCTATAACTTCTTGTTAAATCGGTCTATCATGATGAAACTTGGCGTACGGACACATAATTACTAACTGAGGGTATTTGCAAAATTTCGAAATTCCAAGAATTACGGGAGTTAGAGAAAATCGCGATTTGCATGGGAGAGGGGGGAGGGAGGGAAATTCCAAAAAACACATTTTCTTTGTATTCACATAAGGCATCTGGACCTAACATTTGGGGTCCCTAGCTCTTATAGTCTCTGAGATATAGGCGATTATACGAACGGCGTTACGGAAAAACCCCCATAAGGGGGAAGTGGGAAGGAAAATCAAACAAACTCGTATAGCGTACACACATAAGGCATCTTCGTGCAAAATTTGGTGTCTCTATCTCTTATAGTCTCTGAGATCCAGGTGTTCATACGGACGGACAGACGGACAGACAGACAGACAGGGCTAGATCGACTCGTCTTGTCACGCTGATCAAGAATATATATACTTTGTGGGGTCAGCCACGCCTCCTTCTGCCTGTTACATTTTTCAGCTCGCGCAAACCTAATATACTCTTGTACATTTCATTTACAGAGTATAATAACTTCAAAATATTTGTTTTTTATGTTAAAAAATCAGCTTAGTAGCCCTTTTTTAATTGTTGTGGTTTGTTTTGCCTCGAGGGTTTGTTAGTAGTTATGTTTATGAGGGTGTATGATGTGTTAAATTGTGCAAGGTATGATGTATGTATGTATATATTATGTGGTTATTGGCGAGTATGTATGTACGATTATGTATTTGTGTATGTAATGTGGTTGCACAAAATAATTTAAGTGCCAAAAATTGAGTCCGCATAAGCATACACGTACTATATATACATATGTGAATAGGTTTTAAACACCTTTCGCTTGCACAAATTTGCAGCAATTAAACTTCTTAGAGCTTTATGCTCAATTGTTGGCACAGAATACCTGTAAGCTCTCAAAAGAGTCCACCGAAACTTCTCTGGATTCCGAGCGATGACCACCCATTAGCCAAGCCAAACGACAGTACCACAAGTAGGGCAGACAGCAGCTCCACAGTCCAAACGAGCAGTTGTAGTTGATGGTATCTAGAACACCAAGGCACCAAGCTCCAAATCCAAATAAATGTAGCAGGATGGTATCCAATCGACACCAGCCCCAAACGAACGAGGTACTAATCACACAACCGTGCACAAAAACCAAGCCACAAAGACCGCAAACAAACGAGAAAATAATCTTAAGAAAACCGAGGTCCCTGCTCGGGCGCCAATGAAAAATCGCTAGCTTTTTAGCGATTGCAGCAAACAATATTTAACTAGTTATTAATTAAAGACACGCGGAAATCTTCAGATTATAAACAATGGCTTTAATAGCTTGGAAAATTGTACAGACGATGTTAAATGTGCGAGTATTACTTAGCGAGGTTCACAGTGCCGATATTAAATAGCGAGTGATTTTGCCTGCTGCCGCTACAAGTCAGCGGACCAGCACAAGAAAAACGTACAAAGAGTGCGCCACAGAGAGCGCAGTAAAGGGCGCAATAGAGAGCGCAAAGGAAAGGCTTAGAAGCTAAGCAGGGTGCTCCAACATAGACTATCGGTTCCAAAATGAGACATAATGACCTTAAAACCAACAAACAATAAAATAATAAGGAGTATTAAAACAAAGAGAAACAAAGAGTATTAAAACAAATAGATTTAATAAATAAATAAACATTAAACTTATATATATATATATATATATATATATATATATATATATATATATATATATATATATATATATATTATATATATATATATATATTTATATATTTATATATATATATATATATATATATATATATATATATATATATATATATATCGATCTAGTCCTGTCTGTCCGTCTGTGCGTCCGTATGAACACCTAGATCTCAAAGACTATAAGAGCTAGAGACACCAAATTTTGCACAAATATGCGTTATATATGTACGCTGTGCAAGTTTGTTTTATTTTTTTGATTTCCCCCCCCACTTCCCGCCTATGGGGGTTTTCCCGATTTCCCATTCGTATAATCGCCTATATCTCGGAGACTATAAGACCTAGGAACACCAAATTTTAGTCCAAGATGCCTTGTGTGAATACGCAGAAAATGTATATTTTGGAATTTCCCTCTCTCCCCTCTCACCAATGCAAATCGCGATTTTCGCTAACTCCCGTAATTCTTGGAATTTCGAACTAAAATTTTGCAAACACCCCCAGTTATTATTATGTGTCCGTATGCCAAGTTTCATCACTATAGACCGATTTAACAAGAAGTTATAGCCATAAATATATTTGCTGCGCTCAAGCGCTGCCCGCGGCTGTTGTTGATGTTGCTGTTTGGTTGACTGCTAACATGTTTACACAGACACGAATAGTTGCGCATAGGCATACATACACTCACACAGAGGTGATAGAGGTTGACGCACAGGAAGGAAAGTAAGCGTGCGGACGGGTTCCCTTTTCAATCGTCAGTTTTTTCTTCAATTGTACTTGCAAATTGCCTGGAAGAAGTTATTTGTACACTAGCAAATGCTGGTAACTGAGTCGTTGGAGGCACTCACCATCGTCGGGGCTGAAAGGTCAAGTGGGAGATAGTCCTGGTCCTATATAAGGCCTTGGAGCGACCCTTGAACTTTGCCCTCTGCTGGGCAGTGTTGCCTCTGGTCAGGTTGTCGTGAGTACAAATTTTTCAATTTTTTCTCTTCTTTCGCCCACGCGTCTTCTGGCGGCTGCACTGCACTGTCGCATTGACGACAGCTGTCTTCTGTCCAGCTGTCGCAGGGCTGCACCCAGCCTTTTGTTCATCGATCCCCTCCGCTAGGGGGCACTTAACATAATTAAGAGTAGTCGCAAGAGGGCACCTTAATCAGTGCCATAGGTGCTGCATATTTCTAGGAGCTGCGTGCATCTTAGAGTTGGTACTCCTAAATACAGTGCATAGTTTTAGGAGCGAGAAGTATTTAAGAGCGAGTTTGTACAAAAGTCGGACGGGCCATATACCAACCTCTACTGCGGCGGCGCCGCACTTCAGTGGGGCTCTGGTGACCGAGAAGGGGCGGGATAACCCCCATCCCGTCAAGATAAATACTTGGCCATCGAGGGAGCTCGCTTCTACTCGCCTCGTTGACCGACACGCAATCCAAGGGATTGGAGAAGGTGGCTCCCACCGACCAGCCACCGGGAAGGCAGATTACGGCGGTACAATCAGCGACTATCCAGCCAAAAGTGCGCTTGGAGGCGCCCCCTTCGCTCACGCAAGGGCCGTTGTCATTTATGGGCGACGATACCTGGCTGAAAACAAACGAGGCAGTAATGGGCGAAAACCCTTTCGCGCGGCGATCGCTAGTAGCTAGATCTCCACCGAAATCTGCACCATCTACAGTGCCTATCCAGAGTTTTCCTATGCTTTGCTCACCTGCTGCATCGTTATGCGCAGCTAACGCTGCTGGGTACCCACCTACAGGCGGTCTGTCGCCTTTTCGAAGGACAGCAAAAGCGCCACGTAAACCAGCAGGACAAAGAACTTTTTATCGAGATGCTAAGGCTGCACAATTCAATCTGCATCAAACTGGACCGAACACGTATTGGAGTGAAACCAACGAGCACCGACGTCGGCGTACAGACTGCTGTGCCATGCCCAAAAGCAGCTAGTGCCCTAAAGAGAAGTCAGAACACGTCGCCACACAAAAAACGGAGTAGTAAAGACGCCAACCTTGTTTCGGCTACAGCAAGCGTAGACTGCAACCAGCCACGCCGAAAGGAGCTTTCTGCGAAGCCGCCTGCGGCCGCTAAGGCAGTAGCAAGAGCCTCTGGAGAACCTACAGAACAGATGTGGCACGAGGTAAAGAATAGGCGCAGTAGAGAGACTCGCAAGCAATTAATAGAACCGAGACGAGCTAGACCAGAAGCAATCATTATCGAACATCAAGAGAACCTGTCCTACAGCGACATTCTGCGGTTGGTCACCAGACGGGAGGATGACAAGCTTCAGGGCGTAAGCGATAATATTAGCAAGGTCAGGAAAACCCGTAACGGGGACTTACTCCTGGAAGTCAAGAGGGGCTGCAACGAGAGTGCGCAGAACCTGAAAGAAAGTATCGGGCAGGCCCTTGGCGAGACGGTGGCAGTTCGGGCTGTCGCGCAAGAGCACCGATTCGAGATCAGGGACTTGGACGAGCTGGCTGAGGCAGAGGATGTAAAGGCTGCAGTGGCGGACCAGGCCGGAATAGACCCCGCACTCTGCAGTATCAAAAGTCTGCGCGCATCCTTCGGAGGAACTCGGACGGCAGTAATTAGCGTACCAGGCAAGGCTGCCGAGAACCTTCGTAGGCTGGGAAAACTCAAAGTCGGATGGAACAGCTGCCGCATCAAAGAACGCGCTTTGGTCCAAAGGTGCTACCGGTGCCTAGAGCCTGGCCACATAGCGAGAAACTGCAATAGGGCAGCGGACGGAAGCAACTGCTGCTTTAAATGTGGGGAAGCCGGCCATAAGGTTACCGAATGCAGGGGGAGCGCGATGTGCTTCCGGTGCAGCAATAAAGGCCTCGCCGACGTAGGCCATACAACTGGCAGCCAAAAGTGCCCACTGGAGACTGAGAGGGAATTACCAAATCACCGATGAGGATAATGCAGCTAAACCTTAATCACTGCGCAGCGGCGCAAGACCTTTTGGCGCAAACCGTTACAGAGCGTGGAGCTGACCTGACGATCCTCAGCGAGCCGTATAGAGTAGGAAGTACTCCCGACAGGGTGGCCAATCCTAGTAAACAGGCAGCAATATGGCTATGCGGAAGCCAACATAAGTATATGCATTCCACATACTCGGAGTTGGGCTTTGTGCGAGCGAAAGTCGGCAGCTTCTGGGTCTACAGTTGCTACCTGGCCCCAAGCTTGTCTCTTAGCGAGTTCTCATTGATAATGGACTCAATTGTGCAGGATGCTAGGAGCCGTAACCGCGTCATCATTGCGGGAGACTTTAATGCATGGTCAACTGAGTGGGGCAGTGTCTCGACGAATGCTAGAAGTAGAACGGTGATGGAGGCCTTTGCGACGCTGGATATCGCACTGCTGAATACTGGGTCACGAAATACCTTCAGCAGAGCCGGCACCGGATCAATTGTAGACCTAACATTTGTTAGTAGTGCCCTGTTCCCTTCCTCCACCTGGAACCTTGGTCTGGATTACACAGCAAGTGACCATGAGGCCATACTCTGCGTAGTTGAAAGCGAGACCAGACAGCAGCAAACCAACCAGCCATCATCTAATAGGGTATTTCGGAGCGAGCCGTTTCACACGCGTGCCTTCTCAGCATCATTAGAAGGTCTTGGAGCCTCAGGCAGTGCCCAGAACATGGCAGAGCGGCTATCAGCTCGTGTGGAAGAGGCATGCCGTGCTAGCATGAGCGTTCGCCAGTCATACCGGCGCCACCATGGCCCCGTATATTGGTGGAACATTCACATTGCCGAAGCGCATAGCGCCTGCTTGAGAGCATAACGGCTTTGACAGCGATCAAGATGCTCAGGCGTCTTCAGCGAATTACAGGAGGACTACCGCGGTAAAAGAAGAGCTCTCAAACAGCTTATAAAGGACAGCAAGAGGACCTGCTTTCTTGAGCTGTGTGACTCCGCCGAGCACGATCCCTGGGGTAAAGCATACCAACTGGTGGTGAAAAGGCTCGGCCACTACCACTACGCGCCAACGGCACCGTCGGATGCTCCGGCCGTATCACGTATAGTGGAAGTGCTCTTCCCCCGTAGGCCAAACATTGCGACTAGTGCAGTCCCGCATGGATCTGGTGGCCCTCCCTTCTCCATTGAATCGGTGACGACTGATGAAGTACTCGCAATCGCCCGCAGTCTTAAACCATCCAAAGCACCAGGACCAGACTCAATCCCTAACAGAGCCTTAAAACTAGCCATCCTACTCCACCCTGAGGCATTCGTAGAACTCTACAATCAGTGCCTTAGGGAAGGAGTGTTCCCGGATAGGTGGAAACGGCAGAAACTTCTTCTTCTACCAAAGCCTGGAAAACCACCCGAAGAAGCCTCATCGTACAGGCCCATCTGCCTACTGGACTCGCTTGGCAAGGTGCTGGAAAAGCTCATCAGCTGCAGGCTGTGTAATGCACTGGAGAGTGCAGGCGGGCTATCTCCGAACCAATTTGGTTTCCGCAAGGCGAGGTCAACGGTGGATGCCATCGGCAAAGTGGTGAACATTGCTACGGAAGCCACTGCGGGAGCACGCTGGAAGGGTGGCACAAAAAGATACTGCCTGGTTACTACGCTAGACATCCGCAATGCATTCAATACAGCAGATTGGAACCGCATCCTCTTGGCGCTGAGGAGATTTTCAGTACCGGATTACCTACTTGCGGCCGTGCGAAATTATTTTGACGGCAGAACACTTCAGTACAGCTCAGATGAGGGCATGCGCACACATCACATCTCGCTTGGAGTGCCCCAGGGCTCCGTTCTGGGACCACTTCTATGGAATGTAATGTACGACGGGATACTACGAATACAGCTGCCAAGAGACGTGCACATAGTCGGCTTCGCAGATGATGTTGCCATAATCGCAGTGGCAAAGGAGCTGCGCGAGGTTGAAATGGTCAGCTGTGCAGCCATTGAACAAGTTGCGACTTGGCTCACTTCGGCCGGTCTGGAGCTTGCGCCCCACAAAACCGAGGCTGTTCTAATTAGCAGCCGGAAGAAGGTGGAGACTGCTCGCATTATGGTTGGTGGAACAACCGTGGTGTCCAAAAGGGCCATTAAATACCTAGGCGTAATGCTAGACACAAGACTATGCTTTCGTGAGCACCTAGAGTATGCAAACCGAAAGGCAGCAAAGTCTGGAAGAGCGCTCTCACGAATTATGTTGAACTGCAGAGGACCGAAACAAAACCGCAGAGCACTGCTAACAAGTGTTACGAGGTCGGTCATGCTTTACGCTGCTTCTGTCTGGGCCCACGCCATGGAGAAGAGGTCCTACAGACGAGGCCCCGATGCGACATATCGCTTAAGCGCGATCAGGATCTGTAGCGGCTTCAGAACAATCTCTGATGAAGCAGCACTTGTGCTAGCAGGCATGATACCCCTCGAGGAGCTGGCTTTGGAGGCGAAGGCTAGGTTCGAAGGTGCACGTGCCTCAGAGCCAGACACTCGGCCAACAGCCATATTGCGCCAGGAGGAGTAAGGCGTCAAAGTCTGGATAGATGGCAACGGCGTTGGGATTCCTCGACTAAAGGACGTTGGACCTATCGTCTAATTCCCAATATCCAGACTTGGATTACCAGAAAGCACGGTGAGCTCAATTTCCACATCACACAGCTGCTTAGCGGGCACGGATGCTTTCTTAGTTATTTACATAAATTCGGACATGACTCCTCGGCGGAGTGCACTTGGGGCGGTAACGGCGTGGCAGAAGACGCGAAACACGTCGTACTAAACTGCCCTAGATTCAGTCGTAACAAGGAGGTGCTAGAAAACGCCCTGGGCACCCCTATATCGGCGGATAACATTGTGGAGCAGATGCTGGACAGCCAGAATGGATGGGATGCCGTCAGCCACTTTGCCGCCAAAGTCATGTGTGAGCTTAGGCGGCTGGAGAGAGCCAGAGCAGGGACGTAAAAGGAGGCCACAACTCGTGCGAAGCAATGCTTAGCGGCCGTCCCGCACGAGAATTGTGTCCAATACCCACTTTTTACTTAAGTTCTCTACATTGTATTATATGTATATTATTGTATTATACTATAAGTTGTAATGTTGTAAATGGAAATAAAAAAAATAAAAAAAAAAACACACTCACACAGACGCAATTGATATGTAAATGTGCAATTATACACCATTTACGTGAGTTCGAATACCGAGAAAGGTAAAATCGATCAAAAAATTTTTTTTTTTAATTTTCTTAATTTTTTTATTTTCTATAATTATTGTAAACATATGTACAGAGTATTTCAAAGTCGGGACACACGACTTTAGCTTTTTTACTTGTTTTTCATTGGCCTTACGCTGCAGCACCATTTCACTAGGATTACACAGACTTACTCAGATTTATTTCTTCTTAGGTTAGGTTAATTTCTGCTTAGAGTTATTGCGCCTGTCGAGTGACACGTCTGCCTTGGTTGGTGGGTCGCCGGAGAAGAGCGAGACACGTCTGCTCGGGTTCGCGGTCCACGGGAGAAGAGATCGAGCTTCCGTTCTCTCCTTGGCTTGTAGCTTCGTACGGTGTGACCATTTCTCTCATTTTTCAAAATAGCGTGGGCGGTGATTTTATTTATTTATTTTCTTTAATTAATACAATTATTTAGTTATTATTAAATTAAATTATTATTATTAAATTATTTTTTATCGACAAACAATGTAGTCGATGTACATAAGAAACAAATGTATACCATAGAAAACTTAAACTAAATAATACTAAAGAAATAAAAAAGCCTATAAAAATGACAAAAATATTTAATAACGAATCCGACACGGTGGGCGAATTTTATTTGCCAAACGGCCAGCTATGCCCCGATTCACAGCAGAGAGATATCAAAACATATCAAAAAAGAAGCGAAGATGAAAAAATATAGTCATAAAAGATAGAAGAAAACAAATTAAAATATTTAAATAATAAAAGATAAAATATAATTAAAAATTAAAGGTGAAGAATCACTGACGAAAATTTATTAGCCAGTCCGGCAAGCTATGCCCCTACTCACAGCCCCTACTCCAAATGGTAAGTTACACCAAGGTAAGTTACATGGTTTTTTTTGTGTAATATTGATGTTTAACGACAACGGAGGACAATGTTGTTTGTTTAGGGTAAAATTGACATGTTTGCGCTTTTGCTCGCTTACATGTAGGTGAGATGATAAGAGTTCTGTAGCTCTTGTTGGGCACTTGGAACGACTTAGGATGGCAGTATCATCAGCAAATGTCGAAATTGTTGTATGAATGTGTGTCGGTATATCTGCTGTGATGATATACAGTGTTGGTCCAAGCACGCTCCCTTGGGGTACACCTGCTTCGATTGGATGGTATTCGGAGATGAAATCTTTGCATCTAACTGCGAAACTTCTTTGCTGTAGGTATGACTCCAGTATTTTATGGATGTTCTGTGGAAGTATATTTTGATTTTGTGAACTAAGCCATCCATCCAAACGCGGTCGAAGGCTTGGGCGACATCCAGAAAAACCGCGGAGCAATGCTCTCGTTTTTCAAATGCATTTCGTATCTCAGGCAGGCGTCAAGACATCTATATCATCGGGGTTCTCTGAAATTGACAGAATTGGGCGTGAGTTTATAACTGCAGCTATCTGGGAAACAAGCTGAGCACTGCGCTTCCAGCACAGCGATAAAAATGGTACTTCGCCATCTTCACCGCCGACTCCCACAATCCACCAAAGTGAGGAGAGCGAGGGGGAATAAAACGCCAATCGATGCTATCAGCCAAGCAAAACTGATGAACCGCTTCCATGTGAGAATCGCTTAGTACGAGCTGCTTCAATTCCAGTAGTTCATTTTTCGCGCCGACGAAATTGGTAGCATTATCAGACCAAATCTGGCTCGGCTTGCCACGAGTATATATGAAACGCTTCAGAGCGCTGAGAAATGAAGCTGTCGACAAGTCCTTTACCAGCTCTAAATGCACCGCTTTACTTGTGAAGCAAATAAACACGGCAACATAGCACTTGATAGGAGGCCTGGTGCGTACGTCTGATTTGTAGAAGAAGGGTCCACAGTAATCGACTCCAGTGACTGTGAATGCCCGGACGGCCTCAAGACGCTCGCTCGGTAGATCTGCCATAATATGCTCAACAAGTCTTGGCCGGGCCCTGAAGCACTTCACACACTTGCCAACTGCCTTTGAGACCGTTCGCAAGCCGCCGATTGGCCAATTCTGAAGACGAATTTTTGCAAGAAGTGAACGAGGACCGGCATGCAAGTTCATTTCATGTGAATGAGCGATGAGTGCCATTGTGATTGGATGACGGCGAGGCAAAATGATAGGATGCCGAGCATCATATCCAAGCGACGAATTTCCAAGCCGTCCACCAACGCGAAGAACTCCACTGTTGTCAATAAACGGAGCTAGAGAAACGATGGAACTCGATTTTTTGATCATGCCGTTCGACTGCAACTCCTTGACGTCATCATACAGATTAGCCAGTTGCACAATACGAAGAAAAATCTGGGTGCCATGATGCACGTCCGACACAGTAAGGCCAGGGTGCCTTACCCGATTAATAAACTTGTGAATGTAGCCAAAAGTTCGCTGCATTGAACTAAAAGAGTTTGTGTGCTTGCATCCAAGAGTGACATCTAAATGCGGAGATTTAACCAGCAGAGCATTTTTCCGCAATTCAAGTGTCTGCCGTTCGTGGAGACAAGAAACTGGCCAGTCGGCGTGATCACCAACCAAATATGAAGAACCATGCAACCAGAGCTCAGATTGGGCTAGGGCTTCAGGAACAGCGCCTCTCGACAGAATATCCGCTGGATTGAGTGTTGTGGGAACATAATGCCACTCCATATTGGTAGTCAGCTCCTGTATGGCTGCTACTCGATTTGCCACAAAGAGCTACGGAGGAATCGCACCAGCAGTAGAACTTGCCGACGAAAATGCCTGTGTGCTGGATCTTATGCATAAGCTGAGCTAGTAGTTTAGCACCACTCAACTCGAGCTTTGGCACCGACAACGTCTTTAACGGCGCAACTCGGGACTTTGAGCATAGAAGATTACTTGCAGCAGCTTGCCCTCTGGACACAGCGTACACGCAGGCGCCATAAGCCTCAAAGCTAGCATCGCAAAAGCCATGTATCTCCACTTCAGCGTCAGCCTTGAGAGCAAATCTGGGAAACGACAGTCGACGAACGTTTTGAAAGCAGCTGCTTAGCTCAATCCAAGTTGTGTTGCGTTCAAAAGGCAAGCTCTCATCCCACGTCAGTTGGTCCTTGCAGAGCTGTTGAAGAAATATCTTGCATTTAGTAATGAATGGCCCAAGAAGCCCAAGCGGGTCGTAGAAACGGGCTATTGTAGACAACACTGAGCGTCTGCAAGGCTTTAGAATTGCTTCTGAAGGCGCTAAAGAAAACAACAGCTGGTCGATGCAGGATCCCAAGCAAGGCCAAGAGCCTTGGTTATGTTGCTGCCGTCATCAAATGTGAGATATTTCTCCTTGTCTTCTTCATCTACTCCCTCGAGGACCTCTGGATGACTATTTTCGCAGCTTAAAGTTGCCAAGAAGCAGAATACCGGCAGTCTGATGCATTTTATCTCTAACTTCAGCCACTGAGTTGCCTCCAGAAATAAAAACATCCACATAGAAGTCTCTTTGCAGAGCAGCTGAGCCGATAGGGAATGAGTTCTGTTCATCGAGAGCCAGCTGGTGCATCGCACGAACGGATAAGAAAGATGCCGCCTTCGTGCCATATGTGACGGTATCCAATTTGTAAATTTCCACCTCCTTCTGAGGGGAATCTCTCCACAATATACATTGAAGAAAGCTATCAGGAATGTCTACTCGAACACAGCGATACATTTTGCAAATGTCTCCTGTGAGAGCCACCAAATACGAACGAAATCTAAGCAAAATATGAAATAGCTTCGGCTGTATAGTTGGTCCTGCCATCATCACATCATTTAGGGAATATCCAGTAGACGTTTCTGCCGAGCCATCGAAAACGACACGAAGTTTTGTTGTTGTGCTGTCCTCCTTAACGACGCAGTGATGCGGGAGAAAGTACTTGCACAAGCCAACGGATTCAGGACCGACCCGAGACATATGCTTCAAATCAGCATATTCGTTGATGAATGCAGAATATTGCTCTTTAAGATGCGGATGTCGCATAAACTTGCGCTCGAGGCTGAGAAATCGTCGATAGGCACGGTTATAAGATTCTCCCAGCTGATCAGCATTGTGCTTTAAAGGCAATCGAACGGAATATTCACCGGAAGCTAAGCGAGAATAGTTGCTAACAAAGTGCTCCTTGCATTCTATTTCTTCCTTGCTGGCCTTAACAACGGCTTCTTCACAGCTTTCAATTTCCCAAAATCGGCGAACTAGTTCATCCAGTCGTACATCAACATGAACATCATCCTCTTTTTCCACGCAGCGAGCTCCCAATAGCGAAGTGTTGCTTAACCGTTCGCCACCGCCTGACACGATCCAGCCAAGGCGAGTTTTTTGTAGGAGCGGCAATCCTGTGACCAACTTGATTTGGCCGACACAAAGAAGCTCATAAAAGAGGCTCGCACCAATAAGAAGATCTACACGCTGTGGTCTGTTGAATGCAGGATCAGCTAATTCAATGTTCGACGGAATGTTCCAATTTGCTGTATCAATAGCGAAACTAGGCTGACTATCAGTGATCGTAGGCGCCACGAGGTTCGAGATTTCAGGCAGATATGGACAGCGTTTCCATCAGTTGACACGCTTGTGTCACCAAGGCCTGAGACGGTAGCTGAAGATCTTGTTTTCTTTAGTCCCAATTGCTGCGCAAAGCGAGAAGTGACGAGATGCAATTGAGAACCTGAATCCAATAAAGCTCGACAAGGAACGAGTGTGCCGGAGCAATTTTTAACGAGAACGATGGCTGTAGCCAGGAGCACAACATTAAATTGGAGAACCTGGGCAGCAAGAGAGGTAGACGTTTGAGGCTGAATTGTAGGACTGTCAACATGAGCCGGCGAAAACGATGCAGCGACCTGAGGCGCTGCCGAAACATTTTGCAAAGTGGACATCGAGCTGCCAAAGTGCAGCAAGGTGTGATGCTTTCCACCACAAACGCGACAGTGGCCACTGCTACAAGACCGAGTTTGATGCCCCTTTTTTTGGCAGTTGTAGCAAAGAGCGAGCTTTTTTACCTCCTTGTGGCGCAGAGAAGGAGACAAATTTCCAAATCTACTGCATGAGTAAATTCCATGCCCAATCGCTTCGCAAAACAGACAGTTATCTTGGTTAGTTCGGGCAGCAACGAAAGTCTTTCTACAGTTGTTAATACTTTGGTTGCATTTTCCCACCTGAATGCTCGGCGTATTGGTTGCCATAGCGTGCTGCACGTTTCCCAATCTTCGGCATCGCTTTTCCAAGTAGTCATAAAACTCCGAGGCAGACGGTATCTGGTCCGCTGATGTTGCCTCTTCCCAACTGGCCTGAGTTGCAGCGTCAAGCTTTTGAAGCAGAATACACACAATCATGCAGGCTGAAATTTCCTCCAAATTGCCCAGCGTTTGCAAGGCGCGAATGTGCGAGTTCACCTTGTCCGAAAACTCACGAAGTTTTGCAGCGGACGACGAATCTACCCTCTTGAGCCCAAGAATCTCCTTTATGTGTGCCTGGAAAACAAGACGTTTGTTACTAAAACGTTTAGATAGGATATCCAGTGCCACACGATAATTGACACTAGAGAATTCAAGCGATCTCACTGCTTCTAGAGCTGGACCTAGCAGGCAAGATCGTAAATGCTGATGTTTTTCGATATCAGTCAAGTCGACATCGTTGTCAATGACTGAATTGAACATTGCAATGAAGTCCGCATACTCCGTATATCCACCAGAAAAAGTAGGCAATTTTATTTCTGGCTGACGTGGCCCACTTGCCATGATCACGGTTTGGCTTACTGATTCCTCTAGACGGCCAAGCGTAGAATGGGCAGGCAAATGAGATTGGCGGCGTTGTTTGTTCTCACGCACGCGGACATCTAATGCGTCTACCAACAAATTAAAATCAGTTCGCGACGGACTTCCAATCTCACCATGATCCAGCTCTTCCAATGAGCTGTGCAAGTCCTTGAACTCTATCTCGAACTTGTCTATTCGATGTTGAAGCACTTCTAGGTCGTGGATGGTGCAACGATTAAATCGCTCATCAGTGTAGGCCTGATTAAGATTTCTCATCTCCTCAAGCATTACAGAGACTTTGTGTTTCAAAAAAGGCACCCTGTTGGGCCCTGGCGCGCCAACTTGCACTTCATCTACCATTTTGACGCAAGGCAAGCGGTTTTAAAACAACACGCAACTGTCAGATAAAACCGCAATGTCTTTGCGTGGGCACTGATGACAACGAACGGTAAACCAAAAGCAATTGTTTTTTGCGCGGCCGTTATCATATACGTATGTATGTATGCTAGCGCGACGAACTGCAAGCAACGGTTCTTACAGAGTCCACTATGCATGTGCATATGTATGTAATGTTCAAATTTAGCACTTTTAACAATGCACTTGCTTACGAATAGCACTAATGTTCGCCTATTAATTGTTTTTAACTCGCGACAAACGAAACCACGATATTCAATCTCGCCGGGGCCTCCAAATGTTGAGCGACCAATATTTTTTGGTAGCTGTATGGACAACTATAATCAAGCTTGCTTTCCAACAAATAAAACAAGTTGACTTTCAACAACGACGTTATAATGTTTATTGTAAATATGCACTGGCAACTACTATTATGGCTGTGGCTTAGACCAATTGTTTTGCTTCGCCAAAAACAACAACAAAGGGCGAGATCGAATTAATCGTGTACGAAAAGACTAAACTGCGCGGGCGGGCTGCAATTTTAGACTAGACTTTGACGAACGCACGCCCTACCACTACAGCTGCCTTTGCAGATCAGCCGCTGCAAATGAGAGCGAGAGCGTTGCCACATTATAATGTTAATTAGAACAAGAGAGCGCCGCATAAGCAGCCGAATTACATGATGTTATGTTACAGAGCCTTTATGCAAACGGCAACAATGATGTGTTATGAATTTACGTTACAAGTTATTAAATGTTAAATCTAATTTATTAATTATTATTAATTATTATAATTGTCTACTGTTGTTCAAAATTTTATTTAATTCGGTCAATTCTAAGAAAAGTTATTAGCAAAACAAATTCTCGCCAGTACAACCCCCCCAGACTGCAGCAACAAGTTCGCTCTTCTTCTTCCTCTTTTTGCTGCTGCTATGGGCGCATATAACTCAGTGACGGAAGTTTACCTGGGTACAGGGTATTACACTGTCGGGCTTGCTCGACTGTAGCGTTCTCTCTTGTTATTATTTTGGATGCTTTTTTTTTTAGTCGCTTGTGGGTTTAGTTTTCGTTTAATTTGCACATAGCGATTGAGCCCGGTCTGTCTTAGCGCTCTGCGTACTTTTCGGTTGAGAGAGGGGGAGCTGGTCGCTCTGAGTTGACAATACCGGGCGCTGAGAAACTGTTGTTGTTGTTGTTGTAGTTGTCGTTATTGAAGTCGAAGACACAGTTGTAAGCGAAGGCAATGTGCTGGACGTTGTTGTTATCAGTAGCTCATTGGTAAGGCTGGAGGGGTCTGAGGACGAGCACTGGGCACTCCATGACTCACCTTGCAATGTACTGACTGAGCATATTATCGGGGGCGACAGAGAGCGTTCTCTCTCCGAGTTAGCTTGCAGTGATGCAGTTGTTTCTGGTACCGTTACCTCGGGTGAGCATATAGAGAAGTACACGTTCTTGTTACGAACTGCCGAAAGTAGGCTTGTTGTTGTTGCTGCTGAGCACGATTCTGACTCATTTTTGCTGTGTTGTTTACCGAGCTTGTGCTCTTACCCTTTAGCATTGCTTTATTTTTTGTAAACAAGATTCAGATTTAAACAAGAGTCACAAATAAATTTATATGGGTAACACGAGCACAGGTGCTCATGCATACCCTAAGCGTCTTTTCGCGAATTAAATTGGCGTTAATTGCACTTTAATTTTGTTACACGGCGGAGCGATAAAATAATACGTCCGACTTCTACGAGGCATAAACAATGAGTATTATAATCAGCGCATAATACTCGAAAAGTATTGTGTATGGCGTAATCACTAGTGCATCTGTTAAGTTGAAGAGGCAGAAAGTTCCTTGTTGGCCTAGAAGGAACCGAAAAATTGATACGACCTAAAAGCATAGAGGAATCAACATCTCCGACAATCAATTTGTGGAGGAACAGAATACCAAGAACTATTCTACGGTGAGCTAAAGAAGGCCGGTTGATAAGGAGAAGTCTACAGGTGTATGATGGTAATCGCAGGTTAGGATCACAGTTAAGACCACGAAGAGCAAAAAGAAGAAATTGTTTCTGAACCGACTCAATTCGCTTCTGATATATTTATAATAACAGTATCAGTCAGTATAACAATTTATACTGAGGACACCAAACACATGAGCAGTATTCTAGCACTGGCCGTACTAAAGAACTGTAAAGTAACTTGGTTGTGCAGAGGTCGTTACATTCTCTGGACCATCGTTTAATAAAACCAAGAACACACTTAGCTTTGTTATCGATAGTGGAGATATGAAGATTGAAATTCAATTTGGGATCAAAAAGAGCTCCAAGATATTCAACTGTAAATATACGTTGATAGATATGGTCTGAACCGATGAAAAGTCATTAAGTTGCATTTCGAACAGTTAAGGAGCAGGTAGTTGACCAAGCACCACCGTTGAAAACAGCTTAGATCGTACTGCAGACGAGAATGATAAAGACGATCTTTATTTGAAAAAATTAGCTTCACATCATTGGGATACAATAGTATACGGGAATGCAGCAGGATAGACGGAAGGTCATTAATAAATAGAGTGAATAATAGGGGGATAAGATGACTACCTTGAGGTACACCAGATGTTACGAGAACAGGTTTATAAATATTCGCCCTGAGTAGTACATTCTGTGTCCTATTTTTTAAGTACGAGGAAATCCATTTCAAATAGTTTGAGGGATATCCCATACAAGTTAGCTTCAAGAGGAGAGGGTCGTGATTCACAGAATCAAATGCTTTGCTGAAATCAGTATATATAACATAAGCTTGCAGCTTTGCTAGGAATGCATCATTTATCAAAGATGTATATTCAAGCAGATTAGTAGTTGTTGACCGATTTTAAAAAAATCCTTGCTGAGCAGGGGAGGGAAGTAATTATTTTTTCAAATAATTTAGGAATGGCAGAAAGTTTAGCAATGCCTCTATAGTTAGAAATGTCTGACTTACAGCCCTGATGACAGCTTGCTTGACCTTTAGTCCCTTTTACAGGGTCGCTGCTTTGGCAGCGAGGCGTGAAGGAGGCGTGGCAGAACCCACAAAGTATATATATTATTGATCAGCATGACGAGACGAGTCGATCTAGCCCTGTCTGTCTGTCTGTCCGTCTGTCCGTCCGTATGAACACCTGGATCTCAGAGACTATAAGAGATAGAGACACCAAATTTTGCACAAAGATGCGTTATGTGTGTATTCTATACGAGTTTGTTTTATTTTTTTGATTTTCCCCCCCACTTCCCCCCTATGGGGGTTTTCCCGATTTTCCATTCGTATAATCGCCTATATCTCGGAGACTATAAGACCTAGGAACACCAAATTTTAATCCCAGATGCCTTACGTGAATACGCAGAAATTGTATATTTTGAAATTCCCCTCCCTCTCCCCTCTCCCATGCAAATGCGATTTTCTCTATTTCCCGTAATTCTTGGAATTTCGAACTAAAATTTTGCAAATACCCCCAGTTAGTAATTATGTGTCCGTATGCCAAGTTTCACTATGATAGACCGATTTACCAAGAAGTTATAGCCATAAATATATTTGCTGCTGCAGCGCTGCTCAAGCGCTGCCCGCGGCTGTTATTGATGTTGCTGTTTGGTTGACTGCGAAAATGCTTACACAGACACGAATTGATGCGCATAGGCATACATACACTCACACAGACGCAATTGCTATGTAAATGTGCAATTATACACCCTTTACGTGAGTTCGAATACCGAGAGAGGTAAAATCGATCCAATTTTGTTTTTCTTTTTTTTTTTTTTATTTTCTATAATTATTGTAAACATATGTACAGAGTATTTCAAAGTCGGGACACCCGACTTTAGCTTTTTTACATGTTAAGGATTATCTATGTATTTTCACCATGATTTATTAATTTTAATTTGTATTCATTCGCTCACAATTTAATGATTAATTTTGAGTTTTACTTTAAAAATTAACCAATAATCATTATTGATGAGCAAAAAAATAAAACTTTTAAAATAATGATTATTCTTTGAGTTTTATTTTTTTGATCAAAAATAAAACTCAAGCTGAAATTGTGTCTGTTTCATAAGGATTAAGGACAAAATTTATATACATCCTTAATCAGTGAGTCACGGCGAACATTTTTAATTAATTAATTATAGCCTGTACCCAAAGGGTGAAAGGCTATACTAGTTTTGTGCGCATGTATGTAACACACAGAAGGAGGCGTGGCAGACCCCACAAAGTATATATATTCTTGATCAGGATGAGAAGCCGAGTCGATATAGCCTTGTCCGTCCGTCCGTCTGTCCGTCTGTCTGTCCGTCTGTCCGTATGAACGCAAGGATCTCAGAAAGTATAAGAGCTAGAATAACCAAACTTGGTTTCCATATGATAGGTCAATTCTGAAGAAAGTTATAGCCATAAGTAAAATCGCTGCTCATGCGCTGCCTGCAGCTCTGTCGGCAGCGCTGCCCGCAGCTGTTGTTGTTGTTGCTGCTTTGGTTCAACTTTGTGCTGCATACATACACGCATATAAACACGCATAGGTACGTGATGTAAATGTATGCTGTTAAAACTGAACATAAACATGTATTCTCATTTAATTTAATTAATTAATTCATTCATTCATTTTTTTTTAATAATTTAATTTTTTTTTAATTTTTTTTTTTTTAATTTTTCTTTTTTGTGGGGAGTACAGGCTATTTTACTGTCGGGCTTGCTCGACTGTAGCGTTCTATCTTGTTTTTAATTAACTAAATAATTAATTTATTAATTAATTATTTTTAAAATCACAAATGCGAATGTATGTAACAGGCAGAAGGAGGCTTGGCTGGTTAATTTTTAAAATTAAATTCAATATTAATCATTAAACTGTGAGCGAATTAATAAAATAAAAAAATAATCATTATTTTGTAATTTTTTTAATAACACTTATAAGGATTGTGTGTAATGTTAAAACTAATATAATGTAATTTCATGTGCAATAGTAGAATTAAGAAAGTAACAAATATGAAATGAATAATTATGAAATGTGACCGGTAGAATTTTACCGCGTCATAGGTGATCCAATGTATAGATATATCTATATAGATAGGTGTAAGATTCGTGAATGGTGTGTCATGGGATATATGTATGTAGGTATATATGTGTATATGCGTCTCAGTTGATTTTAAATAAATACAAATATAAAAGATGGTGGCGACCTAGCGAGAGCTAGTTGCCACAGAAATCGCTTTTGGGATGTTTCAAATCTTGTTTGCTAGGAGTTTTGATTAAAACCACTAACAAAGACATTTTTCCAAATAAAAATAATGCACCAAAAATATTTTGCATATCCTACGTAAATATTATTAAATTAGCAAATTACTAAATGTATACTATACATTAAAAAACAAGTAAAAAAGCTAAAGTCGGGTGTCCCGACTTTGGAATACTCTGTACATATGTTTACAATAATTATAGAAAATAAAAAAAAAATAAAAAATAAAAAAAAAAATTTTGATCGATTTTACCATTCTCAGTATTCGAACTCACGTAAAGGGTGTATAATTGCAAATTTACATATCAATTGTGTATGAATGGATATGCGCGTCTATTCGTGTCGTATATCTGTAACATGTTTGCAGTCAACCATCAACAACAGCTGTGGGCAGCGCTTGGGCAGCAAATATATTTATGGCTATAACTTCCTGTTAAATCGGTATATCATAGTGAAACTTGGCATACGGAAACATAATCACATATATCATAAATACAAACATAATCATATATTTCTGTGCCAGCGAGAATTGGTTTCAAGGCGAAACTTGGGAGGAAGAGATTTCTGTTGCAGATCTGTATATCTGTAACGTAATTGGAAATTCTTTTGGTTATTGTCGCACTGCCCATAATGATTCAGTAAAGCAGGCGGGATTGATGAATAGCCCAAACACGGCCATATAGGCAGGGTAGGTACGCCTGGGATATTTCCAGCTAAACCCCGTGCAGTTGTCCGATGCCACCATTCCCGTCCGTCCGCAAATAGAGAGAGAGAGTTGTCGAAGAAAGCGTTATTTGTTCTCTCCGGAAAATTTCATAATTATAAAGTTAAACCGAACATTCTTTTACATGCATAGTAAAAGGAAAGAAGAATAGATATATTAATGCAAATCGGTGTTGTGCTCCGTTCATTCTAATTGTTCAAATAACTTTAAATTACTAATTTTAAAAAAAACCCTCGAAACTGACTCAAAATATAAAAGAATCAAAATAAATAAAAAAAAGCTCCTCAATTTTACCGCGCGCCAAATAGTACATTACCTTCAATACAAATACACATTGCAATACCAATACGTGAGCTTGTTACAGTCACAATTACACATACTCCTCCATCAAAAATCTGCATAAAAAAAAAAACTCAACGATTATGGCACCGCAACCCAGCAAACGCGCACCAACAAAAAACGAAAATACCAACACTGACCTTAAAGAAGGCCGTCAGTCAGATGCGTTATCATCGAAGATAATGAGGATGCTAAGCATGCGCTTTCAGGAGCAAGCCAACCTCATCACCACAAAAATGAGAGATGCTGAGCAGCTTTCAAAGGAGAATTATCAGATCTTTAAAGAAGCTCAGCTTAATAAAACTCAAGAAAGCCAAAACGCCTCGCTGCTGTATTCGCACGTACAGGACAGATATACATGAAGCATAACGAGAGTGAGAGTGCGCAGCTCATTCAAAGCTGTGATAAGCTTTTAAAGATCGCTCAAGAAGATGCATATGGGTTTCCCTTTCCTCCCTCCTCTTCCTTCTCAACATGTTACTCTCCTTTACAACCCAGTGATAGAGGACAGGTATACATGAAGCATAAGGAGAGTGAGAGTGCGCAGCTCATTCAAAGCTGTGATAAGCTTTTAAAGTTCGCTCAAAAAGATGCATATGGGTTTCCCTTTCCTCCCTTCTCTTCCTTCTCAACATGTAACTCTCCTTTACAACCCAGTGATAGCTCTCACTAACAAAATTTGTATTAGGTTTATGTCTAGGCTAAGTTTTATTGCATATATAAGTTTAATTGTTAATGTGCGTAGTATAGTGTGCAGATTTTGGACACCAAATTTGTCCCAGATGTCTTATATGAATACGCAGAAAATGTGTATTTTGGAATTTCCCTCCCTCCCCCTTCTCCGCAGCAATTAGTGATTTTCCATCATTTCCGTGTTCCTTGGAAATTTTCATTGAAATTCGGAAAATGCCCCCAGTCAGTGATTATGAGTCTGTATGCTAAGTTTCATCATGATAGGCCGATTTAACGGAAGTTATAGCCATATATGTATGTATGATCAAGCAGTGCCCGCAGCTGTTGTTACTACTTTGCACAGGCACACGAGACATACACACACATATACGCATAATTATTCTACAAAGTTGGGACACCCGACTTTAGCTTCTCTACTTGTTTTAAAGTGCGTATGCGATGGTTGTCTTCTGGTTTTAAATGCAAAATAAGTTAAGACACTGTTCCACAACGAACAGCCAATTTATTATCAGGGTTCTTAGTAAAAAAGGTCTAAATATATGTCACTTTAATGCACAAAGCGCTTGGTTAAAAATTAATTTCTGAAGCTGTAAAGCAATATTTAAATAAATAACAATTAAATGTGTTCTGTTTATAAAAATCACGAAAAAAAAACATAAATTTTATTAGCTGTGTTGTGAGTTGTTGTGAAAAATTTTTTAGCGGTAAGGATATTATATATATACGTATATGGTTTATATATAAAGGTATTAATAGGCATAACTTTGTTTAATAGACACGGGAAGTGATCAAAATAAAAAACGTAAGATAACAACCGATACAGTAACAGATGGCGCCAAACCAAGACAACAAAAATTAGGTGAGCCTACCATAGATGTCATTTATAATTCAAATAATCTCGGCAGTTGGATCGGTCGTTCTGCGACGATTTCGAAAACGCAGAAAATATATATGCTACGAAATTGTTGCGTGCCACCCCACAGCTGTGATTTTGAGGCAGATGCAGTATCTCCAAATATAAAATTTTTGCCACGTTGGCTTGAAATGTACACACCGTGGTTGGCATATTCCAAAAAAGTTAAAGGTGCTCTATGCCTGTACTGCGTACTTTCCTCCCCAAAAAATTATAAATGGGTTCTGGGATCTTTCGTAAGAAAACAATCATATGCATGAAATGTGCAAAAGTCATCCATGGACCCAATGCCATATTGTGCGCTGAAGTTGTAAAAGAAAACAATTAAAAAAGCTAAAGTCGGGTGTAGAAATTTAAAAAAAAGTAAGAAATAAAAAAAAAAATTTTGATCGATTTTACCTCTTTTGGTATTCGAACTCACATTTACATAGCAATTGCGTCTTTGTGAGTGTATGTATGTTTATGCGCGTCTATTCATGTCTGTGTAAGCATGTTCGCAGTCAACCAAAGCATCAGCATCAACAACAGCTGCGGGCAGCGCGTGGGCAGCAAATATATTTATGGCTATAACTTCCTGCTAAATCGGTCTATCATGATGAAACTTGGCACACGGACACATAATTACTAACTGAGGGTATTTGCAAAATTTCGAAATTCCAAGAATTACGGGAGTTAGAGAAAATCGCGATTTGCATGGGAGAGGGGGATGGGAAAATACACATTTTCTGCGTATTCACATAAGGCATACACAAAGTGTGCAAAGTTTGGTGTCTCTACCTATAGTCTCTGAGATCCAGGTGTTCATACGGACAGATGGACAGACAGACAGGGCTAGATCAACTCGTCTCGTCATGCTGATCAAGAATATATATACTTTGTGGGGTCTGCCACGTCTCCTTCTGCCTGTTACATTTTCAGCTCCCGCAAACCTAATATACTCTTGTACATTTTATGTACAGAGTATAAAAATATAAAATATTTTAGATATTGCAGATAAAATTGCAAGCAGATATAACTATACCAAGATTAGTTGCACGACAGAACCACAGACAAAATCATCCTTCGTCAACATTCTCAGAATATTGGAAAAGGTCAATTTATATCCCGTATGTTGACTCGCTTTGCACAGCTTTAAAAAATAGATTTTGTGAAGAAAAAATCCTGCGTTCTCTTTACTTCATCCTGAAAATATGCTTATTCTTAATGTTGTTGTTAAATTGAAAGCAGACTGTTTTAAACAGTTTTATAATTTGGTGGAGTTTGACCAAGGGGCCGAGCTATGGTACAAGTTGTGGAAAGAAAAAAAAGGAATTAATATGTCAGAACTAGAGCTTTGCGAAGTGTGGAAAGAAACTGAACTGTTTTTCCCTAGTATTAAAACCGCTATTGTATTGCTGTCCCTGCCTTGTACGACAGCAACAATTGAAAGATCTTTCAGTACTTTAAGAAGAGTAAAGACATGGCTACGCTCAACTATGGGAGAGTCTCGATTGAACGGTATGGAATACATTTTGTATTATTTTATATATTTTGTATTTCTTTATTACATTTAAAAAATTTTTTTTAACCACCAGGCCTATGTCTGTTAAGCGTACACCGGAAATGGGTAGTCCAAAATCAGGATACATTTATTCAAAACGTGTTAGACCGGTTTGCGACCAATAAAAGGAGATTACTATTTTACATTTTTAGTTAAATATCATAAGTAAATATTATAGTAAAATGTATGTATCGTTTATGCATTGCGATGTTGACTGGTTTTTGCGGAAGGCGTAGGATCTTTTAGAGAAACGGTTTAGTCAGTGAATATGATCGTCTATTTGGAACTTTATAATCCTTTCCAGTGACTTTAGCAGAACGCTGAGTAAGCAAATGGGTCTATAGTTCTGGACGATTGGTCAAGGTGTTCCTTGGGGATTGGTGTTATTTTGATTTTCCTCCATTCCTCTGGAATTTCACCTTTCAGCCATGTTTTATTTATAATATTGAATACATCTTTCATTTTTGAGAGGGTAGAGATTGAAGGAGTTTTTAGGACATCCCATCCAGACCTTATGCGGATTCTGGGTTTTTATTGCTGAGGAAAAGGAAGTCTTCAAAAACAGGGGTTAGGTGTAGCCTCGCTCAGACGGAGATTTGATGGATCAAAGTTTGTAGTGTTAGTTGTGATAATTGGAATGTTTTTTATTAGCTTGAGGAAGGACTCGTTTTCATCTTTTTAATCAGCTGTTACCAACTTTCTTGATTTGTTTGTACCTTTTCATTTTTTTTTTTATTTTAGTCCACATAATCTGTGGAGAATTAGAGAGCCCTTGAATGAAGTTGTTGAATTTTTTGTTTTTTCAGTTATTTATGGGTTTTTAAACTTTGACTATTTAATTTTAAAATGTTCATGGTGTATTTGTGAAATGTTTTGGTCGTTTATTTTGGCTGCATCAATTTTTGCGTTAGCGTAATTAAGTTTGTTTCTTAGTTTAAAAATTAAATTTTTGGTATCGGCCTCTTCGAAATTGTTGTTTTGTTTGCCGATGAATGCCGCAATTTGTTTGGGAATTTTTATACTCTGTACATGAAATGTACAAGAGTATATTAGGTTTGCGGGAGCTGAAAAATGTAACAGGCAGAAGGAGGCGTGGCAGACCCCACAAAGTATATATATTATTGATCAGCGTGACAAGACGAGTCGATCTAGCCCCGTCTGTCTGTCTGTCCGTCTGTCCGTCCGTATGAACACCTGGATCTCAGAGACTATAAGAGATAGAGACACCAAATTTTCCACAAAGATGCGTTATGTGTGTATTCTATACGAGTTTGTTTTATTTTTTTGATTTTCCCCCCCACTTCCCCCCTATGGGGGTTTTCCCGATTTTCCATTCGTATAATCGCCTATATCTCGGAGACTATAAGACCTAGGAACAAATTTTAGTCCCAGTTATTGATCAGCGTGACAAGACGAGTCGATCTAGCCCCGTCTGTCTGTCTGTCCGTCTGTCCGTCCGTATGAACACCTGGATCTCAGAGACTATAAGAGATAGAGACACCAAATTTTCCACAAAGATGCGTTATGTGTGTATTCTATACGAGTTTGTTTTATTTTTTTGATTTTCCCCCCCACTTCCCCCCTATGGGGGTTTTCCCAATTTTCCATTCGTATAATCGCCTATATCTCGGAGACTATAAGACCTAGGAACAAATTTTAGTCCAAGATGCCTTGTGTGAATACGCAGAAATTGTATATTTTGAAACTCCCCTCCCTCCCCCCTCTCCCATGCAAATGCGATTTTTTCTATTTCCCGTAATTCTTGGAATTTCGAACTAAAATTTTGCAAATACCCCCAGTTAGTAATTATACTCTGTACATGAAATGTACAGAAGTATATTAGGTTTGCGGGAGCTGAAAAATGTAACAGGCAGAAGGAGGCGTGGCAGACCCCACAAAGTATATATATTCTTGATCAGCATGACGAGACGAGTCGATCTAGCCCTGTCTGTCTGTCTGTTCGTCTGTCCGTCTGTCAGCCTGTCCGTCTGTCCGTCCGTATGAACACCTGGATCTCAGAGACTATAAGAGATAGAGACACCAAATTTTGCACAAAGATGCGTTATGTGTATATTCTATACGAGTTTGTTTTATTTTTTTGATTTTCCCCCCCACTTCCCCCCTATGGGGGTTTTCCCGATTATCCATTCGTATAATCGCATATATCTCGGAGACTATAAGACCTAGGAACACCAAATTTTAGTCCCAGATGCCTTACGTGAATACGCAGAAAAAGTATATTTTGGAATTTCCCTCCCTCCCCCCTCTACCACGCAAATCGTAACTCCCGTAATTCTTGGAATTTCGAACTAAAATTTTGCAAATATCCCCAGTTAGTTATTATGTGTCCGTATGCCAAGTTTCACTATGATAGACCGATTTAACAAGAAGTTATAGCCATAAATATATTTGCTGCTGCAGCGCTGCTCAAGCGCTGCCCGCGGCTGTTGTTGATGTTGCTGTTTGGTTGACTGCGAAAATGCTTACACAGACACGAATTGATGCGCATAGGCATACATACACTCACACAGACGCAATTGCTATGTAAATGTGCAATTATACACCCTTTACGTGAGTTCGAATACCGAGAGAGGTAAAATCGATCCAATTTTTTTTTCTTTTTTTTATTTTTTTTATTTTCTATAATTATTGTAAACATATGTACAGAGTATTTCAAAGTCGGGACACCCGACTTTAGCTTTTTTACTTGTTATGTGTCCGTATGCCAAGTTTCACTATGATAGACCGATTTACCAAGAAGTTATAGCCATAAATATATTTGCTGCTGCAGCACTGCTCAAGCGCTGCCCGCGGCTGTTGTTGATGTTGCTGTTTGGTTGACTGCGAAAATGCTTACACAGACACGAATTGATGCGCATAGGCATACATACACTCACACAGACGCAATTGCTATGTAAATGTGCAATTATACACCCTTTACGTGAGTTCGAATACCGAGAGAGGTAAAATCGATCAAATTTTTTTTTTATTTTCTTAATTTTTTTTATTTTCTATAATTATTGTAAACATATGTACAGAGTATTTCAAAGTCGGGACACCCGACTTTAGCTTTTTTACTTGTTTTTTATAGGGGTGAAGGCGTTTTCTTGTTAATCAAAAGTGTTGTCCGCTATTGTTTGCCTCCATTCATTCATGGTGTCGTGGCTTTCCCCACACTTAATGCATTTTTCTTGACTGCATTTGCAGTGCTGTGCAAAGTGGCCAAATCTGAAGCAGCGGTAGCATTGAGAGATAGGAATGAAAGGATTGACGTTAACTTTGGTGAACATTAAACTTATATCAAGCGGCATTTGATTTCCTGGAAAGAAAAGTTTCACTCTGTTTGTGGGGAGGAGTTTTTTGTTGTCTCTGTCTCATGATTCTAAAAACTTCAATAATTGGTATGGGCGAACAGATATGTATATTCTTTTAGGTCGTCTTCGTTGAATTTAGTAGGTACTCCAAAAAAATGAATCCTGCTTTGTATATGAAATGTTTAAACATTTTTGTTAACCTTCTGCTTTTAAATGATCATTTTTTTGAAGGGCGTTTGCTCCTTCTGCTCCGTGTTATTTTGCATCTGCCAAAGCCTAATTTGCTAATGTCAACAATGCTACTAAGGTTGAGTTTATGGATAACTGCCGATAGGCTAATATCATTTATCGGTGCCCTTTCAGTGCCCGTTTGCCGTTTGTCAACACAGACGATAAATGCACCCTTATGCGCTGAGTAATATTCATACCTGACCTTAAATGGATTTTCAGACTTTTCTTAATTTATTTAATTTTCTTGACTATTTACTTCTTCGATTACATCTATGCATATTTGTTTCTTCGGCTTGATACGTTATATTGTCTTTTTAAGCTCGTTGATAGCAGGATAATTGGCTTGTTTGTAATGGTTTTAGATTTGCTGACGCCCCGGGAGGGGGGCGCTTGGTTTCCATTTTTCTTCTTAGCTTGCTTTTTGTATCCGTGTTTTTCAGTTTTTAACTCAGGGTTTGAAAAACACAAATTTTCAAAATTTAAACGAAATTTGAGTCAAAGTTAAAAACAAGTAGAGAAGCTAAAGTCAGGTGTCCCGACTTTGAAATACTCTGCACATTTGCGTTGTATTTTTTCATCATTTAATTGGCGTTTCTGCAAATTCTTTATGGCTAATACTAATACGCAAATGGCATATTTTTTTTTTATTTAACATGGACAGTTGCAGACAGCTGGCTTGAAGGGGAAGTTCGAAAAAAGGAAATCTTTCGAAGTTCTGTGGCACCGACGTATTTTTTGGAAGTTTTCAAAGACAACTCTAGCCGAAACCACCGGAGTTTTCTGTGTCACCCCTGAATATAAAGTTTTAAAAAGAAATAAATTCTATGCCTTTTAAGTATATTAAGTGTGGCTATACACATACGTTTTCATACAGCAACTTACAGAAACAAGTAGAGAAGCTAAAGTGGGGTGTCCCGACTTTGAAATACTCTGTACATATGTTTAGAATAATTGCAGAAATTAAAACAAGAGAGAACGCTACAGTCAAGCAAGCTCGACAGTGTATAGTAGGTATATGCGCCTCTAGCAGAAGCAAAGGGAAGAAGAAGAGCGAACTTGATGCTGCAGCTTGTGGGCATACTTAGTACCGAAGTAAAATTGTTTCGCTAATTGTTCTGGCGAGAATTTGGTTCGTTTTTTTTTTATACAACATTAGATAATTACATATTAATTATGTGTGCAAAGTTTGGTTTAGGTATCATTTGAAATGTGGACGCTATTGACGAAACTCTGTAGCGGGGGAAATTGAAAAAAAAAAAATAAACTCGTCCTTTCTCGGACCTAGGAGAATTTGGATACCAGCTTTGGTTAGATCGACTCGTCTCGTCATGCTGATCAAGAATATATATACTTTCTTGGGTCTGCCACGCCTGCTTCTGCCTTTTTCAACTCCCGCAAACCTAATATACTCTTGTACATTTTATGTACAGAGTATAAAAATGTGATCGATGTTACCTCTCGCCGCATTCGATCTCACGTAAAGGGTGTATAATTGCATATTCACATAGCAATTGCGTCTATGTGAGTGTATGAATTTCTATGCGTGTTTATTCGTGTCTGTGTGAGCATGATTGCAGTCAATTAAATATATGGCTATTTATTATAATTATAATTATGGCTATAACTTCCTGTTTAATCGGTTTATCATAATGAAACTCGGCATACGGACACATAATCACTAATTGAACAAATTTGATCGTCGATCCATCGATGTTTATCCAAACATCGAACATTATTCATGTTTTGTTGGTCAGTCACATTTCTTTGTGTGGTTTACCGAAAAAGGTATATTTATATTACTAGCAGGTCTTGTCCGTCTTTGCTGGCTGAGTATTTGTGCTCACAATTATACGTTTATTTACTATATGATATTTCTCTTCCGACACTCTAAAGCTTCTAAAGAGTTCATTTCCCAAATACCAAATTACTTTGGTACGATTCGAGAGCTAGGACATAAAGTACATAATTATTGCCTCTACTCTTTAATGAAAAGTTACAAAAATTCTTGAAAAAAGAATAAAGGGTGATTTTTATGAAGGTTTAGAGGTAGAGGAAGTAAAGGAATTGATTAGGGAAAACTTTGAAACAATAAAAGACAACTTAAATGAATTGAAAAACAAGAGAGAACGCTACAGTCGAGCAAGCCCGACAGTGTAATACCCTGTACCCAGGTAAACTTCCGTCACTGAGTTATATGCGCCTATAGCAGCAGCAAAAAGAGGAAGAAGAAGAGCGAACTTGTTGCTGCAGTTTGGGGGGGTTGTACTGGCGAGAATTTGTTTTGCTACAACAGTAGACAATTATATATAAATTATGTGTGCAAAGTTTGGTTAATGTAGCATTTGAAATGTGGACGCTATTGACGAAATTCTGTAGCGGGGGAAGGGGGGGAAAATTCCAAAAAATAAAATAAACTCGTCCTTACTCGGACCTAGGAGAATCTGGATGCCAACTTTGGTTATTCTAGCTTTTATAGTTTCTGAGATCCTCGCGTTCATCCAGACGGACAGACGGACGGACAGACGGACAGACGGACGGACATGTCTAGATCGATTTCTCTCGTCATGCTGATCAAGAATATATATACTTTATAGGGTCGGAGATGCTTCCTTCTGTATGTTACATACTTTGCACAAACCTAATATACCCTTTTTACCCTACGGGTACAGGGTATAAAAAAACCCTTGGACAAGAGACACAGATAAAGACGAAATAGAAGAAATGTTAGATAAAATGGAATTCAGTTATATCCACAAGATAAGGGAATTGAATGAAATTGAGAAAAACGTAGATTTCCCTAAAATTCATTTTCTGTCGCGTCCATTCATGTGTTACTGTTTTCCCAATATTTGTAGACCATTTTGCTGCTGTACTTGTATCTCTCACAGTACTTCGCTGATTTTGAATTGTACTTGTAGTCGACAAACTTCTTTTGTCACGTGAAGTAATTTTTGAGACTCGACCTCTGTTTACTGTGAATATTGTCAATCTTTCTATACCTTTGCACTTTATTTTGTACCGTAGACTTAGAAAGCATACGATTTTTTCATACTTCTTTATAGCTGTTGCCCAAATTGCATTTTTCTAAATTTGAAGCTCAACCTTACTCACAAACTGGCTTACCTCGTGCCATCGTGCTCAAAAATTATAAAACCTAATAAAAATTACAACTCAAAGGCATATATGTTTTTTATACAAGGTAAGCTTTACAATTTTTGCTGACATTTTACTTTTTTACAGTCCTTTTTAAAAAAATAATATTGCCGTACCAATTAATAATGGTCGAGAAAAAAGAACGCTACAGTCGAGCAAGCCAACAGTAAAATAGCATGTAAAATTAAAAACAAGAAAAGAATGCTAAAGTCGAGCGAGCTCAACTCTTAAATACCCTGTACCTCCCTCCAAAAAGAACAAAATTAAAAAAAACAAGAGCGAACGCTACAGTCGATCAAGCCCGACAGTGTAATACCCTGTACCCAGGTAAACTGAGTTATATGCGCCCATAGCAGCAGCAAAAAGAGGAAGAAGAAGAGCGAACTTGTTGCTGCAGTTTGGTGAGGTTGTACTGGCGAGAATTTGTTTCGCTAATAACTTTTCTTAGAATTGACCGAATTGAATAAAATTTTGAACAACAGTAGACAATTATATATAAATTATGTGTGCAAAGTTTGGTTTAGGTAGAATTTGAAATGTGGACGCTATTGACGAAATTCTGTAGCGGGGGAAGGGGGGGAAAATTCCAAAAAATAAAATAAACTCGTCCTTTCTCGGACCTAGGAGAATCTGGATGCCAACTTTGGTTATTCTAGCTTTTATAGTTTCTGAGATCCTCGCGTTCATCCAGACGGACGGACAGACGGACGGACGGACATGTCTAGATCGATTTCTCTCGTCATGCTGATTCAGAATATATATACTTTATGGGGTCGGAGATGCGTCCTTCTGCATGTTACATACTTTGCACAAACCTAATATACCCTTTTTACCCTACGGGTACAGGGTATAAAAATGTAAATAATTAAAAAACAAGAAAACAATGCTAAAGTCAGGCAAGCTCAATACTAAAATACCCTGTACCTCGTGCCATCGTGCTCAAAAATTATAAAACCTAATAAAAATTACAACTCAAAGGCATATATGTTTTTTATACAAGGTAAGCTTTATAATTTTTGCTGACATTTTACTTTTTTACAGTCCTTTTTAAAAAAATAATATTGCCGTACCAATTAATAATGGTCGACAAAGTCGAGCAAGCCAACAGTAAAATAACATGTAAAATTAAAAACAAGAAAAGAATGCTAAAGTCGAGCGAGCTCAACTCTTAAATACCCTGTACCTCCCTCCAAAAAGAACAAAATTAAACAAAAAAATGTAAATAATTAAAAAACAAGAAAAGAATGCTAAAGTCAGGCAAGCTCAACACTAAAATACCATGTACCTCCCACCAAAAAGGAAACAAGTAAAAAAGCTAAAGTCGGGAGTCCCAACTTTGAAATACTCTGTACATATGTTTAGAATAATTATAGAAATTAAAAGTGTAAGAGTATTAAAAAAAAAAAATTTGATCGATTTTACCTCTTTTGGTATTCGAACTCACGTAAAGGGGGTATAATTGCACATATACAAAGCAATTGCGTCTATGTGAGTGTATGTATGTTTATGCGCGTCTATTCGTGTCTGTGTAAACATGTTAGCGGGCAACCAAACAGCAACATCAACAACAGCCGCGGGCAGCGCTGCAGCAGCAAATATATTTATGGCCATAACTTCTTGTTAAATCGGTCTATCATGATGAAGCTTGGCGTACGGACACATAATTACTAACTGGGGGTATTTGCAAAATTTTAGTTCGAAATTCCAAGAATTACGGGAGTTAGAGATTTCCCATGCGATTTGCATGGGAGAGGGGGGAGGGAGGGAAATTCCAAAATATACATTTTCTGCGTATTCACACAAGGCATCTGGGACTAAAATTTGGTGTTCCTAGGTCTTAAAGTCTCCGAGATATAGGCGATTATACGCATGGAAAATCGGGAAAACCCCCATAGGGGGGAAGTGGGGGGGAAAATCAAAAAAATAAAACAAACTCGTATAGAATACACACATAACGCATCTTTGTGCAAAATTTGGTGTCTCTAGCTCTTATAGTCTCTGAGATCCAGGTGTTCATACGGACGGACAGACGGACAGACAGACAGACAGGGCTAGATCGACTCGTTTGTCACGCTGATCAATAATATATATACTTTGTGGGGTCTGCAACGCCTACTTCTGCCTGTTACATTTTCAGCTCCTGCAAATCTAATATACTCTTGTACATTTTATGTACAGAGTATAAAAATGTATAAAAAATTTGTCTTTTAAATGATTAAAAAAACAAGAAAGGAATGCTAAAGTCGAGCAGGCTCAACTCTTTAATACCCTGTACCGCCCCACAAAAAAGTAATTAAATTAATTAATTAATTTAATTTAATTAATTAATTAATTTAATTAAATTAATTAACTAAATTAATTTAATTAATTAACTAAATTAAATATAAAATATTCCATGCATGCATACATGCATTTACATTTACATCAGAATCGTGCCTTATGCGTGTTTGTGTACTTGTACATATGTATGTATGTGTGCATTGGGCCTGGTTTTATGGCTATAACTTTCTTTCCGATCATTCTATCATAATGAAAACTGGTATACGGATATATAATCACTAACTGGATGTGTCTATCAAATTTTAGTTCAAAATTCCAAGAATTACGGGAGCTATAGAAAATCGTTAATAGGGGGGGGGGGGGGGGGGGGGGGGGAGTGGGGGGGTGCATCGGGAAAATGGGGAATGTGCACTCGCACAAAACTAATATACCCTTGTACCCTTTGGGTACAGGGTATAATTATATTAATTAAATTATTTAATTAAACTAAATACATGCTCATGTACAGTTTCAACAGCATACATTTACATCAGAGTCGTGTCTCGGCGTGTTTATATGCGTATATTTATGCAGCACAAAGTTGAAATTACTTCCTGAGGTCCTTGCGCTCGTCCAGACGGACGGACGGACATGGCTATATCGGCTCGGCTTGTCACCCTGATTAATAATATGTATACTTTGTGGGGTCTGCTCCGCCTCCTTCTGCCTGTTACATACATTCGCACAAAACTAGTATAGCCTTTCACCCTTTTGGTACAGGCTATAAAAATTATAAAAAATTTATATTATTTTAAAAAATATAATTAATTAATTTAATTAATAAAGAAAATGTATTTAATACATACATAGAAGACATGTTTATGTACAGTTTTAACAGCAAACATTTACATCACGTGTCTATGTGTATTTTTATGCGTGTATGTATGCAACAAAAAGTTGAGCCAAAACAGCAACAACAGCTGCGGGCAGCGCTGCGATTTTATTTATGGCTATAACTTTCTTTTGAATTGACTTATCATGATGAAACGGAAGGAGGCGTGGCAGACCCCACGAAGTATATATATTCTTGATCAGCATGACAAGACGTGTCGATCTAGCCCTGTCTTCACTTCCAATTGATGAAATATCATGAAATTCTCACTGGACAATCGATAACAATAGCAGATTCTAACGCACCAGTCGACATATAGATAGCGCCAACAGGGGACGCTAGATTTAGAAAGTCCTGTTTACTTTCAAACGCACCTTGTAGTTCGGGTATTATAAAAGTTGATTTATTTAAATTGATTTTGTGCATTATTGTTGTGTGAAACGTATATATAAAAAAATATAAAATTAAAGGTAATTCAATGACCTTTTTAAAAAGTATAAATATGTTTGTCACCCACAAATAAAAACAAGAGAGAACGCTACAGTCGAGCAAGCCCGACAGTGTAATACCCTGTACCCAGGTAAACTTCCGTCACTGAGTTGTATGCGCCCATAGTAGAAGCAAAAAGAGTAAGAAGAAGAGCGAACTTGTTGCTGCAGTTTGGTGGGGTTGTACTGGCGAGAATTTGGTTCGCTAATAACTTTTCTTAGAATGTACAGAATTGTACAGAATATATAAATTATGTGTATAAAGTTTGGTTTAGGTAGCATTTGAAATGTGGACGATATTGACGAAATTCTGAAGGGGGGTGGGGGGGGGGGGGGGGAAATTAAAAAAAAAAAATAAACTCGTCCTTTCTCGGACCTAGGAGAATCTGGATGCCAACTTTGGTTATTCTAGCTTTTATAGTTTCTGAGATCCTCGCGTTCATCTAGACGGACGGACAGACGGACGGACATGTCTAGATCGATTTCTCTCGTCATGCTGATCAAGAATATATAGACTTTATGGGGTCGGAGATGCTTCCTTCTGTATGTTACATACTTTGCATAAACCTAATATACCCTTTTTACCCTACGGGTACAGGGTATAATAAGTCATTGAAAGTTGCACTATCGAAAAAAAACTTAGCCGTACCAATTAATAGTGGTTGGGGCTCGTACAAACTATTTTATATACATATATGTAAATATATATACGTAAATATGTATATACATGCATAAATATAAAGATTGTGACATTGAGGGCTAGTACCTTCTAGAATTAAACACTGTAAAATTTAACACCGACATACATACAGTCCTCACTTATAAGTGCAACTCGTCTGACATTCCTCAGCATGCTGCACGCATGGTCGAGTTATTCCCGAAAAGTGGGACTGATCCTGACTATACGTACATATATGTAAGTGTAAGTATGTATTCAATTGTACAGTTCAACGCTTATCTATATGTGTTTTTTGAATATGAATGTTGTGAGTGTAAAAGGCATTCACGGAATAAGCTTAACGCTTAATGTCTCCCAGAAGCTTTCAGAATACATTTTTAGCATTGTTAGCTGACACAACCTTTTAACACAAACGGTAAATTGCTTGGAAATATGCGATCAGCTGAGATGGGCATGTGTCGGCTTTTTTCGGCCCGTCACAGCGCGATCGCGTAATTGGCTGTAAGAAATCACGAATCCGTATGCACGGTGAATGGATACACAAATTTTTCTTTGTAAATCGAATAATTAGGAGAATGTCGATTTTTAATTTATGCTTGTATACATGTGTATATGGTAATCCAATTTTAAGGACCGATATACATATGTACATAATATTACTTTTTCGTAATTTTAATTTTTAATTTTATGCAAATCTGGCTAACACTAACGTTGTTATTTTTTGGATATGCGCTCCAAATCCTTTGCTTTTTTCACAATGTTTTAAGATAGACTTTGTGCAAAAAACTGGAATAAATATTAGAGTATTTCTTAACTTTAAATTATATTTTGTTGTGTTGTTTTTGTTTCTATTCCAATTTCACGTTTGTGTCTTTTCGTGCTTTATTGAGTCAACACGAACACGCACGAAATTGGAATAATGGCCGTACAGCTCAAAAGGACGGAAGATAATACGTCGTTGGTCTTTAAAAGGTGTTTTATCATTTCGAAAGCACTGTTCCAACGAGTTGGCACTTCCAGTATCAAGCCAAGCGGGTTCTCAACATCTTGTGCCTGTTTAAATTTTGCCATTGCCGTATGCTGCGTTTCATAAAGGTAACAATTGCCTTGCATTTTGCCAAAATGGGTCCAAGAATGTCCAGCAGGAAAAGGGAGGAAAAATTCTAAAAAAATAAAATAAACTCTCCTTTTTTTTCGTATCTAGGAGAATCTGGATACCAACTTTGGTTATTCCAGCTTTTATAGTTTCTGAGATCCTTGCGGTCATCCAGACGGACGGACATGTCTAGATCGATTTCTCGTCATGTTGATTCAGAATATACAAGTATATACTTTATGGGGTCGGAGATGCTTCCTTCTGCATGTTACATACTTTGCACAAACCTAATATACCCTTTTTACCCTACGGGTACAGGGTATAAAAACAAAGTCATTTCCCTAATATTTGTTGGTGTAATTAGACGAGCGAACAAAGTAGCGAGTCTTGTCTAATATTAGTTATTGTGACTTGATGACGAACACAGCGCACGAGCATCAAATCGTTTCTTTCGTGTCCTACCGGTATGGCGCTGCCTTCATAAAGGGACTGGTGTTGACACTGGTTAAGCTTTGGACCGGTCCATGGGTAGCCCAAAGCGGACAATTGCCACAAGCCAAACTGAAGGATACATACTTGTATGTATGTGATACATACATACAACTATGTATGTATGTATGTGATACATATGTATGTATGTACATATGTATGTGTAAAGCACATGTGCTTTATCTTTTGCTGTGAGTTACAAACTTTTTATGTGTTTGTCCATCGTTAAAGATCTTATTTTCCACGGTCGCTGCCAACACTACCAATTAAACCTTAGCTATTTATTAAAAAAGGGTTTTAACTTACAAAATAAAGCAAGTAAAAAAGCTAAAGTCGGGTGTCCCGTCTTTGAAATACTCTGTACATATGTTTACAATAATTATAAAAAATAAAAAAATAAAAAAAAAATTTGATCGATTTTACCTCTCTCGATATTCGAACTCACGTAAAGGGTTTATAATTGCACATTTACATAGCAATTGCGTCTGTGTGAGTGTATGTATGCCTATGCGCATCTATTCGTGTCTGTGTAATCATTGAGCAGCGCTGCAGCAGCAAATATATTTATGGCTATAACTTCTTGGTAAATCGGTCTATCATAGTGAAACTTGGCATACGGACACATAATTACTAACTGGGGGTATTTGCAAAATTTTAGTTCGAAATTCCAAGAATTACGGGAGTTACGATTTGCGGGGGAGAGGGGGGAGGGAGGGAAATTCCAAAATATACATTTTCTGCGTATTCACACAAGGCATCTTGGACTAAAATTTGGTGTGCCTAGGTCTTATAATCTCCGAGATATAGGCGATTATACGAATGGAAAATCGGGAAAACCCCCATAGGGGGGAAGTGGGGGGGAAAATCAAAAAAATAAAACAAACTCGTATAGAATACACACATATCGCATCTTTGTGCAAAATTTGGTGTCTCTAGCTCTTATAGTCTCTGAGATCCAGGTGTTCATACGGACGGACAGACGGACAGACAGACAGACAGGGTTAGATCGACTCGTCTTGTCACGCTGATCAATAATATATATACTTTGTGGGGTCTGCCACGCCTCCTTCTGCCTGTTACATTTTTCAGCTCCCGCAAACCTAATATACTCTTGTACATTTCATGTACAGAGTATAACAAGTAAAAAAGCTTAAGGCGGGTGTCCCGACTTTGAAATACTCTGTACATATGTTTACAATAATTATAGAAAATAAAAAAATTAAGAAAATAAAAAAAAAATTTGATCGATTTTACCTCTCTCGGTATTCGAACTCACGTAAAGGGTGTATAATTGCACATTTACATAGCAATTGCGTCTGTCTGAGTGTATGTATGCCTATGCGCATCTATTCGTGTCTGTGTAAGCATTTTCGCAGTCAACCAAACAGCAACATCAACAACAGCCGCGTGCAGCGCTTGAGCAGCGCTGCAGCAGCGCTGCATCAGCAGATATATTTATGGCTATAACTTCTTGTTAAATCGGTCAATCATAATGAAATTAGGCATACGGACACATAATAACTAACTGGGGGTATTTCTAAAATTTTAGTTCGAAATTCCAAGAATTACGGGAGTTACGATTTGCGTGGTAGAGGGGGGAGGGAGGGGAATTCCAAAATATACATTTTCTGCGTATTCACATAAGGCATGTGGGACTAAAATTTGGTGTTCCTAGGTCTTATAGTCTCCGAGATATAGGCGATTATACGAATGGAAAATCGGGAAAACACCCATAGGGGGGAAGTGGGGGGGAAAATCAAAAAAATAAAACAAACTCGTATAGAATACACACATAACGCATCTTCGTGCAAAATTTGGTGTCTCTATCTCTTATAGTCTCTGAGATCCAGGTGTTCATACGGACGGACAGACGGACAGACGGACAGACAGACAGACAGGGCTAGATCGACTCGTCTCGTCATGCTGATCAAGAATATATATACTTTGTGGGGTCTGCCACGCCTCCTTCTGCCTGTTACATTTTTCAGCTCCCGCAAACCTAATATACTCTTGTACATTTCATGTACAGAGTATAAAAATGCCGTCAATTACGTATCTTTCGTGTTTATTCCCTATTTTACTCGGCAAACTTCAATCTCTTAGAGATGTAAGCGAGAAACCCGATAATCCCCACAAACAATCGATGTTTTAATAAAAATTGAAAACATCGATGCATCGACAGTATCATCGATGTTTCTCCACCTCTAATCCCTACTACATCTACACCAGTTTACTATTGAGTACGTTAGAGCTGGGGAAACATCGATGTTTACCAACATCGATGTTTCGATTTTTTTGGGGGAAGAACATCGATGTATCGATGCATCGAAATTCCACTAACAAATTTTCAAACAAAAATTAATATACAACATAGGGCACTTCGTTTTGATTTGTCTTATTTATAAAGGTACAAAAGGGTTTAAAACAAACGATATTTTTATAACTTCAAATAATAAACTAAAAACAAGAGAAAGTATAACATAAAAAATTATAGTTAATGACTAATTTCAGATAAAACAACAAAACAATATTTTCATAAATTGAAAGAATACAAGTATAACAAAATGAAAAGCATAACATAAAAAATATAATTCATGACTAATTATTTGAGATCCACTCATTTTTGTTAATATAAATGAGCATGTCTACATTCTTTGATTTAAGCGAACTCCTTTTTTCGCTAACTATAAGTCCAGCTTTGCTGAACATGCGCTCACTTTCAGTGGACGTTGCAGGAACGCAGAGGTACTTGCATATACATGCCTTAAGGGACTTATCATTATACTCTGTACATGAAATGTACAGAAGTATATTTTGAGATCTGTAAATAAAATGCTTCGTATTTTTTGTCTATAAACGACAAAATAGAGCTTGAGGTCGTTGGTAGTTCTTCAATTGGTGGTATTGCCACATGTTTGATACACTTTACCACATTTAAGGCATTTAGCAGACTTGCCATCCTTAGACTTAAAGAAGAAATTCCACACAGTTGACTTTCCATATTTTGCCCGTTTATTAGGACCACCTTCCTCAAGTTCCTTATCCATTTCAGTTGAGTTTGCATTACATAGAACAACATATTAATATATGTACAAATAATGAAAATACACATACACAAATAAGACTGCAGCTGCAAGATAAAAATTACCTTTGCTATTAGATTCTTTTAAAAACTTCTCCATTTCCAAGCACTGCCAACACCAATATCCATCTATAATATTAGTAATTTGTTCTGTATTATATTAGGGGATTTATTAAAAAAATGCAAATTTTAGCTTTTACTTACCTAGCTTTTCCCGCGATTTTTTTTCAAGTAGTAAAAAACATCGAAAATCGGAAATAAAACATCGATGTTTGGAAAAAATTGCAAAACATCGATGTATCGATTTTACATCGATGTTTCGCACAGCACTAGAGTACGTAATTGATTTAGTATATTTTTAAGGAAATACGTATATGTTTTTATTCTTAGATTAAAAAATGCAGCGTGTTCCCTTCATTGCTCGGTCGACTTTGCTTCGGCCATTTTTCTTGCGCACTTATAAAATTGGTCCTGTGGACTTTCCAACTAAAAAAGCAATGTCATTTGAAAATAAATCACATGCGCAAACAATGAAAATAGCTGTCATTGGCCAAAATCAAGATTTGATTATTACGACCATGGCGGAAGCGCAGAAGCTAGCAAGGCGTCGGGGACTGAATTTGGTACTCTTAGAACAAACTGATGCAAATGCTAAAACTGGGCGGTCCTTATACAAGTAACTAATATCATGCGAAGCCTAAAAAAACATTTGTGCATACACACATACATACATATGTATGTGTATGCGTGTTAACGAAATTTATATTTCAGATTGGTTACCAATGCGGAAATGCTTGCCGACGATTTTCCTTTAGTGACTAACAAAATGAGTAAAAAGTCTGAAAAGTCATTAACTATAAGCACGCGTATAAGTAACCACGACCTTGAATCGAGGCTTAAAAATATAGCGAGATGGCTGGAAAAACGACATGAGGTGTGTATTCTAATACAATCCAGTGGGAATAGCCTTGGAAACGATGAAGATGAGGAGCGCATTGTTCAAGCCATAGAACACGTAATTAAAGAACCCCAAAATATTGGTAGAATCCTCCAAAAACGTACCAAGGGTTCCGCAACAAAATTTAATATAATTCCGCTCAAAATGCCTGTCGACACTACATAAACGCCTCATCTAGAGCTTATATAGTATGTTATACAATCAAAACATGGCGGGCTACTACACATCTGAAATATTTTTGTACATGTATTCTATGATTCTTGTTTTATACAAGCTATATTTGATATAGACAGCACAGATCTCAAAAGCGGCTGAAACTACCAAAAGTGGTATACATACATACATACTATATATCGGGGCAAAGCTGGCCGTTTGGCAAATAAAATTCCCCCACCGTGTCGGATTCGTTATTAGATATTTTTGTCATTTTTATAGGCTTTTTTTTATTTATTTAGTTTAAGTTCACTATTGAATTGATTTTTTTTGTATGTACATCAACTGCATTGTTTGTCGATGAAAAATAAATACATATATGTTCTTACAAGTCCGGCGGTGTTTGAGAATGAAACAAGTGAAAGCTAAATTCGGGTAACCCGAATTTGAAATACTCTGTACATATGTGTAGAATAATTACAGAAATTAGAAAATTAAAATTTAAAACAAGTAAAAAATTTTGATAAATTTAACTCTGCTTTCACGTAAAGCGTGTATGTTTGTGTGTGCCTACAGCAACAACAGCAACAGCTGCGGACGGTATTGGCCTGACTTCCTTTTAAATTGTCCTATCATAATGCAACTTGATACATTTCGTGTACCGAGTACAAAACAAGTATAGAAGCTAATGTCGGGTATCCCGACTTTGAAATACTCTGTACATATGTGTAGAATAATTATGCGTGTATGTGTGTGTCTGTGTATGTCTCATGTGCCTGAGCAAAGCAGTAACAACAACAGCTGCGGCCACTGCTTGGTGTTATGTACATATATATGAAAGCTGGCATTTGGACTTATAATCACTAACTGTATTAGGATTTGAGTTCGAAATTCCAAGAAATACGGGAGTTATGGATTGCGGGGGAGAGGGAGGGAAATTCCAAAATACACAATTTCTGTGTATTCACATAAGGCATCTTGGACTAAAATTTGGTGTTACTAGGTCTTAAAGTCTCCGAGATATAGGCGATTATACGAATGGAAAATTGGGAAAACCCCCATAGGGGGAAGTGGGGGGCGGAAAATCAAAAAAATTGCACAACGTACACACATAAGCCATCTTTGCGTAAAATTTGGTGTCTCTAGTCTCTGAGATCTAGGTGTTCATACGGACGGACGGACAGACAGACAGGACTAGATGGACTCGCTTTGTCACGCTGATCAAGAACATATATACTTTGTGGGGTCTGCCACGCCTCCTTCTGCCTGGTACATTTTTCAACTCGCGCAAACCTAATATACTCTTGTACATTTCATGTACACAGTATAAATAGGCCACAAAACTCACGTAAATGAATGTAGGGAATGCACAAAAACATATAGAGGGGTGCCACAGAAATATCTTCCGCCCAAATTTCGCCTCAAAACCAATGCTCGGTTGGTTTTTCCAGGAGTTTTAATTAAAAACGCTAACACATTTGTGGAAGGCAAAACGTGGTAGAAAACACAACACTCTGCACAATTACAAAAGACGTCTTCTTTATTCAGTGACTCGTCAGAGACTGAGCTCGAGCGAATTTCTCGAGCTACAGGGTACAGCGAGATCGGGAAAACAGCTGATAGAGTTGCCAGAGTTCTTATGTACATACTTATCCTACTACAACTCGGCCATCCTGACAGCCGGATCTCCTGATCCCGGTGTGTTACATATTCCTTAAATTTATGTACAATTTCAGTATTTTCTTATATCTATGTTTTACAATATGTGTCTTAATGTCTAAATTTATTGACGATATTATACAATATTCTTAAATTAATTTCTTTTCCCTATTCAGTGTCGTATGTTTTGAACACTCCAAACACCCTTGTATGGGTTTCGAGAAACTTGAAAATTCTCTACATCTTTTAACAGAAACCTGTCGTTTCGCAACACTTTTGCTATTTCATGTGGTCCTTTGTTTTTGGGAATCAGCTTTCTAGCAGCCCCTACCGTGCAATCGAAATTTTTTACCATTACGTAGTCTCCCTTTTTATAGCTTCGCGGTTTTCTCTTTGACTTGTTATAATATAATTCATTGTACGACTGTGAGCGTTCTTGGGTTTCTTTAACTTAATTTCTGATTCTTTTGGAACTGCCTTTATAAACCGTATTGTTAACTTCATCCAACTTTTCTCTGAGCTCGTCTAATATATCACCTTTCTGCTTTACGCCGAACAATACCTTACTTGGAATCTGTTTAATGCTACGATGAAGTGTGTTGTTAAGGGAGTATTCAACTTGTTCGACTACTGAGTCCCAATGTCTGCCCTTATCTGGTTCAGTCAACTTCGAAATCATTGGACCTAAACTCCTGTTTATCCGTTCAACTTGTCCATTTGCCTGTGGAGATCCAGTCGCTATCATAATATGTTTAATATTCAAATCAGTCAGAAACTCTTCAAACTCTTTGGACGTAAAACAACTACCCCTGTCAGAAACTATGCATTTCGGTCTGCTATATGCTCTAAAATAATCTCTTAACGCTTTCATGACCTATTTTGTATTCGTTGTTTTCGTTGTGTACAGTCTAACGAATTTCTTGAACCCATCTACAATCAAGAAAATATGTTTATTTGCCCTGCCTGTAGCTACTGGTCCGTAATGATCAATATGTATTAACTGGAATGGTTTATCTCCTTTTGGTATGCTATGTAAAAGTCCCTCCGTTTTTCCACTCTTTGGCGAAAATGCCACACACTTCAGACAATTTTCAATATGATTGCTGCACTTTTCCTTAAGATTTGCGAACCAATAACTTCTCGAAATAATGTCCATCATTTTGTCCCTGCCAATATGGCCCAGTTCATTATGATATTTGTGCAGTACATGGCTTTCCATATCTTCCGGTACGTAAAAGAGTAACCTATCGTCGTTTGTTTTCCTATAAACAATCCCATTTCTCATCTTGTACATTTTGTGCTCATTTTTCTCTAAAATTTTTTTAATCGTTTGAATTTTTGGGTCTCTTGCTTGACAGATAACAAGGATGTCCTCAAAACTATTTGTCTCCACTACCAAAATATTTGTGCATCTGCTTAAAGCGTCTACATGTTGCATTCTACTCCCGGCTCTGTGAACTAGCTCATAATCGTAGTTTTGCAGTTCCAATGCCCATCTAGCGATTCTAGGATTTAAATCAACCTTGTTCAATGTAAGGGTTAAAGAGTTGCAATCTGTGACTATTTTTAATCGTTTCCCGTGTAGGTAAATTCGAAATCTCCGTATGGCATAAATTATCGCCAAATGTCTCTAGCTCGAAACTATGATATTTTGACTCTGTCTCTGTTGTACGCTTAGAAAAATAAAATATTGGATGCGTTTTCCCATCGCTTTTTTTCTGCATGAGTACCGCTCCAAAACCTAATGAACTTGCATCGCAATTTAATTCGACTTCCTCCCTATAATCGTAAATGGCTAAAATAGGAGACTGCATTAATTTGTCCTTAAGAGTTAAAAAACATTCTAATTCTTTTTCCTCGAATGAAAATGGTTTGTCTTTTCTCAAAAGATCATATAGTGGCTTGGCTAAAACTGAGAAATCTTTAATAAAATGCCTGAAGTATGAACACAAGCCCAGAAAGCTTTGGACTGTTTGCACCTTATCAGGAACTGGAAAATTTTTAATCGCATCTAAACCTTTGTCTTCTGCCCTTATGCCTTTACTTGATATGCGAAAGCCTAAATATTTTATACTCGATTGCATAAACTCGCATTTATCCATCCGTAATTCTAGTTTGTTTTGAATCAATCGTGTGAAAACTTCCCCCAGTGTATTTAAGTGTTCCTTCATGTTCGTGCTCGCCACCATGATGTCATCCATATAGACAATAACCTTACTTTCTCTAATTAAATCATCAAAAATCTTGTTCACAAAACGCTGGAATACGGCTGACGCATTCTTTATCCCCATTGGCATTCTTAGGAACTCATATTGGCCTAGTGGAGTTACAAAGGATGTATATTTCACCGATTCTTCATTAACAAACACATGGAAATACCCATTTTTAAGGTCTAATTTTGAAAATATGGTTTTATTTAGGAGCCTATCTAATAAATCGTCTATTAATGGCATTGGATAGTTGTCTTTTATTAGCACTTTATTCAATTTACGAAAATCAATGCATAGTCGTAAATCGCCCGTCTTCTTCTTAACTAACACAATGGGTGAAGCATACTCCGATTCGCTTGGCCGTATTATTCCCCCTTCTAAATAATTGTCTAGCATAGCCTGGAGTTTTTCTTTCTCTGAGTAAGACAACCGTCTTGGTGAACATCTAAAAGGTTTTGAGTTTTCCAAACAAATTTTCATTTCACTCCTAAACATCGGGCAATTTGGCTTTTTTGCATTTAAATAAGTCTCTTCGAACATTTTGACAAACCGACCCTTTGTTACGAGATCAACATTTTCACCGCAGTTGTAATCTGTCATTTGATTGTCGACTATGTTAATATTAAACATATCTTTCTCAAAGCTATCCATCATGGATACGCCTGCATTGTCAGTTTCAAAAAATTAGCTCATTAACTGATTCAAAATTTGATCTTTAACAGTCTTAGCATCTAACAATCCCCTACTAGCAGTTTTATTACATAACAGTCGATTATTAACAGCTTCGGCATTTAACAGTCCCTCACTAACAGTTTCGCCCTCTAACAGTCGCTCACTAACAGTTTCGCCCTCTAACAGTCGCTCATTAACAGTTTCGCCCTCTAACAGTCGCTCATTAACAGCTTCGCCCTCTAACAGTCGCTCATTAACAGTTTTATTACATAACAGTTGATCTTCTACAGTCTCATCCCATATTAATTTTCCATTAAACGTTTCATCCCGTAACATTCTTTTTCATATATGTAGCCTATCATTAACATTGCTAACCGATTGATTTGATATTTTCTTTCCTTCTCTTTCGATTTTTATAGGGGCCGCTGCTTGCTGATCAGCTCCATTTGAAAGAAGTTTCGAAACGCATGGATTTTCTGCTTTGTATGCCGAACCAACATTTTCATTGCCTCTCGATAACCCCGTATTCGTTACATGTATATTTATAGCCTGTACCCAAAGGGTGAAAGGCTATACTAGTTTTGTGCGCATGTATGTAACACACAGAAGGAGGCGTGGTAGACCCCACAAAGTATATATATTCTTGATCAGGATGAGAAGCCGAGTGGATATAGCCTTGTCCGTCTGTCTGTCCGTATGAACGCAAGGATCTCAGAAAGTATAAGAGCTAGAATAACCAAACTTGGTTTCCATATTCTTCTAAGACCGAGAAAGTACGAGTTTGAGTTTTTTTTCGATGCACCCCCCCACTCCCCCGCAATTCGTGTTTTTTCTTATAACTTCCGTAATTCTGGAATTCCGGAATTTTGAAATCAATTTTGGTATGTACATCCAGTTAGTAGTAATGTATCTGTGTGCCAAATTTCATCATGATAGGTCAATTCTGAAGAAAGTTATAGCCATAAGTAAAATCGCTGCTCATGCGCTGCCTGCAGCTCTGTCGGCAGCGCTGCCCGTAGCTGTTGTTGTTGTTGCTGCTTTGGTTCAACTTTGTGCTGCATACATACACGCATATAAACAAGCATAGGTACGTGATGTAAATGTATGCTGTTAAAACTGAACATAAACATGTATTCTAATTTAATTTAATTAATTAATTAATTCATTCATTTTTATACTCTGTACATGAAATGTACAAGAGTATATTAGGTTTGCGGGAGCTGAAAAATGTAACAGGCAGAAGGAGGCGTGGCAGACCCCACAAAGTATATATATTCTTGATCAGCGTGACAAGACGAGTCGATCTAGCCCTGTCTGTCTGTCTGTCCGTCTGTCCGTCCGTATGAACACCTGGATCTCAGAGACTATAAGAGATAGAGACACCAAATTTTGCACAAAGATGCGTTATGTGTGTATTCTATACGAGTTTGTTTTATTTTTTTGATTTTCCCCCCCCACTTCCCCCCTATGGGGGTTTTCCCGATTTTCCATGCGTATAATCGCCTATATCTCGGAGACTTTAAGACCTAGGAACACCAAATTTTAGTTCCAGATGCCTTGTGTGAATACGCAGAAAATGTATATTTTGGAATTTCCCTCCCTCCCCCCTCTCCCCCGCAAATGCGATTTTCTCTAACTCCCGTAATTCTTGGAATTTCGAACTAAAATTTTGGAAATACCCCCAGTTAGTAATTATGTGTCCGTATGCCAAGTTCTGATAGACCGATTTACCAAGAAGTTATAGCCATAAATATATTTGCTGCTGCAGCGCTGCTCAAGCGCTGCCCGCGGCTGTTGTTGATGTTGCTGTTTGGTTGACTGCGAAAATGCTTACACAGACACGAATAGATGCGCATAGGCATACATACACTCACACAGACGCAATTGCTATGTAAATGTGCAATTATACACCCTTTACGTGAGTTCGAATACCGAGAGAGGTAAAATCGATCATTGCATTTTTTTTTATTTTCTTAATTTTTTTATTTTCTATAATTATTGTAAACATATGTACAGAGTATTTCAAAGTCGGGACACCCGACTTTAGCTTTTTTACTTGTTTTTAATAATTTAATTTAAAAAAAAAAATTTTTTTTAATTTTTCTTTTCTGTGAGAGTACAGGCTATTTTACTGTCGGGCTTGCTCGACTGTAGCGTTCTATCTTGTTTTTAATTCAATAGTCGCGAGGGTGTCTGGACTAATATTCAAATCCATCGCATTCATAAAATCCCTGCCCAATACAACATCATGACTCATAGACTCGTTCGCAACAACAATTAAATCAAAATTTTTTTTTCAGTAATCCTTTAAATATAAAGCAAAAAATCTTTCCAAAGACATTTAACTGGCTTTTATTCAGCCCAAAGTATGAATTATAAACTAAACATAAAGAAATTGCATTTGGTATGCATGACCTTTTTACAAAAGAAATGGCGCTACCAGAGTCTATGAGGCATTTTGTAATGAGGGCATATTTAATATTATTTAAAAAGTGTATTTTAAAATACCTTACATATTTAATAGCATCGCTCAAATTCTTCTTCTGCGAGCACTGCGCCACAAAATGACCCATCTGCCCGCAAGCGAAACATGATCCGGCTGTCCGCTTTGGCTTGCGGCAATCTCTGGCAAAATGACCCTTTGAGTTGCAGTTTCGGCAGCGCGAATCGTAGCTGGCCCCAGACATGGACGATGGCTCCCTGTTTGCGCCACCTGCTGGTACCTGTTTTGAGAGGCGCACGTTGGCGAATGCCTTCTGCAACTCCTCCGGTCCAGTGAAGCGTTGTATGCGAGCCTGATCGCGCAAGCTCTTTGATGGGATGCCTTCGATGATTTGCTCCATAAGCTCATCTGTATCGACGTTGATGGACTGCGCCAGCACCAATTTTTCCAATTTTTTTTTTTTTTTGATGGGCTGAAGCATACGTGTTGAATTTGAATGTAGCCACCGTTGAGCGTTTCCCTTCACCTTGGCCATGAACAACATGCGAAGACTGCAATTATCTAATTCGTAAATCTGGGCGATGTTCTTGAGCTGATTTACCCAAATGCGCGCACAAGAGTTGCCATCAAATTCAACAGAAGCTTCTTTTGCGAAAGCGAATGCAGTTGATATATTTTTCACTGTATGGCATCTTTCGTATTCGCTCACTCGTTGCATCTCCATTTCGTTGGTGTTTAAGCCGCTGCTGACGTCGACGTCGTGTGTGTTGCCGTTATCGGTGTCAGCGTCGGCTGCTCTGTCGCTATTGCCATCTTCACTGGTAGTTTTACCGTTACTGGCGTCGTCGTTGCTTGCTATGCCGTCCCTTTGGATGTTGATGGCGTTGCTATGGGTCGCCGCTTGACGCGTCATATTTTTGCCTGCCTCTGTACGAAATTGTAACAGCAACATTTTGTTTGCATTTACTTCTGCTTGCAAATTCTTTATAATTTCTAGAAGGTCATGCGACGCCGTGGTGACGCCATCTTGGTTGTCATGCTGCGGCTGGCAGACGACGCTCGGTTCTTGCTGCTGCTCCAAGTAGACGCTGTATTCGGCCTGTAAGACTTGGGCTTGCTCATCGCCGGAGCCCTCGGAAATGTAGTCTGTGTCTGCAGTTGGAGCGTCGCCGGGCAGCTCCGGAGAAATCTGGCCAAGACGAGCCATTAGTTCCGCCTTCGTGTCACTTGTCGGCAAACCAAGGACGGTTAGCCACCTTTTTAATTGAGTGACCGAAAAAATGTTGAAATTGGTACTGTTCATGGCGTTGATCCCACTTCTGAATTTGTGGAAGGCAAAACGTGGTAGAAAACACAACACTCTGCACAATTACAAAAGACGTATTCTTTATTCGGTGACTCGTCAGAGACTGAGCTCGAGCGAATTGCTCGAGCTACAGGGTACAGCGAGATCGGGAAAACAGCTGATAGGGTTGCCAGAGTTCTTATGTACATACTTATCCTACTACAACTCGGCCATCCTGACAGCCGGATCTCCTGATCCTGGTGTGTTACATATTCCTTAAATTTATGTACAATTTCAGTATTTTCTTATATCTATGTCTTACAATATGTGTCTTAATGTCTAAATTTATTGACGATATTATACAATATTCTTAAATTAATTTCTTTTCCCTATTCAGTGTCGTATGTTTTGAACACTCCAAACACCCTTGTATGGGTTTCGAGAAATTTGAAAATTCTCTACATCTTTTAACAGAAACCTGTCGTTTCGCAACACTTTTGCTATTTCATATGGTCCTTTGTTTTTGGGAATCAGCTTTCTAGCAGCCCCTACCGTGCAATCGAAATTTTTTACCATTACGTAGTCTCCCTTTTTATAGCTTCGCGGTTTTCTCTTTGACTTGTTATAATATAATTCATTGTACGACTGTGAGCGTTCTTGGGTTTCTTTAACTTAATTTCTGATTCTTTTGGAACTGCCTTTATAAACCGTATTGTTAACTTCATCCAACTTTTCCCTGAGCTCGTCTAATATATCACCTTTCTGCTTTACGCCGAACAATACCTTACTTGGAATCTGTTTAATGCTACGATGAAGTGTGTTGTTAAGGGAGTATTCAACTTGTTCGACTACTGAGTCCCAATGTCTGCCCTTATCTGGTTCAGTCAACTTCGAAATCATTGGACCTAAACTCCTGTTTATCCGTTCAACTTGTCCATTTGCCTGTGGAGATCCAGTCGCTATCATAATATGTTTAATATTCAAATCAGTCAGAAACTCTTCAAACTCTTTGGACGTAAAACAACTACCCCTGTCAGAAACTATGCATTTCGGTCTGCTATATGCTCTAAAATAATCTCTTAACGCTTTCATGACCTATTTTGTATTCGTTGTTTTCGTTGTGTACAGTCTAACGAATTTCTTGAACCCATCTACAATCAAGAAAATATGTTTATTTGCCCTGCCTGTAGCTACTGGTCCGTAATGATCAATATGTATTAACTGGAATGGTTTATCTCCTTTTGGTATGCTATGTAAAAGTCCCTCCGTTTTTCCACTCTTTGGCGAAAATGCCACACACTTCAGACAATTTTCAATATGATTGCTGCACTTTTCCTTAATATTTGCGAACCAATAACTTCTCGAAATAATGTCCATCATTTTGTCCCTGCCAATATGGCCCAGTTCATTATGATATTTGTGCAGTACATGGCTTTCCATATCTTCCGGTACGTAAAAGAGTAACATATCGTCGTTTGTTTTCCTATAAACAATCCCATTTCTCATCTCGTACATTTTGTGCTCATTTTTCTCTAAAATTTTTTTAATCGTTTGAATTTTTGGGTCTCTTGCTTGACAGATAACAAGATTGTCCTCAAAACTATTTGTCTCCACTACCAAAATATTTGTGCATCTGCTTAAAGCGTCTACATGTTGCATTCTACTCCCGGCTCTGTGAACTAGCTCATAATCGTAGTTTTGCAGTTCCAATGCCCATCTAGCGATTCTAGGATTTAAATCAACCTTGTTCAATGTAAGGGTTAAAGAGTTGCAATCTGTGACTATTTTTAATCGTTTCCCGTGTAGGTAAATTCGAAATCTCCGTATGGCATAAATTATCGCCAAATGTCTCTAGCTCGAAACTATGATATTTTGACTCTGTCTCTGTTGTACGCTTAGAAAAATAAAATATTGGATGCGTTTTCCCATCGCTTTTTTTCTGCATGAGTACCGCTCCAAAACCTAATGAACTTGCATCGCAATTTAATTCGACTTCCTCCCTATAATCGTAAATGGCTAAAATAGGAGACTGCATTAATTTGTCCTTAAGAGTTAAAAAACATTCTAATTCTTTTTCCTCGAATGAAAATGGTTTGTCTTTTCTCAAAAGATCATATAGTGGCTTGGCTAAAACTGAGAAATCTTTAATAAAATGCCTGAAGTATGAACACAAGCCCAGAAAGCTTTGGACTGTTTGCACCTTATCAGGAACTGGAAAATTTTTAATCGCATCTAAACCTTTGTCTTCTGCCCTTATGCCTTTACTTGATATGCGAAAGCCTAAATATTTTATACTCGATTGCATAAACTCTAGTTTGTTTTGAATCAATCGTGTGAAAACTTCCCCCAGTGTATTTAAGTGTTCCTTCATGTTCGTGCTCGCCACCATGATGTCATCCATATAGACAATAACCTTACTTTCTCTAATTAAATCATCAAAAATCTTGTTCACAAAACGCTGGAATACGGCTGACGCATTCTTTATCCCCATTGGCATTCTTAGGAACTCATATTGGCCTAGTGGAGTTACAAAGGATGTATATTTCACCGATTCTTCATTAACAAACACATGGAAATACCCATTTTTAAGGTCTAATTTTGAAAATATGGTTTTATTTAGGAGCCTATCTAATAAATCGTCTATTAATGGCATTGGATAGTTGTCTTTTATTAGCACTTTATTCAATTTACGAAAATCAATGCATAGTCGTAAATCGCCCGTCTTCTTCTTAACTAACACAATGGGTGAAGCATACTCCGATTCGCTTGGCCGTATTATTCCCCCTTCTAAATAATTGTCTAGCATAGCCTGGAGTTTTTCTTTCTCTGAGTAAGACAACCGTCTTGGTGAACATCTAAAAGGTTTTGAGTTTTCCAAACAAATTTTCATTTCACTCAACATCGGGCAATTTGGCTTTTTTGCATTTAAATAAGTCTCTTCGAACATTTTGACAAACCGACCCTTTGTTACGAGATCAACATTTTCACCGCAGTTGTAATCTGTCATTTGATTGTCGACTATGTTAATATTAAACATATCTTTCTCAAAGCTATCCATCATGGATACGCCTGCATTGTCAGTTTCAAAAAATTAGCTCATTAACTGATTCAAAATTTGATCTTTAACAGTCTTAGCATCTAACAATCCCCTACTAGCAGTTTTATTACATAACAGTCGATTATTAACAGCTTCGGCATTTAACAGTCCCTCACTAACAGTTTCGCCCTCTAACAGTCGCTCACTAACAGTTTCGCCCTCTAACAGTCGCTCATTAACAGTTTCGCCCTCTAACAGTCGCTCATTAACAGTTTCGCCCTCTAACAGTCGCTCATTAACAGTTTTATTACATAACAGTTGATCTTCTACAGTCTCATCCCATATTAATTTTCCATTAAACGTTTCATCCCGTAACATTCTTTTACATATATGTAGCCTATCATTAACATTGCTAACCGATTGATTTGATATTTTCTTTCCTTCTCTTTCGATTTTTATAGGGGCCGCTGCTTGCTGATCAGCTCCATTTGAAAGAAGTTTCGAAACGCATGGATTTTCTGCTTTGTATGCCGAACCAACATTTTCATTGCCTCTCGATAACCCCGTATTCGTTACATGTATATTTATAGCCTGTACCCAAAGGGTGAAAGGCTATACTAGTTTTGTGCGCATGTATGTAACACACAGAAGGAGGCGTGGCAGCCCCACAAAGTATATATATTCTTGATCAGGATGAGAAGCCGAGTGGATATAGCCTTGTCCGTCTGTCTGTCCGTATGAACGCAAGGATCTCAGAAAGTATAAGAGCTAGAATAACCAAACTTGGTTTCCATATTCTTCTAAGACCGAGAAAGTACGAGTTTGAGTTTTTTTTCGATGCACCCCCCCACTCCCCCGCAATTCGTGTTTTTTCTGGTATGTACATCCAGTTAGTAGTAATGTATCTGTGTGCCAAATTTCATCATGATAGGTCAATTCTGAAGAAAGTTATAGCCATAAGTAAAATCGCTGCTCATGCGCTGCCTGCAGCTCTGTCGGCAGCGCTGCCCGTAGCTGTTGTTGTTGTTGCTGCTTTGGTTCAACTTTGTGCTGCATACATACACGCATATAAACAAGCATAGGTACGTGATGTAAATGTATGCTGTTAAAACTGAACATAAACATGTATTCTAATTTAATTTAATTAATTAATTAATTCATTCATTTTTTTACTCTGTACATGAAATGTACAAGAGTATATTAGGTTTGCGGGAGCTGAAAAATGTAACAGGCAGAAGGAGGCGTGGCAGACCCCACAAAGTATATATATTCTTGATCAGCGTGACAAGACGAGTCGATCTAGCCCTGTCTGTCTGTCTGTCCGTCTGTCCGTCCGTATGAACACCTGGATCTCAGAGACTATAAGAGATAGAGACACCAAATTTTGCACAAAGATGCGTTATGTGTGTATTCTATACGAGTTTGTTTTATTTTTTTGATTTTCCCCCCCACTTCCCCCCTATGGGGGTTTTCCCGATTTTCCATTCGTATAATCGCCTATATCTCGGAGACTATAAGACCTAGGAACACCAAATTTTAGTCCCAGATGCCTTACGTGAATACGCAGAAAATGTATATTTTGGAATTTCCCTCCCTCCCCCCTCTCCCCCGCAAATGCGATTTTCTCTAACTCCCGTAATTCTTGGAATTTCGAACTAAAATTTTGGAAATACCCCCAGTTAGTAATTATGTGTCCGTATGCCAAGTTCTGATAGACCGATTTACCAAGAAGTTATAGCCATAAATATATTTGCTGCTGCAGCGCTGCTCAAGCGCTGCCCGCGGCTGTTGTTGATGTTGCTGTTTGGTTGACTGCGAAAATGCTTACACAGACACGAATAGATGCGCATAGGCATACATACACTCACACAGACGCAATTGCTATGTAAATGTGCAATTATACACCCTTTACGTGAGTTCGAATACCGAGAGAGGTAAAATCGATCATTGCATTTTTTTTTATTTTCTTAATTTTTTTATTTTCTATAATTATTGTAAACATATGTACAGAGTATTTCAAAGTCGGGACACCCGACTTTAGCTTTTTTACTTGTTTTTAATAATTTAATTTAAAAAAAAAATTTTTTTTTTAAATTTTTCTTTTTTGTGAGAGTACAGGCTATTTTACTGTCGGGCTTGCTCGACTGTAGCGTTCTATCTTGTTTTTAATTCAATAGTCGCGAGGGTGTCTGGACTAATATTCAAATCCATCGCATTCATAAAATCCCTGCCCAATACAACATCATGACTCATAGACTCGTTCGCAACAACAATTAAATCAAAATTTTTTTTTCAGTAATCCTTTAAACATAAAGCAAGAAATCTTTCCAAAGACATTTAACTGGCTTTTATTCAGCCCAAAGTTTGAATTATAAACTAAACCTAAAGAAATTGCATTTGGTATGCATGACCCTTTTACAAAAGAAATGGCGCTACCAGAGTCTATGAGGCATTTTGTAATGAGGGCATATTTAATATTATTTAAAAAGTGTATTTTAAAATACCTTACATATTTAATAGCATCGCTCAAATTCTTCTTCTGCGAGCACTGCGCCACAAAATGACCCATCTGCCCGCAAGCGAAACATGATCCGGCTGTCCGCTTTGGCTTGCGGCAATCTCTGGCAAAATGACCCTTTGAGTTGCAGTTTCGGCAGCGCGAATCGTAGCTGGCCCCAGACATGGACGATGGCTCCCTGTTTGCGCCACCTGCTGGTACCTGTTTTGAGAGGCGCACGTTGGCGAATGCCTTCTGCAACTCCTCCGGCCCAGTGAAGCGTTGTATGCGAGCCTGATCGCGCAAGCTCTTTGATGGGATGCCTTCGATGATTTGCTCCATAAGCTCATCTGTATCGACGTTGATGGACTGCGCCAGCACCAATTTTTCCAATTTTTTTTTTTTTTTTGATGGGCTGAAGCATACGTGTTGAATTTGAATGTAGCCACCGTTGAGCGTTTCCCTTCACCTTGGCCATGAACAACATGCGAAGACTGCAATTATCTAATTCGTAAATCTGGGCGATGTTCTTGAGCTGATTTACCCAAATGCGCGCACAAGAGTTGCCATCAAATTCAACAGAAGCTTCTTTTGCGAAAGCGAATGCAGTTGATATATTTTTCACTGTATGGCATCTTTCGTATTCGCTCACTCGTTGCATCTCCATTTCGTTGGTGTTTAAGCCGCTGCTGACGTCGACGTCGTGTGTGTTGCCGTTATCGGTGTCAGCGTCGGCTGCTCTGTCGCTATTGCCATCTTCACTGGTAGTTTTACCGTTACTGGCGTCGTCGTTGCTTGCTATGCCGTCCCTTTGGATGTTGCTGGCGTTGCTATGGGTCGCCGCTTGACGCGTCATATTTTTGCCTGCCTCTGTACGAAATTGTAACAGCAACATTTTGTTTGCATTTACTTCTGCTTGCAAATTCTTTATAATTTCTAGAAGGTCATGCGACGCCGTGGTGACGCCATCTTTCTTGTCATGCTGCGGCTGGCAGACGACGCTCGGTTCTTGCTGCTGCTCCAAGTAGACGCTGTATTCGGCCTGTAAGACTTGGGCTTGCTCATCGCCGGAGCCCTCGGAAATGTAGTCTGTGTCTGCAGTTGGAGCGTCGCCGGGCAGCTCCGGAGAAATCTGGCCAAGACGAGCCATTAGTTCCGCCTTCGTGTCACTTGTCGGCAAACCAAGGACGGTTAGCCACCTTTTTAATTGAGTGACCGAAAAAATGTTGAAATTGGTACTGTTCATGGCGTTGATCCCACTTCTGAATTTGTGGAAGGCAAAACGTGGTAGAAAACACAACACTCTGCACAATTACAAAAGACGTATTCTTTATTCGGTGACTCGTCAGAGACTGAGCTCGAGCGAATTGCTCGAGCTACAGGGTACAGCGAGATCGGGAAAACAGCTGATAGGGTTGCCAGAGTTCTTATGTACATACTTATCCTACTACAACTCGGCAATCCTGACAGCCGGATCTCCTGATCCTGGTGTGTTACATATTCCTTAAATTTATGTACAATTTCAGTATTTTCTTATATCTATGTCTTACAATATGTGTCTTAATGTCTAAATTTATTGACGATATTATACAATATTCTTAAATTAATTTCTTTTCCCTATTCAGTGTCGTATGTTTTGAACACTCCAAACACCCTTGTATGGGTTTCGAGAAATTTGAAAATTCTCTACATCTTTTAACAGAAACCTGTCGTTTCGCAACACTTTTGCTATTTCATATGGTCCTTTGTTTTTGGGAATCAGCTTTCTAGCAGCCCCTACCGTGCAATCGAAATTTTTTACCATTACGTAGTCTCCCTTTTTATAGCTTCGCGGTTTTCTCTTTGACTTGTTATAATATAATTCATTGTACGACTGTGAGCGTTCTTGGGTTTCTTTAACTTAATTTCTGATTCTTTTGGAACTGCCTTTATAAACCGTATTGTTAACTTCATCCAACTTTTCCCTGAGCTCGTCTAATATATCACCTTTCTGCTTTACGCCGAACAATACCTTACTTGGAATCTGTTTAATGCTACGATGAAGTGTGTTGTTAAGGGAGTATTCAACTTGTTCGACTACTGAGTCCCAATGTCTGCCCTTATCTGGTTCAGTCAACTTCGAAATCATTGGACCTAAACTCCTGTTTATCCGTTCAACTTGTCCATTTGCCTGTGGAGATCCAGTCGCTATCATAATATGTTTAATATTCAAATCAGTCAGAAACTCTTCAAACTCTTTGGACGTAAAACAACTACCCCTGTCAGAAACTATGCATTTCGGTCTGCTATATGCTCTAAAATAATCTCTTAACGCTTTCATGACCTATTTTGTATTCGTTGTTTTCGTTGTGTACAGTCTAACGAATTTCTTGAACCCATCTACAATCAAGAAAATATGTTTATTTGCCCTGCCTGTAGCTACTGGTCCGTAATGATCAATATGTATTAACTGGAATGGTTTATCTCCTTTTGGTATGCTATGTAAAAGTCCCTCCGTTTTTCCACTCTTTGGCGAAAATGCCACACACTTCAGACAATTTTCAATATGATTGCTGCACTTTTCCTTAATATTTGCGAACCAATAACTTCTCGAAATAATGTCCATCATTTTGTCCCTGCCAATATGGCCCAGTTCATTATGATATTTGTGCAGTACATGGCTTTCCATATCTTCCGGTACGTAAAAGAGTAACATATCGTCGTTTGTTTTCCTATAAACAATCCCATTTCTCATCTCGTACATTTTGTGCTCATTTTTCTCTAAAATTTTTTTAATCGTTTGAATTTTTGGGTCTCTTGCTTGACAGATAACAAGATTGTCCTCAAAACTATTTGTCTCCACTACCAAAATATTTGTGCATCTGCTTAAAGCGTCTACATGTTGCATTCTACTCCCGGCTCTGTGAACTAGCTCATAATCGTAGTTTTGCAGTTCCAATGCCCATCTAGCGATTCTAGGATTTAAATCAACCTTGTTCAATGTAAGGGTTAAAGAGTTGCAATCTGTGACTATTTTTAATCGTTTCCCGTGTAGGTAAATTCGAAATCTCCGTATGGCATAAATTATCGCCAAATGTCTCTAGCTCGAAACTATGATATTTTGACTCTGTCTCTGTTGTACGCTTAGAAAAATAAAATATTGGATGCGTTTTCCCATCGCTTTTTTTCTGCATGAGTACCGCTCCAAAACCTAATGAACTTGCATCGCAATTTAATTCGACTTCCTCCCTATAATCGTAAATGGCTAAAATAGGAGACTGCATTAATTTGTCCTTAAGAGTTAAAAAACATTCTAATTCTTTTTCCTCGAATGAAAATGGTTTGTCTTTTCTCAAAAGATCATATAGTGGCTTGGCTAAAACTGAGAAATCTTTAATAAAATGCCTGAAGTATGAACACAAGCCCAGAAAGCTTTGGACTGTTTGCACCTTATCAGGAACTGGAAAATTTTTAATCGCATCTAAACCTTTGTCTTCTGCCCTTATGCCTTTACTTGATATGCGAAAGCCTAAATATTTTATACTCGATTGCATAAACTCTAGTTTGTTTTGAATCAATCGTGTGAAAACTTCCCCCAGTGTATTTAAGTGTTCCTTCATGTTTGTGCTCGCCACCATGATGTCATCCATATAGACAATAACCTTACTTTCTCTAATTAAATCATCAAAAATCTTGTTCACAAAACGCTGGAATACGGCTGACGCATTCTTTATCCCCATTGGCATTCTTAGGAACTCATATTGGCCTAGTGGAGTTACAAAGGATGTATATTTCACCGATTCTTCATTAACAAACACATGGAAATACCCATTTTTAAGGTCTAATTTTGAAAATATGGTTTTATTTAGGAGCCTATCTAATAAATCGTCTATTAATGGCATTGGATAGTTGTCTTTTATTAGCACTTTATTCAATTTACGAAAATCAATGCATAGTCGTAAATCGCCCGTCTTCTTCTTAACTAACACAATGGGTGAAGCATACTCCGATTCGCTTGGCCGTATTATTCCCCCTTCTAAATAATTGTCTAGCATAGCCTGGAGTTTTTCTTTCTCTGAGTAAGACAACCGTCTTGGTGAACATCTAAAAGGTTTTGAGTTTTCCAAACAAATTTTCATTTCACTCAACATCGGGCAATTTGGCTTTTTTGCATTTAAATAAGTCTCTTCGAACATTTTGACAAACCGACCCTTTGTTACGAGATCAACATTTTCACCGCAGTTGTAATCTGTCATTTGATTGTCGACTATGTTAATATTAAACATATCTTTCTCAAAGCTATCCATCATGGATACGCCTGCATTGTCAGTTTCAAAAAATTAGCTCATTAACTGATTCAAAATTTGATCTTTAACAGTCTTAGCATCTAACAATCCCCTACTAGCAGTTTTATTACATAACAGTCGATTATTAACAGCTTCGGCATTTAACAGTCCCTCACTAACAGTTTCGCCCTCTAACAGTCGCTCACTAACAGTTTCGCCCTCTAACAGTCGCTCATTAACAGTTTCGCCCTCTAACAGTCGCTCATTAACAGTTTCGCCCTCTAACAGTCGCTCATTAACAGTTTTATTACATAACAGTTGATCTTCTACAGTCTCATCCCATATTAATTTTCCATTAAACGTTTCATCCCGTAACATTCTTTTACATATATGTAGCCTATCATTAACATTGCTAACCGATTGATTTGATATTTTCTTTCCTTCTCTTTCGATTTTTATAGGGGCCGCTGCTTGCTGATCAGCTCCATTTGAAAGAAGTTTCGAAACGCATGGATTTTCTGCTTTGTATGCCGAACCAACATTTTCATTGCCTCTCGATAACCCCGTATTCGTTACATGTATATTTATAGCCTGTACCCAAAGGGTGAAAGGCTATACTAGTTTTGTGCGCATGTATGTAACACACAGAAGGAGGCGTGGCAGCCCCACAAAGTATATATATTCTTGATCAGCGTGACAAGACGAGTCGATCTAGCCCTGTCTGTCTGTCTGTCCGTCTGTCCGTCCGTATGAACACCTGGATCTCAGAGACTATAAGAGATAGAGACACCAAATTTTGCACAAAGATGCGTTATGTGTGTATTCTATACGAGTTTGTTTTATTTTTTTGATTTTCCCCCCCACTTCCCCCCTATGGGGGTTTTCCCGATTTTCCATTCGTATAATCGCCTATATCTCGGAGACTATAAGACCTAGGAACACCAAATTTTAGTCCCAGATGCCTTACGTGAATACGCAGAAAATGTATATTTTGGAATTTCCCTCCCTCCCCCCTCTCCCCCGCAAATGCGATTTTCTCTAACTCCCGTAATTCTTGGAATTTCGAACTAAAATTTTGGAAATACCCCCAGTTAGTAATTATGTGTCCGTATGCCAAGTTCTGATAGACCGATTTACCAAGAAGTTATAGCCATAAATATATTTGCTGCTGCAGCGCTGCTCAAGCGCTGCCCGCGGCTGTTGTTGATGTTGCTGTTTGGTTGACTGCGAAAATGCTTACACAGACACGAATAGATGCGCATAGGCATACATACACTCACACAGACGCAATTGCTATGTAAATGTGCAATTATACACCCTTTACGTGAGTTCGAATACCGAGAGAGGTAAAATCGATCATTGCATTTTTTTTTATTTTCTTAATTTTTTTATTTTCTATAATTATTGTAAACATATGTACAGAGTATTTCAAAGTCGGGACACCCGACTTTAGCTTTTTTACTTGTTTTTAATAATTTAATTTAAAAAAAAAATTTTTTTTTAAAATTTTTCTTTTTTGTGAGAGTACAGGCTATTTTACTGTCGGGCTTGCTCGACTGTAGCGTTCTATCTTGTTTTTAATTCAATAGTCGCGAGGGTGTCTGGACTAATATTCAAATCCATCGCATTCATAAAATCCCTGCCCAATACAACATCATGACTCATAGACTCGTTCGCAACAACAATTAAATCAAAATTTTTTTTTCAGTAATCCTTTAAACATAAAGCAAGAAATCTTTCCAAAGACATTTAACTGGCTTTTATTCAGCCCAAAGTTTGAATTATAAACTAAACCTAAAGAAATTGCATTTGGTATGCATGACCCTTTTACAAAAGAAATGGCGCTACCAGAGTCTATGAGGCATTTTGTAATATTTAATATTATTTAAAAAGTGTATTTTAAAATACCTTACATATTTAATAGCATCGCTCAAATTCTTCTTCTGCGAGCACTGCGCCACAAAATGACCCATCTGCCCGCAAGCGAAACATGATCCGGCTGTCCGCTTTGGCTTGCGGCAATCTCTGGCAAAATGACCCTTTGAGTTGCAGTTTCGGCAGCGCGAATCGTAGCTGGCCCCAGACATGGACGATGGCTCCCTGTTTGCGCCACCTGCTGGTACCTGTTTTGAGAGGCGCACGTTGGCGAATGCCTTCTGCAACTCCTCCGGCCCAGTGAAGCGTTGTATGCGAGCCTGATCGCGCAAGCTCTTTGATGGGATGCCTTCGATGATTTGCTCCATAAGCTCATCTGTATCGACGTTGATGGACTGCGCCAGCACCAATTTTTCCAATTTTTTTTTTTTTTTGATGGGCTGAAGCATACGTGTTGAATTTGAATGTAGCCACCGTTGAGCGTTTCCCTTCACCTTGGCCATGAACAACATGCGAAGACTGCAATTATCTAATTCGTAAATCTGGGCGATGTTCTTGAGCTGATTTACCCAAATGCGCGCACAAGAGTTGCCATCAAATTCAACAGAAGCTTCTTTTGCGAAAGCGAATGCAGTTGATATATTTTTCACTGTATGGCATCTTTCGTATTCGCTCACTCGTTGCATCTCCATTTCGTTGGTGTTTAAGCCGCTGCTGACGTCGACGTCGTGTGTGTTGCCGTTATCGGTGTCAGCGTCGGCTGCTCTGTCGCTATTGCCATCTTCACTGGTAGTTTTACCGTTACTGGCGTCGTCGTTGCTTGCTATGCCGTCCCTTTGGATGTTGCTGGCGTTGCTATGGGTCGCCGCTTGACGCGTCATATTTTTGCCTGCCTCCGTACGAAATTGTAACAGCAACATTTTGTTTGCATTTACTTCTGCTTGCAAATTCTTTATAATTTCTAGAAGGTCATGCGACGCCGTGGTGACGCCATCTTGGTTGTCATGCTGCGGCTGGCAGACGACGCTCGGTTCTTGCTGCTGCTCCAAGTAGACGCTGTATTCGGCCTGTAAGACTTGGGCTTGCTCATCGCCGGAGCCCTCGGAAATGTAGTCTGTGTCTGCAGTTGGAGCGTCGCCGGGCAGCTCCGGAGAAATCTGGCCAAGACGAGCCATTAGTTCCGCCTTCGTGTCACTTGTCGGCAAACCAAGGACGGTTAGCCACCTTTTTAATTGAGTGACCGAAAAAATGTTGAAATTGGTACTGTTCATGGCGTTGATCCCACTTCTGAATTTGTGGAAGGCAAAACGTGGTAGAAAACACAACACTCTGCACAATTACAAAAGACGTATTCTTTATTCGGTGACTCGTCAGAGACTGAGCTCGAGCGAATTGCTCGAGCTACAGGGTACAGCGAGATCGGGAAAACAGCTGATAGGGTTGCCAGAGTTCTTATGTACATACTTATCCTACTACAACTCGGCCATCCTGACAGCCGGATCTCCTGATCCTGGTGTGTTACATATTCCTTAAATTTATGTACAATTTCAGTATTTTCTTATATCTATGTCTTACAATATGTGTCTTAATGTCTAAATTTATTGACGATATTATACAATATTCTTAAATTAATTTCTTTTCCCTATTCAGTGTCGTATGTTTTGAACACTCCAAACACCCTTGTATGGGTTTCGAGAAATTTGAAAATTCTCTACATCTTTTAACAGAAACCTGTCGTTTCGCAACACTTTTGCTATTTCATATGGTCCTTTGTTTTTGGGAATCAGCTTTCTAGCAGCCCCTACCGTGCAATCGAAATTTTTTACCATTACGTAGTCTCCCTTTTTATAGCTTCGCGGTTTTCTCTTTGACTTGTTATAATATAATTCATTGTACGACTGTGAGCGTTCTTGGGTTTCTTTAACTTAATTTCTGATTCTTTTGGAACTGCCTTTATAAACCGTATTGTTAACTTCATCCAACTTTTCCCTGAGCTCGTCTAATATATCACCTTTCTGCTTTACGCCGAACAATACCTTACTTGGAATCTGTTTAATGCTACGATGAAGTGTGTTGTTAAGGGAGTATTCAACTTGTTCGACTACTGAGTCCAAATGTCTGCCCTTATCTGGTTCAGTCAACTTCGAAATCATTGGACCTAAACTCCTGTTTATCCGTTCAACTTGTCCATTTGCCTGTGGAGATCCAGTCGCTATCATAATATGTTTAATATTCAAATCAGTCAGAAACTCTTCAAACTCTTTGGACGTAAAACAACTACCCCTGTCAGAAACTATGCATTTCGGTCTGCTATATGCTCTAAAATAATCTCTTAACGCTTTCATGACCTATTTTGTATTCGTTGTTTTCGTTGTGTACAGTCTAACGAATTTCTTGAACCCATCTACAATCAAGAAAATATGTTTATTTGCCCTGCCTGTAGCTACTGGTCCGTAATGATCAATATGTATTAACTGGAATGGTTTATCTCCTTTTGGTATGCTATGTAAAAGTCCCTCCGTTTTTCCACTCTTTGGCGAAAATGCCACACACTTCAGACAATTTTCAATATGATTGCTGCACTTTTCCTTAAGATTTGCGAACCAATAACTTCTCGAAATAATGTCCATCATTTTGTCCCTGCCAATATGGCCCAGTTCATTATGATATTTGTGCAGTACATGGCTTTCCATATCTTCCGGTACGTAAAAGAGTAACATATCGTCGTTTGTTTTCCTATAAACAATCCCATTTCTCATCTCGTACATTTTGTGCTCATTTTTCTCTAAAATTTTTTTAATCGTTTGAATTTTTGGGTCTCTTGCTTGACAGATAACAAGATTGTCCTCAAAACTATTTGTCTCCACTACCAAAATATTTGTGCATCTGCTTAAAGCGTCTACATGTTGCATTCTACTCCCGGCTCTGTGAACTAGCTCATAATCGTAGTTTTGCAGTTCCAATGCCCATCTAGCGATTCTAGGATTTAAATCAACCTTGTTCAATGTAAGGGTTAAAGAGTTGCAATCTGTGACTATTTTTAATCGTTTCCCGTGTAGGTAAATTCGAAATCTCCGTATGGCATAAATTATCGCCAAATGTCTCTAGCTCGAAACTATGATATTTTGACTCTGTCTCTGTTGTACGCTTAGAAAAATAAAATATTGGATGCGTTTTCCCATCGCTTTTTTTCTGCATGAGTACCGCTCCAAAACCTAATGAACTTGCATCGCAATTTAATTCGACTTCCTCCCTATAATCGTAAATGGCTAAAATAGGAGACTGCATTAATTTGTCCTTAAGAGTTAAAAAACATTCTAATTCTTTTTCCTCGAATGAAAATGGTTTGTCTTTTCTCAAAAGATCATATAGTGGCTTGGCTAAAACTGAGAAATCTTTAATAAAATGCCTGAAGTATGAACACAAGCCCAGAAAGCTTTGGACTGTTTGCACCTTATCAGGAACTGGAAAATTTTTAATCGCATCTAAACCTTTGTCTTCTGCCCTTATGCCTTTACTTGATATGCGAAAGCCTAAATATTTTATACTCGATTGCATAAACTCTAGTTTGTTTTGAATCAATCGTGTGAAAACTTCCCCCAGTGTATTTAAGTGTTCCTTCATGTTTGTGCTCGCCACCATGATGTCATCCATATAGACAATAACCTTACTTTCTCTAATTAAATCATCAAAAATCTTGTTCACAAAACGCTGGAATACGGCTGACGCATTCTTTATCCCCATTGGCATTCTTAGGAACTCATATTGGCCTAGTGGAGTTACAAAGGATGTATATTTCACCGATTCTTCATTAACAAACACATGGAAATACCCATTTTTAAGGTCTAATTTTGAAAATATGGTTTTATTTAGGAGCCTATCTAATAAATCGTCTATTAATGGCATTGGATAGTTGTCTTTTATTAGCACTTTATTCAATTTACGAAAATCAATGCATAGTCGTAAATCGCCCGTCTTCTTCTTAACTAACACAATGGGTGAAGCATACTCCGATTCGCTTGGCCGTATTATTCCCCCTTCTAAATAATTGTCTAGCATAGCCTGGAGTTTTTCTTTCTCTGAGTAAGACAACCGTCTTGGTGAACATCTAAAAGGTTTTGAGTTTTCCAAACAAATTTTCATTTCACTCCTAAACATCGGGCAATTTGGCTTTTTTGCATTTAAATAAGTCTCTTCGAACATTTTGACAAACCGACCCTTTGTTACGAGATCAACATTTTCACCGCAGTTGTAATCTGTCATTTGATTGTCGACTATGTTAATATTAAACATATCTTTCTCAAAGCTATCCATCATGGATACGCCTGCATTGTCAGTTTCAAAAAATTAGCTCATTAACTGATTCAAAATTTGATCTTTAACAGTCTTAGCATCTAACAATCCCCTACTAGCAGTTTTATTACATAACAGTCGATTATTAACAGCTTCGGCATTTAACAGTCCCTCACTAACAGTTTCGCCCTCTAACAGTCGCTCACTAACAGTTTCGCCCTCTAACAGTCGCTCATTAACAGTTTCGCCCTCTAACAGTCGCTCATTAACAGTTTCGCCCTCTAACAGTCGCTCATTAACATTTTTATTACATAACAGTTGATCTTCTACAGTCTCATCCCATATTAATTTTCCATTAAACGTTTCATCCCGTAACATTCTTTTACATATATGTAGCCTATCATTAACATTGCTAACCGATTGATTTGATATTTTCTTTCCTTCTCTTTCGATTTTTATAGGGGCCGCCGCTTGCTGATCAGCTCCATTTGAAAGAAGTTTCGAAACGCATGGATTTTCTGCTTTGTATGCCGAACCAACATTTTCATTGCCTCTCGATAACCCCGTATTCGTTACATGTATATTTATAGCCTGTACCCAAAGGGTGAAAGGCTATACTAGTTTTGTGCGCATGTATGTAACACACAGAAGGAGGCGTGGCAGACCCCACAAAGTATATATATTCTTGATCAGGATGAGAAGCCGAGTGGATATAGCCTTGTCCGTCTGTCTGTCCGTATGAACGCAAGGATCTCAGAAAGTATAAGAGCTAGAATAACCAAACTTGGTTTCCATATTCTCCTAAGACCGAGCAAGTACGAGTTTGAGTTTTTTTTCGATGCAACCCCCCCCCCCCCACTCCCCAGCAATTCGTGTTTTTTCTTATAACTTCCGTAATTCTCGGAATTTTGAAATCAATTTTGGTATGTACATCCAGTTAGTAGTAATGTATCTGTGTGCCATCATGATAGGTCAATTCTGAAGAAAGTTATAGCCATAAGTAAAATCGCTGCTCATGCGCTGCCTGCTGCTCTGTCGGCAGCGCTGCCCGCAGCTGTTGTTGTTGTTGCTGCTTTGGTTCAACTTTGTGTTGCATACATACACGCATATAAACAAGCATAGGTACGTGATGTAAATGTATGCTGTTAAAACTGAACATAAACATGTATTCTAATTTAATTTAATAAATTAATTAATTCATTCATTTTTTTTAATAATTTAATTTAAAAAAAAAATTTTTTTTTAATTTTTCTTTTCTGTGAGAGTACAGGCTATTTTACTGTCGGGCTTGCTCGACTGTAGCGTTCTATCTTGTTTTTAATTCAATAGTCGCGAGGGTGTCTGGACTAATATTCAAATCCATCGCATTCATAAAATCCCTGCCCAATACAACATCATGACTCATAGACTCGTTCGCAACAACAATTAAATCAAAATTTTTTTTTCAGTAATCCTTTAAATATAAAGCAAAAAATCTTTCCAAAGACATTTAACTGGCTTTTATTCAGCCCAAAGTATGAATTATAAACTAAACCTAAAGAAATTGCATTTGGTATGCATGACCTTTTTACAAAAGAAATGGCGCTACCAGAGTCTATGAGGCATTTTGTAATATTTAATATTATTTAAAAAGTGTATTTTAAAATACCTTACATATTTAATAGCATCGCTCAAATTCTTCTTCTGCGAGCACTGCGCCACAAAATGACCCATCTGCCCGCAAGCGAAACATGATCCGGCTGTCCGGTTTGGCTTGCGGCAATCTCTGGCAAAATGACCCTTTGAGTTGCAGTTTCGGCAGCGCGAATCGTAGCTGGCCCCAGACATGGACGATGGCTCCTTGTTTGCGCCACCTGCTGGTACCTGTTTTGAGAGGTGCACGTTGGCGAATGCCTTCTGCAACTCCTCCGGCCCAGTGAAGCGTTGTATGCGAGCCTGATCGCGCAAGCTCTTTGATGGGATGCCTTCGATGATTTGCTCCATAAGCTCATCTGTATCGACGTTGATGGACTGCGCCAGCACCAATTTTTCCTCCATGTACATGGCAAACCTCTCGTCTTGGTGCCATTTTCGCTGCTCAAATTTGCGTCTTATTTATGATTTTGATGTTTCCTCTCCGAAAGCCATAATTAGCTGATCGCAAAGCCTATTGATGGGCTGAAGCATACGTGTTGAATTTGAATGTAGCCACCGTTGAGCGTTTCCCTTCACCTTGGCCATGAACAACATGCGAAGACTGCAATTATCTAATTCGTAAATCTGGGCGATGTTCTTGAGCTGATTTACCCAAATGCGCGCACAAGAGTTGCCATCAAATTCAACAGAAGCTTCTTTTGCGAAAGCGAATGCAGTTGATATATTTTTCACTGTATGGCATCTTTCGTATTCGCTCACTCGTTGCATCTCCATTTCGTTGGTGTTTAAGCCGCTGCTGACGTCGACGTCGTGTGTGTTGCCGTTATCGGTGTCAGCGTCGGCTGCTCTGTCGCTATAGCCATCTTCACTGGTAGTTTTACCGTTACTGGCGTCGTCGTTGCTTGCTATGCCGTCCCTTTGGATGTTGCTGGCGTTGCTATGGGTCGCCGCTTGACGCGTCATATTTTTGCCTGCCTCTGTACGAAATTGTAACAGCAACATTTTGTTTGCATTTACTTCTGCTTGCAAATTCTTTATAATTTCTAGAAGGTCATGCGACGCCGTGGTGACGCCATCTTGGTTGTCATGCTGCGGCTGGCAGACGACGCTCGGTTCTTGCTGCTGCTCCAAGTAGACGCTGTATTCGGCCTGTAAGACTTGGGCTTGCTCATCGCCGGAGCCCTCGGAAATGTAGTCTGTGTCTGCAGTTGGAGCGTCGCCGGGCAGCTCCGGAGAAATCTGGCCAAGACGAGCCATTAGTTCCGCCTTCGTGTCACTTGTCGGCAAACCAAGGACGGTTAGCCACCTTTTTAATTGAGTGACCGAAAAAATGTTGAAATTGGTACTGTTCATGGCGTTGATCCCACTTCTGAATTTGTGGAAGGCAAAACGTGGTAGAAAACACAACACTCTGCACAATTACAAAAGACGTATTCTTTATTCGGTGACTCGTCAGAGACTGAGCTCGAGCGAATTGCTCGAGCTACAGGGTACAGCGAGATCGGGAAAACAGCTGATAGGGTTGCCAGAGTTCTTATGTACATACTTATCCTACTACAACTCGGCCATCCTGACAGCCGGATCTCCTGATCCTGGTGTGTTACATATTCCTTAAATTTATGTACAATTTCAGTATTTTCTTATATCTATGTCTTACAATATGTGTCTTAATGTCTAAATTTATTGACGATATTATACAATATTCTTAAATTAATTTCTTTTCCCTATTCAGTGTCGTATGTTTTGAACACTCCAAACACCCTTGTATGGGTTTCGAGAAATTTGAAAATTCTCTACATCTTTTAACAGAAACCTGTCGTTTCGCAACACTTTTGCTATTTCATATGGTCCTTTGTTTTTGGGAATCAGCTTTCTAGCAGCCCCTACCGTGCAATCGAAATTTTTTACCATTACGTAGTCTCCCTTTTTATAGCTTCGCGGTTTTCTCTTTGACTTGGGTTTCTTTAACTTAATTTCTGATTCTTTTGGAACTGCCTTTATAAACCGTATTGTTAACTTCATCCAACTTTTCCCTGAGCTCGTCTAATATATCACCTTTCTGCTTTACGCCGAACAATACCTTACTTGGAATCTGTTTAATGCTACGATGAAGTGTGTTGTTAAGGGAGTATTCAACTTGTTCGACTACTGAGTCCCAATGTCTGCCCTTATCTGGTTCAGTCAACTTCGAAATCATTGGACCTAAACTCCTGTTTATCCGTTCAACTTGTCCATTTGCCTGTGGAGATCCAGTCGCTATCATAATATGTTTAATATTCAAATCAGTCAGAAACTCTTCAAACTCTTTGGACGTAAAACAACTACCCCTGTCAGAAACTCATATTGGCCTAGTGGAGTTACAAAGGATGTATATTTCACCGATTCTTCATTAACAAACACATGGAAATACCCATTTTTAAGGTCTAATTTTGAAAATATGGTTTTATTTAGGAGCCTATCTAATAAATCGTCTATTAATGGCATTGGATAGTTGTCTTTTATTAGCACTTTATTCAATTTACGAAAATCAATGCATAGTCGTAAATCGCCCGTCTTCTTCTTAACTAACACAATGGGTGAAGCATACTCCGATTCGCTTGGCCGTATTATTCCCCCTTCTAAATAATTGTCTAGCATAGCCTGGAGTTTTTCTTTCTCTGAGTAAGACAACCGTCTTGGTGAACATCTAAAAGGTTTTGAGTTTTCCAAACAAATTTTCATTTCACTCAACATCGGGCAATTTGGCTTTTTTGCATTTAAATAAGTCTCTTCGAACATTTTGACAAACCGACCCTTTGTTACGAGATCAACATTTTCACCGCAGTTGTAATCTGTCATTTGATTGTCGACTATGTTAATATTAAACATATCTTTCTCAAAGCTATCCATCATGGATACGCCTGCATTGTCAGTTTCAAAAAATTAGCTCATTAACTGATTCAAAATTTGATCTTTAACAGTCTTAGCATCTAACAATCCCCTACTAGCAGTTTTATTACATAACAGTCGATTATTAACAGCTTCGGCATTTAACAGTCCCTCACTAACAGTTTCGCCCTCTAACAGTCGCTCACTAACAGTTTCGCCCTCTAACAGTCGCTCATTAACAGTTTCGCCCTCTAACAGTCGCTCATTAACAGTTTCGCCCTCTAACAGTCGCTCATTAACAGTTTTATTACATAACAGTTGATCTTCTACAGTCTCATCCCATATTAATTTTCCATTAAACGTTTCATCCCGTAACATTCTTTTACATATATGTAGCCTATCATTAACATTGCTAACCGATTGATTTGATATTTTCTTTCCTTCTCTTTCGATTTTTATAGGGGCCGCCGCTTGCTGATCAGCTCCATTTGAAAGAAGTTTCGAAACGCATGGATTTTCTGCTTTGTATGCCGAACCAACATTTTCATTGCCTCTCGATAACCCCGTATTCGTTACATGTATATTTATAGCCTGTACCCAAAGGGTGAAAGGCTATACTAGTTTTGTGCGCATGTATGTAACACACAGAAGGAGGCGTGGCAGACCCCACAAAGTATATATATTCTTGATCAGGATGAGAAGCCGAGTGGATATAGCCTTGTCCGTCTGTCTGTCCGTATGAACGCAAGGATCTCAGAAAGTATAAGAGCTAGAATAACCAAACTTGGTTTCCATATTCTCCTAAGACCGAGCAAGTACGAGTTTGAGTTTTTTTCGATGCACCCCCCCCCCCCCCCCACTCCCCAGCAATTCGTGTTTTTTCTTATAACTTCCGTAATTCTCGGAATTTTGAAATCAATTTTGGTATGTACATCCAGTTAGTAGTAATGTATCTGTGTGCCATCATGATAGGTCAATTCTGAAGAAAGTTATAGCCATAAGTAAAATCGCTGCTCATGCGCTGCCTGCTGCTCTGTCGGCAGCGCTGCCCGCAGCTGTTGTTGTTGTTGCTGCTTTGGTTCAACTTTGTGTTGCATACATACACGCATATAAACAAGCATAGGTACGTGATGTAAATGTATGCTGTTAAAACTGAACATAAACATGTATTCTAATTTAATTTAATAAATTAATTAATTCATTCATTTTTTTTAATAATTTAATTTAAAAAAAAAATTTTTTTTTAATTTTTCTTTTCTGTGAGAGTACAGGCTATTTTACTGTCGGGCTTGCTCGACTGTAGCGTTCTATCTTGTTTTTAATTCAATAGTCGCGAGGGTGTCTGGACTAATATTCAAATCCATCGCATTCATAAAATCCCTGCCCAATACAACATCATGACTCATAGACTCGTTCGCAACAACAATTAAATCAAAATTTTTTTTTCAGTAATCCTTTAAATATAAAGCAAAAAATCTTTCCAAAGACATTTAACTGGCTTTTATTCAGCCCAAAGTATGAATTATAAACTAAACCTAAAGAAATTGCATTTGGTATGCATGACCTTTTTACAAAAGAAATGGCGCTACCAGAGTCTATGAGGCATTTTGTAATATTTAATATTATTTAAAAAGTGTATTTTAAAATACCTTACATATTTAATAGCATCGCTCAAATTCTTCTTCTGCGAGCACTGCGCCACAAAATGACCCATCTGCCCGCAAGCGAAACATGATCCGGCTGTCCGGTTTGGCTTGCGGCAATCTCTGGCAAAATGACCCTTTGAGTTGCAGTTTCGGCAGCGCGAATCGTAGCTGGCCCCAGACATGGACGATGGCTCCTTGTTTGCGCCACCTGCTGGTACCTGTTTTGAGAGGTGCACGTTGGCGAATGCCTTCTGCAACTCCTCCGGCCCAGTGAAGCGTTGTATGCGAGCCTGATCGCGCAAGCTCTTTGATGGGATGCCTTCGATGATTTGCTCCATAAGCTCATCTGTATCGACGTTGATGGACTGCGCCAGCACCAATTTTTCCTCCATGTACATGGCAAACCTCTCGTCTTGGTGCCATTTTCGCTGCTCAAATTTGCGTCTTATTTATGATTTTGATGTTTCCTCTCCGAAAGCCATAATTAGCTGATCGCAAAGCCTATTGATGGGCTGAAGCATACGTGTTGAATTTGAATGTAGCCACCGTTGAGCGTTTCCCTTCACCTTGGCCATGAACAACATGCGAAGACTGCAATTATCTAATTCGTAAATCTGGGCGATGTTCTTGAGCTGATTTACCCAAATGCGCGCACAAGAGTTGCCATCAAATTCAACAGAAGCTTCTTTTGCGAAAGCGAATGCAGTTGATATATTTTTCACTGTATGGCATCTTTCGTATTCGCTCACTCGTTGCATCTCCATTTCGTTGGTGTTTAAGCCGCTGCTGACGTCGACGTCGTGTGTGTTGCCGTTATCGGTGTCAGCGTCGGCTGCTCTGTCGCTATAGCCATCTTCACTGGTAGTTTTACCGTTACTGGCGTCGTCGTTGCTTGCTATGCCGTCCCTTTGGATGTTGCTGGCGTTGCTATGGGTCGCCGCTTGACGCGTCATATTTTTGCCTGCCTCTGTACGAAATTGTAACAGCAACATTTTGTTTGCATTTACTTCTGCTTGCAAATTCTTTATAATTTCTAGAAGGTCATGCGACGCCGTGGTGACGCCATCTTGGTTGTCATGCTGCGGCTGGCAGACGACGCTCGGTTCTTGCTGCTGCTCCAAGTAGACGCTGTATTCGGCCTGTAAGACTTGGGCTTGCTCATCGCCGGAGCCCTCGGAAATGTAGTCTGTGTCTGCAGTTGGAGCGTCGCCGGGCAGCTCCGGAGAAATCTGGCCAAGACGAGCCATTAGTTCCGCCTTCGTGTCACTTGTCGGCAAACCAAGGACGGTTAGCCACCTTTTTAATTGAGTGACCGAAAAAATGTTGAAATTGGTACTGTTCATGGCGTTGATCCCACTTCTGAATTTGTGGAAGGCAAAACGTGGTAGAAAACACAACACTCTGCACAATTACAAAAGACGTATTCTTTATTCGGTGACTCGTCAGAGACTGAGCTCGAGCGAATTGCTCGAGCTACAGGGTACAGCGAGATCGGGAAAACAGCTGATAGGGTTGCCAGAGTTCTTATGTACATACTTATCCTACTACAACTCGGCCATCCTGACAGCCGGATCTCCTGATCCTGGTGTGTTACATATTCCTTAAATTTATGTACAATTTCAGTATTTTCTTATATCTATGTCTTACAATATGTGTCTTAATGTCTAAATTTATTGACGATATTATACAATATTCTTAAATTAATTTCTTTTCCCTATTCAGTGTCGTATGTTTTGAACACTCCAAACACCCTTGTATGGGTTTCGAGAAATTTGAAAATTCTCTACATCTTTTAACAGAAACCTGTCGTTTCGCAACACTTTTGCTATTTCATATGGTCCTTTGTTTTTGGGAATCAGCTTTCTAGCAGCCCCTACCGTGCAATCGAAATTTTTTACCATTACGTAGTCTCCCTTTTTATAGCTTCGCGGTTTTCTCTTTGACTTGTTATAATATAATTCATTGTACGACTGTGAGCGTTCTTGGGTTTCTTTAACTTAATTTCTGATTCTTTTGGAACTGCCTTTATAAACCGTATTGTTAACTTCATCCAACTTTTCCCTGAGCTCGTCTAATATATCACCTTTCTGCTTTACGCCGAACAATACCTTACTTGGAATCTGTTTAATGCTACGATGAAGTGTGTTGTTAAGGGAGTATTCAACTTGTTCGACTACTGAGTCCCAATGTCTGCCCTTATCTGGTTCAGTCAACTTCGAAATCATTGGACCTAAACTCCTGTTTATCCGTTCAACTTGTCCATTTGCCTGTGGAGATCCAGTCGCTATCATAATATGTTTAATATTCAAATCAGTCAGAAACTCTTCAAACTCTTTGGACGTAAAACAACTACCCCTGTCAGAAACTATGCATTTCGGTCTGCTATATGCTCTAAAATAATCTCTTAACGCTTTCATGACCTATTTTGTATTCGTTGTTTTCGTTGTGTACAGTCTAACGAATTTCTTGAACCCATCTACAATCAAGAAAATATGTTTATTTGCCCTGCCTGTAGCTACTGGTCCGTAATGATCAATATGTATTAACTGGAATGGTTTATCTCCTTTTGGTATGCTATGCAAAAGTCCCTCCGTTTTTCCACTCTTTGGCGAAAATGCCACACACTTCAGACAATTTTCAATATGATTGCTGCACTTTTCCTTAATATTTGCGAACCAATAACTTCTCGAAATAATGTCCATCATTTTGTCCCTGCCAATATGGCCCAGTTCATTATGATATTTGTGCAGTACATGGCTTTCCATATCTTCCGGTACGTAAAAGAGTAACATATCGTCGTTTGTTTTCCTATAAACAATCCCATTTCTCATCTCGTACATTTTGTGCTCATTTTTCTCTAAAATTTTTTTAATCGTTTGAATTTTTGGGTCTCTTGCTTGACAGATAACAAGATTGTCCTCAAAACTATTTGTCTCCACTACCAAAATATTTGTGCATCTGCTTAAAGCGTCTACATGTTGCATTCTACTCCCGGCTCTGTGAACTAGCTCATAATCGTAGTTTTGCAGTTCCAATGCCCATCTAGCGATTCTAGGATTTAAATCAACCTTGTTCAATGTAAGGGTTAAAGAGTTGCAATCTGTGACTATTTTTAATCGTTTCCCGTGTAGGTAAATTCGAAATCTCCGTATGGCATAAATTATCGCCAAATGTCTCTAGCTCGAAACTATGATATTTTGACTCTGTCTCTGTTGTACGCTTAGAAAAATAAAATATTGGATGCGTTTTCCCATCGCTTTTTTTCTGCATGAGTACCGCTCCAAAACCTAATGAACTTGCATCGCAATTTAATTCGACTTCCTCCCTATAATCGTAAATGGCTAAAATAGGAGACTGCATTAATTTGTCCTTAAGAGTTAAAAAACATTCTAATTCTTTTTCCTCGAATGAAAATGGTTTGTCTTTTCTCAAAAGATCATATAGTGGCTTGGCTAAAACTGAGAAATCTTTAATAAAATGCCTGAAGTATGAACACAAGCCCAGAAAGCTTTGGACTGTTTGCACCTTATCAGGAACTGGAAAATTTTTAATCGCATCTAAACCTTTGTCTTCTGCCCTTATGCCTTTACTTGATATGCGAAAGCCTAAATATTTTATACTCGATTGCATAAACTCTAGTTTGTTTTGAATCAATCGTGTGAAAACTTCCCCCAGTGTATTTAAGTGTTCCTTCATGTTTGTGCTCGCCACCATGATGTCATCCATATAGACAATAACCTTACTTTCTCTAATTAAATCATCAAAAATCTTGTTCACAAAACGCTGGAATACGGCTGACGCATTCTTTATCCCCATTGGCATTCTTAGGAACTCATATTGGCCTAGTGGAGTTACAAAGGATGTATATTTCACCGATTCTTCATTAACAAACACATGGAAATACCCATTTTTAAGGTCTAATTTTGAAAATATGGTTTTATTTAGGAGCCTATCTAATAAATCGTCTATTAATGGCATTGGATAGTTGTCTTTTATTAGCACTTTATTCAATTTACGAAAATCAATGCATAGTCGTAAATCGCCCGTCTTCTTCTTAACTAACACAATGGGTGAAGCATACTCCGATTCGCTTGGCCGTATTATTCCCCCTTCTAAATAATTGTCTAGCATAGCCTGGAGTTTTTCTTTCTCTGAGTAAGACAACCGTCTTGGTGAACATCTAAAAGGTTTTGAGTTTTCCAAACAAATTTTCATTTCACTCAACATCGGGCAATTTGGCTTTTTTGCATTTAAATAAGTCTCTTCGAACATTTTGACAAACCGACCCTTTGTTACGAGATCAACATTTTCACCGCAGTTGTAATCTGTCATTTGATTGTCGACTATGTTAATATTAAACATATCTTTCTCAAAGCTATCCATCATGGATACGCCTGCATTGTCAGTTTCAAAAAATTAGCTCATTAACTGATTCAAAATTTGATCTTTAACAGTCTTAGCATCTAACAATCCCCTACTAGCAGTTTTATTACATAACAGTCGATTATTAACAGCTTCGGCATTTAACAGTCCCTCACTAACAGTTTCGCCCTCTAACAGTCGCTCACTAACAGTTTCGCCCTCTAACAGTCGCTCATTAACAGTTTCGCCCTCTAACAGTCGCTCATTAACAGCTTCGCCCTCTAACAGTCGCTCATTAACAGTTTTATTACATAACAGTTGATCTTCTACAGTCTCATCCCATATTAATTTTCCATTAAACGTTTCATCCCGTAACATTCTTTTTCATATATGTAGCCTATCATTAACATTGCTAACCGATTGATTTGATATTTTCTTTCCTTCTCTTTCGATTTTTATAGGGGCCGCTGCTTGCTGATCAGCTCCATTTGAAAGAAGTTTCGAAACGCATGGATTTTCTGCTTTGTATGCCGAACCAACATTTTCATTGCCTCTCGATAACCCCGTATTCGTTACATGTATATTTATAGCCTGTACCCAAAGGGTGAAAGGCTATACTAGTTTTGTGCGCATGTATGTAACACACAGAAGGAGGCGTGGTAGACCCCACAAAGTATATATATTCTTGATCAGGATGAGAAGCCGAGTGGATATAGCCTTGTCCGTCTGTCTGTCCGTATGAACGCAAGGATCTCAGAAAGTATAAGAGCTAGAATAACCAAACTTGGTTTCCATATTCTTCTAAGACCGAGAAAGTACGAGTTTGAGTTTTTTTTCGATGCACCCCCCCACTCCCCCGCAATTCGTGTTTTTTCTTATAACTTCCGTAATTCTCGGAATTTTGAAATCAATTTTGGTATGTACATCCAGTTAGTAGTAATGTATCTGTGTGCCAAATTTCATCATGATAGGTCAATTCTGAAGAAAGTTATAGCCATAAGTAAAATCGCTGCTCATGCGCTGCCTGCAGCTCTGTCGGCAGCGCTGCCCGTAGCTGTTGTTGTTGTTGCTGCTTTGGTTCAACTTTGTGCTGCATACATACACGCATATAAACAAGCATAGGTACGTGATGTAAATGTATGCTGTTAAAACTGAACATAAACATGTATTCTAATTTAATTTAATTAATTAATTAATTCATTCATTTTTATACTCTGTACATGAAATGTACAAGAGTATATTAGGTTTGCGGGAGCTGAAAAATGTAACAGGCAGAAGGAGGCGTGGCAGACCCCACAAAGTATATATATTCTTGATCAGCGTGACAAGACGAGTCGATCTAGCCCTGTCTGTCTGTCTGTCCGTCTGTCCGTCCGTATGAACACCTGGATCTCAGAGACTATAAGAGATAGAGACACCAAATTTTGCACAAAGATGCGTTATGTGTGTATTCTATACGAGTTTGTTTTATTTTTTTGATTTTCCCCCCCACTTCCCCCCTATAGGGGTTTTCCCGATTTTCCATGCGTATAATCGCCTATATCTCGGAGACTTTAAGACCTAGGAACACCAAATTTTAGTCCCAGATGCCTTGTGTGAATACGCAGAAAATGTATATTTTGGAATTTCCCTCCCTCCCCCCTCTCCCCCGCAAATGCGATTTTCTCTAACTCCCGTAATTCTTGGAATTTCGAACTAAAATTTTGGAAATACCCCCAGTTAGTAATTATGTGTCCGTATGCCAAGTTCTGATAGACCGATTTACCAAGAAGTTATAGCCATAAATATATTTGCTGCTGCAGCGCTGCTCAAGCGCTGCCCGCGGCTGTTGTTGATGTTGCTGTTTGGTTGACTGCGAAAATGCTTACACAGACACGAATAGATGCGCATAGGCATACATACACTCACACAGACGCAATTGCTATGTAAATGTGCAATTATACACCCTTTACGTGAGTTCGAATACCGAGAGAGGTAAAATCGATCATTGCATTTTTTTTTATTTTCTTAATTTTTTTATTTTCTATAATTATTGTAAACATATGTACAGAGTATTTCAAAGTCGGGACACCCGACTTTAGCTTTTTTACTTGTTATAGCCTGTACCCAAAGGGTGAAAGGCTATACTAGTTTTGTGCGCATGTATGTAACACACAGAAGGAGGCGTGGCAGACCCCACAAAGTATATATATTCTTGATCAGGATGAGAAGCCGAGTCGATATAGCCTTGTCCGTCCGTCCGTCTGTCCGTCTGTCCATCTGTCTGTCCGTCTGTCCGTCTGTCCGTATGAACGCAAGGATCTCAGAAAGTATAAGAGCTAGAATAACCAAACTTGGTTTCCATATTCTCCTAAGACCGAGAAAGTACGAGTTTGAGTTTTTTTTCGATGCACCCCCCCACTCCCCCGCAATTCGTGTTTTTTCTTATAACTTCCGTAATTCTTGGAATTTTGAAATCAATTTTGGTAGGTACATCCAGTTAGTACTAATGTGTCCGTGTGCCAAATTTCATCATGATAGGTCAATTCTGAAGAAAGTTATAGCCATAAGTAAAATCGCTGCTCATGCGCTGCCTCTGTCGGCAGCGCTGCCCGCAGCTGTTGTTGTTGTTGCTGCTTTGGTTCAACTTTGTGCTGCATACATACACGCATATAAACACGCATAGGTACGTGATGTAAATGTATGCTGTTAAAACTAAACATAAACATATATTCTAATTTAATTTAATTAATTAATTCATTAATTTTTTTTAATAATTTAATTTTTTTTTTAAATTTTTTTTTTTTTAATTTTTCTTTTTTTGTGGGCAGTACAGGCTATTTTACTGTCGGGCTTGCTCGACTGTAGCGTTCTATCTTGTTTTTAATAATTTAATTTAAAAAAAAAATTTTTTTTTAATTTTTCTTTTCTGTGAGAGTACAGGCTATTTTACTGTCGGGCTTGCTCGACTGTAGCGTTCTATCTTGTTTTTAATTCAATAGTCGCGAGGGTGTCTGGACTAATATTCAAATCCATCGCATTCATAAAATCCCTGCCCAATACAACATCATGACTCATAGACTCGTTCGCAACAACAATTAAATCAAAATTTTTTTTTCAGTAATCCTTTAAATATAAAGCAAAAAATCTTTCCAAAGACATTTAACTGGCTTTTATTCAGCCCAAAGTATGAATTATAAACTAAACCTAAAGAAATTGCATTTGGTATGCATGACCTTTTTACAAAAGAAATGGCGCTACCAGAGTCTATGAGGCATTTTGTAATATTTAATATTATTTAAAAAGTGTATTTTAAAATACCTTACATATTTAATAGCATCGCTCAAATTCTTCTTCTGCGAGCACTGCGCCACAAAATGACCCATCTGCCCGCAAGCGAAACATGATCCGGCTGTCCGCTTTGGCTTGCGGCAATCTCTGGCAAAATGACCCTTTGAGTTGCAGTTTCGGCAGCGCGAATCGTAGCTGGCCCCAGACATGGACGATGGCTCCCTGTTTGCGCCACCTGCTGGTACCTGTTTTGAGAGGCGCACGTTGGCGAATGCCTTCTGCAACTCCTCCGGCCCAGTGAAGCGTTGTATGCGAGCCTGATCGCGCAAGCTCTTTGATGGGATGCCTTCGATGATTTGCTCCATAAGCTCATCTATATCGACGTTGATGGACTGCGCCAGCACCAATTTTTCCAATTTTTTTTTTTTTTTGATGGGCTGAAGCATACGTGTTGAATTTGAATGTAGCCACCGTTGAGCGTTTCCCTTCACCTTGGCCATGAACAACATGCGAAGACTGCAATTATCTAATTCGTAAATCTGGGCGATGTTCTTGAGCTGATTTACCCAAATGCGCGCACAAGAGTTGCCATCAAATTCAACAGAAGCTTCTTTTGCGAAAGCGAATGCAGTTGATATATTTTTCACTGTATGGCATCTTTCGTATTCGCTCACTCGTTGCATCTCCATTTCGTTGGTGTTTAAGCCGCTGCTGACGTCGACGTCGTGTGTGTTGCCGTTATCGGTGTCAGCGTCGGCTGCTCTGTCGCTATTGCCATCTTCACTGGTAGTTTTACCGTTACTGGCGTCGTCGTTGCTTGCTATGCCGTCCCTTTGGATGTTGCTGGCGTTGCTATGGGTCGCCGCTTGACGCGTCATATTTTTGCCTGCCTCCGTACGAAATTGTAACAGCAACATTTTGTTTGCATTTACTTCTGCTTGCAAATTCTTTATAATTTCTAGAAGGTCATGCGACGCCGTGGTGACGCCATCTTGGTTGTCATGCTGCGGCTGGCAGACGACGCTCGGTTCTTGCTGCTGCTCCAAGTAGACGCTGTATTCGGCCTGTAAGACTTGGGCTTGCTCATCGCCGGAGCCCTCGGAAATGTAGTCTGTGTCTGCAGTTGGAGCGTCGCCGGGCAGCTCCGGAGAAATCTGGCCAAGACGAGCCATTAGTTCCGCCTTCGTGTCACTTGTCGGCAAACCAAGGACGGTTAGCCACCTTTTTAATTGAGTGACCGAAAAAATGTTGAAATTGGTACTGTTCATGGCGTTGATCCCACTTCTGAATTTGTGGAAGGCAAAACGTGGTAGAAAACACAACACTCTGCACAATTACAAAAGACGTATTCTTTATTCGGTGACTCGTCAGAGACTGAGCTCGAGCGAATTGCTCGAGCTACAGGGTACAGCGAGATCGGGAAAACAGCTGATAGGGTTGCCAGAGTTCTTATGTACATACTTATCCTACTACACATTTTTCCAAATAGCAATAATCATTGGAACCTTATAGTTTTACTGAACAATCTGCCTCAAAAATATTTTGCATATCCTATGTAAAAATGATTAAAGTAACAAATTACTAAATGTATACTTAAAACACCAGCATTAACACCCAGCATCCAAAACAAACGCACAACAGAGATGTCCAATTGGCTCAAATAGAAAACAAGAGAGAACGCACAAGTCGAGCAAGCCCGACTGTAAAATAGCCTGTACTCTCCACAAAAAAGGAAAATTTATAAAAATAAAATATTAAAAAAAATTTAATTAATTAATTAATTTAATTAAATTAAAAGACAAGTTTATGTTCAGTTTTAACAGCATACATTTACATCACGTGCCTATGCGTGTTCGGGCAGCGCTGCTGGCAGAGCTACAGGTTGGTCATTCTAGCTCTTGTACCTTCTGAGATCCTTGCGCTCATACAGACGGAGAGACGAACGGACAGACGGGCACGGCTATATCGACTCGGCTTGTCATGCTGATCAAGACTATGTATACTTTGTGGGGTCTACCACGCCTCCTTCTGTGTGTTCCATGTACACTCGCACAAAACTAATATACCCTTTTACCCTTTGGGTACAGGGTATAAAAAGGAACAAGAGAGAACGCTACAGTCGAGCAAGCCCGACAGTAAAATAGCGGGAGAGTGGGGGGATGTATCAGAATAAAAAAATAAACTTGACCTATCTAGGGCTTTGGGGAACTTGGATACCAAGTTTGGTTATTCTAGCTCTTGTACTTCCTGAGATCCTTGCGCTCATACAGACAGACGGACATGGCTATATCGACGCGTCTTGTCATACTGATCAAGAATATTGTGGGGTCTGCCACGCCTCCTTCTGTGCGTTACATACATTCGCAATAAACTAGTCTACCGTTTTCCCCCTTGGGTACAGGGTATAAAAACTGTTGGTGGAATTCTTTAGTGGGATCAGATGCGCTTCTCAAACATTTGCGTTGCATTTGTTCAACATTTAATTGGCGGGCCAATATTAATGCAAATAGCATATTTGTTTTTTATTTAACTTATTACGTTACAGAATTTGAACACAATTAGTCATTGATATGTAATCGTCGACAGTCAGCTTTCAGCTGAGTTTTCTGTGGCACCCCTGATAAGCTGCAAAATTAATTTTTCAAAATTTCAAGGGTAAAAGCATACATAAACAATTACAACACCCTGTCTGTACAGGATAAGCGCATGCATCCACGCTTCTTGTTTTCGCTAATCTCAAACTGACGCAGCCGATGCACTGCGTAGCTAAATATTTGTGTTTCCTTCTGTATCTCTATATATATATAAAACAGTTTGTCCTGACTGACTGATTGGCAATCAACGCACAGCCCAAACGGTAAGAGCTAGGAAGCTGAAATTTGAACTTAAGTATCCAATCATAGTGTAGGTGAGCATTAAGAAATTTGGTAAATTTTGGTAAATTCGTGCTCCAAGTGGGGGTAGACGAGCGTAAAAAATATTAGTTACAAGAACAAAAATGTAACGGACTAATTGAAAAATTTTTTGACAAAAACAGAAAATGTTGATTTAAATAATTTAGATGCCTTCCTGAAAATATTTGGGTAGGATTTTCAACCAGCATATATTCCGCTTCTTTCGCGCCTTAGTTTTCGAAGCTTGGCCAGTAGACAGAGTTAGGGTATCGGCTAAGCCGGAAAAGCCAGAAGAGATATTGAAAATTCTTCAGATCTGTAACCCTCAAATGAAGACAGACGATTGGAGTGTGGTCAAAAAAGAGGGTCTACCGAGGAGACAGCGAGTGGTAAGCCAACCACGGAGAACGTTGAATTCGTAGACGCAGAGCCAGTCGTTCCAGAAAATCCGGGAGAGGAGGTCGCGTCGGACGAAGGGGATATCCTTGAGGGATATTCCTCTGAGACTTCAGAGCTCGTGAGGGGGCTCGCTACCTTAAGCCAGGAGGATGAGGACTCCATCCTCGACGACGATGAGGCCGTCAGAACAGTGGTGGAGATGGATGTAGGTGAGGCTTCTACAGATTAATCACCACCACTGCAAAGCAGCAGCAGCTGCCCTACTGCATCGTCTTAGCAAAGACGATGTCGACGTAGTCCTCATTCAGGAACCTTGGGCTTGCAGAGGTAAGGTTTGTGGATTGAGGATGAATGAGTACAAGCTGATTAAACAGCACAGACAAGACCCGACCCTGCATTTTATTCAAGAAAAATATAAATATTATATATAAGAATATGGTCCGCCTACATGGTTTACGAAGAAGCCAACCCCCCGCCTCTGTTGACGAGACAGCTCATAGAGGACAGTAGGCAGAGAAACATAGATCTGCTCTTAGGATGCGACGCCAACGCTCATCACACTCAGTAGGGCAGCACTGACACCAACATACGGGGTGAGTCAATTTTTCACTACATACTCTGTAATGTTGGCTCAGATCCAACTTTTGTGATAGGGAATCGAAGCCAGGTTCTTAATATCACTTTAACGTCAGACGTATTTTATAACCGCATTTCCAAGTTGAGAGTTATTTGAGAACACTCCTTCTCGGACTAAAGATACATTCCTTTCCAGGTATCTCTAAATAGCGATAGACCAATCGCGACTAGCAATCCTAGACGTACAAATTGGTCCTTGTTTTCGAAGCATATCAGTAGATTATTACCAGACCACCCTCCCCTGGGCCCAGATTCAGACGAGTTCACTTTCACCCTAACAAATAAGTTCACTGCAGCATGCGAAACCGCACTGCAGAAATAATGTGCGATTGGGAAACTAAGGGGCAAACTTAAGCCTATCTGGTGGACTCCACAAAACAGTGAGTCAAGGAAAAAAGCCAGGAAACTCTTCAATGCAGACAGATCTCAAGGGGGAGAACAATACTGGTGTGCATACAAACAGAACCTGTCAGAGTATAAGAAAATACTCAGACTGGCGATACGATCATGTTGGTAAAACTTTTGCTCCGACATCGAGAACATGTCGCAAGGTTAAGAAAAGTTCTCTCAAAAACTCCCCCCACGTTGGGATACCTTCAGAAGCCAGACAAGACCTGGCGATCTTAAGTGAGGAGTCACTCCAGCTGCTTCTAGGTACCCACTTTCCAAGCTCCCCAAGCATAAGACTGACCAGCAGCACGCCAAGCGTGGGACCACCTCCCAAGCTGCCTGATCTATTATCCTCCTTACGAGGATACTCCCAGAAGGTTAGCTCAGATCAAGAGTGATCTTCATACCCAAAGCGGGTAAAGCCTCGCACACCACCGCTAAGATTTTTAGACCCATAAGTCTCTCATATTTCCATATTTCCTAGTACGAACGTCTTGTTCAAGAGACTTTTAGGCCTCCATTTAAGAAGCGAGATTCCGCTCACAGAGCTTTCAAGCTCTCAACACGCCTACTGTATAGGCAGATCCACAGAAACGGCTCTCCATGCCGTTACTTTGAGGTTGAAAAGGCCCTCAGTACCAAACTTTACACCCGTACCGCCTTCCTAGACATAGAAGACGCTTTCAACAATGTGTCCCCAAACGTCTTCACAAGCTCACTTACAAACCTGGGTGTGGACGACTCCACTGTGGAACTGGTAAGACAGCTTCTCACCAGGCGGTCTATCAAATCCACACTGGGGCTGTCCACAAAATCCAGATATATAAGTAGCGGAACGCCTTAGGATGGTGTCTCCTCACCCTTCCTATGGCACGTGGCAGTCAATACTCTGTGTGAACGCATGATTGATGCACTAAGCATACTGTTTACTTGGGCGACGTCAAGTGGCCTAAGTGTAAGTCCCAGGAAAACAGAGCTGGTACTATTCACAAGGAAATACAAAATTCCACCTTTTCGTCCCTCATTAGTAAATGGGGTACCATTATCCTTCAACAGCTCAGCCAAATATCTAGGTTTGATTTTAGATAGGAAGCTGGACTGGAACCTGAATATCGAAGATAGAGTGAGGAAAGCCACAATCGCAATCTACAACTGCAGGAAATCCATTGGAGTGAAATGAGGCATGGCCCCCTACGTGGTCCATTGGCTGTATACTGCAATTATCAGACCCATACTCCTATATTGAGTCTCTATATGGTGGCCATCGCTGACAAGAAATTCGTCTCTTCAGAGACTAAATAAAGTTCAACGGCAAGCTGAACTAACGATCTCTGGTGCACTTCGCACCACCCCCAGCGACGCACTAGATGCGATTCTGGGAATACTCCCAATACATCTCATGGGGAAAATGAACTCCACGCTGGCGGCCCTTCGCATGAGAGAAACTAACCAATGGTCAGAGGAATGTGTTGGTCACGCCAAAATCCTGAGAGGAAATGACATAATCCCCTCAGTCACTGACTATTGTAACCCAAAGGAGTACCTCCATACTCCGGTATACCGATGGCTAGCTGTAAACTGTCCACCACAAAATCACACGTCAAACGTGGCCCATTCGTGATAGGAAACGGACTTTAGAACTCTGTAAACTGAGTAGAAGCCAATGCTCAACTGTAATCAAAGCCACCTCGGGGCACTGGCTAGTGGGCTCCCATGCCGCTAGATCCAACACAACGGCTTCTGTAGAAGTTGTAGAGCCGAAAAAGAGGAGGACACAGTTTCCCACCTCTTCTGCGACTGCCCAGCCATGTTCAGGATCAGAAAACGCTTTCTAGGAGATGGCCTCCTCCCCAAATCTTTCGGGACTAGCAAAAAGAAAGCCGATAGACATTTCTAAATTCATCCGGGCATTCTGATTGATGTAACAAATGAGCAGAAATGCAGCCAACCACGGGGGATATGGGAAGCGGACTTGTCCATGCGGTACCACAACGTGCCAAATAATCATGGCCTAAGTGAGTTAGGGTTTTATAAACTCTGGCTGCCGCTCTTACCTACCTACCTATAACAATAAATAAAATCGCTGCCCATGCTTGTAGCTCTGCCCGCAGCTGTTGTTGTTGTTGCTGCTATGGTTCAACTTTGTGCAGCATACATACACGCATATAAACAAGCAGAGACAAGATTCTGACGTAAATGTATGCTGTTGAAACTGTCCAAATTTACCTTCCTGTATGCGATGAATAAGGCTACGTCCGGAAATGTGGTGAAGTTCCTGGTGAATAACGTCTTTCACGCATTCGAAGTGCCAGACGTGATTCATTCGGATGATGGGCGGCAATTTACATTAGCGACGTTTGCGGAGATGATTGGTGCGTACGGTATCAAGCATATGAAAACTCCATTATATTCACCCCAAAGCAACGCCTCAGAACGGGTAAACCGCACAGTGTTGGCAGGCATTAGAGCATACCTGGAACAGCACCATCGAGAGTGGGATCTACATTTGCCTGAGATCGAGGTGGCAATCTGGAACAGTGAACACGAAGCAACAGCAGTGACGCCGTTTTCGGCAGCACATGATGTCGCACGGGTCCCAATATAAACTGGCGAGGATGTTAAAGTCAATGGGTGACCACGAGCTGTCAAATATAAATAAAGCCGACAGCCGCTTATGAGCGAAGTACGTATCGCTATGACCAACGAGTACGTATGTTCCGGGTCAAATCTTTTTATACTCTGTATATGAAATGTACAAGAGTATATTAGGTTTGCGCGAGCTGAAAAATGTAACAAGCAGAAGGAGGCGTGGCAGATCCCACAAAGTATATATATTCTTGATCAGCATGAGTCATGATCAGACGAGTCGATCTAGCACTGTCTGTCCATCCGTATGAACATCTGGGTCTTAGAGACTATAAGAGCTAGAGAGACACCAAATTTTGCACAAAGATGCCTTATGTGTGCACGCTATACGAGTTTGTTTTATTTTGTTCATTTCCCTCTATGGGGGTTTTTCCGTTCATATAATCGCCTATATTTCTGAGACTATAGGACCTACGGACATCAAATTTGAGGTCCAACATGCCTTTTGTGAATACGCAGAAAATGTGTGTTTTGGAATTTCCCTCCCCCGCAATTAGTGATCTTCCATATCTCCCGTAATTCTTGGAATTTCTAACTCAACTGCAAGTACCCCCAATTAGTTATAGACCAGTTATGATAGACTGATTTGACAGAAAGTTATAGCCATAAATATAATTATATTATTATTTGCTGCCCAAACGCTGCCCGCAGCTGTTGTTGATTCTGGTGCTGTGGTTGACTGCAAACATGCTTATGCAGACACGAATAGACGCGCATAGACATACACACATTCACATAGAAGCAATTGCTTTGCAAATGTGCAATTATACACCCTTTAAGTGAGTTTGAATACCGAAAGTGGTAAAATCGAACAAATTTTTTTTTTTAATTTTCTTCATTTTTAAAATTTCTATAATTATTCTAAACATATGTACAGAGTATTTTAAAGTCGGGAAACCCGACTTTAGCCTTTTTACTTGTTTTTTTTTTTAGGTTTAATTATTTATCGAATATTCTCTCTCGGAGACTTACGATAAGTAGTCAAAACTTAATCGTATATAATTATTTAACTAATTACAATTAAATATTTAAATTACGGCCCTAACTGTTATTGCTGGGTGGGGAGGTCTCGTCGCCGGAGTCTTGTATGAGTAGCTTAAGCTGGTACTTTGCTTTGACCTTAGCGATTTCATCTTTTACAGATCGCACATTTAAATCTTTTCGGATATTTTCACTCCGTATGTACCTATGTGCCTCAGTGATGGTTCTCAGTATCTTCGATTGAGATCTCTCGATTAACTCTAAATTACTAATGGAAGCGTTTTCCCATAGTTCATCTTCACAGTTAATGTTTGGGCAGCCATCAATATGGGAACTTACGTACTTCCTGTATTTAAGCCAATCTGTTTTTCTAGAAGTTAAAAAGTGTGGGCGCTCCGAGTATTGTGGGTGGTCATAAAGGTGAAGAAGGATTGGCGAGTGATCCGATGATAGATCTGTTAAGTACTCCATACAAATCTGTAAGCCTGTGACACTCTTCTTGTAACCGCAAAGTCAATCAAGTCTGGTTGCTTCTTTGGATCTGTGGGCCAATATGTAGGCCAGCCCGGAGAAATAAAGTCAAGCTTGTTTGTTTGTTGTATTATTGTCTTCCTTTCAGGATGGCAGTGGTTTCGGTGGGCGGTATACTGCGGTAAGGCTTAAATAGCCGCTTTGTATTTCGATATAAATTGTTGTAGCCTGTAGATAAGTTATAGCAAATGATGGTAACGGATAGTGCCTGATGCGACGCATTATCAGGGTGCCAGTACCTCCATGAGCCTTACCATTTTGATGATTGATAGCATAGAAGTTCTAGCCATTGAGATAAAAATAATTTTTGTTTGTTAGGTGAGTCTCTGATATGAGCATGGCGTCAATGTCATGTTGATTGAGGAACTGCAAGAGCTCGCATTTGTGTTGTGTTTATGCCATTCGCATTCCAGAAACATATTTTTAGTGAAGCCAGTTAAGTAGATTTCTGTTTGATTAGTAATTCCAGGAGGAGATTTTGATTGCGCATAATTTCCTGCATCGTTTGTTGTATTGCTACCATTGTATTTGTTACAGTTGCCAGAATTGATTCAATTGCACTAGGCAATTGGGATGGATCTGCAGTGGTATGTTGGGCAGTAATTTCTGGCCCCTGTTGCGATGTCTGACGATTCATTAACTTAACTTAACGTAACTTAGAGAGTTGTTGTCTGTGAAAGACGTGTTTTTCTTGAGCTCTGTGTTTTTTTTATTACTTTTTGCCTTTTAAAGCAGCTTTTAATTTGTAATTATTGTTTTACATTGTAAAGTTAATGTCTATTTGGCCCGTATTGTGCTCAGTTTAGTGGTTGTGCATTTAACAGGTATTTGTTTTATAATTTTTATAGTGGCGTCGTCAGTGCACTACATTTTGTTTTTGCAATTATTTTGCATTTTGCTTTTAAGCAGCTCCCTTTGCGCGCATAAGGTTTATGTGAGTGTTCGCGGTAGCCCTTTCATTGTGCACTTTGCTCTCTGTTGTTGTTTGTGTTTGCTGTTTGTCGTAGTACCTAAAAGTTCACCTTAGTGCCGCTCAGTTTCTTTGCTCAATTTTTGCTTACAGCATTCTTCTTAAGCTTTGCGCTAACTACGTTATTTAGGTCATTCATCCTTATATTTAATCTGCCCACAATGTTTTGCTGCAACAAGTCAAAACAAAAAACAAAAACAAAACAACAAAAAAGCCAGCAACGATTCTGAAGCTGCTGACTTGTTTGCCAACTTCTTCCAGTCAACTTATTCCTCTGTCTCTATCAGTAGTTCCTCCTATCCTTATAGCATTTCATCTTCCCACACTATTTACGCTCCCATAATTACTCATAGCTGTCTACTTTCTGCTATCAAATCTTTAAAATCTTCATACTGTCCTGGAGCAGACAACATTCCTAGTTGTGTTCTCAAGGAGTGTTCTAGTTCCCTATTACAGCCATTACTTAAAATCTTTAATCTGTCACTTGGTTCCTCAATCTTTCCAACTATTTGGAGAGAATCTTTTATTATTCCTCTTCATAAAAAGGGTGGTAAGTCTGATATTTCAAACTACAGAGGTATTGCAAAGTTGTCTGCCATACCGAAATTATTTGAAAAAATAGTTTGCAGCACTTTGCAGCACCTCTGTAAATCTGTCATATCTCCGGCTCAACATGGTTTCATAAAGAGACGGTCTACTACGACCAATTTGCTGGAATTTACTTCCTTGGTAAATGAAGCATTTACTCTAAAAATGCAGACTGATGTCGTTTACACCGACTTCAGTAAAGCATTAGACTCTCTGAACCATGATCTTCTGCTCTTTAAGCTAAGTCGTATAGGATTTCCCTCCGCTTTTTTGTGTAGGATTTCATCTTATCTAAAAGACAGATCCCAACGGATCTTGCTTAGGTCGCACATTTCTAAGCCTGTGTTTGCATCATCCGGTGTGCCTCAAGGTTGCCATCTTGGCCCCTTACCTTTTACATTATTTATTAATCACCTCCCCGCTACCTTGCCACACTCTCATATTCTTATGTATGCTGATAATGTGAAACTTATTCTGACTTACAAAGACCCTTCTCATTTTCATCGCCTGCAGGATGATCTGAACTGCATACAATCTTGGTGCTTAGCTAACCACTTGCACCTCAATTGCTCTAAATGTAAGTTCATGACATTTCACCGAACCTTGCCTTATTTAGGGACGTATATGATTGACAATGTGCCATTGCAACGTATATCGACTGTTGAAGACCTTGGGGTTCTTTTTGATTCCAAATTGAACTTTAACCTTCACATATCTAGTATTGTCAATAAGACCAAGGGATTACTTGGATTCATTAAACGTTGGTCCAAGGAATTTAATGACCCTTATACCACTAAGCTTCTTTACACTGCTCTAGTACGCCCTGTGCTTGAATACTGCTCATGCGTTTGGTCTCCGCAGTATAGAAAGTATCAGGAAAATATAGAGTCTGTTCAGAAGCAATTCCTTCTTTTTGCTCTACGTGGTTTAAGCTGGGATCCAAATCTCTGCTTGCCATCGTACTCTAGTAGACTGATGCTTATAAACCTTCCTTCCTTAGTACATCGTAGGACGGTTCTTGGAGTAGTTTTTCTCCACAAGTTGGTTATTGGTGAGGTTGACTCCTGGGCCCTCTTAGGTCGCCTTAATTTTTCAGTTCCTTTTAGATCAACAAGGAATTATTTGCCGTTTATATTGGCAAGATGCACAACTGACTACGCTTTGCACAATCGTTTTCGGGTCATGTGCAGACATTATAATGATCTTTCACATTTACTTTCGACAGGGCTTTCTCTCTGTTCTATCAAATCTATTCTTTATAATTATCTTCGGGGAAATCTCTGACCACTTACTGCTGTTAGTTGGGGTATAGCTTGCCGGACTGGCATTTAAAATTTTCCCCACCGGGTTGGAGATTTCCCTCTTTTTCTTTTTTTCTTTTTCTTTTCGTATCTCTTTCTACCTTTCTCTTTTTCTGTTTCTCTGTCTCTCTTTCCTTCTTTCTTTTTCTCTTTTCCTCTTTCTCTTTCTACTTACTTTTTAGGTCTTTAATGTCTCTGACCGCATATGGCTGTGAATCGGGGCATTGGCCAATTGGCAAATAAAATTCCCCCAACGTGTCGGAGGCATTAATAGACGTCATTGTACAGCTTTGTGTTAGGCTTTCTTATCTTTTATTTTGTTTAGTTTAATGTGTTATATTAAGTTTTATAATATAATCGACAGTAGTATTGTTGATATTATGAATAAAATAAATAAAATTAACGCCCCAGCAAAAGATACTCCTGCAATCGTAGTTGATGGTATGTATGGCAAGTTTTGTCGGATGACTGGATTTCGACCTGCGGATTTTTGTTGGCTTAGGCGACTTTTTAACTCTTTGTATACAGGGCAACCTCCATAGTTGGCAGTGTGGTTTCCCCCACAGTTGCTACATTTTTTAGCAGAGGGGTCCTTCTTATTTACAGGGCTCATTGAGATATACATCCCCGCATGCAACACAGACTGCGCGTAGGGTGCAATAGGTTTTTGTGTATCCATATTTCTGGCAGCTTGTGCATTGGACAGGCCCACTTCGCTTGTGCGGTTCCTCACCGGTGCAGTAGATATTGCAGCTTGTAAATTGGGTGTACTTCGTTTTTATTTAAAGGCATACAGTCAGGTGTCAGTTCTACCTTGAACATTGGTTGGGGAAGTTTATTTCTATTTATTATGTTTGTTAGAGCTGGCACTTAGTTATAAGAACTTAAGCTAAGAGCGCTTGTATGCGCGTGAACTTAATCTAAGTTAGGTCAAGCTCTTATACTGATGACACGAAGTAAGTTCGGCTTTGAAGTGCGCCTGCTTACGCCTTAGATTTAGATTTTTAGTTTCCTATTTCTGAAAATATAGTCGCCAGAAGCAGACCAGTTGAAATAAATCATTTCAAAAACCAATTGCTTGAGTGTTTATACTTGTACGCGTCTCAATAGTTTTTCGTTTCCATTTTCGACATCTGGGAAAATCCTCCTAGATTTTTCTTTGGCGCCTGGTCAGGGACATCGTTGAAAGTTTCGCTTCTTTGAAAGCGCGGTTACGCGGAAAGTGCATTACTCAGTTTATTTCGGCATTCGCGTAAAGCGCTTAACTTGCTCGAGCTATTGGTTTTGTCTCTGGAGTGCATACTTTGCTGAATTAGTAAAATGAAAGTGCCTATGGACCGTTCGACAGACTCACAGGTATTAAGTTCCAAAGATTGAAAAGCCCTCGAGCATAGCCACAAAGCTATTGATTTGTAACCCCCACCAATAAAAAATAAAACATTGGCGGAAAAATATTGAATTATTGGAACTCTAAAAATTTGCATGCACAGCCGTTTGAGGCGAGAAACCTACAAACATAATTGGGTTCTTGGCTCTTGCGTTGCTTATCTTGTTTCTCACGCCTAGAGCCAACTAAGTGTAGCATTGTTGTCGCAGCTGGTGGGTTTCGCGACTGCACTTTGATCGTTCCGCCGCTTTGACGAATTCAGCACCTGCAGATACATAGGCAATTGCATATACATAAAGCGGGCTGCCTATTAACTGTTTTCCGTTATTCGTATGCCAGTTCCGCTGCACTTTAGGGCGTTGAACTCAGCAATTTCCGCCGCACATTTGTACATAGCGACCGTATTCTACATACTTATACTTTTACTCAGCTGATTGGTAGAATCGCACAGTCGCGGCAATAATAATAGTCAATATGGAAGCTGGAAAGGTCGACAGCAAGCTATCGAGGTGCATCCAAAAGTTGAATTGGGTTATGCATGATATTCAACGCATGAAATCGTCATTTGAAGACCAAACTATTTCTTTCGACAAAACTCAGTTAGAATGTCGTTTAGAATTGCTGCGCGATTACATTTCGAAAGCGATGACTGTTTAAGCAGACACAGATGTGCTCGATCCCAGCAATGATGGAAGGGGACTGTTTATTCGCACACGTGTAGTAGTGCGAATCGGCAGGACGATTGTGGTCCTTACGAGTTAAGCTAAAGGACGCTTATTGTCCTTCTGTTGATCAAGGCGGGATCCTAGTGGTTAGCTAGTTAAAGGCACTTGTGGCCATGCTGCTTCAAGGAACCCTCGTGGTTCAGTAGGTGCGAGTAACACCGGTTGTCATGGTAGCGCTTGAGTGAAACGACGCAGGACGTTTGTAGTGACCAAGGATACCGGGATTGCCATCCGTGTAGTCAACGTGGTAGTCGGCGTGATAAAGATCAGCGGTTCCCGTATGGATCCAAAGTAACAGGCCGTTCGTTGATAATTTGCATACTGATTTTATTCTTACAAATCATGGCTTATATAGCCATGCTTAAAACTAGCTTATGACTATTTACATTTACTATTTCTATGTGTTGGCGGTTTCACAATAATGATGCCCAAGCATATATTATGAGCTGAGTATGCTGGTGTCAGCCCAATTTGGCTCATAAACTATGACCTGATTGTTGGTCTTATGCTGAGATATTATTGCTTATGTTGGCTGACCAGTGTCAATGCACCTGTAATTCGTGCAGATTCGTGCAATATTATCTATGGTAAAACTATATGGGTGTACAGATTTTTGTGTACTTATATGTATGATATTTGTTGCCAAGCTATTTTATTGAATGTCTGTTTGCGTCGCGTTGATGGGATAACATATACTCATTCGCCTCGCAACAGGGACCTTTAGAAGACTTATGTGTCAGCACAAAGGCTTTATATTTAAAAACGTTAAAGCCAACTGAGCAGCTTGCACCAAGCACTCATGACTGTTCTGCAATGATGGCCCAATAGCATCGCAGTCATCTGGAAAAATTCAGTCATTTGGTTTCATGGTTGTCAGATGAGGTTCTCGGAGTTGTCAAAGCATTACCCTAAGGCTATGGCTAGCCTTAAGGCCGTATAAGGCAAGTGTTTAATATTTTACGACTCTATATCTATACTCTTTGATATCCCAAGCATGTCAAAGCGTCTAGCGTCAGCGACTAGTTTAAGGGGTATCATTGATACCGTTTCGGCTGTTTATTCTTCCTTATTGTCGAGAGGGAGTAATGGAAAGTGGACCATACCACAAAATCGCGCTACGAAGAGCAGCTTAATTATAATGAGTTACCGTCCTGGTCAGCTTGCTACGATCAGCTAAATCGACGCTATACCTTGCAGCAGAATAATCAACTAAAGTCAAGGTCAAACAGCGACCAGAAGCTCCTAGAAGTAGCACCAAATCTTAATTTTCATGTGCTACACGCTCACAAAAGTAAGAGACTAAATGTTCGTACTGCAAGGCAGTAGACCATGACATTCTGTCATGTCAACCGTTTAGCATCCTTCCTGTGCTACAACGGTTTGGTTTTGTTAAGACCCAAAAAATGTGCATTATTTGCCTAAGACAGGGCCATGTAGTGGCCAAGTGTGAGGCGTCCAAAGGTCGTGTATGCTCACAGTCACACCACAGCCTTCTGTATAGATTTGAGGTGGACAATTCGTCGTCCAGCCCACCACAGGAGTCATCCTACAAAGCCTATGTCAGCCAAGTTTTGAATACTGAGCAAGTGATACTTGCTACAGCCGTTGTCAAAATAAAGGATAGATTCGGACAACTACAAAAAGCTAGGGCTCTTTTGGACTCAGGTTCACAGGTGAGCTTTATGTCTGAGGACTTGTCGCAACGACTGCGTTTGAGGCTATCAGCTTACTTAGCATTGTAACAGTTGGATAGTCGACATCAGTAATAAAGCATAAGGTTTCAACGGCTGTTTAATCGCGCCTAAATTCGCACAACTTTGCAGCAGATTTCTGGGTGCTTAAGTCGATTTCGACAGCTCAACCAGATCATGTCGTGCCTGCGAAGCATTGGAAAATTCCAACATTGACTTAGCCGATCCAGAATTTTACAAACCAGCCAAGGTCGATTTATTGCTTGGAGCCGAGACGTTTTTCGAGCTTCTTTGTATTGCACAAATAAAGCTAAGTCCAGACATTTGAGTTCTTTAGAAAACTTTGCTATGCTGGATCGTTTCTGGCAAATACAAGCACGACAGTGTGGGCGGGTCAGTGGCGTGCAACATTGCTACTCAAATCGAACCATGTTCTCTCGACTCGCTAGTTGAGCGCTTCTGGAAATTAGAACAACTACCAAAACAGTCGAAGGCTGTCCGCTATACAGCTGAATAATTGGCATGTGAGCAAAAGTTTAAAAAAACAATATGTCCACTGCGCTTTTTGGCTCTAGAGCGCAAAATTTCAAAATTTACCACGATTTTATGAAGGAGTACCGTGACCTTGGTCATATGACGCTTCTCAAAATTCCTCCTCCAGAACAACATTACTACATTCCTCACCAATGTGTTCTGCGGCCTGATAGTAGCACAACCAAACTGCGCATCGTTTTTGTCAAGCAAAACTTCGACGTCAGTTTCACTCAACGAAACTTTAATGGTCGGTCCTACTATTCAGAGGGAGCTTTATGCGACATTTATCGCTTCTCAGTTGCATAAATATGCCATAGTTGCTGACATTTCAATAATGTACAGGCAAGTGAAAGTGGCGGAAGGTGGCCGCAATTTTCAATTGGACTTGTGTCGTGAAAATCCTGCCCAAGAATTAGATACATATAGATTGAACACTGTAACCTATGGTACAGCGTCTGCACCGTTCTTAACAATTCGTTGTTTAACTGAACTAGCCAATTCATCTCTCCAATCGCGGCCCGGGTCATCAAAAACAACGTTTGTGTTGATGACATGCTAACTGGGGCAAACAGTTTAGAAGAGGCAAAATAAATATGCGAACAGGTGCAGGCAGTGTTACATCTTGGAGGTTTCATTTTGGCCAAGTGGGCGTCAAACCACCCACACCTTTTTGCATAAACTCAACAACAGTCTATATTAATGCTCCGTTGGCGCTTTGCCTACTTTTCGGCTGGGAGAGGGGGAGGTCGCAGTGAGTTGACAATAACTGGCGCTGAGAGACTGCTGTTGTTGTAGTTGTCGAAGTCGAAAACACAGTTGTAAAAGAGGGCATTGTACTGGTCGTTGTTGTTATCAGCCGTTCATTAGTAAGACAGTAGGGGTCTCGAGACGGGCACTGGGCACTCCATGACCCATTTTTCAATGTGCTGGGTGAGCATATTATAGCAGGGGAGAGAGATCGTTCTTTTTCCGAATTAGCTTGCAGTAATGCAGTTGGTACCGTTAAATCGGGTGAGCGTATAGAAAAGTAGAAAAGTTGTTACGAAGTGACGAAAGTCGACGTTCGCTTATAGGCGATTATACGAATGGAAAATCGGGAAAACGGGGGAAGTGGGGGGGAAAATCAAAAAAATAAAACAAACTCGTATAGAATACACACATAACGCATGTTTGTGCAAAATTTGGTATCTCTATCTCTTATAGTCTCTGAGATCCAGGTGTTCATACGGACGGACAGACGGACAGACAGACAGACAGACAGACAGGGCTAGATCGACTTGTCTCGTCATGCTGATCAAGAATATATATACTTTGTGGGGTCTGCCACGCCTCCTTCTGCCTGTTACATTTTTCAGCTCCCGCAAACCCAATATACTTCTGTACATTTCATGTACAGAGTATAATTAAAGGTGCAGAATTACTGACCCGTTGGTGGAAAATTTATTAGCCAGTCCGGCAAGATATACCCCTACTCACAGCAGTGGTGATCAGTGATTCTGCCGAAGGTAGCTGAAAATAGAAGATTTTAGTGAGAGGAGAGAGCTTACTTGAGATTAAAGTGTAAAAAGTATTATAATTACGCATAATACTCGAAAAGGATTGTGCGTGGCGTAATCACTATTGCATCTGTTAAGTAGAAGGTGCAGAAAGTTCCTTGTTGGCGTATAAGGAACAGAAAAATTGATACGACCTAAAAGCATAGAGGATTCAACATCTCCAACAATCAATTTGGGGAGAAACAGAAAACCAAGAACCATCCTACGGTAAGCTAAAGAAGGTCGGTTAATAACGAGAAGTCTCCTGGAGTAGGAAGAGAAAAAAATTGTTTGTGGACCCACTCAATGCGATGCTGATGCAATTTATACTGGGGACACCAAACACATGAGCAGTATTCTAGCACTGACCGTACTAAAGAACTGTAATGTAGCTTGGTGGTATAGGGGTCGTTAAATTTTCTGGACTATCGTTTAATAAAACCAAGATCACCCTTAGCTATGTTAACGATAGTGGAGATGTGAAGATTGAAATTTCAATTTGGGATTAAACAGAACTCCAAGAAATACAACTGCAGATATACGTTGCAATGGTATATTGCCAATCGCATAAGACCCAAGATATGGTCTGGACCGGTGAAAAGTCATAAACTTGCATTTCGAACAGTTAAGGTGCATGTAGTAGTTGATCAAGCACCACCGTTGAAAACAGCTTAGATCTTACTGCAGACGAGAATGATATTTATACATTAGTATACGGGAATACAGGAGGATAGACGGAAGATAATTAATAAATAGAGTGAATAATAGGGGGCCAAGATGACTATCTTGAGGTACACCAGAAGTTACGAGAACAGGTTTAGAAATATTCTACATGTGTAGTAAATAGGGCATATTTATTAAGAACGAGCAAATCCATTTCAAAAAGTTTGAGGGAAATCCCATACAAATTAGCTTCAAGAGGAGGAGGTCGTGATTCACAGAATCAAATGCTTTGCTGAAATCAGTATACATGACATCAGCTTGCAGCTTTTCTAGTAATGCGTCATTTATCAAAGATGTAAATTCAGGCAGATTAGTCGTTGTTGACTGAGTTTTAAAAAATCGATGCTGAGCAGAGGATATTATAAACTTACAATGATGCTGTAAAGAGGAAGTAATTATTTTTTCAAATAATTTAGAAATGGCAGAAAGGTTCGAAATGCCTCTATAGTTGGAAATGTCTGACTTACAACCCTTTTTGTGGAGTGGTATAATAAACGATTCTTTCCAAGAAGCAGGAAAGATTCCGCTCTCAAGGGACAGATTAAAAAGCCTAAGCAACGGTTTGCAGAGGGAAGTACTACACTCTTTGAGCACACAACTAGGAATGTTGTCAGGCCCAGGAGAGAATGAAGCTTTTACAGATTGTATATTAGATAAAATACAAGAATCTGTAATTATTGGAGCAAATATACTTGTAGAATTTAAGGGCCTAATGCGGAAGGGTTAAGAATTACCGTTAAAAGACTCAGAGGAGTACGTCCACTGGAAAAAATTTGCAAATAATTCCGCACTTACAGAATCACTACAAGAATTGTTATTGGAAAGGAAAAATGACGATGGCAAAGTCGAAGATTTTCGCTTAGAATTTACGAAGTTATAGAACTTTTTGACATGTTTGCACTTTTGCTCGTTTATGCGTATGCGCCAGTCTGCTAGCCATTCTTCTATGGCCACGAGGTGAGTCTCGAGTATACCCACCCTTCCATGATCGTCATGCTGCATCTACAAAAATTGACGATCCCTAAGCACACTACAAGTTCCCTAGATTGGGTCACGGGCGGCACACATGATTTCCAAATTTAGACATGTCGATTTCATTATAAATTTATTCATATTAACAACAAAAAAAGAACAAGTCTAGTAAGTAAATAATAATAATAAGACAGAAAAATGCATTAATGCACTAAGGTCAATGACTGACTTAAAGCACACAGCTGACTACAGTATGTCGGCATTACTTCGAATTAGCATTAGAATTTCAAGAGAGAGATATTGAACATTGCGGTTTTTGCCCGCTTAAAATGAGCTCTTTAAGAGCGGATAAGGTTATCAAAGAATAATAAAAAAGAGCGCACTTACGGTTTCGACTCCGAATCCCTTTACGAAAGATCATTCGGCGGTGTTCAGAAGGCTTTGCTGAAAAATTTTTGTTGTTGTTTTCCTTGCATTATTTAATAGCATTCATTAAAACACTCATTTTTGATCAAACAGCAAAAAAATATTTAAAAATAATTACAAATAACTATATGAATGCTCTTTATCTTTAGAAAGGAGCAACACAAAATAAACTACCAATCTTGGCTCTTAAAGGGCGCTGCATACCCTCACTTCACATTTCACAAGCACTTTAGTCTATTGGCAAATTAACCTGGTATATTACGGCAATCCTTTCCGGATTAGACACAAAAAAAATATTGGTAATAGGAAAAATTTTTTTAAACTAAACATAACGCTTCACTTCCACTTTGGCAGACGATTAAAAATAACCAAAAAGAAAAGGAAGAGAAAAAAATAATTGGCGACTGGCCATGCGCGCAGGGTCCGCCGACGTATAACTAAGCTCTAAACTGGTACTTCAGTAGTGAATTTTTGGTTAACTCGGTTTTCAAAAAAAAAGTTACTTTTTGTAGTCTTTCACCTTAACGCAGGCGTTCACCTTTATAACAAAATTTGTTTTTTAAAAATAAGCTTTTCTTTCTCTTAAATTTGTTGCCCGGGAGCAATTATTTCTTGGCCAAATTAAAATTTTACTGCAAGTAAACATTCGGTATGTAAACATTGAATATCTTTGAAAATAAACAACCGATTTTCAAGTATGAAATATTTTTATTTAATTTGGTTCTGTACAATTTCTTGAACTGAGGTTTTCAGCACTGGTCTACTCAAGTCAATCGGTTCACTAATGACAAAGTTATTCAATATTTACATACCGACATAAAAAATGGCGCACCCTGTAGTAATAATGTGAGCTTGACGCCATTAGTTTCAATCGAAGCCTCTTTTACAATCGTTTTTTCCACCAGAGGGCTGCCAGATCTGCCACAGTACTCCCCCCCCCAACCATGTCACGATTTCCTAGGAAGGACTCGGCGATTTCTTTCATAGGTTTGAAGAGGCTTATTTGTCGTTCGCATAGCCTCCTCCTCCAGTGCTTATTTGTCTCTAACCAAAAAGGCTGGTTTTAACCGGTCGACGGAAACGGCAGCATCCTTGCCATTTACTCTTACCAGAAAAACACGATCGCTTACACGGTCTGTAATTTCGTACGGACCAGTATATGGGGCTTCCAGAGGTTCCTTGACTGCATCTGCTCTTATAAAAACGTGCGTACAATCTTACATACCTTTTAAGCGAAACATCTTCTGCTTCATATGATGTGCAGTTGGAGTATCTGGCGTACGTGTGTTCGGAACTTTGTGATAAATGCTTGCGGATCTGCTGCAGTGTCGATATCATAAAAAAATTCGTTGGGAGGACGTAGATTGGTACCATACAACATTTCTGCTGCTGAGGATTGCAAATCTTCCTTAAAACAAGTGCGTAACCCCAAAAGCACGGTTGGCAAGAGTTCAGTCCAAGAATTACCAACGTTGCACTTAAGAGCTGCCTTAAAGGATCTGTGCCATCGCTCTATGAGACCATTGGATTGGGGATGGTACGCTGTTGTATGAATGTGCTGAGCTCCAACAAAAGCGGCGAGATTCTTGAACAGAGCTGATTCAAACTGTGAGCCCTGATCAGTTGTGATAGTTTTCGGAGTACCAAAACGAGCAATCCAACTTCGCCAGAAGGCGTCTGCAACTATTTCAGCAGTCATATCACATAATGGTATTGCTTCTGGCCAACGGGAGAAACGATCTATCATTGTTAAACAGTATCGATACCCATTATGTGGCGGCATCACAACAATATCCAAATGGACGTGATCAAATCTGTTATCTGGAACCGGAATCTTCTGCGGCGTGAGTTTGTTGTGTTTATATCTCTTGGACCTTTGACATGACAGACAGCTCCTGCACCATTGAACAATGTCCTTACACATAGATGGCCAAACGTATTTTTTACGGATTTGTTTTAGTGTAGCTCTGCCGCTTGGATGTAACAAGTCGTGAATTGATGCAATAATTTTGTGCCGAAGGCTTTGTGGAATGTATACGCGCAAAATTCCAAAAGACGTATCGCAGTAAACAGCAATATCGTTTTCGAGTTTTTGGGACTGAAGATTGAGTGATGTTCCACCTCCAAGCAGCTCTTGTAACTCCATGTCTCTTATGGTGCTTGGCATTGTTATTTCGCACAATCTTGAAAATGCGTCTCCCCAATTCTCTCTACCTTTAACATATACAACTGTTGTTAAAAACTGCGATATGTAATTAAGGTGACGCATCTGCCTAGGCGATGCGTTTTCCAGACGTTGACTGAAGGTATAAATGAGCGGCTTATGGTCGGTTTTAATAACGAAAATGCGAGCTTTCAATAAATGCTTGAAGTGCTTCACCGCTTCGTAAATAGCAAAAAGGTCGCGGTCGTAAGTGCTGTAATTTTTTTCGGAATTTTTTAATTTTTTTGATAAAAATCCCAAAGGTTCCCAAGAACCATTCACCTTCTGCTCAAAAGCTGCACCAATCGCAAATGCAAATGCCGTTTTCAATTAGAAAATTAATCTCAGCCTTAGCTGCTGCCAATTTTTCACCTGCTAAACGACGTGGGCGCTCTGCCACATCGGATTTGTTGATATTAGGATCTATTTTAAAAGTTGGTTTTGTAATATGTATCCACAAACTCCTGCAATAGGCCGCGGAAATCGTTGGTTCCTCGAACTGTAGAAATAGGGAATTGTTTTGAACTTGCAAGGCATCCATTCGTAGTGAGGCCTGTGATGGAATCGATAAGGCGTTTGTTTGTAAGGTCTATGACCAATTTAAAATTAGATAAAAAATCAGATACTATAATAGCTGTCTCCACGTCAGCTATAATAAACGGCCAGCTGAATTTACGACGTAGTCCTATGTCTATTTCATAGATATAGTTCCCGTAGGTGTTAATTAATGTTTGGTTTGCAGCGTAAAGTACCATATTATTCTGACGAGTTTTTTGTTTACCACTGTGCGTCGTATCACTGAGACCACGGATCCAGAGTCGATTAAAAAACGAATATGTGTGTTGAGATGTGTAAGCGGCTCTCATTTCTTGGAACAGAAGAGTCGTGTGCGACCCTGGAACCTAATTTGCTATCGTCCTCCAGCATGTTTGACGACAGCTCTACAAGCTTAACGCTTGAAATGATTGATAAGGCGAGCAGCTTCTCATTAAGTTTGCGGATATTTAGGGTTAGCTCTTTAAGAGTACTTGATGGCGAAATGGCGCTGACATGATCCTCAGACGGCTTAATAATCGACGGCTGCTGGGCTCCTACGAAAAATATTTGCGAAGATCGTTTAGCTTCCAACATAGCATCAGCTTTTTGCGCCAGTTTACTCAGATCTGTCTCTTGCCAAACCGTAAGCACCGGACGAATTGATTGCGGCATTTCTGCAAGAAATAAGGAATGAATTAGCTGTTCATTTTCTGGCCCTGGAGCCAGACGACGCATATGGGCCAGGATTTCAGTAGGCTTTAAGTCTGACGTTTCGCCCCCATGCAGCAAACGGCGTAACTTCGATGCTGGCGACTCTGCATACTTATGTATTAGGCGCGTTTTAAGAGTATTAAGTTTGTTGTGTACTGGGGGATTTGTAACCAACTCTTCAAAATCGAAGATTATATCTTCTTCCATCATGGTGTATCTCATGCAACCGAAACAGTCTCTCAATTTGAGCAAACCATAGGTTTGGGTTGTTGCGCGTGAATTTTGGCAATTGTATGTTAGTGCGTCCCTTAAATGCACGAGTTTCATTGTAGTTACTAGCTTGATGAATGTGTTGTTGCTGTGAATTACCGCTCAATGTTTCTAGCTGTTGCTGGAGATCTCGTATTTGAATTTTATAATCCTCTTCCATTTTCGTACCTGTGTTCGTGCTTGGCTTATCGTTCTCCATGAAAATTAATTTGCGTCTCGTGAGCGATCGTAAGTTATAACGAGTGTTGTTCATTCAATGCCAAATTGCGCAGAAAAAAAGAAGCGCCAGTATATGTGAACTGACGCTGATCAAAACTTTTTAAATTGTCGGGGTCACCACTTTGGCTAATCCAATATTAGCCAAGAATTAGTTAATTAAGCTAGTTATCAAATCACTTAATTAAATCAATTAATATGCATTTTATAGTAATAATGTGAGCTTGACGCCATTAGTTTCAATCGAAACCTCTTTTACAATCGTTGATAATCGTCATCGTTTTTTCCAGATCTGCCACATAATCTACTACTAATGAGAGACCATAGATTCTACTACTAAATGTAAAACCGAATCTACTACTAAATACAATGGCAAAAATTGTACCACAACATAAAAATGACAAATATAAATAAATAAAAATAAAGTTATAAATATTTGCGACAAGCGCTCCTACAATTCCCCCCGGCCAAAATCACACTTGGGGAATGCTATTCCACAACGGGTGATCCACGCTTCTCGAAACAAAACGTGATTGGACAAAACTATTGTTTTATATCTTTAGCATGATATTTTCCAACCAAATTTCCTTGAGGTCCTCTAACTCGTAAAAACTATTTCCATATTTCCGTTTTATTCTAGCTTTTACAAATGTAGGCGCTAGCTTGGCATTAAATCACTTACTGAAATTGCTTTGCTAGAAATTTCTACGGTTCCTGACCTACAACAAAAGAAACTGGGTGACAACGCAGATTATAAGTATTTTTATTTCGGCCATGCTGCTTCCGCATTGCAACTGCAGCATTGTTTCGCATCAGCTCCAATGAATCATCACGATCGAATCGGATCGTTCGATCTTTTAACAATTCGAGCTCGTGCAACAATTTATATGAATTCCCTTCGGTAATCATGTGCTGCCCAAACACCAATCTATAGGGAGTATTGTTCACGGCAGAGTGAGAACTTGCACGCAGTGAGCTAGTGCTAAAGTGAGCTAATGCTACTTAATTTTTCGTTCCAGTTTGACTGCTCGGGGTGAATATAGGCTTTAATTGCTGTGAAAACTGAGCGATTTACCATTTCTGAAGCATTTGCTTGCGGAGCGTATAACGCTGTATACGAGTGATGTAAACCAGATCGCTGCAGCAAGTCTTTAAAGATATAAGACTTAAATTGAACTCCGTTGTCTGAGACTATAACTTCTGGTACCCCGAAACAATGGAATAAATCTTCTTCTAAGATCTTCGAAATGGAATCCGCTGTGAGCTTCTTAACAGGCTTCAAAAAAGGGAATTTAGAAAAGTGATCCAGTACTATAAATATTCCTACATTACCGGATTTAGTCCTGGGATACGGACACAAAAAATCTACATACAACTTTTGGAAAAAAACGCTGACTTTCGCCCGTTTTGCCCAAAGGTGGACGGAGTACATAATTAGGACGTTTAGTGCTTTTGCACACTTCGCATCGATTGATATATTCCTTTACATCTGTAACCATATTTAGCCAATAATAATGACGCCTAAGTTTTTCAAGGGATTTATTTATTCCACCGTGGGATGACAATGGGTCATCGTGAACTTTTTTCAAAACTTCAGGGATCAACTCTTTTGGCAGCCACAATTTCCATACCAAGTCATCTGCTATTCGCTCTCCTGAAGCATGTTCGCTTCTTCGATTAATAAAATTATCCACCATTTTTATGTCAGCCATTCGAGATTTCTGCAAATCTCTGTGTGACTTGCATCACAATGAATATAAAATGGCGACTTAAAATCGGGCGTGTGTAAAACAGGCGCTGTACACATGGCTGTTTTGAGCTGCTGAAATGCACATTTGGCTGCGTCAGTCCAAATAAAATGTCCGGATTTCTTTACGACAACCGTAAGGGGAGAAGCTATTGCTGCATAATTCCTAATAAACTTATTGTTCTAAATACTGCACTTCTGCAACACAGAAATTACTTTTCTAAACATTAATTGTTAAGCCAGCATCGATCAAGCTTTTTTCTATGTCCTTCAGAACGGCAATATGTTTTTCAAACTGATCGGAAATGATGAGAAGATCATCCAGATAAACAAACACTTCGTTTCGGTATTTGACGGGAATAATTCGGTCCATTAATTTTGATGGTGCGTTGGTAAGACCAAAAGGCATCACCGTAAATTGGTAAAGAGCCCGCCCGGGAACTGTGAAAGCAGTTTTTTCCCTGGCATCTAGAGGAATCTGCCAATAAGAATCTTTCAGATCCAGTGTTGTCAAAAATTCAGCCTTGGGAAGCCGACTAAGTATACCATCTATAAGTGGCATTGAATAAGCAACCTTTCTCGTCAATTCATTGACCTTTCGACTATCTAGACGCACCTTTCCAGGCTTCTGTACTAGCACTACTGGGGACGACCATGCACTCTCTGATTCTTCAATTACTCCAAGGGCAATCATGCGGTCGATTTCCTCGTACATCAGTATCTCTACGGCCGGAGACACAGGATAATGCCTCTGCTTAATTGTTTTGGCATCGCCAACATCTATTACATGAGACAACAAGCTAGTTTTTTCTAACCCTTTCTCTACAAATGAAGGAAAGCACTCAATGGCGTCCTTCAACGTTTTCTGTTCTTCGTTATTTAAGGGACGCTGTTCCATAACAATATCTTTTTGTACGCTGGCAAAAGCAGCGGGGCAGTTGGACACCTGTTTAGATACTCCCATTGGCAGTAAATCAAACTCTGTCCAAAAGTCGATTCCTTAATATAGTGGCTGAGTTAAGGGTAGTAAATAAAATGTCAAAGCTTTACTATTTCCGAGATACTCAACTTTACAACTAATTTTTCCTACAATATTTTACCATCGGCAGTACGCACACTAGACTCCATTAGCTTGTACGGATGCTCAGAGTCTATCAATTTCTTTGCAAATTTCCCACCGATACAACTTATCGATGCCCCAGTATCCATTAAACCTATCATAGAACTGCCAAGCATGTTGACTTCAGCATATGGCCTGAAATCATGACCGACTATGGCGGCGATCAGCGCTTGGTTTTCAATCTATTTCTTTTAAAATATTCTTTCCGTCGCAAGCGAGAACGAGTGATTCTCTTCTCCTTGATGGTTATTTTTACAGGTTTATGCTTTAGATGGTTATGTAACAGGGATTCATAAGGAAAGTCAAGGAAAAATATATTAGTGGGGGCAGAACCCTCCACTACTCTGTATTGGTGGCCTTCGTCACTAATTTGCGTACACTTTTCGGCAGTGCACGCTTTAAACAGTTTTTTGAAGCATTACAATTATAACAAAACGATATAGTTATCTGGCTGTCCACAACCATAACAAAATACGCGTCGTTCAGAAACACACACGACTTACGCTTCCTTACGAGGTGTCGAATTTGGGCTAATTTGGGCTACGCTAAATATGCGTTCATATAGAAGCTCTTGTTGGATTTCTGGCAATATGTTAGCTTGCAGTGTCTCTAACAAGGCTGTCTGTGGCAAAGGATTAGATAATTGGTCAGCTAACAGAACCACTGACTCATAAAGTTGGTGAAACGACTCATTTGGTTGTTGCTTTCGTCGACTCGAATATTGCTATTAGTTCGTTCATCTTTAAATTGTATTCGCAAGTGAGTACACAAATCCTCCCATCGGATGGATTTAACGCTTTTATGATAGCGCCAAAACCAGTCACTAGCACTGCTATCAAATAAGTTACTGACGTGACATGCTAACATGTCGAAATTTGCATCTAGAGATTGTATAGTTAGCGTCTCTGCGCGGTAAATAAAATCATCAATGGATAAAGATGATCGTCCAGAAAATCGTAACTTCCAATTGAGAAGAGTATGTGTAGCAACACTTGTTGCTTGAATCGGACTGTCGTTCCGCATTGTATTGAAACCCTCGGCTATAGCCTCTCTCAACATATTTGTTTGTCGTAGTGAAATTTCAGACAATATTTTCGTTTGTCGGATTGCGACTGCTGCCATTGCCATTGCCAAGCTACAACTTATTGCAATTCACTCATATTTGGTGAGGAAACCGAGGGGCTGCATTTGTTGGCAACTGTGAAACAGTAGTACGCACATTCGAGTGTTCACCCGGTGGAGCATCTACTGCTATAGCTGACCTACACTAGAACCATCCAGTGGACACAAGGTAGAACCTTGCAAGGGGGTTTGGCAAACAAGACAAACTTTCTTCGAGCATACTCTGGAGTTGACACAGACTTTATGAAAACTTTATAAAGCAGTCAATATCGCTCAATGTCTCGTTCGATTGGTCGCCGCTGCGATTTAAAGACATATCCGCCAACAGTCAGATTGGCAAAACCCCTCGTATGTAAACACACCAAAAATATCAAAGAAAAAGAATAAAAATTTTCCTTTGAGGTGAATAAAAATTTAATACTAACACTATTCTATAATAAGGCAAGATAAGATAACAGTAAATACCAATAAACATAATCAAAACTAAAACATCCGGAAATCATGAAACGCTTTCATGAGCAATGAAAAAGAGGCGTAGTATTCTAAAGAGCATTTATTAGTCCAAGGAATAAATTAATTAACTCAAGGCACCAGCAAAATAATTAACATTCCGGTAATAATTCTCGAATACTATAACCAGCAGCTTAAAGTTGAGCAAAGAAAAGGAAGTTAAATGTTGAAAGAACTGACATTATCCTAACTTATTATGCATTCGCACGTACATATGATTAGCGCAGTACGGCCTAAAGGAATTTTTGTAGTATATCCAGCACTGATAAAATAATGTAGCTCGCACATAATACAAAAGCCAATGGTAGATAGGACAAGGATTAAGAGTTGTGCAATGAACTTATGTAGAAAGTATCACTGATCCAATATACAGCGTAGGGTGTCAATAATGTTCTGACTTCAAATAAGCGGTAGGCCGTAGATTGAATCCACATAGATCCTAAATCCAGCAATACTTTTGCCGAATTATAAGAAACACTGGGAAAAAGTGTCATTGGTTATATAATGATTGTGGAGCTGTAACTGATCTAGAAATACAACAAGTCCAACAAATCTAACCGAATGCACAACCGTTTACAGCTTCTATTGAGGCAGAGCTGAAAGTTATTTGAAAATATTTCAGTGTCCGCCGCACTCAAGTACGTATACTGGGAATTGGAACAAAATAAAATATAACTAACACTGATTGATTTAAGTCAGATGGTAATGACTGAAACTGGGATGGGGCTTGCTAAACCCAGCTTATAAGATGATAAGCCAAAAACATGAACTAATAAAAGAAATATTGTAACTGGCTTAGAATTTTAGCACTGGGACAGAAATAGCCGAATAATTAAAATAAAAGAAATATTGTAGTTAGCTTAAAATTTAGCGTTGGTTTAAAAAACGGGCCACACACGTTGGGCGCCAAATAATTAAAATAATAAAAAGATATATTGTAGCATACAACGTACACTTTTTGGGTGAGCTGATGGTAGGGCAGATGTTTCAACGGAGCACGCACTAGCATACCGGCATCAGTTTAGTCGGCTGGTGGGAGTGGGTTATTTTGGGGGTACCGCAACACTGCACGCTCACAAAGGTATATTATTTTATTTATTAAAATTCGCGTGCTGTTTTAAGGGGGAGGGAAATGAAGTTCTAACAATCAGCGATCAGTGGTTGGGAGGAAAAGAAAGAAAAGGGAGGCAGAAAGTATTAAAGACTACAGTATGTCGGCATTGCTTCGAATTAGTATTAGAATTTCAAGAGAGAGATATTGATCATTGCGGTTTTTGCCTGCTTAAAATGAGCTCTTTAAGAGCGGATAAGGTTATCAAAGAATAATAAAAAAGAGCGCACTTACGGTTTCGACTCCGAATCCCTTTACGAAAGATCATTCGGCGGTGTTCGGCAGGCTTTGCTGAAAAAAATTTGTTGTTGTTTTCCTTGCATTATTTAATAGCATTCATTAAAACACTCATTTTTTATCAAACAGCAAAAAAAAAAAATATTCAAAAAAAATTAGCCATAACTATATGAATGCTCTTTATCTTTAGAAAGAAGCAACACAAAATAAACTACCAATCTTGGCTCTTAAAGGGCGCTGCATACCCTCACTTCTTATTTTCTTTTCCACTGCAGGCACATTTCACAAGCACTTTAGCCTATTGGCAAATTAACCTGGTATATTACGGCAATCAGGAAACTTAGACACAAAAAAATATTGGTAATAGGAAAAATGTTTTTAAACTAAACATAACGCTTTACTTCCACTTTGGGAGTCGATTAAAAATAACCAAAAAGAAAAGGAAGAGAAAAAAAATAATTGGCGACTGGCCATGCGCGCAGGGTCCGCCGACGTATAACTAAGCTCTAAACTGGTACTTCAGTAGTGAATTTTTGGTTAACTCGGTTTTCAAAAAAAAAAGTTACTTTTTGTAGTCTTTCACCTTAACGCAGGCGTTCACTTTTATAACAAAATTTGTTTTTTTAAACAAAGGTTTTTCTTTCTCTTAAATTTGTTGCCCGGGAGCAATTATTTCTTGCCCAAATTAAAATTTTACTGCAAGTACTTTTTTTTCACTATGAGAAAAAGCATGTCTGCTCCGATCGGCGGTTCAAAGAAAAAGAAAGTGGCTAGTTCTAACCTAAGCTCATTAGCCCTTCCACGGAAGTGGTTGATGTGGCAGTTGTCAAAAGAAAGGTGCAAGGAGAAAAATGACATTTCAGCCAAAAGAAAGAAAAAGAGAAATGAACCTTGCCACGACCATAGATGGGGCTTGTATACAACTAATTATGGCAAATGTGAGCCATTAATAATTGCGTTCAATAATATGCACTTAGTTTCTTTAGTACTTTTATTATATATGAAATATTACAAGAAGTATAGTAATACGTAGTTACCACGCAAGCCAGACAGACGAATTATCGATATTCAAGTCGCGTACATTCGTAGTAACGGCTAGCATCGTTGGTGACATCGGTCTGTAGTTCCAGCGATGCCCGACAGGTGCGCGAGGGGGCGCCACATAATCTACTACTAAAGAGAGCCCATAGATTCGACTACTAAATGTAAAACCGAATCTACTACTAAATACAAAGGCAAAAATTGTACCACAACATAAAAATGCCAATATAAATAAATAACAAGTAAAAAAGCTAAAGTCGGGTGTCCCGACTTTGAAATACTCTGTACTGTAGTATGCACACATACTGAGTACACACTGTACGCCGGCGTCACCGACAGCGCAGCTACGCGGCCCTAGCTAAGCTGACTTTAAGCTAAAATGTAACGAGACAGTTGAATAAAGATCATACACAAAGAGACGTCGATGTATTTTTAATGAACTTAATACATGGCGACCATGACAGGACAGTGCTGCTTGTCTGCTCAATAGCAACAAATACTTTCCCAGCAGAGTCTCCATCAAGGATCAGGCTCTGTATGTCAGCGCCTCAAAAAGGATGTTGACTACAAGCCCGGCAAATATCCACAGATCAGCAAGTTTACGGAGCCAAAGTAGGCCCGCAGTTGGCTTGGAAGTTGGTTGCAACTTTTAGTGCTCGATTTTTTTTGTTTCGAGCCAACGCTTTGATATTGATGCTGATGATAACAACACTAATTATATGACGGCGGTAATGCTGATGATGATCAAGCGCAAATTCGGCACCTAGATAAAATTATATATACTTGGCGCGTTTGTGGTGCATGCAATATACTACAGTAAAATTGAAAAACAACAACTAATATATACCGCACTAACCTACTACTACAACGTGAAAAAAAAGGGGATGAAAAAGTGTAAAGAAAAGAAACCAACAACACAGTGAAAATAAAAAGTAATACTACAGCTACAGCTGCAGCTACAACTACAAGTGAAACAACACAAACACGGAAATAGCCTGTGCGATGACCAGCACCGGCAACGCTTAACGCGCCCAGCTAAGCCTCCATGAGCGACGACTGCGTAGATTCTGCTCCTATCGAGCAAAGGGAAGCACCTTCCATCCAGGAGTACCTGGAGGTGTTTCCAAACGTTGGACCACGCCCACTCACAATAGCTGAGTACCGGGCACGTCAGGAAAAAAAATCTACGGCCAAACCCAAGACGAAACGTGGAGGACAAGTAAGGAAGCTACTCCAGCAAAAACGCTTGCAACAGGATTTGCTTGCGGCAGCTACGACACAAGAAGACCGACAGCGCTACATAGAGCGCATCAATGAATTGAAGGCCCAGTTAAAACTTCGCAACCGGGCGAAGCCACGCAAGGGGGTCGCAAATATGCGTAAGCCTTAACTTGCCGTAGAATTAAGTCCTACCTGCGAATTGATGCACGTCAGTGCAATTCGCAACTACTAAAACCTGTTAGGCTTTTATTACTAACATATGTGGTAGGAAATTTTTTTTTATTTTTTATTGAATTGTAATATTGAATTGTGAGCCTACCACATAAAGTAAACAACTAACTTTTTCCACGTCTCTGGCGCTGAGTATTTATACTCAGCTGCGATTAGAATCTTTGTGAAGAATTGATAAACATTTCAATGAACTCTAATTTTGTTTCGATTTCCTAAAAGGAAATATATTTTCTTTAATTTTCCTTATAAAATCCCATATAAAATTAATTAATTAATGAAAATAAAATTGATTTGTCTTTCATGAAACGTTTTTTTTTTAGAAAAAAAAGGACATTTTTTTTTTGAATAGACAGAAATAGAATTAGAAAACAAAATGGGTTGGTTTAGTGATTCTAGTGAGGCAAAAGACAATACTGCCAACGTGGTAAATAACGTCAAGATAGTTGATCACACAGATGATATACAATCATTGTGGATACTCTTGCTAATTATCACGATAGTATTAGTCTTACAATTCGCGCTTATAATCTATGTTAAGCATAATAAAATTATTAAGAAAAGATATATGAGTAGGGCAATTAACTTGGATAGGATCTAAAAATGAATAAGGAGAAAATAGATAACATATACAAAAGTTTTCCAAATTTCCGCATAAATGCCATCAGAATTTTACATTCCCACAAGGAATATATATCTGTATATCAGTTCGAGACTGATTATATAGAAACTTTCGGTGAAAACTGTAGCCCACTTATACGCATTTCGTTACAAATTTGATAAATCTTACAAATGCATCAACAAAGATGCAGTTATAAAAGCGGAAACACTAAAGAACCATATAGAAATAATAGTAAGGGAATACAATAATATAGTTACCATAGTAAATAGTTATGCAAATAAATTTACATTTGAGCATAATAATAAATGTTTAAGGGTAATAAAATCCCTAAACACAAGATTGATTGCTGTCACCAAGAGGCGACATATTCAAATAAAAGTGCCAGAAAGTCTAAATCAATGGGCGGAGTTTGATCCTGAACAATTAAAAGAATTAGACGAATCAATTCAATCAAGTGACGCTGAATCTGATAGTGACATTGAAACACTAGAAGAAGGCAATACAACTGAAACCAAACCTGAAATAATAATAATCACCGTAATGGCACAGTCAGTTGTAGAATTTATTAAGCTAGCCATATCTCTGATACCAGAGTTTGACGGTAAGCCCGAAAATCTACAAAGTTTTCTAGATTCGTTGAATCTGTTAGAAACCTTAAAAGGCACACATGAGCTAACAGCCATAAGCCTAATAAAGACAAAGCTAAAAGGTCATGCAAGAAATTTAATAAGTAATGAGCAGACAATCACTGCAATCACTACACAACTGTTAAATGCAGTAAAAGGAGAATCGGTAGAAGTTGTATCTGCTAGGCTTCTTAATCTGCAACAGAAAAACAAAACGGCTAATCAATACACCCAAGAGGTGGAAAAACTAGCAAAAGCCCTTGAAGGCGCCTATATCAGTGAAGGTCTAAGCCAATCACTTGCAAACAAATACAGCACTACAACAGCTGTAAAATCTATGACCCAAAATTTTTCAATTGATAAGGTAAAACTTATCATGCAGGCAGGCACATTCACAAATATGAATGATGCCGTTTCGAAATTTATCAATAGTTGCACGGAGATAACAGGTCAAAGTAACACTGTCCTGTATTATCGACGAGGTGCAAACAACAATAATAGAGGAGGCCGAGGTTATAATCGTGGCAGAAATTACAACCACAATAATTACAACCGAGGCGGCAATACCAACAATAATTACAATAACCGTGGAAGAAGACAAGCCCGCGGAAGACCCCGAGATAACTACAATCAAATTAATAATAATAGAAATGTGAGAGTGGCGCAAAATGCGTCGGAAAACTCTCAGAACCCTTTAGGAAACAACCAGTAAATGCAAAGGTTCATACCATCAATTATAGTCTTAACATATTTGTCACTTTTTGTAATCATTTAACTGCAAACAAACTCACATTTTTAATAGATACTGGTGCAGATATATCACTTTTAAAAATAAATTCAGATAACTTCAAAATTCAAGAAGAAAAAATTATAAACATCCAAGGTGTGATGAAATCGCATGGAACAACTAAAATAGATCTTCAATCAACAAAATATATTATTTCACACGAATTTCATTTAGTAGATTCAGATTTTTCAATACCGTGTGATGGAATAATAGACATTGATTTTATTAAAAAATTCAATTGCAAATTAGATTTCAAACCAAGTGAAGACTGGTTTATAATTAGACCCCAAAATTTAAATTACCCGATTTATGTTCCAATAACAAATAGTGCTGGCAACAATACAATTCTTCTGCCAGCTAGATCCCAAGTAATTCGAAAAATAGACATTAATACAGTGAATGATTATATATTTGTTCCTAATCAAGAAATACATAATGGAGTTTATGTTGCAAATACAATAACAGCATCCAAACATGTATACATTCGCCTTCTAAACACAACTAATTTCGACCAATTGGTCAAAGTAAACAAAATCCAATATGAAAATTTAACAGATTACGACATTCATAACACCAATCCAGAAATTAGAAGCGAACAAGTACTTTCAAAATTAAAGAAAAATTTTCCAGATCAATTCAAAAGTCAACTAACAGAATTATGCACCAAGTATAGTGATGTGTTCGGACTGGAAACCGAACCAATAGCGACAAATAATTTTTATAAACAAACATTGAGACTTAAGGATGATGAACCCATTTATATTAAAAACTACATAAGCCCACATAGCCACGTTGAGGAAATTCAAAAACAAGTAGGGAAATTAATAAACGACAATATCGTAGAACCGTCTGTATCCAAGTATAACAGCCCACTCTTGTTAGTTCCGAAAAAATCATTACCAAATTCGGAAGAAAAGAAATGCACTGATAGGGGAGTATTGCCAGATGACAAGAAATATGACGTCATCAAAAAATTATCCTGTCCCTCATGATGCGGACAGCGCGAGACGATTTGTAGCATTCTGCAATTATTATCGTCGATTTATAAAAAACTTCGCCGATTATTCACGGCACATAACTAGATTATGTAAAAAGAATGTACCTTTTGAATGGTCAAGTGAATGCCAAAACGCATTCCAATACCTTAAAGAAAAGCTTATGCAACCCACATTATTACAATATCCTGATTTTCGCAAAGAATCTTGAATAATAACAGATGCTAGTAAACAAGCTTGCGGAGCGGTTCTAACTCAGAACCGAGAAGGAATTCAGCTCCCAATAGCTTATGCATCTCGTTCATTTACAAAAGGGGAAAGCAATAAGAGCACAACAGAACAAGAGTTAGCGGCAATTCATTGGGCAATTACCCACTTTAGACCATATATTTATGGCAAACACTTCACTATAAAAACGGATCACAGACCATTGACATTCCTTTTTTCTATGACTAATCCCAGTTCGAAATTAACTCGCATGCGGATTCTACTGTGAAGAATACGACTTCACAGTAGAATACCTAAAGGGGAAAGATAATTTCGTAGCAGACGCACTTTCGCGTATCAACATTAAAGAACTCAAAGACATGCAACATAAAGTCCTGAAAGTCACTACCAGGCAACAAAGTAGACAAAATAAACCCTGCGCAGGGAGTGAAAAAGAACTTTTGCCAAGGCAAAGTCTTCAAAAAGCTTCTAAGCCCAACGTATATGAAGTCATCAAAAATGACGATGTACGAAAAGTAGTGGCCTTGCACTTAACAAATAAAATATGTTTTCTAAAACATGGAAATAAAGTTATTGCAAGAATTGATGTTAGCGATCTGTACACTAATGAAACTCTTGACTTAAGTCAGTTTTTTCAAAGGCTTGAAATGCAAGCCGGTATACACGAGATTAGCCAACTCAAAGTGGCACCGAGCACAAAGATCTTTGAATTAGTTTCAATAGATACTTTTAAAAATATGGGCAATAAAATATTAAAATCATTAAGAGTAGCGCTACTCCAGCCGGTGACCCTAATTAATAATGAAAAAGAAAAAGAAGCAATACTGTCTACATTTCATGACGATCCCATACAAGGAGGTCATACAGGCATTACTAAAACGCTAGAAAAAATCAAAAGACACTACTATTGGAAAAACATGACTCGTCATGTCAAAGAGAACATACGTAGATGCCATAAATGCCTAACATCAAAAACGATGACCCATACAAAGACACCAAGGACAATAACTGACACACCAATAAGCGCTTTTGACAGAGTGATAGTGGATACTATAGGTCCGCTACCAAAATCTGAAAATAATAACGAATACGCAATTACATTGATATGCGATTTAACGAAATATCTTGTAGCCATTCCAGTACCAAACAAAAATGCTAATACTGTTGCAAAAGCAATATTCGAATCTTTTGTACTGAAGTTCGGTCCAATGAAGACGTTCATTTCGGACATGGGAACTGAATATAGAAATTCCATAATTAGCGATTTGTGCAAATACCTAAAAATAGACAATATAACGTCTACAGCACACCACCACCAAACTGTTGGAACAGTCGAAAGAAGTCATAGAACCTTTAATGAATACATCCATTCATATATATCTGTTGATAAAACAGATTGGGATGTATGGCTTCAATATTTTGTTTACTGTTTCAACACGACCCCCTCTATGGCACATGACTATTGTCCATATGAGGTAGTTTTCGGCAAACAAAGCAATTTGCCAAAATATTTTAATACAATAGATAAAATTAATCCATTATACAATATAGAAGATTACGCTAAGGAATCTAAGTTTAGGTTAGAACAGGCCTATAAAAGAGCCAGAATAATGTTAGAACAACATAAAGCTAAGAATAAGAAATATTATGATAGGAAAGTAATAAATTTTGAATTAAAAATAGGAGATAAATTATTACTAAGAAATGAAGTAGGTCACAAATTACACCCAGTATATTTAGGACCATATATAGTAGAGGAAATAGAAGATAATGATAACATTTTCATTAAAGATAGTAAGAATAAAAAACAAAAAGTACATAAGGATAGGTTACAAATATATATTCAATGAAACGTTTCATGAAAAAAAAAAACCAACAGGTCTGATCAACCTAATAATAATAAAAAAAAAAAAATTAATTTTTTTAAAATAAGTTTTGCAAATGGGAATAAAATAAAGAAAATTGAAATTCTTATAAAAAGTCCAATGTCAATTTAAAGTTCAGTGAAGTTACAGATACAAATATGTTAAAACAAATAAAAAATTTTATCAATAAACACAAATATTTTAATAAAAAGAGATAACACATTTTATACACTTATAAAATAAGACACAAAAACACGTCTTTACAATAATAAAATAACTTTATTGTATTACGTTATTTTTCAAAAGGAGGGAGATGTAGTATGCACACATACTGAGTACACACTGTACGCAGTGTATTTATGAAAACCAAGCATAATTCATACGCGACGTAACATGATCGCACTTATGCGCCCTAAGCGGCATAAGTGCAGCGTCGGCGTCTTTATCACAATCACTTCATGTGTGCATGTTATTCTCTCTCGCGCTCTCGCTCCCAACAGCGCTGAGTATATAGGCTAATATATAATGCGGCCGCTCCGCTGCCGGCGTCACCGACAGCGCAGCTACGCGGCCCTAGCTAAGCTGACTTTAAGCTAAAATGTAACGAGACAGTTGAATAAAGATCATACACAAAGAGACGTCGATGTATTTTTAATGATCTTAATACAGTACATATGTTTACTATAATTATAGAAAATAAAAAAAATTAAGAAAATAAAAAAAAAAAAAAATTGATCGATTTTACCTCTCTCGGTATTCGAACTCACGTAAAGGGTTTATAATTGCACATTTACATAGCAATTGCGTCTGTGTGAGTGTATGTATGCCTATACGCATCTATTCGTGTCTGTGTAAGCATTTTCGCAGTCAACCAAACAGCAACATCAACAACAGCCGCGGGCAGCGCTGCTATAACTTCTCGTTAAATCGGTGGGGGCCTCGGTGGCGTAGTGGATAGCGCATGCGCACACCAAACAAGAGGTCGTGGGTTCGAGCCCCACTCATGGCGAGAGCATGACCTAAATTTTCTCCTCTCGAAAAAACTCTCCTAAGCTCATGCCTTCAACGTCGTGGTCATTTATCCACCCAAAAACACATCCATCCACGCTATCTGGACTGCACAATAGTTAAACCCCCCAAGACGTCTCTCCCCGGCGGCGACAGGTGGCAGCCCCACCACTGGGATAAGTCGCATCTGGCCAATCACCAGGTCGACTGACAACTACATGATTATGGAAACTACTACAAGACAACTGAATCCAAAAAGGACTCCCACTACTTCGATGTCTGATGTCAAGGATGGCGCTGGAACCCCCAAGGAAGCAGACGGGATCGGCAGACCTAAAAAAAAGACGGCAACCTGGCGGCGGATGCACCCTTCAGGAATTCTCCCAGACACAACAACACCAAATGGGACACAGCCAGACAGACGGCTAGAAATAGAGAGTGTTAAGATTGGAAAAAATGTCCTTGTAGCCCTAAGCTCCCAAGTGGAGTACAAAGGAAATAAAAAAAAAAAAAAAAATCGGTCTATCATAGTGAAACTTGGCATACGGACACATAATAACCAACTGGGGGTATTTCCAAAATTTTAGTACGAAATTCCAAGAATTACGGGAGTTAGAGAAAATTGCGATTTGCGGGGGAGAGGGGGGAGGGAGGGAAATTCCAAAATATACATTTTCTGCGTATTCACATAAGACAAATGGTGTTCCTAGGTCTTATAGTCTCCGAGATATAGGCGATTATAAGAATGGAAAATCGGGAAAAACCCCATAGGGGGGAAGTGGGGGGAAAATCAAAAAAATAAAACAAACTCGTATAGAATACACACATAACGCATCTTTGTGGAAAATTTTGTGTCTCTATCTCTTATAGTCTCTCAGATCCAGGTGTTCATACGGACGGACAGACGGACAGACAGACAGACAGGGCTAGATCGACTCATCTCGTCATGCTGATCAAGAATATATAAACTTTGTGGGGTCTGCACCCCTCCCTCTGCCTGTTACATTTTTCAGCTCCCGCAAACCTAATATACTTCTGTACATTTCATGTACAGAGTATAAAAATAAAGTTATAAATATTTGCGAAAAGCGCTCCTACAGAACACGACTGCTTTTGTAAAGTTTATAAGCTGTGATTTCTGGACATTACAGAGACTAATGCTTCAACTGAGGTATCTATAAGTATGTCATCTTTACAGTTAATGTTTGGGCAGCCATCAATATGGTAACTTACGTACTTCCTGTATTTAAGCCAGTCTGTTTTTCTAGAAGTTAAAAAGTGCCTCAGAAACGGAGAAGTGCGGTGGGAAGTATACTGCGGCAAGGCTTAAATAGCCGCTTTGTATTTCAATATGAATTGTTGTAGCCTGTAGATAAGTTATAGCAAATGATGGTAACGGATAGTGCCTGATGCGACGCTTTATCAGGATGCCAGTACCTCCATGAGCCTTACCATCTTGATGATTGGTCGCATAGAAGTTCTAGCCATTGATAATTTTTGTTTGTTAGGTGAGTCTCTGATATGAGCATGGCGTCAATGTCATGTTGATTGAGGAACTGCAAGAGTTCGCATTTGTGTTGTGAAATCCCATTCGCATTCCAGAAACATATTTTTAGTGAAGCCATTTAAGTAGATTTCTGTTAGATTAGTAATTCCAGGAGTAGATTTTAATTGTGCATAATTTCCTGCATCGTTTGTTGTATTGCTACCATTGTATTTGTTACAGTTGCCAGAATTGATTCAATTGCACTAGGCAATTGGGATGGATTTGCAGTGGTATGTTGGGCAGTAGTTTCAGGCCCCTGTTGCGATTTCTGACGATTCATTATTCCTGCAGTGGTTTGTTTAGAGACTGAGGCGTAAAACTCATTGATGTAACTTAACGCCTTAACAAAAGATTCTCCTGCAATTGTAGTTGATGCACGGCAAGTTTTGTCGGATGATTGGATTTCGAGCTGCGGATTTTTATGGGCTTAGGGGACTTTTCAACTCTTTGTATACAGGGCAACCTCTATAGTTGGCAGTGTGGTTTCCCCCACAGTTGCTACATTTTTTAGCAGAGGGGTCCTTCTTATTTACAGGGCTCATTGAGATGTACATCCCCGCATGCAACACAGACTGCGCGTAGGGTGCAATAGGTTTTTGTGTATCCATATTCCTGGCAGTTTGTGCATTGGACAGGCCCATTTCGTTTGTGCGTTGCAGCTTGTAAATTGGGGGAACTTCGTTTTTATACCCTGTACCCGAAGGGTACAAGGGTATATTAGTTTTGTGCATGACAAGCCGAGTCGATATAGCCATGTCTGCCTGTCTGTCCGTCTGTCTGTCTGTGCGTCTGTCTGTATGAATGCAAGGATCTCAGAAAGTATAAGAGCTAGAATAACCAAACTTGGTATCCAGATTCTCCTGAGCCCGAGAAAGGACGAGTTTGTTCATTTTTTAGCGCCTCAGTGCGCACATTGTTTTTAGCTGTTTTTGTTATTTTGGATGCGTTGTTTTTCTTAGTCGCTTGTGGGCTTAGTTTTCGTTTAATTTGCACATAGCGATCGAGCCCAGTCTATATTAACGCTCCGTTGGCGCTTTGCCTACTTTTCTGCTGGGAGAGTGGGAGGTCGCAGTGAGTTGACAATAACTGGCGCTGAGAGACTGCTGTTGTTGTAGTTGTCGAAGTCGAAAACACAGTTGTAAGAGAGGACATTGTACTGGTCGTTGTTGTTATCAGCAATTCATTGGTATGACAGTAGGGGTCTGGAGACAGGCACTGGGCACTCCATGACCCACTTTGCAATGAGCTGGGGACAGAGAGGAGAGATAGAAGGGCGTCAGTAATGTAGTTTGGTTCAACATTGTGCTGAATGCATGCTCACAGAAACACATAGACACAATTCCTATGTAAATGTCTAATTATACACCCTTTACGTGATTTCAAATACCAAGAGCGGTAAATTTTTTTAAAATTTTCTAATTTTTAAAATTTCTATAATTCTTCTACGCATATGTACAGAGAATTTCAAAGTCGGGACACCCGAATTTAGTTTTTCTACTTGTTATACCCTGTACCCAAAGGGTGAAAGGGTATACTAGTTTTGTGCGAATGTATGTAACAGGCAGAAGGAGGCGTGGCAGACCCCACAAAGTATATATATTATTGATCAGGGTGACGAGACGAGTCGATCTATGTCTGTCCGTTCGTATGAACACCTGTATTTCAGAGACTATAAGAGAAGGAGTCACCAAATTATGCACCAAGATGCCTTATATGTGTACGCTACACGAGTTTGTTTTATATTTTTTCCGCCCCTTCCCCCCTATGGGGATTTTCCCGATTTTCCATTCGTATCATCGCCTATATCTCGGAGGCTATAAGACCTAGGAACACCAAATTCTAGTCCAAGATGCCTTTTGTGAATACGTAGAAAATGTGTATTGAGGAATTTCCCTCCCCCGCAATTAGTGATCTTCCATATCTCCCGTAATTCTTGGAATTTCGAACTCAACTGCAAGTACCCCCAGTTAGTGGATTTGTGTCTGTATGCCAAATTTAATTATGATAGATCGATAGACATTTTTTTTAACTTACTTAATTTTTTAAATTTCTATAATTATACTAAATATATGTACAGAGTATTTCAAAGTCGAGAAACCCGGCTTTAGTTTTTTACCTTTTTTTAAGTTATATTTATTTATCGAATTGCTGTAGGTATGACTCCTGTATTTTATGGATGTTCTGTGGAAGTAATATTTTGATTTTGTGAACTAAGCCATCCAGCCAAACGCGGTCGAAGGCTTGGGCGACATCCAGAGAAACAGCGGAGCAATGCTCTCGTTTTTCAAATGCACTTCGTATCTCAGAGGATATTCGGTTGACTTGTTCAATGGTTCCATGTTTTTCGCGAAAACTAAATTGGTGAATTGGGATTGCACTGCTGGTGTGTAGGTGTTTAATGCGATTCAGGAGCAGTTTCTTGAAAATCTTCGATAGGCACGGCAGAAGACTGAGAACACTGGCTGACACTTGTCCTTTTTGGCTTTATGCATCATTGTGATAACAGATTTTCTCCAGTGTTGAGGATAATAGTCCCATTTAATCATGCTGTTGAAAATGATGGTGAGAAAATAAAATAAAGCGCCTTGAAGCTCTTGTCACCAGCTTCCTATAGGCCACCCATATAAGGTGCGCCAGATGGGATGAATGTCCAGGACAGGATCTGAGTGCCATAGGAGGTAGTGATCTGGGCTTTAGTAGCCTCCAGGGAATCGCGCTCCAGAGCCTTTGACGCCTTGTGGAGAGTAGAGTAGAGTAGAGTGGATCCGTTGAGGGCATCGGCGCCGCGCCACGCAACACACGAAGTCGGCCAGGAACTTCTCTGTAGTGAGATCCAACGTGGCTTCCAGATGGATTCTTCTGGTGCTGAAGCACACGAACACACACAGGTAGCTCTTGGTAATGAGGCACGCTCGTCCGGTATAGTTCTTTACCTCGAACGGACCGGCAAAGTCAATGCCGGTGTGTGTAAAAGGTGGAAATACACGAGTTTGGGAGGCTTCCCATCAGTTGGTCCTGCCCCCGTTTCTTAAAAACGACGCAGACCTTTCAGGAGTTTATAGTGGTCTTGACTAAATTCCGGAGTTTAGGAATCCAGTACTTGGACCACACGAGGCTTAGCGTCAGCTGATTCCCGGTATGGAGCGAAATCAGATGGGTGAAACTCACGAGGAGTCGCAAGAATTTGCAGCTGTATGGCAGGATGATGGGATGGCGCTCGTCGTACTTTAATGAGGCCTAGGCGGAAAGCCGGTCGCCGGAACGAATGACTCCATGTCGGTCCATGAACGGATTTAGGCTGAGGATTTTGCTGCTGGATTCCACCTTTTGCCCGTTGGACAGGGCGCGGTTGGTGGTACTCGGTCAGCTGGGTGCAGATCACCACTATGCGCTGGGCCTCCATTAGCTCCAGCTGGGTGATCTCGTTGGACTGCGGTGGAGGAAGCTTCCGGCAGCATCGCACAAACCGTTGGATGTACACCAGCGCCCTGAGCGCTCTCCCGAGATCGGAGAACCGCTCGAGGAAATCAGGAGTTTTGGGAAATGTCGCGAGATGTGCCCGTATAGTGCTCTGCTCGAGGGTGGTGTCCTAAGGCACCTGTTCAGACACGGGCCAACTCTCCCGTGGCGTCTGGAGAAAGGCCGGCCTGTGCCACCACAGGCTGCTATCCGAGAGCGAAAAGCCTCGGCTTGCGAGGTCAGCGGGGTTGTGCTCGGAGCGCACGTGCAGCCAATCCTTTACATCTGTGGATTGGGCGATCCTGGATACGCGATTCGCCACAAAGGTGGCCCAACTGCACGCTGGCTAGGAGGACTGCGCCACACAGCAAATGTTCTGGTGGTATGTTCCAGAGGAAATCCTTGTTATTGGCGACCCATTTGCATATGGTTGAGAGTGCTTCTTGTTTCGTATGGGCTCCGGCTAGGACGTCATCGACGTACATGAAATCCTTGAGGATCCGGCTGGCGAGCGGATTCTGCGCTTTGGAGTTCCTGGCAAGCTGCAAGAGGACGCGGATAGCCAGGAAAGGCACACAGTTCACCCCGAAAGTGACCGTGTTGAGCTCATAATCACGCAAGTCACCGGCTGGATCGCGGAACAAAATGCTCTGGAAACGGGTATGTGCAGGGTCGACCAGAATCTGCCGATACATCTTGGGTGATGTCAGCACTGAAGACGTGCTGGAAAAAACGCGACTTCAACACCATTAATGTCAGGTCGGCCTGTAGGACGGGCCTCGGGTTAGCACGGTGGTGGGGCAGGTAAAATTTGGCGTCGTCCGTTGGAGCAGGGACCGGGCGCATGTGCCCTAAATCCAAATACTCTTGGATAACTGCGTCATACTGGTCCTTCAATGGAGCGTTCCTACGCAGTCGAGCTTCATTCCTCAGGAACTGCGCCATCGCGATGGATCTTGAATGGCCTAATTTAATGTCCTGGGGGTCCTTGAAAGGTAGAGATACCATGTAGAGACCGTCCTGCTGCCGGTTGGTGGTCTTGATAAAAACCGTTCGCACACTGCGTCCGCTTCTTTCTCGCAGCATACCGGAATATCCTCCACCTTCCAGAATCTGGTGAGTAGCTGATCCAGGGAAGGCCTCCGCCACTGGCCCAGTCAGAATCCAGCCAAAAATGGTTTCCTGTGGCAGCAGCGAGCCGCAGACATTTGGTCGGGTGCCGCTTACCAAATCACTTCGCGGCTCGGCTCTGAGGAAGATGCCAGCTTGACACTGCACAGTTTGGTCGCGTGCCCTGAAGTGGTCGAGTTCAGTCCCGATACCTGGACCTTTCCGAAATGAAAGTTCCCTCGGAACTAGAGTCGATAAGAGCACCCGCGGCGTAGACGGTACCCAAATGGGGCAGTCCACTAGAGTCGTGTCTAGGAGGACTGTTGTTTGCTGCTGAAATAGTTCTGGACATTCGACGAAGTGGACTGTATCATATTGGATTGCGGAGGGGGAACAGCAGCAGAAAGCGCCGTTGGATGGGGGGCCCACGGTGTAGGAGAGTGTGGTGGCGCCCTTTGCACGTAGCGCAGCTGTACTGGCTCGTGCAAGCATTGAGCTGGTTCCCTCGGGCGAAACAATTTATACAAAGCTTTTGCTTTTTAATCACCTTACATCGCTCATTGACCGACATTTTGAGGAAGCGCGGACACAGGCACACTGGGTGGTTTTCCTGCGGATAGGCGCGGACCTTCGTCTCGAAAGAGTTGACCCTTCTCGCAGCCGGCTCGTTTTGAGCTGGCTTATCGGAGGGCAAATGACTTATGTCACTCCAGGGTGGAATTTTCGACTTATCCTTGACAGATTGTTTCCACTAAGGCTAGCTGGAGGAAGCTTGATAGCGCAGAAAAACACCAAAAGGCAATCTCTCTCGGTGCTTATCTTGGCGTTCTCGATAGCCGTTAGGCACCCTTTGACACTTCGAAGAAATATGCTGGAGGGTGGCGAGAATCTTCAACTGACGGTTTTTCCTAGCGGATTCGAAACCGTCGTTGGTTAGTGGGGATTTACACACGATATCGAGAGCTTTTCGGTGGCTGACCGAGTGGTCGGTGTAGTCTTAACTGTGGCAGGCACCTTCACTGGTATTCGTTGGAGCAGGAGACGAAACTGTTTTCATGGACAACTGTGAAGCAGACGGAGAAGTTTTCTTCACAGGCGATAGTGGTTTCGGAATAACCCTTTTTGACGCAGACGGCGAAACTGTTTTCACAATAGACGGTATCGGAACCGAACTAGATTGTGTATCAGAATCGATGGAACGACCGATTGCTGGGAAGTGGACGGAATCACCAAATGCTTCTTCGTGTCCTCTTCACCTTCACAGGGGCCTGACAATGTGGGCCTACTTCAGGCGGATCGAATATGAGCACAAACGAAACGAGTGGCGTTTAGAACGACGCCTCTGCTTAGATTGTATTCACGTTTGAATTTGGTTATTCAGCTGGAGGCGCTGAAATGTGACTCGAGACAGAAATAAAAACTGCCACAAAGAACTTCCGCACTTGATCTCAAATCAGGAGAGATAAATAATGAAAATTACTGAAAAAAAAACCCAGCAACTAAATTTTGTTTCAGGTGGAAGCGCTGAAAACTTTCGGAAAAAAATTGATGTCCGAAAACAATAAATGTCGCCACCAATAACTCTCGATGTAGTTTTATAAAGTCGGTTGGAGGCGTCCGAGCAATGTGCAAATAAATTCTTTACGCTGAAGCGGAATTGTTCGTCTTTAATTGCACGTCAGCGCTGGCGCGAGATGTCGCACGGGCGGAAAGGAGTGCCAAGAGGACTATTGGCAAGCTGCTGGGAATCATGGACCGACCAGGTATGTATATATTTTAGGATTATGTGTTAGTCTAAAAATATGTGTCAGTGTAAACATAAGCATATGTATGTGAATATATTTATTGTGGATGCAAGATATATATGAGCGCATGCAGACGAATGGTTATTGTGGATTCGGGTCTATATATAAGCATATGTGGACGTATGTTTATTGCGGATTCAAAATATATGTGTAAGCATATGTGGACGAAAGTTTATTGTGGTCGCAAACATATAGTGCAAGTTTATATTTAACAAATATTTCTTGTGTGTGGAAACATGCAAGTAAATAGGTATGTCAAAAATGTGTTCGTTGTATGTGGAAACATGCATGTGTTTATGTAGAAAATGTGTGTGCTGTATGTAGAAAAAACCATGTAAGTGTATTTCTACGTTCCCTCTGTGTGACGGTGTGTGTGACAGCGAAAAGAAACAGTTCTGTTTTAATTGGACACTTGTTGCATGTATGTATGAATACGTTCGAGTACGAACGGAATAATTAGCTTTATGTTGCTAATTGTTGCACTTTTTTATAGTTGAACTGACCAGCGCGGTACCGGCCGTAAACGAAAGGCGCCCTTGGATAAAAGGACGTAAAGCGGGATGCTGATTCCGTGGTGGGGGGTCGGCGGACAGACCGACAAAGAAACCAATCTGGCGTGAGTATCAAGCCGCAAGTAAGTTTTTACTTAGCTGTTTCTGCTTTCAGGAATCCAACGCCAGGAGTAGGCTGGGGCGAACGGGCATCGACTGCACAGAACGTGGAATGACTCAGGTGGTGCAGAACAAAGATCCGGCTCGAAGGACAATGTTGGCGTGGGGCGATGGGGATGAATTTCCAAAATCCCAAAAGCGAGAAAGAAAATGGCGGCACTTCAATTTTCAGTGGCGTTATATAGTTGTCTTCCATTCGGGTTGATGACTCGGGATCCCCAATGTGTGTATTTGGCATTGCAGTCACCAGCTACTATGAAGCGGTCACCTAGTAGGTCGAAGAAATGTACAAATTCTGCCTCAGAAACGGAGAAGCGCGGTGTGCAGTATACTGCGGCTAGGCTTAAATAGTAGCCGCTTTGTATTTTGATATGAATTGTTGTTGAGCATGGCGTCAATTTCATGTTGATTGAGGAACTGCAAGAGCTCGCATTTGTGCCGTGAAATGCCATTCGCATTCCAGAAACATATTTTTAGTGAAGCCATTTAAGTAGATTTCTGTTTGATTAGTAATTCCAGGAGGAGATATTGATTGCGCATAATTTACTGCATCGTTTGTTGTATTGCTACCATTGTATTTGTTACAGTTGCCAGAATTGATTCAATTGCACTAGGCAATTGGGATGGATTTGCAGTGGTATGTTGGGCAGTAGTTTCTGGCCCCTGTTTCGATGTCTGACGATTCATTGTTCCTGTAGTGGTTTGTTTAAAGACTGTGTAACTTAACACCTTAACAAAAGATTCTCCTGGAATTGCAGTTGATGGTATGTACGGCAAGTTTTGTCAGATGATTTGATTTCGAGCTGCGTATTTTTATTGGCTTAGGGGACTTTTTAACTCTTTGTATATAGGGCAACCTCTATAGTTGGCAGTATGGTTTTCCCCACAGTTGCTAAATTTTTTAGCAGAGGGTCCTTATTTACAGGTCTCATTGAGATGCATGCAACACAGACTGCGCGTAGGGTGCAATAGGTTTTTGTGTATCCAAAAGAGAGAGCTTTCTCTTGTGTTCCAACAGACGCGTTTTTACTTATTTTTGGTTGTTTTTTGAACTTAAATTTATAATTATTACATACAAATTTTGTTTTTAATATGCTCTACACTGTGTTGTGCTTGGTGTGATAGCTTGTGCAGAGTTAAGTATCAAATCCATAATTTAATATTTTTGTCATCGGTTGCTGTGTTTGTTGTTAGTGCCTCTTTATTTTGCTTTTCTGCCTGTCGTCCTGTTTCAATAAGTTTGTGTGTGTGCTTAATATGTTAATATGCTGCAAGAAGTCTTGCACATATAATGATATATGTGATACATATATGCACATATATTGATCTGGCAACCCTGGCAACCCTGTCGTTGAAATCGGTCGTGGGTTTTTTGAGCTCTGTGATTAATCGTTTTTTAAATATAAACTGAACTTTTTGCCAAAGTACTACTTTGTCAAGTGTACACATATCTGTGACTGATTATCAGCGAATGCTCTACGTAATCGATTGCGGCTTACAAACGCTAAACCTCTAAGTGCAGTGAACAAGTGACTTTTTGTTGTTGCTTTCCATCAGTGCATTCACATTTCGGTGCGCCTTTATACGAACAACAAAATCAATTTTTTTCTTTACCAACTGTGCCCTTATCCTTGATCAAAAAATTCAGCTGTTAGTGGGGACGTGTCGAAACTCTAAAATAGAGTCAAAACCTTTTCATTCCCGAATTTTTTGAATAAAATCTTCGTTTTAAATAAACTAAAAACATTTTTACTAATTACTTTGAGTGCGTGAATTACATGTGTTGATTCTTTTTCATAAATATATTTGTATATGTATGTACATTTCTTCTTAAAGGTCACCTTAAGACTAACTTAAGCCTAATGACTTAAAATATGATAAAGCCTCGCTCTCCAAAAAAGCTCCATGACCTTTAATGACTTTGGTTCACCGTGTAATGCTGCCGTTCCAAAAAGCTTGATGGCGTGATCTTTGCTGACGTAATTACAAGAGTTGATATACATATCTTCGATATGAGCTTAGATAACATTATGATAACATAATGTTATTACATATGTTATTGTTATGCTTCTGTTAAGCTGCTGATTATGTTACTCCTCCCCTCCTTAAGAATGCTGCTGTCCACAGAAGCCGATATTTTATAAATTTACATACTTATTATGGTGGTGGCTAAGTTGAGGGTTAACAATTTGGGTTATTACATTCTGTTAATTTAACAAATTTCGTGATTTTATGATTTTGGTAATAACAATCATTTGCATTTGAAGGTGTGTTTTTTCTAATTTTTTTTTTTATCTTCTAGGCACAAATTAGATGTTATTTTTTTTTTTCTTTTTTTTTAGTTTTTTGTTTACATAACTCTCTCTATTTTCTTGATTTTCAGCGTAATTTTTTAACAATTTAAATATTTTGTTTGTTTTCAAAATTGTGTTTGGATAATTCATATGGTTTGCTAAATCTATGACTTTCTTTTGTTTTGCTTTTTACAATTCATTTAGTTGTTTTCTTGAAGTCTATAATTTCCTTTTTATGTTTTCATAACTTATTTTATCTAAAAGTCTATGATATTTCCTTTGAGTTTTCTTTATACAATTCATACTATTAATTTCTTAAAGTCTATGCTTTTCTTTTTGAGTTTATACAATTCATTATGTTCCTTTCTTAAAGTCTATGATTTTCTTCTTGACAATTTATACAGATAAATTATTTTCTTGTTTTTCATTAGTAATCCAAGATTGTGTATGTCAAAAGAACAGATTTATTAGAGTTTATTTTGCATTAAAATTTTTGAATGGGTAAATTACTGCAAAAAACTGAGGTTTTATTTTCCAAGACTTATTCTTTTCTAAATTTGCATAGAGGTTCGTTTTATAGTTAGCAGCTTTGGGTTTAAAATTGATGATCTTGCTAGTTGTTCTTACGATTTTATCTTCATTTTTCTGAGTTGGCTTCATTTATATTTATATTCGTGCCATCAGTGGTAGGGATATCATCATTGCTCAGCATTTTGCTCCCTATATTTTGAATTGTGTATAATTTTCTTCCTCATAAAATGTGTTTTATATTTTCTATATTCTTTGCCTCGAACATTTTCTGTAAAGTGTTTATCAGAATCTTTATTGACGTTCTTAGTGAATCTAAAAGGATTACGTGATTTAGGAGGTCTCTTGTCTATTACAAAGCGGGGATCTCTTTCATATTCTTTTCTCCCATTATTTAGTTTTAAAATTTTGTTTTCCTTACTTTGTTGTACATTATGAATTATACCTGCATTGTATAAAAATATTTCTGCTGGAGTTCTGCCTGTAGTACTATGTATTATTTTATGATTATATGCATAAAGTGTTTCTTCTACATCCATGAGTCGCTTCTCTGTTTCATTTTCTGTACATATAATTCTGAGTTTATCATTAAAAGTCTTGTGTAATCGTTCAATGTCTGCTATACCTGTTTTAGTACTTGTAATTTCTACTATTATGCCCTCTGATTCCAACCATTGTTTTATACATTTATTTGTCATGCCGGGGTCTTGATCCATTTTAAGTACTTTAGGTTTTCCTATAGCTGTAAATATGTGTAATAATGCCCTCTTCGTTTCTACCCAATCCGTTGTATTTGTTCTAATAGCTTGTGCAAATTTTGATTTTATATCGATACATGTCAAATATGATCGCTGCTCGAAAAAATAATAATCTATAACGTATTTGTCTCTTATTTCTCTTGGTTCTGGCGTTATTTGAAATGGCTCCTTAGTTTTTCTATGATCATTTTTACAAAGATTTACAAAGATTACAAAGATGTCTTACAGGAGTTTATTATATTTTGTATTAATTTAGCCGCATCGGGGTAGTAGTACTTCGTTTTAAATTCTGCTAAAGTTTTGTCTATACCTTGATGAATACCGTATTCATGTATTTCTAATACTTTCTCTTTAAAATCAGCATATGTATAGATATTGTCTAATTTTATAATTGCTCGCAATATTCGTGTACCGGTATTTGGTCTTATTAATGTTTCGTATACGCTTTGTATTTTCATAAAATCTGAATCGCTTGATATATAAAGGGCGGAAGTGCGTCCGCAAAAATATTTAATTAATAAATCGTTTGTTTTGCGAAGTGTTAAAGGTGAATAGGTTAATGTTGTAATTGTTTTTTGAAAATATTTCTGAATTGTACATGACTGCTCATTCCCTGGAATCATAATAACTTGATTACGAAATAAATTTAATGGTCGTTCTGAAATTTCTATCGAGTTTGTATTATCTTCTTTCGCACTGTGTATTGTTGCTACATTTGACTGCACTTCATCTGACTGTTCAGCTGACTGCTCATTGGAATAATTTTCTTGCGTGTCAATTTTTATTCTTGATAGTGCGTCTGCCACATGGTTTTCTTTCCCTTGTATATGTTGTATGTCAAAGTCGAATTCATTTAACTTAATTTTCCATCTTTGAAGTCTCATATTTGGTTCTTTTATATTATGAAGCCATGCTAAAGGTTTATGATCTGAATTAATTTTAAATTTACGCCCATATAAATAAGGTCTAAAATATTTCGTTGCCCAGACTACTGCTAGTAATTCTTTCTCAATTGTAGAATAATTACATTCGTGTTCATTTAGTGTTCTGCTTGCAAATGATATTGGTTTTTTTTTCCTGAGACAACACTGCACCTATGGCAAAGTTACTTGCGTCTGTTGTTAGTGTAAAAGCCTTCTTATAATCTGGATATATTAGTATTGGATCTGACGATATCAAAAGTTTTAACTTTTCAAATGCATTTTTATAATCTTGATCATTGAGATTTAGCTTATTACCCTTTTTTAAATACTTTGTCATTGGCTTCGCAATTTTTGCAAAATCTTTTATAAATTTTCTATAAAATCCACAAAGTCCAAGAAAGGATTTAATTTCTTTCTCTGTTGGGGGTATTGGAAAGTGTTTAATTGTTTTTATTTTCATTGGATTAGCGTGAATGCCATTAGGAGTAACTATATGCCCTAAAAATTCAGTTTCATGTTTAAAGAATTCGCATTTATCCAATTGTAATTTTAGATTAGCTTGACGAAGCTTTTGGAATACATGCTCAAGCGAAATTATGTGCTCTTGTAATGAAGTTGAAAAGATAATTATATCATCCAAATAAACTAAACAATGCTTGCCAATTAGATTATTTAATACGTCATTCATGCATCTTTGAAAAGTTGCTGGGGCATTTTTTAAGCCAAAGGGCATTCTTGTGTACTCATAATGCCCATTTTGTGTTGAAAACGCTGTCTTTGCTATAGAATCCCTATCCATTTCTATTTGATGGAAACCTTTTGCCAAGTCGAGGGTTGTAAAATATTGACATTTTCCTAACTTGTCTAATATTTCATCTATATTTGGTAAGGGATATTTGTCATCAATTGTTTTGTTATTTAAGTTTCTATAGTCAATCACTAGTCTTAGTTTATTCTTCCCTGACGCATCTCGTTTTTTGGGTACAATCCATATAGGGCTGCAATACGGTGAGTTCGATTTTCTAATAATTCCTTGCCTCATCATTTCTTCAATTTGTTTATTTACCTCATCTCTATACACGTATGGGTACCTATATGGCTTTTGATATATAGGCGCTTCATCAGTAGTTATTATTTTATGTTTAACAGTGCTTGTGAAAGTCAAATTATCACCTTCGTTGAACTGAATATCTTTGTATTTATGTAATATTTGTTTTAGTAGTTGTTTTTCCTCATTATTTAAATGGTCATCTCCTATACATCCTTTATTAGATGTTATTTCATTCCCTATCGCATAAACAATAGCTTTGTCTTTGATATTATTCAAATTTTCAACGATATCTGGGACTAGTTGTTCACTATTAGCTACCTGCTCATTTACGTTATTTAAATTCGATGTAAAATTGTAAACGGTTGAGTTCAGTTTAACTGTGCCTTTGCTAAAATTAATTTCTGCCTTTGCTAATTCCAAAAGATCTCTACCTAATAACATGTCATATTTATCTGAAAACTTCTTCACATAGAACTTTATTTTACCACGTTGTGTCGTTAAGTCTTCTGAGTCAACAATTTTAATTGTTCTTAATACTGTGCTACCCATCATTGTTTGTAGATTTATTGGTTTGACTTGCGCTTCAATTATTTCTGGCCATATGTTTGTATTTATTAAACTTATGGACGAACCTGTGTCTATCAAGCATTTTAGTTCTGTATTATTCAAATTGTATTTTATTGTGCTATCTAATTTAAGGTGTTTTGTCCCGAGGCTATCACTTGAAAATTTTCGGACGTGTCCATGGGTTCGTGGAGCCTCACTTGTCCTGATTCTGCTTCTCTAAAGCGTTTTGCTGGTTGATTACTAATTTGTGGCTGCTGTGTGTTTTGAGTGAAATTATTTAAGCTGCCATTTGGTTGGAAAAATCTATTGTTATATTGGTGCCTGTTTTGATTAAAATGATTACTATTTGGTTGGGAAAATCTGTTATTGTCAAAGTGCTGTTGCCTGTTTTGATTAAAATTATTAAAGTTACTATTCGGTTGGGAAAATCTATTATTATCAAAGTGTTGCTGCCTGGTGTAGCTACGAAATGGATTGTTAATTTGATGTGTTTGCCTTGGCTGAACCAAAAAACCTCTATGATTACGGGATCCGTTATTATTTGGATAAAACCACTGTCTTTCGTTTTCATTTAAGTTATTATTGCGAGAGCGGGTATTACTTGTATCTGGTATTATGCAATTCAATTTATCTTCATTAAATTTTAAATTGGGCTTGAAATTTGAATGAAATGTATTTTGATAGATATTATTGCATTCATATAAACCGTTCTCTTGAGCAGCTTGTTTTAATTTTGTTGGATTACTAATGTCAAATCTACATAATGTGCTATATATTCTGTCTGGTAATTCTTTTTGTATAATTTGTTGAACTGCTGTGTTTAAAGCATTTGTATAAATTCTTTGATTTTCTCGATTGCCTTCTAATGTTAACTTGTTATGTATAATACTGCTGTGATTTTCTAAGTCGTTGATAAATTTACTTAAGGTACTAAATTTTAATTTAAATATATTCATAATGAGCTGATGCGCTGGGGTATGATTATTATATTCGCTTACTAGCATCCCACGTAGTTCCATCCAGTTTTGTGGCGATGTCCGCATAAGCAATCGTTGGGCTGGTCCCTCTATGAGATTTTCCACTGTGTTGTATATAATGTACTGCTGCTGTTCATCCTGTGTAGGGTAAAGAGCGATCTGTGCCTCCACTCGCTTGATGAACAGGGCCAGGTATCGTGGATCGCCGTTGAATGGTGTGATTTGCCTTAGTTGTGAGAGGCACTGTCCAAGTACAGCCTCCGTCAAGGCAATGCGTTGCACTGCTCCAATAGCTCCGTTGTTGTTGTTAGCCATTATAATGATGCCTTTATAATGATGCCTTTATAATGATGCCTTTATACTGATGCCTTTATACTGATGCCTTTATTCTCGTATACGAGTTGTCCGAGGTTGCGGGAAATTTGGGTTAGTTTTTATTTGCAAAAAGTTGATTATGCAAATTTTACTAACCACTGCAGAAACCGTGCAGAATAGGTTTCTTTTTGCGGATCGTCGTTTGGAAGAAGGTGGTCCTTGTCTCGTTTTATTTGCACTAAGACGATTGGTCAAGGATACACGTAGGATAAAGGAAACGTTTCACCTTTTACGACGATCCTACCGACTGCGCCAATTACATGTGTTGATTCTTTTTCATAAATATATTTGTATATGTATGTACATTTCTTCTTAAAGGTCACCTTAAGACTAACTTAAGCCTAATGACTTGAAATATGATAAAGCCTCGCTCTCCAAAAAAGCTCCATGACCTTTAATGACTTTGGTTCACCGTGTAATGCTGCCGTTCCAAAAAGCTTGATGGCGTGATCTTTGCTGACGTAATTACAAGAGTTGATATACATATCTTCGATATGAGCTTAGATAACATTATGATAACATAATGTTATTACATATGTTATTGTGATGCTTCTGTTAAGCTGCTGATTATGTTACTCGTGTGTTTGTGCAACTCCTAGTGCCATTCAACAAACATTGTATTTTTCATAGCATACGTTTAGGCTCAAACTAAAACGGACCAAAATGTTTTCTTGCTGTTTTAAGTCCTGTGAGTTTGGCCATAAGCTTGGTTCAATGGACCCTACAGTGCAGTGCTGGTTGTGCGACGACGTTGGTCACGCGAAATGTGCCGGGTTCGTTGGCCGGGTAACTGACTACTTAGGCAAACAACAACGGCTTAATCTGGTTTTGTGAAAGATGTCGTAGTATTGCTACCGAAATGCGTCAGTTTATGAAGCAGACGCACAAAATCATAAAAGAACTTCGTGCCGAGTTTCAAGTTTTCCACGAAAAATTTGTAGCGCTGGAAACGACGTTTCTTGGCCTTAAGCTACTGTCCGAGTCTCCAAAAAGGAAGAAACGAAACTTGACTATATCCCAGCCTAACATACTTACAATCCCGGATAACAATACAAATTGTGCTTCACCTTCTACACCGGCTTACCCTAATCCTATCGTTGAAGCATTTGCTACACCTGCCGCTGTCTCTCTTGGCGAGAGCGCTTCATCTTCGCGTTCATTTGCTGCCCCTATGAATAGTGAAATGCTTGTTCCGGGTGTTTCTTCAGCCATATCAATTGCTAATGCTACTACCGACGTGATTGCTGCTGCTATTGCGGATATTCCTGTTACTGCTGCCTGTTCAGCTGTACCCACCATCGCTGCTGCTCCAAGACGCCCGACTTCGACTTCTTCTTCTGCCCAGCATGATCCTGGCACCACTCGGGCCTTAGTTGGTGTCCCGCCACGCCGGTCGATTTTTGTATCCCGGCTAAGGCACGATGTTTCAGAGGATGCCATCAAGCTGTACATTTGCCAAAATGTACCTTCTTGCTTAGCTGATGATGTTTTGGTTTCGAAATTCCAGTTTAAGTATAAGCGCGACATTTCGTCTTTCAAAATTTCTGTTCCTGAGAATTTATTTAATAAAATCGTTGACCCTACTTTCTGGCCAAAACATGTAGTTGCTCACGAATTTACCCGTAAACGCATTAATGCAAATAATAATTCTTCTTCCATAGCACTGTCTTCTCCAAAAAACTAAATCATTCCTCTTCCCTGATATTTCATTATCAAAATGTACGGGGACTGCTTACTAAACATCAAAGGCTTTATTCAAACAGTACATCATTCGTTGCTAATGTTATTATATTAACTGAAACGTGGCTTAAACCCAAAGTATTAAACTCTGAAATATTTATTCAAAAATATTCTATTTTCAGACTTGACCGTATACACCGCAAAGGTGGTGGTGTTCTTATCGCTGTAGATTCTCTATTGTCGTCTGAATTTGTCTCTTTTGAAATCGTTTTCAATCGAGTTTATATGTGTAAAGCTTATATTTGCGCGTTTTTCTATATTTGTCACTTGTTCTTATATCCCACCTGCATCCGATAATGAAACTTACCTTCTTCACTGTTCTGCAATACAACGCATATCCAGTATGCTTAAAGATAGAGACTATTTGGTCGTTTTTGGTGATTTTAACATACCGGATGTTTCGTGGTCAGTATTAGAAAATTCAAATTTCCTAATTCCTTCTTCTGCCTGTCAATTTTTAGATGGTATGCTTGATATACCTCTTTTTCAAGTTAATTATGTGTTAAACTCGTCAATGAAACTTCTAGACCTTGTTTTCTTAAATAATGTGTCAAATATGGTTATAAATAGAACACTGCCTTTGTCCCTGCCCGAAGATCTTCACCATCCAACATTAGAGCTAGTGACTGAAATGTGCACCACCTTGCCTCAAAACCAAAATACGCGAGTACGTTGCTTTAAAAAAGCGAATTTTATTAAACTGAATTGTATTTCAGCGCAGCTTGATTGGTCTCATTTATATGGGTGTAACGATATGGACTTAGCCATTAATATATTTTATGGAGCTCTTAACTCTGCGCTTGATGCTTGTGTTCCTATTTGTACTCTACGGCCATCGCGTCGTGTGCCTTGGTTCACTAAAGAGCTTTCCAAATTAAAGAATGTTAAGTCCAGGTTATATAAGCGTTTTTCAAAATCTGGGACCAACTCTGATTTTTACAAATTTAGTGTTGCCCGTTCTCAGTTTCTAATATTAAACAATCAATGTTATGCCGAGTACTTGACACGATGCAGACTTAACTTTTCTCAAGACCCAAAGCAATTTTATCGTTTTGTTAACTCAAAAAGAAATGCAAATGGGTTTCCTTCAATGTTGTTTTTTAAAGGACTTACTGCTAACACAGATGCTGGTATCGCTGACCTTTTTTCAACTTTTTTCCAAGACACATACACAACAAATTGTTTTTCCTCTTCCAACATTAACTTTTACGGCAATATTCATGCCTGTTGTCGATGAACCTTCCATCTTGTCCGCGCTTCAAAATCTTAAGCAAAGTTTTGCACCCGGTCCAGATGGTATACCCAACTGCGTCCTGAAATTCTGTGCTGATGCCCTTAGCAAACCTCTCTATAGCCTTTTCTCCTTATCACTTGACAGATGCCGATTCCCCGATATCTGGAAAAGTTCTTACATCTTCCCTCTCTATAAAAAAGGACCTAAATCTGACATTGAAAATTACAGAGGGATTTCTAAACTCTCTGCTATCCCCAAACTTCTGGAAAAACTGATGACCTCTCAGTTACAGCATCATTGCAGGTCCATAATTTCCCCTTTTCAACATGGATTTATGAAACGCCGCTCTACCGCAACAAATCTCCTTGAATTCTCATCGTTCGTTATGAATGGGTTTTTAGCTAAGAGCCAGACGGATGTTGTATACACTGACTTTAGCAAAGCTTTTGATTCTGTCAACCATGAGCTATTGATCCATAAGCTGGGTCTTTTGGGATTTCCCAAAAATCTTATCGTATGGATATATAGTTATTTGTTTGGCAGAACACAACGTGTAATTTTTAACGGCGCACTGTCAAAAGCTATTTAAGTAACTTCGGGGGTCCCACAGGGTAGTCATTTAGGTCCTCTACTGTTTACTCTTTTTATAAATGATCTGCCATCATCCCTAACTTACTCTCGTGTACTAATGTATGCCGACGACGTAAAACTTTGCCTCTCATATAACGATGTTCAGTTTCATGACAATTTGCAGCTTGATCTCAATGCCTTCCAATTGTGGTGTTCGCGGAATCTGTTAAACTTAAATTTTGTTAAATGCAAGCTAATGACGTTCCACCGATGCAAGCCTCATTTCATTTCATATTATTTAAATAACTCTCCTGTAGAACGAATTTTCACTGTTAACGACCTAGGTGTACTGTTTGATGCTAAACTTTGTTTTAATGATCACATCTCCACCATTGTTAATAAAGCAAAGGGAACTCTAGGCTTTATTAAACGTTGGGCAAAGGAATTTGATGACCCCTACACAACACTAATTTTGTATACGGCTTTGGTGCGGCCTACCTTAGAATATTGTTGTACCGTCTGGTGCCCGCAATATGAAATACATAAAAATCGCATTGAATCTGTTCAAAAGCAATTTCTTTTGTTTGCCTTACGTGGTCTTGGATGGAGTAGAACTGACCCTCTACCATCATATTTTCACAGGCTACAATTGTTAAGTCTTCCATCACTTGCTAGCCGCCGGATTTTATTAGGTGTTGTTTTTATACATAAATTAATTAACGGCGACATCGAGTCTTCGGTGCTTGTCAGCCAAATTAACTTTACGGTACCACAAAGACCTTCAAGATTTTTTGTTCCCATAAGCCTAAATCGCTGTACAAGCAACTATGCTTTGCACAGTCCGTTTCGGGTTCTGTGTAGCAACTACAATAATTTGAGTCATCTCTTTGGCCATGAGAGTTCGGTTAGTTCGATTAAATCTTGCTTACTTAATTTTCTGATCCGGTCTGAATCTCTTTAAATCGTTTGTAATTCTATTTAATTTAAATTTTTATTTTTTATGTTCTTTTCCAATATTTGAATGTATATTATCTAGATTGTTATTTCTTTTCTTTATGTTTAACATTGACAGTTATTTGTCAATTAAATAAATAAATAAAAAAAATAAATAAATAAATGCTCTGGATTGTGAAAATTGCAGTTCATAAGCTGGTGGTTGTGTGACAATATGATGCATATTATATGTACTGGTCTCAGTGGGAGGGACCATGATAAGATCAGCGCCAAGCCCAAAAAAGGCTGCGGCTGTGTAAAATGGTCTTGTCCTACGTGCATTGATATGCAATTTGATTTCTCGCGGATGTACAATAACGTAAGAAATCATTTTGTAAAACTGCACAAGTTGACTAAGCAGTTGGCGAGTGATTTCGACTCTGGAGCTAAGTTGCTTAGTAATTATAAATTTGACTCTCCACCTAAAAAGAGGTTGGAGACTTAATTTTTAAATGTGCCTTCCGTCGCGCCCTCTTTGTCGCCTCAATCACTTGCTCCACTCCCAACAACTCCTCATAACATTGACTGCTCTCCAATGCTGTTTCTATCTACCTCTCCAGGTATTCTATTTGATACTTCCCATTACCCTCGCCGATTACCGTTTCAGCGACCCCTATTTTTGTCACACCCGCACGCAGCAAAGCAGCAGCGGCGTCTCATAAACCATCTGGGCCTGTTTCTCGCGTTCGCAAGAATCAATGCGAACTACCCTCTGGTGTAATGGTCGATAGTGCTTTTACCTCACCTGCATGCCCTCCTTCCCTTACAGTTGTAGCGCCTCGGAAGCAAGGTGTTTTGAGACTGTCTGCTGATACTAGCTATGAGTCTATCGCTGCTTACATCGCTAGCAAATCTACATCTCTAAATTTAATTTTGCCGTGCCTCGAGGAATTGCTTCTTTTAAGATTAGTGTTCCGTTTGAAGCTTTTGAAACTATTTGTGACCCAAAATTTTGGCCATCGCATATGATAGTTCATGAGTTCAAACAGAAAAAACGCACTATTCCAATTCCGGTGACCCTGCCAGTTAGTGCTTAAATACCGCCTACTAACAATGGTTCAAAAAACTAGAAATATCTCCTACATCTCTTAGTTTACATTACCAAAACGTTAGAGGTATTGCATCTAAACTTACTGTTGCCGCCGCAGCACAGCCTAATTTGAAGTCATCGTTAATTTGATTTTTAATACATCACCTATCTATCTGGCAACACCAAAACTTACCATACGATCAAAAAGCTTGAGGTACGGCAGTTGCAGCACAGAGGCTGACGGGAAGCCACAAGATTTTTTAAAGCGAATAATTTGTATTAATATCCAAAACAAATTGAATAAATAAATACGAATAGAAATGAGTGCTATTAGAAGCTTTTAACTTCCTTGACTTATGCCGGCTGCAACATTTCTTTAAAAAATCTTTATGGCTTTTGCGCGTCGATGAACAGTTAAGTTCCGCGCATTAGTTATATGTGTAAAGTGAAATTGTGAAATACAAGGCTTGTGTTTAATATTCTGGCAAGGGCGTCGTTAGAACATTAAGTTCCGCGCTTGCAAAACTTAAATATAGTACAATATTTCCACAATATCAGTTTGTGCTTCCAGAAGACTAAGACGCCACGGAGCGCCTCTGCAGCTAACTGTAATCTTCTGTATGTAGCACGCTGTATGCGGCACTAACACACACATACAATCAAAATTATACCCGTGCATATAGCGTGTGGTGAAATTACAACAGTGTGGTGCGTATAACGCACATCTAAAGTACAGTCACTAACCGTGAGTGCAGCGTTGAGATTAGAGTGCTCTGTGTTCTTTGCACGCCTCGAGGAATCTGTCCAATCAAAGCTGTGAACATCGGAACAGAAAACTCGAGTGCCAGAACGCAGATCTTTAATTACCTGCCTCCGCTTGGATATCACCAACCATGATCGGGCACGAGTACGACAACACAAAGTGCGGCTATTGCAAAAAAGAACGTACTAGCACCGGCATATCAAGCTGGGTGCAATGCGATATATTCAAAGCATGGTACCACTTTTCGTGCGCTCGTGTTAATGAGAAAAAAAACGAAAAGGGATGGGCATGCCTCCACTGTGAGCTCAACGACATTCCATGTTTCCGCGATGAAACTGAAAAAACCTTCACAGTTTCTAATAAGAAATACGAGTCATGGGTAGCAGTGGAGCCCCTAATTGACCTGGTAGTATCGGAAGCGGATAACGCAACAACACAGGATTCTACCGTTGTGAGGCCATCAAAAGGTTTGGCAGTAACACACAACGAAGTCCAGTACTCATCTGGCACAGCCACACTTAAGCAAAATACTACAGCTGATGCTCAACTAGAGAAAATGGGCTTGAATGAGGAAAGATCAAAAACCGTAAATAATAATGTGAATACGGGCGTATCTAATAACATTCTATTATTACAGATGCTAGAAGAGAAGCGAGAAGCTGAATAAAAGTACATCGAAAAAAAATACAATATACTTGCACAACAGAGTGGAGCGAGTTCGGTTCTAATGTCCACATATGTGGGTCCTACTAGCGCACAGTTGGCGGCACGCCAAGTATTACCAGCGGATTTGCCAACCTTCAGCGGCAAACCGGACGAATGGCCCACCTTTATCAGTGCGTTCGAGTAAAAGCAGAGCTGCTGCCGGATTCTCAAATATTGAAAACATGCTTCGCCTACAAAAATGCCTCAAAGGGAAGGCGTACGAACTGGTGAGAGACAAACTTCTTTTACCGTCAATGGTGCCTGAGGTTATAGGCACATTAAAAACATTCTTCGGACGGCCGGAACTAATTATTGAACGCATGATTGAAAAGGCAAAAAATATATACATAAACAAAGACAAGTTGGACTCACTTATCGACTATGCATTGGCAGTGCGAAACATCTGCACCACTATGGAGGCTTGCAGCTTAGACGCGCACTTAAATAATCCATTGCTTGTAAAGGAGCTGATGACTAAACTTCCGCACCAATATAAGTTAAACTGGGCTATGCATCCAAAAGAAACATACGTGCCAACTGTAAAGGCCTTTAGCGACTGGCTATATAGGATCGCCGAGGCAGCATCAACAGTGATTTCAATATCATCTACAAAACCAAGTACCGTACACACACATTTGGGCCAACGAATGCAATCTCCAGAACGAGCCAATGTGAGACGTGACAATGATCCCCCAGCTGAGAACAATAACAAATGTGCAGCTTGTAACGCAAGACATCATCAGGTGACTTAGTGCGAAATGTTTAAAAATCTCACTGGCGAAGAGAAAGAACGTGTAGTTCGCGAAAAAGGACTATGCTACAAATGTCTAAAATGCCACTCCCGTAGGTGCATCTCCAAGAAGGTATGCGGAATAGCTGGCTGTGAATCGAGACATCATCCGTTACTCCATAAAGGCAGTCAAACCAGTAATGTCGTCACTTCGCACCAATCCAAATCAAATGCGGATCAATTTTTTCGCATCCGGCCAGTTATGCTACACTATGAGGCGGTAACTTTGGAAACCTTTGCATTTCTGGACGAAGGCTCCTCAGTCTCTCTCATCGATGAATCCATTTTTAAACGTTTGGGACATCGTGGTTCACCAGATCCCATATGTCTGCAGTGGACAGGCCAAAGCACTAGGATGGAAGGAGAATCCGTGCGAGCCAACATACGAATCTCAGCAGCAGAGACCAATAAAACGTATTGGTTGAATAATGTGCACACAGTTAAAAACCTGGCTCTACCGAAGCAGACTGTGGATGTCAATTATTTGAAAACAAAATATAACCACCTGGACGGTATACCTTTAAAATCACGCCATACCGATGGTATTGATCGGCACAGACAACTGGAAATTGGCAGTACCACGGAAGCTCAGAGAGGGCAAATGGAAAGACCCTATTGCCTCCAAATGTATGCTGGGCTGGGGACTGCAAGGTATGTCAAAGCCACACAACTACATCTCAATGCTTCATTGTCAGTGCAACTGGGATTAGTGTGGGATGCCGCCGTCCGATCTCACGGAAGATCACTTAATGATTTTATGTATAATGGGCCCGACCTTCTGAACCCATTAACGGATGTCCTTTCGGCGTTTCGGGTTGGTAACGTCGCAATATGTGGCGACATTGATGAGATGTTCCATCAGATCAACATCCAGGAATCTGATATGCACGCTCAACGCTTCCTATGGTTCAGCAAAGACAAAGCTACAAGAGTCTTCGTCATGCGAGCAATGACATTTGGAATATGCAATCGAGTTCGAGAAATACACGCATCAGGCGGCTTCTATATTAGAAACTGGACATCCAACTCGACCAAAGTATTGGAACATTGCAAGGCAATAAAATGGACTTCCAAAGCCCCAAAGAAATCGGAGATACTGAAAAAGTTATCGGTATGTATTGGGACCCATCAGCTGACGTGATCAAATATATTTTCAGATTTTCGAGATTGAGACGAAATGTTCTTACTGAAGAAACAATTCCGACAAAGCGAGAGGCGCTACAAATTTTAATGTCGATCTTCGATCCATTGGGCCTACTCTCGTGCTACACAATTGGTCTGAAGATGCTACTTCAGAAGGTCTGGCGCTTGGGAATAGGCTGGGATGACAACTTGCCGGAAACACTCCATAAGTTCTGGGAGAAATGGAAAAACTTACAAGCCCAAGCCGCGACGGTCAAGATCCCCCGTCAATACTCTCGGATTCCTCGTACAGCCGATTGTGTCGAACTACAAACCTTCGTGGATGCAAGTGAATACGGATATGCAGCCGTCTGTTACCTACGCGTCAAAAAAGGCGATGAGCTAACACTCTCCTTGATGGCTCCTCTCAAGCCGTTTTCTATACCAAGAATGGAGCTTATGGCAGCCGTGATCGGAACACGTATGGCTCAAAAGGTACGGCGCACTCGCAACTTAAAGATCAGCCACGAGTTATTTTGGACCTTGGTTAACAATGGATCCCCGTAACTTCCACGCCTTTGTGATGCATAGAGTTGGTGAAATATTGGAGAGCACTAACGTGACGCAGTGGCGATGGGCGCCAACAGAATCAAACGTCGCAGATATGGCAACGAAGCCATATTCCAAAGCCGAATGTCGAAAACTGGATTAACGGACCAAATTTCCTTCGAGAGCCAGAGAATGAATGGCCGGAACAAGGCGCACGCGTCAACAATGACGACTGCAACACCGAGATTCGCAATCATGTTATGGTGACACCACTGCAGCTCAATATCGAATGCTTCTCTGACTGGAAAAGGTTGTACAGGGCAACTGCGACGTTTCTCCTCTACTTGAAAATCCTTCGAACCAAGGGTACCGAAGATAACCTAGCAAAGACGCTTACAGAGGAGTTGATGAATTCAGCTAAAAGGATGCTCTTCAAAAACGCACAACGGGAAGCTTTCAACAAAGAACTAGCAGACCTCCAGGCTACGGGTGGGGCTTGGGAACGCTTAATACGCACTATTAAATCGGTACTGCAATCGATCTGCTGTACAGGAAGTTACAACGACGGAACACTTAAATGTGCCCTGATGAAAGCCGAGTATGTAATTAACTCTCGCACACTAACCTTTGTATCCTTAGAAACAGATGATGATGATGCACTTACTCCTAATCACCTACTGCTCGGATCCGCCGATGGATATAAGCCCATTGCTTCAAGCGGGTGCGATTTAAGGCAACGCTGGACTCAGACTCAGCAGTTTGCCGATCTTTTCTGGAAACGATGGGTAAAGCAGTATGCGCCAATGCTGATGCGACGTTGTAAGTGGTTTTGCAAAATGCCACCAATATCCATCGGGGACGTCGTTCTCGTGGTCGATGAAAATCTACCGATAAATTGCTGGCCTAAAGGACGCATTGTGGACGTCGTGGCAGCGAAAGACGGACAAGTACGAAAGGCAACTGTGAAAACTCAACATGGTCTCATGGTTCGCCCATCAACAAAATTAGCTGTACTGGACGTCGCCCAGCCAAATAAGTAAACCCCTGAAGCTCGTTTACGGAGGGGGGAATGTTGCCGCCGCAGCACAGCCTAATTTGAAGTCATCGTTAATTTGAATTTTTAATACATCACCTATCTATCTGGCAACACCAAAACTTACCATACGATCAAAAAGCTGGAGGTACGGCAGTAGCAGCACAGAGGCCGACGGGAAGCCCCAAGAATAATTTGTATTTTCAGCTACCTCCGACAGAATAACTGATCACCACTGCTGTGAATAGGGGGATAGCTTGCCGAACTGGCTAATAAATTTCCCCCCAACGGGTCTGTGATTCTTCACCTTTAAATTTTAATTATATTTTATTATTTAAGTATTTTAATTTTAAGTTGTTTTCTTCTATCCTTTATTGCAATATTTTTTCTGCTGTTGTTGTTGTAGTTGCCGAAGTCGAAAACACAGTTGTAAGAGAGGGCATTGTACTGGTCGTTGTTGTTATCAGCAATTCATTGGTAAGACAGTAGGGGCCTGGAGACGGGCACTGGACACTCCATGACCCATTTTTCAATGTGCTGGGTGACCATATTATCGCAGGGGGGATATGAGCATGGCGTTAATTTAATGTTAATTGAGGAACTGCAAGAGCTCGCATTTGTGCCGTGAAATGCCATTCGCATTCCAGAAACATATTTTTAGTAAATCCATTTAAGTAGATTTCTGTTTGATTAGTAATTCCAGGAGTAGATTTTAATTGTGCATAATTTCCTGCATCGTTTGTTGTATTGCTACCATTGTATTTGTTACAGTTGCCAGAATTGATTCAATTGCACTAGGCATTTGTGATGGATTTGCAGTGGTATGTTGGGCAGTAGTTTCAGGCCCCTGCTGCGATGTCTGACGATTCATTATTCCTGCAGTGGTTTGTTTAGAGACTGAGGCGTACGACTCGTTGGTGTAACTTAACGCCTTAGCAAAAGATTCTCCTGAATTTGTAGTTTTATTTCTTTTTTTTATACTCTGTACATGAAATGTACAGAAGTATATTAGGTTTGCGGGAGCTGAAAAATGTAACAGGCAGAAGGAGGCGTGGCAGGCCCCACAAAGTATATATATTCTTGATCAGCATGACGAGACGAGTCGATCTAGCCCTGTCTGTCTGTCCGTATGAACACCTGGATCCCAGAGACTATAAGAGGTAGAGACACCAAACTTTGCACAAAGATGCGTTATGTGTGTACGCTGTGCAAGTTTGTTTTATTTTGTTATTTCCCAATTGCCCAATTGTTATTGCCTGTTACATTTTTCAGCTGCCGCAAACCTAATATACTTCTGTACATTTCATGTACAGAGTATAATTAAAGGTGAAGAATCACTGACCCATTGGGGGAAAATTTATTAGCCAGTCCGGCAAGCTATGCCCCTATTCACAGCAGTGGTGATCAGTGATTCTGTCGGAGGCAGCTGAAAATATAAAATTTTAATGAGGGAGAGAGAGCTCACTTGAGATTAAAAATTATTATAATTATCGCATAATACTGGAAAAGGATTGTGCGTGGCGTAATCACTAGTGCATCTGTTATGTTGAATTGGCAGAAAGTTCCTCGTTGACCTAGAAGGAACCGAAAATTGATACGACCTAAAAGCATAGATAAATCGCAGATTAGGATCCCAGTTTAGACCACGAAGAGCAAAAAGAAGAAAATGTTTCTGAAATGACTCAATGCGATCCTGATGCAATTTTTATGCCGTACTAGAGAACTGTACTGTAACTTGGTGGTGTGGGGGTCGTTAAATTCTCTGGTCCATCATTTATTAAAACCAAGAACACCCTTAGCTATTGGGATATTGGATATGTGAAGATAGAAATTGAATTTGGGATCAAAACGAACTCCAACACAACTGTAAATATACGTTGCAATGGTATATTTTCAATCGCATAAGTACCAAGATATGGTCTGGACCGGTGAAAAGTCATAACCTTGCATTTCGAACAGTTAAGGTGCAGGTGGTTGACCAAGCACCACCGTTGAAAACAGCTTAGATCGGAAGGTCATTAATAAATATTGTGAATAAGAGGGGCCAAGATGACTACCTTGAGGTACAGCAGAAGTTACGAGAAAAGGATTAGAAATATTCGACCTGAGTAGTACCTTCTGTGTCCTATTTTTTAAGTACGAGGAAATCCATTTCACAAAGTTTGAGGGAAATCCCATAAAAATTAGCTTCAGGAGAAGGAGGTCGTGATTCACAGAATCAAATTCATTTTATTATATTTTTTTATTATATTTTATTTAGTACATCAACAATAATTCTGTCGATTATATGATGATATATCTTAATATAGCAGATTAAACTAAACTTAAAAGATAAGAAAGTCTAACACAAAGCTGTACAATAACGTCTATTAATGCCTCCGACACGTTGGGGGAATTTTATTTGCCAGTTGGCCAGCTATGCCCCGATTCACGGCCATATGTTGTCAGAGACATTATAGACCTAAAAAACTATAAAAAAAAGTAAGTAGAGGAGAAAAATTAATTATATTTAAGAACTAATTGGAAAAGTAAGTAGAAAGAGAAAGAAGAAAAGAGAAAAAGAAAGAAGGAAAGAGAGATAGAGAAACAGGGAAAGAGAAAGGTGAAAAGAGAGAGACGAAAAGAAAAAGAGGGAAATATCCAACCCGGTGGGGGAAATTTTAAATGCCAGTCCGCCAAGCTATGCCCCAACTCACAGTAGTAAGTGGTCAGAGATTTCCCTGAAGATAATTATAAAAAATAATTTTGATAGAACAGAGAGAGAGAGAGAGAGAGAGTCCTGTCGAAAGTAAATGTGAAAGATCATTATAATGGCTGCATATGACCCGAAAACGATTGTGCAAAGCGTAATCAATTGTGCATCTTGCCAATATGAACGGCTAATAATTCCTTGTTGGTGTACAAGGAACAGAAAAATTAAGGCGACCTAAGAGGGCAGAGGAGTCAACCTCACCGATAACCAACTTGTGGAGAAAAACTACTCCAAGAACCATTCTACGATTTACTAAGGAAGGAAGGTTTATAAGCATAAGTCTACTAGAGTACGATGGCAAGCAGAGATTTGGATCCCAGCTTAAACCACTTAGAGCAAAAAGAAGGAATTGCTTTTGAACAGTCAATACTTTCCTGATGCTTTCTATACTGCGGAGACCAAACGCAGGAGCAGTATTCAAGCACAGGGCGTATTGGAGCAGTGTAAAGAAGCTTAGTGGTATAAGGATCATTAAATTCCTTGGACCAACGTTTATTGAATCCAAGTGTTGGTGTGGCAGCGCTCTGCTATCAACATTCCTGGCCAGCAACATCTGCTGGCGTCAGCCCCCTCTTTCTCCCACGCGCTAGTTAAGGGCATAAAATGTAAATAGGTTGTCAGTCTGAAAATTGTGACAAAGTGAATAATACATACGTGCGGAAGAGCACAGTAAAATTGAAAAGCCGCCATTTTATTTGCCTGTGGACCTTTGACCTCTCAGCCCTGACGCCCTGCGCCTTTTTACATAGTCCTTCGAGCCGGATCTTACCAAGATTGCACCTCCGACAATATCCCTCGTTCTGTGCAATTCATCCGGTCGCCCCAGCTTGTTCCTGGCGTTGGAGTCCTATAAGGAGAACCACAGCCATTTTTGGTCTCTCTGTCGGTCTGTCCGCGGACCCCCAAAACGGAATCCGCATCCCGCTTTCCGTCCCTGATCCAAGGGCCCCTTTGTATACGGCTGGTACCGCGCCGGTCAGCTCATACAAGAAATAAAGTGCATTAATTCACAACATAAAACTTATCTGTCCGTTCGCGATTGCAGTTCGGCATACTCGGGACATATTCACTCACATATGCAACAAGTGTCCAGTGAATTACCACTGCACAATCACCGTCATATACAAGAAACATATTTTTTAACGCTTGCATGTTTCCAAGCACAATAAATATATGCGTATATATTTATACTCTTGCACGTTACACATACTACATACATCTATATATATAAAACAGTTTGTCCTGACTGACTGACTGATTGGTGATCAACGCACAGCCCCAACGGTAAAGGCTAGGAAGCTGAAATTTGGACTCAAGTATCCTTTCATAGTCTAGGTGCCCACTAAGAAGGGATTTTGGAAAACTCGAGCTCCAAAGGGGGGAAAACAGGCTCCAACGTTTGTACGAAAAATCTACAGTTTTCATCTGATTAACTTTAAACTTAGTTTGTATACTCTCAGAACAATTTCAAGAAAAACTGTATACTTGGTTTTTTGATATTTTTTTTGGGGCCTAAAATATGGCAGTTTTCCTGTAAAAAAAACGTTGGGGTACAAAAGCAAACCGAGTCAACAGCCCACAGCCCAAACGTTAAGTGCTAGAAAGCTGAAATTTGGGGTCAAGTATCCTATCATAGTGTAAATGTGCATTAAGAAGGGATTTTGGAAAATTCGAGCTCCAAAGGGGGGAAAATTAGCTCCAAAGTTGGTTTTAAAAATCCGCATTTTTCAACCGATCGACTTAAAACTTAGTTTCTAAAATCAATTAAAGAATACAAACAAAACTGCATACTTAGATTTTGTGTTGGAGCTTGAATTATTGGGGTTTTAATATTTATTCACTTTTTCTTATGAAAAGTTTGTGTTATAAATTTAGTCCGATCGATTTAAAATTTGGGTGATGTAATCTACTTAACTAAATCTACAACTTTGCATTCAAGGATTTTCAAAATATGCATTTTACAAAAGCAAGCAGAACAAAAAATGCAAAATATCAAACAGTTGTGGACAACTAAGTATACATACACACACACACACATGCAAGCAGCTGTTCGTGTAGTTGCGTGCAAACGATTGAAATAGCCAAACAAAATGTGAGACACTGTAACGACGCGTTGCGCAGCAACCAGCCGCGCGTCATTACGAGTAGTTATAAGTACAAGTAATTATAAGAAGAGTAAGCCATGAAGGCAAGTAATTGTAAATTCGTTTTAAGTTAGTTCTCTTCTGGCTCATGCCCAACACGCACTGAAGCGCTGGCTGCATTTTTGATTCTTTTGGAATAAAACACGTGGAGAAGTTTTGGCACACCGCCTTCTTTTATTGGTTGGACACCTCGGCACTTTGGGGTGCCTAATTTATTTCAGCATACTCTGGCCGGCGAGCATACCCGCGGCAGAGTAACAACGTTACAAGTGGCGCCCGAGCAGGGACCCCAAAGAAGTGTGAGGTTAGATCCGACCAAGTAGGGGAGAGAGCGTGGACCTACGATGCTACGAACGAGCTGGATTCGTGTGCTGCGGAAGGAAGAGCTCAGCACGGTGCTGCGCGAGTTCGACATCGAGGAGACCGGCACCGTGGAGGCTTTGCGGGTGCGGCTGGCAACGTTCGTGAAGTCGGCCCAAGAAGAGTACCGACCCCGCCTGGAAGAACTAGCGGCGTATTACGAGAACATGTCATCGCGTACCGCGACGGCAGGTCAGTTGAGCCCGGTGCCCGGCGGACGGCTGGGAGTCCCGAAACAAGAGGACGTACCGGAGGGGCTGCTCGTCGTGACAGAGGCGAACACGACACCGCGAACTCCTGCGACAGTGCCGACCATTTCGGTAGCGGTCGCGGCCTCGCCGGGAGCTACCACAACGGAGCCCACGGCAGCTTCAGCGACGCCAATAGTGGCTCCAGTGCTCTCAACGGCGGACCTGACACAAGCGATTGCCGATTCGGTAACAGTTGCGTTGGCTCAGTACACCCACCGGTTGGCCCAGGCTATGGAGGATGGGTTCCAGAAACTGTCGAGCCAGGTCTGCGTTTCCACCGCTCCTGCTGGTAATGCGCCTGACGAAGATGACCCAACAGCACCGACTCCAGCGTCACCGCTCGCAAGCGCGCAGGCGGTGGCAGAACCACAGGCGCAAACATCAGCCATGTCAACCGCATCCGCGGCTGGTTCGGCCCACTCGACAATGTCACGAGCGGAGCGGATAGCCCTGAGCACGGAGGTGGCACAGTGGGGAGTACGTTTCGACGGCAGCGGGGACCCACGGGCATTCTTGCGCAGGCTAGAAGAGAAAGCGGAAGTGAGTGGGGAGCCGGTAGATAATTTGGTGCCGATGTTACCAAACATTCTGGAGGGCGCGGCACTGACGTGGGACCGCACAAGGCGAAGCTCGACGCAGTCGTGGGCAGAGTTCCGCGCGGAACTGCTAGAAGCGTACCCGGCCACTCCTCACATTGAGCGGTGGCGACAGAATGCGCAACGACGCTTCCAGGGCGAGTCGGAGTCCACTGCGACCTACGTCCAAGCGATGCTGGAACTGATGCTCGATGCAGACATGCCCGGAGAGGAGCAGCTGAGTCTCATCTACCGCAACAGCCGACCAGCGATCAACATCAGGATACGGCATCAGGATGTCCATACTGTGGCCGAATTCACCCGGCAAGCAGCAGAGCTGGAGGAGTTGGGCCTGGTTCCGGCCTGTACCATTGGGGCAGGGCCATCCCAGCCAGCGTTCATGGGCCCACGGGGGCTTCCGATCCGACGTCCGGAGCCAACGGATATGCAGCCCACATCTGGTGGTGAGTTAAGCAGGCGAGACTTTGTCCCTTTACAGACGACACCCGCGCGAACAACAGCAACCGGGCCCGAGATGCAGAGCTCGTCGGTACACCAGGGGAGATCTTGCAAACGCTGTGGTATGGCGGGGCACGACAACGAATGCTGCCCAAACCAACAACAACTATACTGCTGGGATTGCGGTAGGCTGGGCGTGCGAGCGAACGAATGCTGTCGCCGCAGAGCGGGAAACGCCAGGGGGGCTCGCCACATACCGCCAATAGGCGAGCCCACGCAGGAAAACTAGTGGCAGAACGCTCGCGAGTGATGGTGTTGAGGGTGGATTGCGGTGGTCTTGCCCTCGACGCGGTGGTGGATACGGGAGCCACTCGCAGCTTCGTGAGCCCGGCGCTAGCACGACGCTTGAGAAAGCCAGGTGGGGAGAATGTACGGAGTGTAGAGGTGTCGATGTCGATGGCCAACGGCTCGCGACAAACTGTTTGCGAGGAGACGATGACGGCGATAACAGTGGACGACAAATGCATCTCGATACCACTGTTAACACTGCCGGGCTGCGAGGACGAGCTCTCACTAGGGCTGGATTTCATCAGGAAGGCCTATGGTACGCTCACCGCCGGCAGCCACAAGCTGGAGATGCGAGATGTGCGTGAGCGGCGACGGCGGAGAAGGCGTCAGGCGCGCCGCAGAGTACGATGTGCGGCATTGGTGACCACAGAGCCAATTGCTCCATCGGCGGCTACGCTGACAGATGAACAGGCTGCTCAGGCTGCCACGTTCCTTCAGGAGGAATTACCACGCTTTGAGAACATCGTGGGCGTATCTTCGGTGGCGACACACACGATCCGCGTGAAAGACGACAGGCCCATTAAACAGCGCTACTATCCGAGGAATCCGGCGATGCAAGCGGTAATTGACAACGAGGTTGACGAGTTGCTGGCGAAGGGCTGCATTGAGCGGTCCGATAGCGCGTACAGCGCGCCCATAGTCCTGGTGCGCAAGAAGAATGGGGCGTGGCGAATGTGCATCGACTACCGCCAGCTGAACGAGCGCTCGGAGCCAGACGCATACCCCATTCCGAGGATCCAACATATTCTCGAACAGCTACGACAGGCGAAGTACATCAGCAGCATCGACTTGCGAAACGGTTATTGGCAGATCCCCATGGAGCCCGACAGCCGTAAATACACCGCCTTCACAGTGCCCGGACGGGGCCTTTTCCAATGGCGAGTGATGCCCTTTGGCCTGCACTCCGCCCCAGCCACCTTCCAGCGGGCGCTAGATAGCGTCATCGGCCCGGATATGGCTCCACACGCGTTTGCCTACCTGGACGACATAGTTGTGGTTGGGAAGACATTCGAGGAACACCTATGTAACCTGAGGGAGGTGTTTCGAAGACTGAGAGCGGCAAACCTGCGGGTAAATCAAGATAAGTGTGAGTTTTTTCGCAGGTCCATACGCTACCTGGGGCACCTGGTGACAGAAGACGGGATACAGACGGATCCAGAAAAGGTGGCAGCCATACGTGAACTGAAGCCCCCGGCCAACCTAAAACAGCTGCGGCAGTACATCGGGATGGCCTCGTGGTACCGACGCTTTGTACCCAATTTCGCCACAACGGTAGGTCCACTCACCGAGCTGTTAAAGAAAGGCCACAAGTGGAGTTGGGAAACACCGCAGCAGGAGGCATTTGATTGTATCCAAAGACAGCTCATGGAAGCACCGGTGTTAGCGTGCCCCGATTTCACACAACGCTTCTGCCTACAGACTGACGCCAGCGAGTATGGGCTGGGCGCGGTTTTGACACAGAACGTAGACGGCCAGGAGCACGTGATTTCCTACGCCAGTAGGAAACTGCAGAGAGCAGAGGTCAACTACAGCGCCACGGAGAAGGAGTGCCTGGCCATTGTTTGGGGAATCCGAAAGCTGCGACACTATCTGGAGGGCTATCGCTTTACCGTCGTGACCGACCACTTAGCGTTGCGATGGCTTAACTCAATTGAGAGCCCCACCGGCCGCATCGCACGCTGGGCTTTGGAGCTGCAGCAGTACACCTTCGATGTCCAGTACCGGAAAGGAGCCTTGAATGTGGTGGCCGACGCACTGTCACGACAACCACGCGAGGTGATCGGCCGTGCACACGTGGAGTCAGAGGCAGCACCAACTTGTAAATGGTTACAGCGGCTGACGGCAGCGGTGTTGGAGAGTCCCAGCAAGTACCCAGATTACGCCATACAGAACGACAGGCTGTACCGCCGCATCCCTCACGTGCTAGGAGAAGATGAGGTGTCACCATGGAGGCTATGCGTGGCCGCGCCTCTACGACTGGAGGTATTGAGAGAATGCCACGACGATGCAACAGCGGGCCATATGGGAGTACGCCGAACCTGTGCACGCGTTGCAGACCGATACCACTGGCCTGGTCTGTATCGCGACGTAGCGAAGTATGTGCACCAGTGCCTGTTGTGCCAACGCTATAAGGCCCAGCAACAGCTGACGGCAGGCAAGATGCACTTCAAACCAGCGGAGGCAGCGTGGGACGTCGTCTGCGCCGATTTTGTGGGGCCGCTGCCGCGGTCCAAACGAGGCAACGCGTATCTACTGGTCCTGGTCGATAAGTTCAGTAAATGGGCAGAACTGGTCCCCATCCGCAAGGCGACGGCAGCGGCAGTGAAGCTGGCCTTGCGGGAGCGGATTCTGGCACGGTTTGGCACACCAAGAAAACTCATTACAGACAATGGAACCCAGTTTACGAGCCGCGCGCTGAAGCAGTTCCTCGCCGAGGCAGGCATACGGCAACAACTGACGGCACCATACACACCTCAGGAGAATCCCACTGAGCGGACCAATAGAACGGTCAAAACATTGATTGCTCAGCTGGCGAACGGGCAGCACAACACGTGGGACGAACAACTGCCGGAAGCACAATTGGCCATTAATACAGCAATTTCAGACGCAACGGGCTACTCACCGGCTTTCATCCTATTTGGGAGAGAACCACGGCATCCACACACACTGTACGGCAGGGATCCTGATGCCCCTGAGGCAGCATCAGGTAGCCCAGAAACACACGCGACGCTGCTACAGTTTGTTGCCCGCATAGCAAGAAGAAACCAAGGGGTGGCCAGCGAGGATCAGGCACGCCAGTACAATCTGCGGAGACGCGAGTGGCGACCCAAACTGGGCGACGAGGTGCTCGTGCGACAACATCACTTGTCCAACGCAGCCGAGCAGTTTGCGGCCAAGCTGGCGCCTCGCTTCGATGGACCATTCACAGTGCGAGCATTCATATCCCCAGTTATAGTGCGTGTGCGACCAGTAGCGGGCGGCAGAGGTAGAACGGCACATGTGCGAGATCTAAAAGCGGTGAACGCAGAAGACAGCGAAGCCGACGACGACAGCCACGACAGCAGCAACAGCAACCAGGGCTTCGTAGCAGCCACACCATCAACAGCAACGGCAACTCCACCGGCGTCCACCAAAGCGGGAACAGCAAAGCTGCCGTTCTAGCCGAAGAAGATGCCCATGTAAGCCTACAAACATAATTAAACGCAGTTTGTTGTTACGTTTCAGGCCATGTGAAGCGATGTAGATTGCCGCACCGCCTGGGATACACACTCAGCGCCGAATATACCAGAGACGCAGCAGATGGGCGGTATGATAATTCCATTGGCGATCCCTAAACAGCTACGGCAACAGCAGCCAGTCCCACAGCCGCCACTACAGCACCCAGTACAGAATCCAGAGGATGACGACACGTCAGCACCACGCGGCGGAAATGCAGAAAACAACAATGCGACCGAATGACAGAGCGAACAGCTGACGGTGAAGGTACAGGTGGCGTTGACAGGTGGCCAAACGCGAGGGGTGGCAGCGCTGCCACCCAGCTGCTACGCATCTGCCGTTCGATTATGGCGCGGTGAAGAAAAATTCGAAAAAAAACCACCGATCGGGCCGTTCGACCCCTTGGGGAAAGGGGGAGGTGTAACGACGCGTTGCGCAGCAACCAGCCGCGCGTCATTACGAGTAGTTATAAGTACAAGTAATTATAAGAAGAGTAAGCCATGAAGGCAAGTAATTGTAAATTCGTTTTAAGTTAGTTCTCTTCTGGCTCATGCCCAACACGCACTGAAGCGCTGGCTGCATTTTTGATTCTTTTGGAATAAAACACGTGGAGAAGTTTTGGCACACCGCCTTCTTTTATTGGTTGGACACCTCGGCACTTTGGGGTGCCTAATTTATTTCAGCATACTCTGGCCGGCGAGCATACCCGCGACAGAGTAACAACGTTACAACACTAATGTGTGAATGTCCATACATATGTGCACATCTATGTATGGACATATGTATCTACATATATATGTATGTACATTCGTCTTGCACTGACAGAGCAAGAAATGTTAATTAATTGAAAATTATATAACATTTTTAAAAGTAATTTTTTCTTTGTTTAGTGCATTTGGCATTAGGGTTTTCATTAATAACTTTATGCAGCAACAACAAATATCAAATAGTTGGGGACATCACATACACACATTCACACACACAACAAGCAACAGTTCGAGTCTATGTGTGCGGTTCTCTATGTAAGGTTGAAAAAGTAAAGAGAAACATACATATGTATGTATGTATGTATGCCTGTGTATGAATATAGCATGTATATACATTCGTATTAATGTATACATTGGGCAATCGAACACAGTTGTTTGATTGTAAAAAAAATAGTGCTCTAACAACAACAACTGCAAGTCATTGGCTAGCTCTTCTTCTTTCGCTTTGACCATTTAATGTTAATTGCAAAGGCAAAACGCCCAAAGTTTACAGTTACCGTCGCTAGGCAACGACTGCGTAAGCGATAGTAAAGCAGAAACCGAATAACGGAGCTACGCATATTCTGCTTCGCATTGCGGGCAGATGTATGTATGCATATGATTTGTTCTTATTGATCTCAATAAATAATTAGATTTTATTATTTGAATATTCTGCTTATTGCATTCAAACTTCGATATTTTGATGGTATCGGTGGCTTCAACTATCGAAAATTTTACTCTAGCAAATTGAGATGAGAATTGTCAGTGCTTTTTGATCGTGGCTCATCGCTGCACGGCATTGACACGAGTGCCGTGTTTCATATTCCGAGTTTGTGCGTGACCGTATTGACTCAATATGGCACGAAAAGACTCAAATGTGAATTTAAAATTAGGATATACCCTTATAAATTTTCCCCTTTTTTGCACATAGTCTATCTTAAAACGTTGCGTTATCTCTATATATAAAACAGTTTGTCCTGACTAATTGGTGATCAACGCACGGCCCAAACGGTAAAAGATGAAATTTGTACTCAAGTATCCTTTCATAGTAGGAGCACACTAAGAAAGGCTTTTGGAAAATTCTAGCACCAAAGGAGGGAAAACGAGCTTTAAAAAATATTAGTGGTCATGTTCGTTTAACGAAATAGTTTGGCAAGAACAAAAATGTAACGGACTACTGAAAAATTTTTTGCCAAGAACAGAAAATGTTCATTTAAATACCTTAAATGCCTTCCTACTGGTAACGTATAAGGTGAAAACATATGGGTAGGTTATGCACACACAAAATAAATACAATTGGAAACATTATATTGAGCCGGGTTAAGACGGGCAATACCTGCTAGTACATATACATATATAGTTCAAATCCACCTTTAACTACATTTACATACATACATATATTCCACATATGTACATATGTATATACATTACATATATTTCATCGACACATATGTATATATTATATACACATTATCCACACATATAAAACCTAAACCCTAACACCACATACCGGCACAGCATATATTTGCCGCGCCTGGTCATATTTACTATACATATATGCGTTGTTTACGTTTTATCCATTTCCACTAACCCATAACACAAACTTCGCACCATTCCCTTACCGCGCCATCATCAGCCAACACATCTATTGGCATACACATTTATTGGCAGACCTACTGGCAAACGAACCGAGTCATCGTCAATTTACTACGCGAGACAACAATTTTTTTTTTTCGCTTGAAAAATTTTTTAATTGCCCAATTAAGCAACAAGTGATGTGCATTCTCGAAGAAATTGATTTATCGGAAATAGTCAAAGTCACAGTTATGGAAAATTGGAGTGTGACCAAATACTAGTCGCACTCACGAGTAGCAGATAATTAATTAATTAATTTCGATAAGCCAGTAGAACCGATTGTTACTGGTGGCAGTGATTTTTGATTTGAACTTAATAATATCAAATACAAATTAAATTTTGGTGCCTTGTAATGTTGTTACTCTGCCGCGGGTATGCCCGCCGGCCAGAGTTTGCTGAAATGATAATAAATATTAGGCACCCCAAGGTGCCGAGGTGTCCGCCCAATAAAAGAGGGCGGTATGCCGAAATCTGTTCCACGTGTTTAATTACTAAAGTAAAATCTATAAGCTGCGCTTCAGTGCGCGTTCGATCTCCCAAGCCACCAAAAAATAACTAAAAACTACTCAATATTCAAAGAACTTAAAACTACTTTGCCTTCATGGCTTACAACTACTTACAAATACTTATTACTACTTAAACTACTCAACGTGACGACACGTTGCACAGCAGTCAGCCGCGCGTCGTTACACCTCCCCCTTTCCCCAAGGGGTCGAACGGCCCGATCGATGGTGTTTTCGAATTTTTCTTCACCGCGCCATAATCGAAAGCCAGATGTGTAGCAGCTGGGTGGCAGCGCTGCCACGCCTCGCGTTTGGCCACCTGTCAACGCCACCTGTACTTTCACAGTCAGCTGCTCGCGCTGTCATTCTGTCGCCTCGTTGTTTTCGCTCTCCATTTCCGCCGCGTGGTGCTGGCGTGTCGTCATCCTCTGGATTCTGTTGCTACTGGTGCTCGCGCCCTGCTGCTGGGCTTGTTGTTGCATCCGCTGTCGTGGCCGTTGTAAAGGCCGTTGCGGAACTGGCCGCTGTCGTCGTAGCGGTTGTGCCGGCTGCTGCTGAATTGGCTGCTGTTGTCGTGGCTGCTGTAATGGCTGCTGTGGGACTGGCTGCTGTTGCCGTAGCTGGTTAGGGATCGCCAATGGAACGGTTGCGGTACCCATACCGCCCATCTGCTGCGTCTCTGGTATATTCGGCGAAGTGTGTGTATCTCAGGCGGTGTGGTAATCTACATCGCTTTACATGGCCTGAAACGTAACAACAAACTTCGTTTAATTATGTTTGTAGGCTTACATGGGCATCTTCTTCGGCTAGAACGGCAGCTTTGCTGTTCCCGCTTTGGTGGACGCCTGTGGGGTTGCTGTTGCTGTTGTCGGTATGGCTTCTACGAAGCCGGCTGCTGCCGTTGTGCTCGTTGATGTGCTCGTTGATGTGCTCGTTGATGTGGCCGATGTTGTGGCTGCGGAGATTGGTGCTGCGGCTGCTGTTGTGGTCGCTGAGCAATGGACCGCTGTGGCTGCTGTGAAGCTGTCGGTGGCGTGGCCCTGGTGACCATACCAACGCTGCGTTCACCGCTTTTAGATCTCGCACATGTGCCGTTCTACCTCTGCCGCCCGCTACTGGTCGCACACGCACTATAACTGGGGATGAATGCTCCATCGAAGCGAGGCGCCAGCTTGGCCGCAAACTGCTCGGCTGTGTTGGACAGGTGATGTTGTCGCACGAGCACCTCGTCGCCCAGTTTGGGTCGCCACTCGGGTCTCCGCAGATTGTACTGGCGTGCCTGATCCTCGCTGGCCACCCCTTGGTTTCTTCTTGCTATACGGGCAACAAACTGTAGCAGCGTCGCGTGTGTTTCTGGGCTACCTGGTGCTGCCTCAGGGGCGTCAGGATCCCTGCCGTACAGTGTGTGTGGATGCCGTGGTTCTCTCCCAAATAGGATGAAAGCCGGTGAGTGGCCCGTTGCGTCTGAAATTGCTGTATTAATGGCCAATTGTGCTTCCGGCGTCAGGATCCCTGCCGTACAGTGTGTGTGGATGCCGTGGTTCTCTCCCAAATAGGATGAAAGCCGGTGAGTGGCCCGTTGCGTCTGAAATTGCTGTATTAATGGCCAATTGTGCTTCCGGCAGTTGTTCGTCCCACGTGTTGTGCTGCCCATCCGCCAGCTGAGCAATCAATGTTTTGACCGTTCTATTGGTCCGCTCCGTAGGATTCTCCTGAGGTGTGTATGGTGCCGTCAGTTGTTGCTGTATGCCTGCCTCGGCGAGGAACTGCTTCAGCGCGCGGCTCGTAAACTGGGCTCCGTTGTCTGTAATGAGCTTTCTTGGTGTGCAAAACCGCGCCAGAATCCGCTCTCGTAAGGCCAGCTTCACTGCCGCCGCCGTCGCCTTGCGGATGGGGACCAGTTCTGCCCATTTACTGAACTTATCCACCAGGACTAGTAGATACGCGTTGCCTCGTTTGGACCGCGGCAGCGGCCCCACAAAATCGGCGCAGACGACGTCCCACGCTGCCTCCGCTGTTTTGAAATGCATCTTGCCTGCCGTCAGCTGTTGCTGGGCTTTATAGCGTTGGCACAACAGGCACTGGTGCACATACTTCGCTACGTCGTGATACAGACCAGGCCAGTGGTATCGGTCTGCAACGCGCGCACAGGTTCGGCGTACTCCCATATGGCCCGCCGTTGCGTCGTCGTGGCATTCTCTCAACACCTCCTGTCGTAGAGGCGCGGCCACGCATAGCCTCCATGGTGACACCTCATCTTCTCCTAGCACGTGGGCGATGCGGCGGTACAGCCTGTCGTTCTGTATGGCGTAATCTGGGTACTTGCTGGGACTCTCCAACACCGCTGCCGTCAGTCGCTATAACCATTTACAAGTTGGCGCTGCCTCTGGCTCCACGTGTGCATGGCCGGCCACCTCGCGCGGCTGTCGTGACAGCGCGTCGGCCACCACGTTCAAGGATCCTTTCCGGTACTGGACATCGAAGGTGTACTGCTGTAGCTCCAAGGCCCAGCGTGCGATGCGGCCGGTGGGGCTCTCGATCGAATTGAGCCAACGCAACGCCAAGTGATCGGTCACGACGGTAAAATGGTAGCCTTCCAGATAGTGTCGTAGCTTACGGATTCCCGAAACAATTGCGAGACACTCCTTCTCCTACCGGCGTAGGAAATCACGTGATCTTGGCCGTCTACGTTTTGCGTCAGAACCACGCCCAGCCCACACTCGCTGGCGTCCGTCTGTAGGCAGAAGCGTTGTGTGAAATCGGGGCACGCTAACACCGGTGCTTCCATGAGCTGCCTCTGGTTACACTCGAATGCCTCCTGCTGCTGCATTCCCCAACTCCACTTGTGGCCTTTCTTCAACAGTTCGGTGAGGGGCCCAACCGTTGTGGCGAAATTCGGTACGATGCGTCGATACCACGAGACCATTCCAATGTACTGCCGCAATTGCTTTTGATTTGATGGCGGCTTCAACTCGTGGATGGCTGCTACCTTCTCCATGGATTTACGAAAGAATTCGCACTTATCTCGATTTATTCGCAGATTGGCCGCCCGCAGTCGCCGGAACACCTCGCGCAAGTTGCTCAAGTGTTCCTCGAACGTCCTGCCGACCACCACTATGTCGTCGAGGTATGCAAACGCGTGCGGTGCCATGTCCGAGCCGATGACGCTGTCCAACGCCCTCTGGAATGTCGCGGGAGCAGAGTGAAGGCCAAACGGCATCACACGCCACTGGAACAGCCCGCGTCCTGGCACCGTGAATCGATGCTGCTTATGTATTTGGCCTGGCGCAGCTGCTCCAAAATGTGCTGGATCCGCGGAATTGGGTACGCATCTGGTTCTGAGCGTTCGTTCAGCTGTCGATAGTCGATGCACATCCTCCAGGCGCCTGTCTTCTTGCGCACCAACACAATGGGTGCGCTGTAGGCACTGTCGGAGCGCTCGATGCAGCCCTTTGCCAGCAATTCGTCGACTTCTTGATTGATCATTGCTTGTCACCAAGGCTGCATGTCGGGCTCTGAGATTTCGCCTCCGCCGCCTGCGTGGCCGTTGATCGTCCGTTCGCAGTTCTACAGTTTGGCCGCCCACAGTCACCGCCCCGTTGGCCATATGGACGTAATCTAATCCCAGTGTGAGCCCATCTATGCATCCGGGGAGTGTGAGCAGCGGCAGTACTACGCGACTGTCGCCCACCGTGATCGTTGCCTTCGTTTCTTCACGGACCGTCTTCTGTGTCCCGTCAGCCAAGGACACAGTCACGCTCACGAACCGCACATTTTCTCCGTCTGGCGCCCGCAGGCGTTGCGCCAGCCTCGCGAAGCTGCGTGTCGCTCCGGTGTCCACGACCGCCTCTACTAGTACACCATCACAGTCTACTGATAGCGCGGCCGCTAACCTGCGTGTCGTTGTTAATTGGAATTTGCCTGCGTGGGCTCTGTTGGTGTGGGGCGAGCCCCCTTGGCGTTTCCCGTCGCGCGTCGGCAGCATTCGTTCGCACGCACCCCCATCATACCACAGTCCCAACAGTAGAGCTGTTGAGTGTTTGGGCACGCGTCCATATTGTGTCCTCCCATCCCGCAACGTCTGCAGATGGGCGGGCGACGATGCGTGTCCGCTGGGCCAACAGCCACCGTCTGTGGGATCGGCGTAGGGTGTGTGGCGTTCGTCTCATCATTGCCGGCCGCCTGTGTCCGAGCTAAGACTGCTTGGTACACGCCATGTGCCGCCTGTACGTACCCATCGAGTGAGCTCACTTCTTCGCCTGCCAGGCGGAGGTTGGCGCGTATTTCTGGTAGCCCGTTGGCGTGGACAAGTCTCAGCTGCTCCTCTGCAGTCATCTCTGCGCCGCGCATCAGCCGTCGCATCGCTTGGACATACTCGATAGGTGTCTCTGATGCACCCTGGACCCGGCTGTATGCTTCCCGCCGGCGCTCTTCTATATGGGGGCCTGCTAGATACTCTTTTAGTAGGTCTTGGCGGAACTCGACCCACCGTTGTGCCAAATTGCGCCTTGACCACTCCCACTCCTTTGCCTCGCCGACCAGGACTTCCGGTAATACTGTCACCAAATCGTCTAGTCGCACGTTGCTCATATCTGCCTTATCTTCCAGATCCCGAAGGAACGTTCTTGGGTCCCCGCTGCCGTCAAATCGGACGCCCCACTGTGCTACCTGTGTCTGCAACGCTGCTCGTCTGTCTCGTTCGGCTGATGTTGGCGCACGTTGCTCTGCCACCGCCAGCGCACTCGCGAGTGGTGGCGCTGGAGTCGGTGCTGTTGGGTCATCTTTGTCAGGTGCACCACCAGCAGGAGCAGCAGACGCGGTGGAAGCGCAGATCTGGCTCGACAGTTTCTAGAAACCATCCTCCACGGTCTGGGCCAACCGGTAAGTGTACTGCGCCAACACAACTGCCATCGAATCGGCGATTGCTTGTGCCAGGCTTACCGTTGAGGGCACTGGAGCCGCTGTTGGCGTCGCTGAGGCTGCCGTGGGTTTGGCTGCGGACGCTTCAGGCGAGGCCGCGACCGCTACCGATATGGTCGGCACTGACGCTGGAGTTGGCGATGTCGTCCGCGCTGGAGTCGGCGATGCGGCTCGCACCGGGACCACGGCTGGTGTCGTGTTTGCCTCTGTCCCGACGAGTAGCCCCTCTGGTACGTCCTCTTGTTTCGGGACTCCCAGCCGTCCGCCGGGCTCAACTGGCTTGCCGCCGCGGTACGCGATGACATGTTTTCGTGATATGCCGCTAGTTTTTCCAGGCGGGGTCGGTACTATTCTTTGGCCGACTTCACGAACGTGGACAGCCGCGACCGCAACGCCTCCACGTTGCCGGTCTCTTCGATTTCGAACTCGCGCAGCACCGCGCTGAGCTCTTCCTTCCGCATCGTAGGTCCACGCTCTCTTCTCTACTTGGTCGGATATAACTTCAAACTTCTTTGGGGTCCCTGCTCGGGCGCCACTTGTAATGTTGTTACTATGCCGCGGGTATGCCCGCCGGCCAGAGTTTGCTGAAATGATAATAAATATTAGGCACCCCAAAGTGCCGAGGTGTCCGCCCAATAAAAGAGGGCGGTATGCCGAAATCTGTGCCACGTGTTTAATTACTAAAGTAAAATCTATAAGCTGCGCTTCAGTGCGCGTTCGATCTCCCAAGCCACCAAAAAAAACCTAAAAACTACTCAATATTCAAAGAAATTAAAACTACTTTGCCTTCATGGCTTACAACTACTTACAAATACTTATTACTACTTAAACTACTCAACGTGACGACGCGTTTCACAGCAGTCAGTCGCGCGTCGTTACAGCCTTTTTGTTTTTTGTGGATCCTCATCGCATATTTCAGCTGGTTTTTCACCAATTAAGTGCACATATATTTTGTTGCTGCGCTGTTTCCTCAACTTTACTTAAACGGAGTTTTGATTGTTTTTGCTGGCTGCGGTTATTCATTCGCATCATGAGAAGGGAACCGTATTTAATAAAGAATTTAACTATCGCCGTTACCGTTCTCATAGAACGATTCTATCGGCATCTCATCGGGGTGCCATTCACGTAGCAAACATTTATCCATCGTCAATTCGGTGCCATTAACCAAGTTCTGTGTGGCCGCCTTTATTCTTCTTGCTGGTTCCTCGCAATTATTCAGCGTCTTCAGCTGTATTAGCGGTACTCACCAAAGAGCCAAACGGTACCTCCAGGTGTTTGGTTACGAGCAGTACGGTCCGGAAGCCTAATTGGGACACCCAGTGAAGCCGAATTAAAGATTCTTCCACCTCCATTATTTTTTTTGTGTCCTGCTTTGCATCGCCAACAAGCGAGGCGTAGTCCTAAACGCCAATTGTTGAATTCGGCGCATATCGTCCGTGTCCATCCGAAACGCCTATCGCGCTCCCACTTCTGCTTCTCGTTTGTCAGGCTCGTGTGGAATCTCAAAATGCCAAGCGATAATGAGAAGGGCTCCTTGGAAGTTCCAGTTGCAACGAAAACAAGTCCAGCTACGCGATTAACTGTCCAGTTCGCGGCCCAAAAAATTCAAATGGCTTTAGAAAACTTCATTTCGGTTAGCGATAACCTGTGCCAATTCGAGGCACTTTTGGCCTCCTCATCCGCATCAGATCCGATTGTCATGCTCAAGACTCGTTTAGACCAAGACAAGGTCCTCTAGGAAAGGGTTGAGCAGGGCTCTAACCCAGTTAGAGGCCGGTATTCCTGACAAGCTGGCGTTGCAATCTAGATACGAAAATTGCTATCGCGTCTACGAGCGGTGTGTTTGTCTGGTATCCGGGCAGATTGAACAGGCATCCGCCTCACACAATACCCCGGCGCCTGCTGTCGAAGCTCGGTTCTTCAATGTTCCACCAGTGGATACCGAGGTGTTCTCTGGCGATAATTTGAAATGGCCTACGTTCCAGGATCTCTTTACGGCCGTCTACATTCGCAATTCGCGTCTATCCGAGGTCGAGAAATTTTTCCACCCTAACGCCAAAACTAGTGGCGAAGCGAAGGCTATCGTTTCGAAGTCGCCGTTCACTAATAGCGGTTTCGCTACTGCGTGGAAGGACCTGACTGACCGTTTTGAAGATAAACGTCTCCTCGTCAATAGTCAATTAAAGGTCCTTGCCAACATACAACCAATTTCGTGAGAGTGTTGCGCCTCTATTAAGGAACTTCAGAGTACCATTCAAGGTTGCTTAACAGCTGTGGAGAACGCGAAGATAAGTACCGCAAATTGGGATTGCGGCTTAGTCTTTTTCTGCTCCACCAGACTCCCACAGCTGACCCTTTCTTTATGGGAACAGTCCGTTAAAGGCAAGACTGAGATTCCTCCCTGGTCCGATATGAACCAGTTCCTGTCAGATCGCTATCGAACTCTCTAAGCGATAAGTGATGTGCGATCGAGCACCAGCGTCCGCGTGACGAGGCCAGCTCAAAAGGAGCCGGTGGCGAGGAAGGTCAACTCGTTTGAGGCAAAGGTCAGCATACAGGCGCAGACCTGCAGCCTCTGCTCCAGAGAAAACCACCCAATCCGTTCTGGTGTGATAAAGAAGCAAAAGCTGTGTCTGAACTGATTCGCCAGAGGGCACCAGCTGAAGGACTGCACGAGTCAGTACACCTGTTCCACGTGTCAGGGGCGCCATCATACGTTATTGCACCGCGGTGCTCAAACTCCACTCGCGCCTCCCACATCGGCTCCTCCGTCGTCACTCCACGAAATACAGTCCACTCCTCCTAATGTCCAGACTTACTTTTCCTCGCAGACCCAAGGCGAGTTATTAGGCACAGCACGCGCTCTGATTGATTCAGGATCCGAGGGAACTTTCATTTCAGTGCGTTTACGCAGCAGGCTCCAGCTGCCCTGCAAAAGAATTCGAGCCCAAGTTTCCGGGCTCAATAGAACGGTCTCGAGTCATACCACCAAGGTATGCACTTTGAAGCTGGACTCGCCTACCCAGCCAATGGTCGAGATAGAGACATCGGCTTTTGTCCTACCACACTTGGCTAGGAATATTCCATCGTGCTCGTTCCCTCCAGAGGCACTGAAAAATATGCCAGATTTGCCTCTGGCGGACCCCGCCTTTTACATCAGCTCGCCAGTACACATGCTCATCGGCGCTGACATCCTACCTTCCATATTTTTGGCCGGAGCAAAGTCCAATATATGTGGCTCCCTACGCGCTCAGGAGACCGTGTTCGGCTGGATCCTGACTGGTCCGGTGGCGTCCGCTGGCGAAACTTCCATCTCATCGTTCGCAACAAGGGTGACACTGGATAATGAGCCAACGATTGACCAGTTGCTCACAAAGTTTTGGGAGGTGGAGGATGTCCCAGCCAGCCGCTTGAAGGCAGAAGATCTGGTCCGCGAACAGCTGTTCCAGCGCACGACCAGAAGACAGGCGGGTGGGAGATACTTGGTCTCGCTTCCTTTCAAGAATCCGCAAAGCGTCGAGTTGGGCCATTCGAGATCGATCGCGCTGGCTCAGTTCTTGAGGAATGAGGCGCGTTTAAAGCGGAACGCGCAATTGAAGGCGCAATATGATGCGGTCATACAGGAGTACCTGGATTTGGGTCACATGCTCCAATTATTACCTCCCTCACCACACAGTCATCAAGCCAGACAGCAGCACCACCAAGCTCCGTGTGGTGTTCAATGCCTCCAGCCCCTCCTCCAATGGGAAGAGATTAAACGAGGTCTTACATCCTGGACCGGTCCTTCAGTCTGACCTGATCCTGCAGGTGCTGAAGTGGCAGTTATTTCGGTACGTTTTCAGCACCGACATCCAAAAAATGTATCGACAAATACGAGTCGACCCTGAACACATTCCGTTTCAGAGGATCCTGTTCCGCAATCTAGATGGGGACTTGAGCGACTACGAATTGGACACAGTCACCTTTGGGGTGAACTGTGCGCCTTTCTTGGCCATCCGAGTGCTTCAGCGGCTCGCCGAAGACTCACAAGCGCAGTACCCACTGGCCAGCCGAATCATGTACGTGGACAATGTACTAGCTGGCGCGCATTCGAGGCAGGACACGCTGTCGTCGATTGGGCAACTTCAGAAGGCTTTTGAAGCTGTATAAAAAGCGACCCAGCTGATGGGCAGCCTTCCGGCCCACGTAGTACTTGTTCTCCTCCGTTCACTTATACAGGCATTGACTACGCGGGTCCGTTTGAAATTAAAAATTATACTGGCCGCGCGTGCCTCATCACGAAGGGCTACGTGTGTGTCTTCGTGTGTTTCAGCACGAAGGCCATCCACTTAGAAGCAACCTCCGACTTGACCACCGAGAAGTTTCTGGCGGCTTTCGCGCGCTTCGTCGCCCGACGGCAATGTCCGCAACAAATTCACTCTGATAATGGGACAACTATCGTTGGAGCAGCAAAAGCGTTGCACTCCTACCGATGCAGGATGCGCGCCGAAAGCAACAAGTGGCGTTTAGGACTGCGCCTTGCTTGTTGGCAATATAAAACAGGACACGACCAAAGCAAAGAGGAGGAGGCGGCAGAATCTATATATGTAGTTCGGCTTCGCTGTGTGTCCCAATGTGGCTTACGAACCGAATGGCTCGTAACAAAAAGCACCTGGAAGTATGGTTTGGCTCTTAGTAAATTCCGATAATACAGCTGGATACGCTGAACAATTGCGAGGTAACAGCAATAATAATAATGGCAGCAACGGCGACAATTAGACGGCGGCAGTTCAACGGCGACAATAAATCCTTATTAAATTGTTAATAACTCCTCAGGATGCGCTGAAATATTGCGATGAAAGCCAGAAGGATCAAACGCAGCCAGCCAGAGAAAAATAAAGAATCCAATCTTCGTTTGACTAAAGTTGAAGGGAAAAATATATATGCTCTTAACCCTATGACGAGACAGCTGGAGGCGCTGAAATATGCAATGTGACTCCAAAGGAAACAAATGCCACCAATATTTAATTTATTTTTAATTTTATTAAATCTTTGTTGTGACAAAATCACTGCTGCCAGTAGCAATCGGTTTTCCCTTAATTATCGAAATTAATGTAAATTATTTGTAATTCGTGACCGTGACTAATATTCGGTCAAACTCCAAATTTTCGATATTCCGATAACCGGTTCCCAACAAGTGCGCATTTATGCTAAAAAATAGAATATTCGCCGGTAAGCGCACGCTGGCGCTGGCGCTGGATATGGCACGAGTGGAACGGAGTGGGGTAGATTCGGAATATATATGTACAAGTATATGGATGATGTGTAGTTGTGCAAGTGTATAAATATTTAAGCAGGTGTATAAAAACGTATATTTATTGTGCGCGGAAACATGCAAGCGCTTAGAAAATATGTTTGTCGTTTGTGGGACATGCAAGCATTAACAAATATGTATGTTTGTGGAATCTGCAAGCATTAGGAAATATGTATGTTTGTGGAATATGCAAGCATTAAAACAAATACGTTTGTCGGATGTGGAATATGCAAGCATTAAAAAATACGTTTGTTGTAAGTGACGGTGATTGTGCAGTGATAGTGTGTTAGGGCGGCAAGTCCAGTTGTGTTTTTCACTGGACACTTGTTGCACATATGATTGAACACGTCCCAAGTATGCCGGTATGCAATCGCGAACGGACAGATTGGTTCTATACTGCTAGTTCGTGCACTTTATGTATTTTTGGTTGAGCTGACCGGCGCTGTATCAGGGATAAAGTAATCCAAACTCCAGAAAAAAGAACAAGATGGCGGGACTTTCACTTGTCAAAGTGCTCTTCTGCACGTATGTATTCGCTTCATATAAAGACCATTTCAAACTGACTTAACCTAGTTACAGTGCTCTGGTCCTTAACTAGCGTGTGGGAGAGAGAGGGCGCTGACGTCAGCCGCGCTGTGCTAGCAGATGTTGCTAGCGAATGTTGCTAGCAAACGTTGCCAGCCTGCCATGCAGGCTACTAGCAGTGCCTCCCGTCAAACGTGCCCGTGCAGTGGGCATCAACCAGTACTGCCGGAACTGCCTCGCACACGAGCACTCGGGCAGCGTCTGTCGCAGTGCAGCCCGGTGCAAAATCTGTGAGGCCTCGCACCACACTTTGCTGCACGTCGGCTCGTCGCCGCGCCAACCACCGAGCCGCAACACAGCACCTCCTCCATCGTCACAAGATGCCAGCTCGCCGTCGCCTCCACGCGCTCTGGCTTACAGCAGCATGCCATCGCCTCCTCGCGCGTCAGCTCATCCCCGCACGCCGTCGCCAGATCGCGCCCCGCGATATGTTCAAGCGCCGGTCCAGCGCCCAACCTTGGGGGGCACCAGTGTCCTGCCTACCGCCTCGGTTTTCATGACGAGCAGGAGTAAGCGATGGGAGGTGAAGGTTTTACTCAACGACTGCTCACCGTCCAGCACCATTTGCAGGGCACTCATGCGGGCGCTCGGCTGGACATCATTCTCCTCGGACGGGACCGAAGTGTGCCGTGCTGAGGTCGAGTCCAGGGCATCCAGCTGGCGTCACGACGTGGATGTTGGTGTGGCAGCGCTCTGCTGGCAACATTCCTGGCCGGCTGGCAACACCTGCCAGCAACATCTGCTGGCACATCTGCTGGCGTCAGCGCCCTCTCTCTCCCACGCGCTAGTTAAGGGCATAAAATGTAAATAGGTTAAGGTCAGTCTGAAAATTGTGACAAAGTGAATAATACATACGTGCGGAAGAGCACAGTAAAATTGAAAAGCCGCCATTTTATTTGCCTGTGGACCTTTGACCTGACGCCCTGCGCCTTTTTACACCAAGTAATCTCTTGGCCTTATTGAAAATACTAGATATGTGAAGGATAAAGTTCAATTTGGAATCAAAAAGAACCCCAAGGTCTTCAACAGGCGATATACGTTGCAATGGCATATTGTCAATCGTATACGTCCCTAAATGAGGCAAGGTTCGGTGAAATGTCATAAACTTACATTTAGAGCAATTGAGGTGCAAGTGGTTAGCTAAGAACCAAGATTGCATGCAGTTCAGATCATCCTGCAGGCGATGAAAATGAGAAGGGTTTTTGTAAGTCAGAATAAGTTTCACATCATCAGCATACATAAGAATATGAGAGTGTGGCAAGGTAGAGGGGAGGTCATTAATAAATAATGTAAAAAGTAAGGGGCCAAGATGGCTACCTTGAGGCACACCTGATGATGCAAACACAGGCTTAAAAATGTGCGACCTAAGCAAGATCCGTTGGGATCTGCCTTTAAGATAAGACGACTTAGCTTAAAGAGCAGAAGATCATGGTTCACAGAGTCAAATGCTTTACTGAAGTCAGTGTAAACGACATCAGTCTGAATTTTTAGAGTAAATGCTTGATTTACCAAGGAAGTAAATTCCAGCGAATTGGTAGTAGTAGACCGTCTCCTTATGACACCATGTTGAGCCGGATATATGACAGATTTACAGAGGTGCTGCAAAGTGCTGCAAACGATTTTTATACTCTGTACATGAAATGTACAGAAGTATATTAGGTTTGCGGCAGCTGAAAAATGTAACAGGCAAAAGGAGGCGTGGCAGACCCCACAAAGTATATATATTCTTGATCAGCATGACGAGACGAGTCGATCTAGCTCTGTCTGTCTGTCTGTCCGTCTGTCCGTCCGTATGAACACCTGGATCTCAGAGACTATAAGAGATAGAGACACCAAATTTTCCACAAAGATGCCTTATGTGTGTATTCTATACGAGTCTGTTTTATTTTTTTGATTTTCCCCCCCACTTCCCCCCTATGGGGGTTTTCCCGATTTTCCATTCGTATAATCGCCTATATCTCGGAGACTATAAGACATAGGAACACCAAATTTTAGTCCAAGATGCCTTATGTGAATACGCAGAAAATGTGTATTTTGGAATTTTCCTCCCTCCCCCCTCTCCCCCGCAAATGCGATTTTCTCAAACTCCAGTAATTCTTGGAATTTCGAACTAAAGTTTTGCAAATGCCCCCAGTTAGTTATTATGTGTCCGTATGCCAAGTTTCACTATGATAGACCGATTTAACAAGAAGTCATAAATATATTTGCCAACGGCCGTTGATGCTGGTGCTTTGGTTGACTGCACACATGTTTACACAGACACGAATTGATGCGAATAGGCATACATAGACTCACACAGACGCAATTGCTATGTAAATGTACAATTATAAGCCCTTTACGTGAGTTCGAATACCGAGAAAGGTAAAATCGATTTTCTTAATTTTTTTATTTTATATAATTATTGTAAACATATGTACAGAGTTTTTCAAAGTCGGGACACCCGACTTTAGATTTTTTACATGTTTCAAATAATTACGGTATGGCAGACAACTTTGCAATTCCTCTGTTGTTTGAAATATCAGACTTACCACCCTATTTATGAATAGGAATAATAAAAGATTCTCTCCAAATAGTTGGAAAGATTGAGGAACCCAGTGACAGATTAAAGATTTTAAGTAATGGCTGTAAAAGGGAACTAGAACACTCCTTGAGAACACAACTAGGAATGTTGTCTGCTCCAGGACAGTATGAAGATTTTAAAGATTTGATAGCAGAAAGTAGACCGCTATCAGTAATTATGGGAGCGTAAATAGTGTGGGAAGATGAAATGCTATAAGGATAAGAGGTACTACTAATAAAGACAGGGGAATAAGTTCACTGGAAGACACTGGCATGAATTAAGAAGGACAAAGTTCGATTTCGCTATAGAGTATTTATATAAGTCCGACTGCTTATACTTTTTAAAGCATCTAGATTTAACATTTTTTAAATTTGAAAGTCTTGGTGAAAACCAAGGAGATTTTGATGACAAAGACGATATGACACTATTTGGGATACAGAAGACATCAAAGAGAGCATTAATAGTGTCATAGAAAAACTTGACGACTATGTTGATATCAACCGCACTATACAAAAAGGACAAATTAGTTGTTAAAATAAGTTCGTTAAGCACAGAAAAGAAAGGTCCAAAAGGCAATCCAAAAATTCATGTTCTGCTGAGGGCACCAAATAATTGGACTCATTGAAAAATGACCATTCTATGTTAGGCAAATTAAAATCACCTAGCACAATAAACGCATCTCTGTCACGGAGATGAGTGGAAATTGCTTTAATACAAGTTATATGTTGCATATAAACATGAATATTGGAAGAGGGAGGTATATACGAAAAAGTTACTTTAACAGCAACAAATTCAACATCATTTGGCACATCACCAACAATGATTTCCGACCGAAGGTTGGATTTGACTGCAATCAGTACCCCTCCACCTCGACGACTCGAACGATCATGACGAAAAATACAAATGTCATCTGATAAAATTTCATGATCAGAAATCGAAAAGTTTAACCACGTTTCTGAAAACGCAATAATATTATCAAGAGAAAAACTGCTCAGAAATAAATTCCCGAGCTTGGACAACAGACCCCTAACATTCTGATATAGAATATTAAACGAAAAAGATTGCGAGTCTAGTTTTTTGAAGCCAAACTTGACGTTGGGTTCGTAGAAAGACTAGTAGACTGTAAATCAACAGGCAGTGACGAAACTTGTTTTTTTTGCCTAAACTCATGAACAATCATATGTGGAGGCCACAATTTTGGATCACAAATAATTGCGGAAGACTTATTTTAAACGAGCCTATTTTACGGGGCTTAGCAAAACTGAACTTCGAAATAGATACACTAGCCTTCGATTTACTGGCTATATAGGCTGCTATAGATTCACAAGTGGTATCGGAAGATAATCTTGATACAAAAACTTGTCTTCTGGGAGCTATAACAGTAAGAGCCGGGGGCTGAGGCAGAGCAGCAACTGACGCACTTTCTGCAGCTCGTGAGGAGACTGCGAGGGATATTGCAGAAAATTTTATAGAGGAAGCTTTCTTAGAAGCTTTTGAGGCCACCACTGTCTTGTTTACTGCAGAAACGGGTAAGGGGTAAGGTGACCTGAGCAGGAGAAGGCACAGGGGAAATTTCAAACAAATTTCCAGGGAAAGCAGACAACGAGATTGCTGGCGATAAATCAAGATCTACTGGAGAACTTGGGCGTAATGAGGTTGACGGGGCCGAGCAAGGCGGTACCTCTAGAAATTGTGGCTCTAACCTAGGTTTGGGCGGAGACACAAACACAGTTGAAAGTTGCTTAGTTAACTTTTGCAATTTTAAAAATATATTTCTCACATTATACATGCGTGAGAAATTAAATTGGATGTCATGACCACCTCAAACCACCACAGTCGCGTAGTACTGCCGCTGCTCACACTCCCCGGATGCGTAGACGAGCTCACACTGGGATTAGATTACGTCCATATGGCCAACGGGGCGGTGACTGTGGGCGGCCAAACTGTAGAACTGCGAGCGGACGATCAACGGCCACGCAGGCGGCGGAGGCAGAACCGCAGGGCCCGGCATGCAGCTTTGGTGACCAACGCGCATGCGGGGCCCACTATAGCCACCCACCTAACGGAGCAGCAGACCCAGACGGCAGCCAGGTTCCTCGAGGGGGAACTGGCAAGCTTCGAGAGCATCACAGGATTCTCGTCGGCAGCGGTGCACACAATCCGGATGAAAGATGAGCGTCCCATCAAACAGCGGTACTACCCCCGGAATCCGGCCATGCAAGCAGTGATCAATCAAGAAGTCGACGAATTGCTGGCAAAGGGCTGCATCGAGCGCTCCGTTAGCGCCTACAGCGCACCCATTGTGTTGGTGCGCAAAAAGACAGGCGCCTGGAGGATGTGCATCGACAACCGACAGCTGAACGAACGCTCAGAACCAGATGCGTACCCAATTCCGCGGATCCAGCACATTTTGGAGCAGCTGCGCCAGGCCAAATACATAAGCAGCATCGATTTGCGGAATGGGTATTGGCAGATTCCGATGGAGCGCGAAAGCCAGCGATATACAGCGTTCACGGTGCCAGGACGCGGGCTGTTCCAGTGGCGTGTGATGCCGTTTGGCCTTCACTCTGCTCCCGCGACATTCCAGAGGGCGTTGGACAGCGTCATCGGCTCGGACATGGCACCGCACGCGTTTGCATACCTCGACGACATAGTGGTGGTCGGCAGGACGTTCGAGGAACACTTGAGCAACTTGCGCGAGGTGTTCCGGCGACTGCGGGCGGCCAATCTGCGAATAAATCGAGATAAGTGCGAATTCTTTCGTAAATCCATGGAGAAGGTAGCAGCCATCCACGAGTTGAAGCCGCCATCAAATCAAAAGCAATTGCGGCAGTACATTGGAATGGTCTCGTGGTATCGACGCATCGTACCGAATTTCGCCACAACGGTTGGGCCCCTCACCGAACTGTTGAAGAAAGGCCACAAGTGGAGTTGGGGAATGCAGCAGCAGGAGGCATTCGAGTGTATCCAGAGGCAGCTGATGGAAGCTCCGGTGTTGGCGTGCCCCGATTTCACTCGACGCTTCTGCCTACAGACGGACGCCAGCGAGTGTGGGCTGGGCGTGGTTCTGACGCAAAACGTAGACGGCCAAGATCACGTGATTTCCTACGCCGGTAGGAGAAGGAGTGTCTCGCAATTGTTTCGGGAATCCGTAAGCTACGACACTATCTGGAAGGCTACCATTTTACCGTCGTGACCGATCACTTGGCGTTGCGTTGGCTCAATTCGATCGAGAGCCCCACCGGCCGCATCGCACGCTGGGCCTTGGAGCTACAGCAGTACACCTTCGATGTCCAGTACCGGAAAGGATCCTTGAACGTGGTGGCCGACGCGCTGTCACGACAGCCGCGCGAGGTGGCCGGCCATGCACACGTGGAGCCAGAGGCAGCGCCAACTTGTAAATGGTTATAGCGACTGACGGCAGCGGTGTTGGAGAGTCCCAGCAAGTACCCAGATTACGCCATACAGAACGACAGGCTGTACCGCCGCATCGCCCACGTGCTAGGAGAAGATGAGGTGTCACCATGGAGGCTATGCGTGGCCGCGCCTCTACGACAGGAGGTGTTGAGAGAATGCCACGACGACGCAACGGCGGGCCATATGGGAGTACGCCGAACCTGTGCGCGCGTTGCAGACCGATACCACTGGCCTGGTCTGTATCACGACGTAGCGAAGTATGTGCACCAGTGCCTGTTGTGCCAACGCTATAAAGCCCAGCAACAGCTGACGGCAGGCAAGATGCATTTCAAAACAGCGGAGGCAGCGTGGGACGTCGTCTGCGCCGATTTTGTGGGGCCGCTGCCGCGGTCCAAACGAGGCAACGCGTATCTACTAGTCCTGGTGGATAAGTTCAGTAAATGGGCAGAACTGGTCCCCATCCGCAAGGCGACGGCGGCGGCAGTGAAGCTGGCCTTACGAGAGCGGATTCTGGCGCGGTTTTGCACACCAAGAAAGCTCATTACAGACAACGGAGCCCAGTTTACGAGCCGCGCGCTGAAGCAGTTCCTCGCCGAGGCAGGCATACAGCAACAACTGACGGCACCATACACACCTCAGGAGAATCCTACGGAGCGGACCAATAGAACGGTCAAAACATTGATTGCTCAGCTGGCGGATGGGCAGCACAACACGTGGGACGAACAACTGCCGGAAGCACAATTGGCCATTAATACAGCAATTTCAGACGCAACGGGCCACTCACCGGCTTTCATCCTATTTGGGAGAGAACCACGGCATCCACACACACTGTACGGCAGGGATCCTGACGCCCCTGAGGCAGCACCAGGTAGCCCAGAAACACACGCGACGCTGCTACAGTTTGTTGCCCGTATAGCAAGAAGAAACCAAGGGGTGGCCAGCGAGGATCAGGCACGCCAGTACAATCTGCGGAGACCCGAGTGGCGATCCAAACTGGGCGACGAGGTGCTCGTGCGACAACATCACCTGTCCAACACAGCCGAGCAGTTTGCGGCCAAGCTGGCGCCTCGCTTCGATGGAGCATTCACGGTGCGAGCATTCATATCCCCAGTTATAGTGCGTGTGCGACCAGTAGCGGGCGGCAGAGGTAGAACGGCACATGTGCGAGATCTAAAAGCGGTGAACGCAGAAGACAGCGAAGCCGGGCCACGCCACCCACAGCTTCACAGCAGCCACAGCGGTCCATTGCTCAGCGACCACAACAGCAGCCGCAGCACCAATCTCCGCAGCCACAACGTCAGTCCGGGTCACAACATCGGCCACATCAACGAGCACAACGGCAGCAGCCGGCTTCGTAGCAGCCACACCGACAACAGCAACAGCAACCCCACCGGCGTCCACCACAGCGGGAACAGCAAAGCTGCCGTTCTAGCCGAAGAAGATGCCCATGTAAGCCTACAAACATAATTAAACGAAGTTTGTTGTTACGTTTCAGGCCATGTAAAGCGATGTAGATTACCACACCGCCTGAGATACACACACAGCGCCGAATATACCAGAGACGCAGCAGATGGGCGGTATGGGTACCGCAACCGTTCCATTGGCGATCCCTAACCAGCTACGGCAACAGCAGCCAGTCCCACAGCAGCCATTACAGCAGCCACGACAACAGCAGCCAATTCAGCAGCAGCCGGCACAACCGCTACGACGACAGCGGCCAGTTCCACAACGGCCTTTACAACGGCCACGACAGCGGATGCAACAACAAGCCCAGCAGCAGGGCGCGAGCACCAGTAGCAACAGAATCCAGAGGATGACGACACGCCAGCACCACGCGGCGGAAATGGAGAGCGAAAACAACGAGGCGACAGAATGACAGCGCGAGCAGCTGACTGTGAACGTACAGGTGGCGTTGACAGGTGGCCAAACGCGAGGTGTGGCAGCGCTGCCACCCAGCTGCTACGGCTGACTGCTGTGCAACGCATCGTCACGTCGAGTAGTTTAAGTAGTAATAAGTATTTGTAAGTAGGCAAAGTAGTTTTACGTTCTTTGAATATTGAGGAGTTTTTCGTTCTTTTTGGTTTTGTTCGGAGGTCGAACGCGCACTGAAGTGCAGGCTGTAAATTTTAAGTTAATTAAACACGTGAAACAGATTTCGGCATACCGCCCTCTTTTATTTAGCGGACGCCTCGGCACTTTGGGGTGCCTAATATTATTATTTCAGCAAACTCTGGCCGGCGAGCATACCCGCCGCAGAGTAACAACATTACAATTTAATATGCATAAAATTCTCGCACAACCAACAGTTAACAAACCGAAGTTGATCAGAATCAATTGCATCTTTAACTGTGCAAGACTTGTTGCAGCAAAACATTGTGGGCGGAATAAATATAAGGATGAATGACCTAAATAACGTAGTTAGCGCAAAGCTTAAGAAGAATGCTGTAAGCAAAAACTGAGCAAAAAAACTGAGGGGCACTAAGGTGAACTTTTAGGTACTGCGACAAACAGCAAACACAAACAAACAAAATAAGAGGGCTAACGCGAACACTCACACAAACCTTTTGCACGCAAAAGGAGCTGCTTAAAAGTAAAATGCAAAAACAAAATGCAGTGCACTGACGCCGAAACTATAAAATTATAAAATAAGTACCTGTTAAATGCACAACCACTAAACTGAGCACAATTCGGGTCAAATAGACATTAACTTCACAAAGTAAAACCATAATTACAAATTAAAAGCTTATTTAAAACGAAAAAATAATAAAAAAACACAGAGCTCAAGAAAACACGTCTTTCACTGACAACAACTCTCTCTCAATGCTTTGCTGAATTTAGTATATATAACATCAGCTTGCATCTTTGCTAGGAATGCACCATTTATCAAAGATGTAAACTCAAGCAGATTAGTCGTTGCTGACCGATTTAAAAAAAAATCTATGCTGTGCAGAGGATATAGACTTACAATGATACTGTAAAGAAGATGTAATTATTTTTCCAAATAATTTAGGAATTGCAGAAAGTTTAGCAATGCCTCTATAGTTGGAAATGTCTGACTTACAGCCCTTTTTGTGGAGTGGTATAATAAACGATTCTTTCCAAGAAGCAGGAAAGATTCCGCTCTCAAGGGACAGATTAAAAAGCCTAAGCAACGGTTTGCAAAGGGAAGTACTACACTCGTTGACACACACTAGTACACACAAATAGGAATGTTGTCAGGCCCAGGAGAGAATGAAGCTTTTACAGATTGTACACTTACACAATTATAATAGGAATTGTTATTCGCAAGAAAAAATGTCGATGGCAAAGTCGTTGATTTCCGCTTAGAATTCACGAGCTTATAGAACTTTTTAGGGTTATGTTTAAATTGGAGCTTGCAACGCTCAAGATAATTTGTGTAAAAAAAGGAGTTCAAAAGAAGAAAATTAGATTTTGCAATACAATATTTAGAAAGGTCAACACATAAGCCCGACTGCTTGAACTTTTTGAAACATCTGGATTTTATGTTTCTTAGGTTAGAAAGTCTACGCGTAAACCATGGAGGCTTAAGAGAAGAAAATGATGTGACGCTATTGGGAACACAGACATCGAAGATAGAATACATAGTGTCATAAAAAAATTTTGACACAACATCTATATCGACGAAGCTATGCAAGAAAGACCAATTAGCATTGGAAATCAAACGGTTTAGCATAACAAAATCCCATTTGCGAAAGCATTTGCGAGGCATGTTACACTCAGAAGACAAGGTACTAGATCTAGAAAAAGGAAGACAAATTTGTGACTATGGTGATAAATATCTTCCGACAGTGTTAAAGGAGAAGATCTAGAAACAACAACATTAGTGATATCATTAATAAACACCAAATCGAGATATCTATAAAGGTGATTGTATATTGGATTAATTTGAACTAAAGAGTGTTCAAGAAGGCAATCCAAAAAGTCATGCTATGACGAAGGAATAAGGTGCGGAGAACTATTAAAGAATGACTAAGAAATGCTTGGTAAATTAAAATCCCCCACCATAACAATCAAGCTATTGTCACGCAGGCAGGAACAAGTAATATGGAGCATATAAACTTGAATATCAGAAGAAGGAGGAATATAGGAGCAAGTGATATATAGGGATCGAGAAGGAGATGTTGCCTTAACGCAAATAAATTCTAGGTCTTCAGACATATTAAGGTGGACAATTTCCAACTGGATGGTGGTTTTAACTGCAACACGGCGAACAGGTCTATCACGTCTATAGATTATAAAGCCATTCGACAAAATTTCAAAGTCAGATATGGTAGCCACGTCTCTGATAATGCAATTATGTCAAATTCAAACGAAAAGCTATCCCTATATAAATGAGTAAGCTTATTTGCAATACCTCTAAACTAAGAGACTTGGGAAAAAATTTGACCTTAGCGATTTCGTTTTTTACAGATCCCACATTTAAATCTTTCCGTATATTTTCACTCCGTATGTACCTGGGTGTCTATAATGTCTATAGCCGCTTTTTACACACGACGCAGACCTTGCATGAGTTGATGGTAGCTTTGGCCCAATTTCGTAGTTTGGGATTCCAATACTTCGATCGGCTGATCGTTAGCTGGTTTCCGCTGTGGAGGGATAGCCGATGAACCAAAGGCAAGATGATTGGATGTCGCTCGTCGTAGGTGAGCGAGTCGGAGGAAGACAATCGTCTGCATGCCCGGATGATATCTAAATCATCCATAAACGGATTTAAGTTTAGGAGGAAGCTGCCGGAGGATATGTTCTTCTGGTTCAACAAGGCGCCATATTCGTGGGGTACTCCTTCTTCTGGGTGCAAATCGACAGGATCTGCTGGGTCCAGACTGGCTCCGGTGTGTCAGCTTCTTGGAGGTAGGAGAGGAAGCTTTCCGGCAGCGTTGCACAAACCACAGGATATATGCCATGACAGAACGATGGTGGAATCCGTCGAACACTGAGTCGGAAAGCTACTGAGCGGAAGGTGTGGCCAAATCGAGGCGCACATGTCAGCCAGTAGAACTACGCCACATAACTCTAGTCGTTGCAGCGACGCCGTTTTTGTTGGGGCCACTCTCGTTTTGGCTGTAAGGAGGTGAACTCCGACTTCCTGGCGAAATTATACTCGGACGTAGAGTGAAATTATACTCCGTACGCCCGCTGTAACGCGTCGCAGAAACCGTGGTACTGAAAAGAGCATTCGGCGCTAAAATCGACCCATCCCGGGATTCGGATCTGGTCAAGCTCTGGGTAGCTCTGCAGAAACTCGTGCCACCGTTGGAGCAGCTCATAAGGGAGCGGATCGTCCCAACCACTTAACCTAATCTCCTGCATGATATTTTCGATCGGTGAATGGGGCCAGCCGGCCTGCCGGATCAAACAGTTTCGAGATTTGCGACAAAAACGTGCGCTTTGTAAAATGGAGCTCCTCCTCCACGCTATTTACGACAAAGAGGAAGTCGTCGGTGGTGGCCTTCCAGTGAATGCCCAGTGTGTTGGTCCAACTGACTTCTTCCAGATCCAACAAGCCAGCACGCAACAGGTGCTCTTCCGGGAGACTCCGCAAAAGCTCCTTCTCGTTTGCCATCCATTACCGTAGCGGAAAACCGGCAGCTTCAAAGGCCGTCTGGAGGACAGCGTGCGCTGCCTTGAATGCGCTCCAGCCAGGACATCGTCCATGTACATGAACTCATTCACGATTCGGCTGGCAAGTGGATACTGCACTTGTGAGTCTTCTGCGAGCCGCTGAAGTACTCGGATGGCCATGAAGGGCGAAAGTTCATCCCATTCATAGTCGCTCAAGTCCCCGTCTGGATTGCGAAACAGGATTCTCTGAAACGGGGTGTGTGCCGTATCGACTCGTATTTGTCGATACATTTTTTGGATGTTGGTGCAGAAAGCATAAAGAAGAACCGCCACGTCAGTACCTGCATGATCAGGTCAGACTGAAGGACCGATCCAAGATGTAGGACATCGTTTAAATTCTCACCATTGGAGGAGGGACTGGAAGCATTGAACACCACGCGGAGCTTGGTCGTGCTGCTGTCTGACTTGATGACTGCCAGGTGAGGGAGGTAGTAATTGCAGTGGCTCGTAGGCGGAGGGCCTCGGCGCATGTGCCCCAAATCCAGGTATTCATTTATGACCGCTTCATATTGCGCCTTCAATGGCCCGTTCCGTTTTAAACGCGCGTCATTCCTCAAAAACTCCGCCAGAGCGGTCGATCTCGAATGGCCGAACTCGACCTTTTGCGGATCCTTGAAAGGAAGCGAGACCATGTATCTCCCATCCGCCTGTCTTCTGGTTGTGCGCTGGAACAGCTGTTCGCAGACTAAGTCTTCTGTCTTGGAACGGCTGGCTGGCACATCCTGCACCTCCCAAAACTTTGTGAGCAATTGGTCAATCGTTGGCTCATTTTCCAGTGCCACACGGGTCGCGAACGATGAGATGGACGTTTTGCCAGCGGCTGCCACCGGACCAGTGAGGATGCAGCCGAACGCGGTCTCCTGAGCGCGTAGGGAGTTACATATATTGGACTTGGATCCAGCCAAAAATATCGAAGGCAAGATATCAGGGACGACGAGCACGCCTACTGGCAAATTGATGTAAAAAGTGGCAAATCTGGCATATTTCTCAGTTCCTCTTGCGGGAACAAGCAAGACGGTATATCTCCGGTTAAGTGTGGTAGGACAAAAGCCGATGTCTCTATCTCGACCATTGGCTGGGTAGGCGAGACCAGCTTAAAAGTGCATACCTTAGTGGTATGGCCCGAGACCGACATATTCAGCCCGGAAACCTGGGCTTGAATTCTCTTAAAGGGAAGTTTGTTCCCTCGGATCCTGAATTAATTAGAGCACGCGCTCTGTAAACTGTGCCCATGTGGAGAATTTTAACGATGGCCGTGCTTAAGAGAACGTCTCGGGTATGCGAGGAAAAATACGTCTGTACATTAGGAGGAGTGGACTGTGGAACAGGTGTACTGACTCGTGCAGTGCCTCAGCTGGTGCCCTCTGGCGAAGCAGTTCAGGCACAGCTTTGGCTTCTTAATCACACCGGAATGCTCCTTTACCGTCATGGCCAGAAAACGCGGGCACAGACGAATCGGGTGCTTCCTTCTGGGATGGATGTTGCATGTCTGCGCCTTAACACTGACCTTGGCCTCAAACGGGCTGACCATCCGCACAGACGGCTCCTTTTGAGCTGACTTAAGCGCGCGAACGCTCGTGCTCGCTCTCACATCGCTTATCGCTTCGAGAGTGCGATAGGGATCCGACAGGAACTCGTTCATATCGGACCAGAGAGGAATCTCAGTTTTATCCTTAACGGTGTAACGCAGTTAAATTCTGCGCCACAAATTATTATTAACATATTGAATTCACTATTTTATATTTTTCTATATTGCACATTTTGTTACTAGATTTAAAATTTCACTTTGTACTAGACTTAAGATTCCATTATTACTGAATTACTAGATTTAAGATTTCCTATTTTTTCACCACGCTGCATACAAGTAGAGTTACGAAGCAATGATCTTTTGAATAGAGGGAGAATAAACGGGCCGGCATCACCGCCCACGCTTGCATAGGGATTGTAGAAAAAAGGGAATAGGGTCACACAAACAAAGGCTAGAAGGGCGAGCAAACGCGGAAGCTCGCTATATTCTCCGCCAAACCATCAAGCAAGGCAGGCGTACTTCGACACCAGCTTCCAGCAATCGAGCAAAGGAGTTACCCTAAGTTAACTAATCTGAGTAAGTCTATGTAATCATGTAGCAATCGTGGTGCAGCGTAGGGCCAACAGTGCTTATATTATAAATAAAAGGCAGTGTTCAGCGCGCATCGATCTATTTCTTGCATATTTCTCCCTGTGCGTGAGTACAGTTTATATACAGTGGACATTAGCCGTGGTATATAAACTATAGCCCTCTGAGCTGAGTCTTGGTAGTTATATTTGCTAGGCCAGAAACATGCAAATACAACACCAAAACCATATGGATGTCGTGAGATCGGCGGATCAGATTAGCGACATTTTACAGTTGCTGGGCCATTAACCATTTGTAAGACGGCAGCAGACTGGTAGGCGCGTCGAATTTGCACTTACCGGGCATCAACCAGTGAGTACAAATTCCACGTGTCGCTGCCAATTGTCCCCTACAGTGTGCATCGAGCCCTTTGGTCGAAAGGTCCCGCAACTTACAAATTTCTTGGAAGGAATCCTGGACAGCTGAGCCATTACCCCAGGTGGAAAAATACCTTCTTTACAAGTGGCGCCGGAGTAGGGACCTTGGCGACAAAGCGAAAAAAAAATAATAAAGGGAAATATGGATTAAAGCCCCATAATCGATGAACGCTGTAGGTTAGGTAATTGTCATTGAAGCTGCACCCCAGAAAATTTGGCACATGCAGAATTTAATGCACTTGGAAAAAGCCAAAGCACGGACTTAGCACACGTGCAAAAAAAAAAACCAACATTGCCGCCGCGCTCTCGCTGCTTCGCTCAGCTTAACGGCTAGCGACACGCGCTGAGCAGGGAAGCCGACATCGGCTGCGGTCTCTAACGATCCCTCTCGCGCTCTCTTGAAGCCGACGCCGCCGTCGTGCAGGGCAGAGACAACCAGTAAAAAAAACAAGTGAAACAAGCAAAATTGACAGGAGGACAAGAAATTGAAATGTACAACACGCGAAAACAAAATCTATACACAGTGAAATAATTAAAATAAATAAGCGCAACCACAAGCAAAGCAGTACAGTGAACACAGCGAGACAACATGAAACAGTGAAATATGTCAACACAAGAAAATATATTCTTTTTTTTACGTATTTTGTCCTGTGTGCATATAAATCTGAAAGTGGGCATACAAGCAACACAGGGAACATATGTATGTACATACATGCAGCTATACAACATTAAGCCAACCAGAAAAAGAACAACAGGTATACCAACAAACAACATAGCAACGCAGTACTGTGAGCCTAAAAACACAACAAAAGCAACAGTGATAAATAAAGAATAACAACCGAAATGTGCGAACGAAAAGTGCAGTGACGTCATCAGTAATGTGCAGGGTCGTCAGTGATGTGCTGTACCATCAGTGATGCGCAAAGCCGTCAGTGATGTGCGCCGTCCGGAACTGGTGAACGGAACCGGGTCGCTACTACCATTACTTTTTTTTGTTTTATTTTTTTCCCTGTGCAAATGCGACAACAATAAACTACAAAGTAAATAAGTATAAGTAAATAAATAAAATATAAATAAATAGAACAAATCCAATGAAACACAACGATACAAAGCAAACAGCATAAGAACAGTGAAACAAAACAATACAACGATACAACGCAAACAAGCATAGAAACAGTGAAACAAAAACCAAGCAACAAACAATAAGAAGACAATAAGAAAGCAAAAGAAAGTGAACAAAGATGAATCCAGAAATTCAGGGTAAGTACGTTCGAGTAGTCACTAAAAACCCAGGGGTGGGAACCGGCTGGATTTATGGAACTTGAGGAGTTCTCAGTCGAGTTCGGGTTCAACAAGGCGAACCAGCGATTTGAAGCAGAACTGCGCAAAGTCCGTACCGGCCCCAGTTCCTGAGTCTGGACAATTGCCGCGCACATCGATGACGAGTGCGCCGCGTGATTTCCAGATACCTGGAACTGCTTCGCCTGCATACCTCTCGCCCGTTAATGATCGACTGTTCCCAAATTGGCAACCAAAACCAAATCCATCGAATGCAAGTCGCGCAATACGCTTCGATGAACCCAACCAGAACAGGTCCGCGGCAGGCAACGCTATGGCCTCAATGGCACCATATAATACAAGTCCAGAGCGCATACAAAAAATGGGGACTTCGTTTTAATGGGCGTACAGACCCACTGGCATTTATCGAACAACTCGAAGAAAGGGCTGTATCCTACGACCTCGAGTTCGACGACCTACCACGCGCCATGCCAGAGGCTCTAACTGAGAAAGCTGCGCTCTGGTTCCGCACAAGCCGGCTACAGAATGCAACATGGGCAACCTTCCGAAGAGAATTTTTAGAATTTTTCCTGCCCTCCAAATATTTTCAGCGGTTAGAGGACGAGATAAGAACTCACTTCCAAGTTGAGGGGGAGAGTTTCAAAGATTTCGTGGTAGAGCTGCGCCCACTCATGCACCTGCAGGGTACACCGAAGCCCAAGAATTAGATCGTATCTATGAAAATACTTTGCCAGAATTTCAGCTATATGTACGCCGCCATGAATTCCGGACGCTGCCGCAACTTATCCAACTCATCGGAGACTTAGAAAGTGTCAAGTAGCGTGGTCAGAGGCGCACACCCATGGCCGCACCCTTCGTCACCACTTCGCCAAGGAGGCCGCACACGCCTGGAGCTGCAACATATGGCTGCGACAACAACACGAGACCAACAACGTTCGAGACGCCGTGCAATCCTTTCCGACAGCGACCGATGCCATAGCTCGAACCACCAACGATGAAGTTGGCAGTGCCTAGGATGTCGCATGTTCCGGGCGGCGCTCGACGAGCATGCAGGAATTGTGGCCAGCAGGGCCATTTCCAGGATCAGTGCCGTAACAGGCGGGAATGTGGTCGGCGAGGCGTACGAACTCTTGTCTGCTGCACACAGTGAGCATCAGGAAACGAGCAGCGTCTCCGCTCAACAGGGGATCCAGCGGGGACGGTACATGGCACTCCCCAGTCCTAGACAACAAAAGTAATCAAGGATGGCCTGCGAGTTGCGATGCGCCGAACGCGGTGCGCATGGCTGCAGCTCCGACCCAAATACCATTACCCACTACTACTACATCGACTAATACGACTACGGAAGCCAGTCCACAAGACACTACTGATGTGGCTAAAGAACACGAGGAATCTGACTACGACTCGGTGACGCGACAAGAAGCAGCAGAACCACGGCCGCCGATTATGAAGCCCAAGACCCAGGGAGTTATAGTCCAAGAATTCCGGTCGGATACTTTCGATTAATCTATGTATTATCTAGAATTAAACCCAGGAAACCATGTCAGCTAAGTTTTAATAGAATGTGCTAGACGTACCTATTGAACGATTCCAGATGTCCAGGTCCACGGAAGGGCAGATATCGCGCAGCGCGCATCGATCTATTTCTTGCATATTTCTCCCTCTGCGTGAGTACAGTCTATATACAGTGGACATTAGCCGTGGTATATAAACTATAGCCCTCTGAGCTGAGTCTTGGTAGTTATATTTGCTCGGCCAGAAATATGCAAATACAACACCAAAATCATATGGATGTCGTGAGATCGGCGGATCAGACTGGCGACATTTTACAGTTGTAAGACGGCAACAGACTGTTAGGCGCGTCGGATTTGCACTTACCGGGCATCAACCAGTGAGTACAAATTCCACGTGTCGCTGCCAATTGTCCCCTACAGTGTGCATCGAGCCCTTTGGTTGCAAGGTCCCGCAACTTACAAATTTCTTGGAAGGAATCCTGGACAGCTGAGCCATTACCCCAGCTGGAAAAATAACTTCTTTACAACGGATTGTTCCCATAAAGAAAGGATCACCTGTGGGAGTCTGGTGGAGCAGAAGAAGACTAAGCCGCTATCCCAATTTTCGGTACTTATTTTTGCGTTCTCCACAGCTGTTGTGCACCTTTGAACGGCGGTCTGAAGTTCCTTAATAGCGGAGCCACACTCTGAAGAAATTGGTTGGATGCTGCCAGTGACCTTTAATTGACTATTGACGAGGAGCCGTTTGTTTTCGAAACGGTCAGTCAGGTCTTTCCAGGCAGTAGCAAAGCCACTATTAGTGAGAGGTGACTTCGAAACAATGACCTTCACTTCGCCATTAGTTTTGGCATTAAGGTGGAATAGCTTTTCAACGTCTGATAGTAAGAATGTAAGTAAGAATGTGTAATTGCAAATATAAGCACATGTATGTGGATGTATGTTTAATGTGGATTTAAACTATATATATGCATGTAAGCATGTGTGGAATTATGTTTATTGTATGGATGTCAAATATGTAGATGTATAATGTGTAATGGATGTAATGTTGAAGTGTATAAATATATGTATGTATAAGTGATCGCTCAGATCAAGCAAAATTGCCGATAGGCTAAAGTACAAATGGTCCCTCGTCGCGACGGTCCAAACGAAGATGTATCTAAGTGGTTTTTAGACTTATATACAATTAAGCACTGACTTGCACTGAAGCGCACCGAAAGAAAGAACACGAAAAAGAACTGCACGAAACGACTTCCAATTTTTAAGTGTTTATTGCTAGCCATGCAAGGCTTAGCATACGCATACCAAATGTGTGGACCTTATGTTAACAGCGAGAGAGCAAGAGAATACAAACTAATTTAAAGCTGCTACATTGAAATGAGCGCACTTAGAATTATTGCCTACAACAACTTAAATCTATAATTCAAATGACTTAAATCTATAATTCAAATTACTTAGTCTACAATTCAAATGTTTTCCAACAACCTTAAATCTATGAAATGACCAAACATCGGCCGCATTGAAGCAATTCGCTTCAAGAAAGCTCGATAGGCAGGCGGCAAGCGATGAATTGCCCTCATAAAGTCTCCCGCCATCGTCCTTACTATTTCCACGCGCAATTTTCCAGTGTTGCAAGTAGGTCAGCCTGCCGTCTCTCACGCGTTGCCATGACCCGACTGGCAGCGGCACGAGCGTTCCGCCTACGAGTAGGTGAGCTGGAGTTATCGAGTGGAGTGAGGTGGAGTTATTGCCAGCTCGTCCACCCAGCAGCTTGTCGCTTCCTATTGCCTTGAGGAGGAGTCCCTTTGCCGACTTTACGGCCGTTTCCCATAGGCCGCCGAAATGCGGCGCTCGAGGGGGAATAAACTCGAAAGGTATGCCCTTGGTGGCAGCATACGACGTGATTGCATCCTGGTTGCTGGTAAAAGTGGCCTGGAACTCCTCCAGCAAGCGCGCTGCAGTCACAAAGTTATTGGCATTGTCGCTATAGATTCGACTGACTGCTCCACGGTCACCCACAAACCTGGAGAGACATATAAGAAAGGAATTAGCAGTCAAGTCGGAAATCAATGTGGACAGATTTTGACGTAAAACACAGAAAAACGGCAACGTACATCTTAACTGACGCTCTGCCACGTATTCCCAGCGTGACATGAATTGGAGCACAAAAGTCCATTCCGCTGACTTCAAACGTCCAACATCCATGTAGCCGATCAGCGGGTAAATTTCCCATTATTTGGTTGGCTAGTATTGGCTTGCATCGAAAACAATGCACACACTGCCGAACCCCTGCGTTGCAGGCTTGCCTAGCGTTTACCAGCCAAGTATTCTGGCGAAGAATAACCAAGAGCGCTCGAGGGCCTGCATGGCAATTGGTAAGGTGCAAGTACCGCTTGCACTTAACAAATCGCCATCCTTTTGGCATGAATAATAGGAATTTCCATTGTGGGGCAACGGCGCTTTGAGTAAACGGCCGCCAACTCGTACCAGCATCAAAGTTCGCTTTCCTTACTGATTAGGACTCAGAAATGGATTAAGCTTCTGGTACGACGGTTGCAGGATCACCCACTTGTCCAATTTGACTATTTCGACTGCAAAAGCAGTATGCTGAATTACGTGCACAATGGCCAAAAAAGCGAAGTGCAATTCAGCCGAAGTTGTACAATTGATTTGTGTCCTGACCCCTTTCCGTTTATAAATCGGAAAATGTACGACACTATGCGGAGAATTTTCAAATACGACGACGACATTTCAATAAAATCCAAAATTGGATTTGAAGCATTATCGGCCGCGATGAGAACCGTTGCATTCTTCCACTTCTCCAGCACTGATTGCTCTTTGGTCAACTTAATGTGTGAATTAGTTGGCCAAAGGTTCTGGTCATATTGTAAAAACTTTGGACCATCAAACCAATGCGAATCAATCAATTATGCAATGGTACAACCACGCGAAGCTATGTCAGCTGGATTTTCTGCAGTCGGTACATGGCCCCAAGTGGCGTCTGATGTCAATTCCTGTATGGTAGCAACTCTATTGGCGACAAATGTATTCAAATGTGAAGGATGAGTTTTCAACCAATGCAGGACTACCTCTGAATCAGACCAAAACACGATTTGGTCAATAGGAACATGGAGAAGATGCCGAACTTTCTCTCACAAATTTGCGAGCAAGTGTGCTGCGCACAATTCTAAGTGTGGCACCGACTTTGTTTTCAGACGCGCTACCTTCGCCTTTGCAGTCAGCAAATTCACGTTTACTGTGTGCTCTCGCTCAATTTGGAGGTAAATACAGCATCCATAAGCCCTTGTCGATGCGTCAGAAAAGTCATGAACGTGGCATTTTTTGGCTTAAGTGACTCCGCCGTATCGGGGAATGCGTATCGCCTCAATTTCACGAAATGACTGCGCAATTGACTGCAAGTCTGGCAGCAAATGGTCAGGTATTTGGTCATCCCAAGCAGATTTTTGAAGCCAAATTTCTTGCATCAGAATTTTTAGTTGAGTGATAATCGGATATAAACGATCAAATCGAGCGCTTGGTGGGGGCAATGTCTATAGACATGTTCGATATTGAATATTTAAAAGCGTATCCATGCGGGCTTCAAATGAGCCCTAACGTCTTCGTGTCCTCCTGATGGCCGATCACCATTTCGTTAGAAGGCCACGCTTTAAATGTTTCACCATTTGATGCCCATTTCGTTAGAGTGGAACCGAACGATTCGAGCACTGAGACTATCTCATTTCATAGCATTCGCAATTCTTCCACTGTATCTGCTTCAGATAGCAGATCATCTACGTAGAAATCGCTAGCAAGCGACTTTGATTCCAAAGGATGCGAAATTCAGGCATGTACTTTAAGCAACGAATTGCCAGAAAAGGTGCCGAAGTAGTACCATATGTTACCGTATTTAAACGATACAATTGGAGTGGTTCAGTGGAGTTTCTTCTCCAAATAATAAGCTGTAATTGCGATGGGATTCATTGATTTCGACCTGCCGGTACATTTTTGCAATGTTCGCCGACAACGCAATTGGATGAAACCGAAATCGCAACAATGTTGAATATAGACATGGCTGTATGGTTGGGCTAACCATCATTATGTCATTTAAAGACAATTGTGACGACATCTAGCTCGACGCGTCGAAAACAACTCTGAACTTTGTTGATGTGCTTTGTGGTCTTAGCACGCATTGGTACGGGATAAAATAATGCGGCTCTCTCGGTACACTGTTCTCAATGGCACTTATATGGCCCATCGAAATGTACTCCTTCATGGAGGTAATGTACATAGATTGTGTATCAGGCTGTTTTGCCATTCTCCTTTCCAAAGCCAAGAACCGGCCAGATGAGACTATTTTATTCCTAGACAAATAGCTTTGATTTAACGATCGAGCGGTTGGCATAAATCCTCGAGCTGAACCCTCCAAGAGTGTGCCGACTGGAAATGGCACTACAGTCTGTCCCGTATGTTGTCGGTTGACGGTGTCCAGCTAAGATCAGAGACCAGAGCCACACAACCTAACTCCTCAATAGTTACGTTGTCTGGCTATGGTCTCTGATCATGGCTTCGAGGTGAGGGCTGGATCAAAGCACGGACTTAGCACACGTGCAAAAAAAAAACCAACATTGCCGCCGCGCTCTCGCTGCTTCGCTCAGCTTAACGGCTAGCGACACGCGCTGAGCAGGGAAGCCGACATCGGCTGCGGTCTCTAACGATCCCTCTCGCGCTCTCTTGAAGCCGACGCCGCCGTCGTGCAGGGCAGAGGCAACCAGTAAAAAAAACAAGTGAAATAAGCAAAATTGACAGGAGGACAAGAAATTGAAATGTACAACACGCGAAAACAAAATCTATACACAGTGAAATAATTAAAATAAATAAGCGCAACCACAAGCAAAGCAGTACAGTGAACACAGCGAGACAACATGAAACAGTGAAATATGTCAACACAAGAAAATATATTCTTTTTTTTACGTATTTTTTCCTGTGTGCATATAAATCTGAAAGTGGGCATACAAGCAACACAGTGAACATATGTATGTACATACATGCAGCTATACAACATTAAGCCAACCAGAAAAAGAACAACAGGTATACCAACAAACAACATAGCAACGCAGTACTGTGAGCCTAAAAACACAACAAAAGCAACAGTGACAAATAAAGAATAACAACCGAAATGTGCGAACGAAAAGTGCAGTGACGTCATCAGTAATGTGCAGGGTCGTCAGTGATGTGCTGTACCATCAGTGATGCGCAAAGCCGTCAGTGATGTGCGCCGTCCGGAACTGGTGAACGGAACCGGGTCGCTACTACCATTACTTTTTTTTGTTTTATTTTTTTCCCTGTGCAAATGCGACAACAATAAAATACAAAGTAAATAAGTATAAGTAAATAAATAAAATATAAATAAATAGAACAAATCCAATGAAACACAACGATACAAAGCAAACAGCATAAGAACAGTGAAACAAAACAATACAACGATACAACGCAAACAAGCATAGAAACAGTGAAACAAAAACCAAGCAACAAACAATAAGAAGACAATAAGAAAGCAAAAGAAAGTGAACAAAGATGAATCCAGAAATTCAGGGTAAGTACGTTCGAGTAGTCACTAAAAACCCAGGGGTGGGAACCGGCTGGATTTATGGAACTTGAGGAGTTCTCAGTCGAGTTCGGGTTCAACAAGGCGAACCAGCGATTTGAAGCAGAACTGCGCAAAGTCCGTACCGGCCCCAGTTCCTGAGTCTGGACAATTGCCGCGCACATCGATGACGAGTGCGCCGCGTGATTTCCAGATACCTGGAACTGCTTCGCCTGCATACCTCTCGCCCGTTAATGATCGACTGTTCCCAAATTGGCAACCAAAACCAAATCCATCGAATGCAAGTCGCGCAATACGCTTCGATGAACCCAACCAGAACAGGTCCGCGGCAGGCAACGCTATGGCCTCAATGGCACCATATAATACAAGTCCAGAGCGCATACAAAAAATGGGGACTTCGTTTTAATGGGCGTACAGACCCACTGGCATTTATCGAACAACTCGAAGAAAGGGCTGTATCCTACGACCTCGAGTTCGACGACCTACCACGCGCCATGCCAGAGGCTCTAACTGAGAAAGCTGCGCTCTGGTTCCGCACAAGCCGGCTACAGAATGCAACATGGGCAACCTTCCGAAGAGAATTTTTAGAATTTTTCCTGCCCTCCAAATATTTTCAGCGGTTAGAGGACGAGATAAGAACTCACTTCCAAGTTGAGGGGGAGAGTTTCAAAGATTTCGTGGTAGAGCTGCGCCCACTCATGCACCTGCAGGGTACACCGAAGCCCAAGAATTAGATCGTATCTATGAAAATACTTTGCCAGAATTTCAGCTATATGTACGCCGCCATGAATTCCGGACGCTGCCGCAACTTATCCAACTCATCGGAGACTTAGAAAGTGTCAAGTAGCGTGGTCAGAGGCGCACACCCATGGCCGCACCCTTCGTCACCACTTCGCCAAGGAGGCCGCACACGCCTGGAGCTGCAACATATGGCTGCGACAACAACACGAGACCAACAACGTTCGAGACGCCGTGCAATCCTTTCCGACAGCGACCGATGCCATAGCTCGAACCACCAACGATGAAGTTGGCAGTGCCTAGGATGTCGCATGTTCCGGGCGGCGCTCGACGAGCATGCAGGAATTGTGGCCAGCAGGGCCATTTCCAGGATCAGTGCCGTAACAGGCGGGAATGTGGTCGGCGAGGCGTACGAACCCTTGTCTGCTGCACACAGTGAGCATCAGGAAACGAGCAGCGTCTCCGCTCAACAGGGGATCCAGCGGGGACGGTACATGGCACTCCCCAGTCCTAGACAACAAAAGTAATCAAGGATGGCCTGCGAGTTGCGATGCGCCGAACGCGGTGCGCATGGCTGCAGCTCCGACCCAAATACCATTACCCACTACTACTACATCGACTAATACGACTACGGAAGCCAGTCCACAAGACACTACTGATGTGGCTAAAGAACACGAGGAATCTGACTACGACTCGGTGACGCGACAAGAAGCAGCAGAACCACGGCCGCCGATTATGAAGCCCAAGACCCAGGGAGTTATAGTCCAAGAATTCCGGTCGGATACTTTCGATTAATCTATGTATTATCTAGAATTAAACCCAGGAAACCATGTCAGCTAAGTTTTAATAGAATGTGCTAGACGTACCTATTGAACGATTCCAGATGTCCAGGTCCACGGAAGGGCAGATATCGCGCAGCGCGCATCGATCTATTTCTTGCATATTTCTCCCTCTGCGTGAGTACAGTCTATATACAGTGGACATTAGCCGTGGTATATAAACTATAGCCCTCTGAGCTGAGTCTTGGTAGTTATATTTGCTCGGCCAGAAATATGCAAATACAACACCAAAATCATATGGATGTCGTGAGATCGGCGGATCAGACTGGCGACATTTTACAGTTGTAAGACGGCAACAGACTGTTAGGCGCGTCGGATTTGCACTTACCGGGCATCAACCAGTGAGTACAAATTCCACGTGTCGCTGCCAATTGTCCCCTACAGTGTGCATCGAGCCCTTTGGTTGCAAGGTCCCGCAACTTACAAATTTCTTGGAAGGAATCCTGGACAGCTGAGCCATTACCCCAGCTGGAAAAATAACTTCTTTACAACGGATTGTTCCCATAAAGAAAGGATCACCTGTGGGAGTCTGGTGGAGCAGAAGAAGACTAAGCCGCTATCCCAATTTTCGGTACTTATTTTTGCGTTCTCCACAGCTGTTGTGCACCTTTGAACGGCGGTCTGAAGTTCCTTAATAGCGGAGCCACACTCTGAAGAAATTGGTTGGATGCTGGCAGTGACCTTTAATTGACTATTGACGAGGAGCCGTTTGTTTTCGAAACGGTCAGTCAGGTCTTTCCAGGCAGTAGCAAAGCCACTATTAGTGAGAGGTGACTTCGAAACAATGACCTTCACTTCGCCATTAGTTTTGGCATTAAGGTGGAATAGCTTTTCAACGTCTGATAGTAAGAATGTAAGTAAGAATGTGTAATTGCAAATATAAGCACATGTATGTGGATGTATGTTTAATGTGGATTTAAACTATATATATGCATGTAAGCATGTGTGGAATTATGTTTATTGTATGGATGTCAAATATGTAGATGTATAATGTGTAATGGATGTAATGTTGAAGTGTATAAATATATGTATGTATAAGTGATCGCTCAGATCAAGCAAAATTGCCGATAGGCTAAAGTACAAATGGTCCCTCGTCGCGACGGTCCAAACGAAGATGTATCTAAGTGGTTTTTAGACTTATATACAATTAAGCACTGACTTGCACTGAAGCGCACCGAAAGAAAGAACACGAAAAAGAACTGCACGAAACGACTTCCAATTTTTAAGTGTTTATTGCTAGCCATGCAAGGCTTAGCATACGCATACCAAATGTGTGGACCTTATGTTAACAGCGAGAGAGCAAGAGAATACAAACTAATTTAAAGCTGCTACATTGAAATGAGCGCACTTAGAATTATTGCCTACAACAACTTAAATCTATAATTCAAATGACTTAAATCTATAATTCAAATTACTTAGTCTACAATTCAAATGTTTTCCAACAACCTTAAATCTATGAAATGACCAAACATCGGCCGCATTGAAGCAATTCGCTTCAAGAAAGCTCGATAGGCAGGCGGCAAGCGATGAATTGCCCTCATAAAGTCTCCCGCCATCGTCCTTACTATTTCCACGCGCAATTTTCCAGTGTTGCAAGTAGGTCAGCCTGCCGTCTCTCACGCGTTGCCATGACCCGACTGGCAGCGGCACGAGCGTTCCGCCTACGAGTAGGTGAGCTGGAGTTATCGAGTGGAGTGAGGTGGAGTTATTGCCAGCTCGTCCACCCAGCAGCTTGTCGCTTCCTATTGCCTTGAGGAGGAGTCCCTTTGCCGACTTTACGGCCGTTTCCCATAGGCCGCCGAAATGCAGCGCTCGAGGGGGAATAAACTCGAAAGGTATGCCCTTGGTGGCAGCATACGACGTGATTGCATCCTGGTTGCTGGTAAAAGTGGCCTGGAACTCCTCCAGCAAGCGCGCTGCAGTCACAAAGTTATTGGCATTGTCGCTATAGATTCGACTGACTGCTCCACGGTCACCCACAAACCTGGAGAGACATATAAGAAAGGAATTAGCAGTCAAGTCGGAAATCAATGTGGACAGATTTTGACGTAAAACACAGAAAAACGGCAACGTACATCTTAACTGACGCTCTGCCACGTATTCCCAGCGTGACATGAATTGGAGCACAAAAGTCCATTCCGCTGACTTCAAACGTCCAACATCCATGTAGCCGATCAGCGGGTAAATTTCCCATTATTTGGTTGGCTAGTATTGGCTTGCATCGAAAACAATGCACACACTGCCGAACCCCTGCGTTGCAGGCTTGCCTAGCGTTTACCAGCCAAGTATTCTGGCGAAGAATAACCAAGAGCGCTCGAGGGCCTGCATGGCAATTGGTAAGGTGCAAGTACCGCTTGCACTTAACAAATCGCCATCCTTTTGGCATGAATAATAGGAATTTCCATTGTGGGGCAACGGCGCTTTGAGTAAACGGCCGCCAACTCGTACCAGCATCAAAGTTCGCTTTCCTTACTGATTAGGACTCAGAAATGGATTAAGCTTCTGGTACGACGGTTGCAGGATCACCCACTTGTCCAATTTGACTATTTCGACTGCAAAAGCAGTATGCTGAATTACGTGCACAATGGCCAAAAAAGCGAAGTGCAATTCAGCCGAAGTTGTACAATTGATTTGTGTCCTGACCCCTTTCCGTTTATAAATCGGAAAATGTACGACACTATGCGGAGAATTTTCAAATACGACGACGACATTTCAATAAAATCCAAAATTGGATTTGAAGCATTATCGGCCGCGATGAGAACCGTTGCATTCTTCCACTTCTCCAGCACTGATTGCTCTTTGGTCAACTTAATGTGTGAATTAGTTGGCCAAAGGTTCTGGTCATATTGTAAAAACTTTAGACCATCAAACCAATGCGAATCAATCAATTATGCAATGGTACAACCACGCGAAGCTATGTCAGCTGGATTTTCTGCAGTCGGTACATGGCCCCAAGTGGCGTCTGATGTCAATTCCTGCATGGTAGCAACTCTATTGGCGACAAATGTATTCAAATGTGAAGGATGAGTTTTCAACCAATGCAGGACTACCTCTGAATCAGACCAAAACACGATTTGGTCAATAGGAACATGGAGAAGATGCCGAACTTTCTCTCACAAATTTGCGAGCAAGTGTGCTGCGCACAATTCTAAGTGTGGCACCGACTTTGTTTTCAGACGCGCTACCTTCGCCTTTGCAGTCAGCAAATTCACGTTTACTGTGTGCTCTCGCTCAATTTGGAGGTAAATACAGCATCCATAAGCCCTTGTCGATGCGTCAGAAAAGTCATGAACGTGGCATTTTTTGGCTTAAGTGACTCCGCCGTATCGGGGAATGCGTATCGCCTCAATTTCACGAAATGACTGCGCAATTGACTGCAAGTCTGGCAGCAAATGGTCAGGTATTTGGTCATCCCAAGCAGATTTTTGAAGCCAAATTTCTTGCATCAGAATTTTTAGTTGAGTGATAATCGGATATAAACGATCAAATCGAGCGCTTGGTGGGGGCAATGTCTATAGACATGTTCGATATTGAATATTTAAAAGCGTATCCATGCGGGCTTCAAATGAGCCCTAACGTCTTCGTGTCCTCCTGATGGCCGATCACCATTTCGTTAGAAGGCCACGCTTTAAATGTTTCACCATTTGATGCCCATTTCGTTAGAGTGGAACCGAACGATTCGAGCACTGAGACTATCTCATTTCATAGCATTCGCAATTCTTCCACTGTATCTGCTTCAGATAGCAGATCATCTACGTAGAAATCGCTAGCAAGCGACTTTGATTCCAAAGGATGCGAAATTCAGGCATGTACTTTAAGCAACGAATTGCCAGAAAAGGTGCCGAAGTAGTACCATATGTTACCGTATTTAAACGATACAATTGGAGTGGTTCAGTGGAGTTTCTTCTCCAAATAATAAGCTGTAATTGCGATGGGATTCATTGATTTCGACCTGCCGGTACATTTTTGCAATGTTCGCCGACAACGCAATTGGATGAAACCGAAATCGCAACAATGTTGAATATAGACATGGCTGTATGGTTGGGCTAACCATCATTATGTCATTTAAAGACAATTGTGACGACATCTAGCTCGACGCGTCGAAAACAACTCTGAACTTTGTTGATGTGCTTTGTGGTCTTAGCACGCATTGGTACGGGATAAAATAATGCGGCTCTCTCGGTACACTGTTCTCAATGGCACTTATATGGCCCATCGAAATGTACTCCCTCATGGAGGTAATGTACATAGATTGTGTATCAGGCTGTTTTGCCATTCTCCTTTCCAAAGCCAAGAACCGGCCAGGTGAGACTATTTTATTCCTAGACAAATAGCTTTGATTTAACGATCGAGCGGTTGGCATAAATCCTCGAGCTGAACCCTCCAAGAGTGTGCCGACTGGAAATGGCACTACAGTCTGTCCCGTATGTTGTCGGTTGACGGTGTCCAGCTAAGATCAGAGACCAGAGCCACACAACCTAACTCCTCAATAGTTACGTTGTCTGGCTATGGTCTCTGATCATGGCTTCGAGGTGAGGGCTGGATCAAAGCACGGACTTAGCACACGTGCAAAAAAAAAACCAACATTGCCGCCGCGCTCTCGCTGCTTCGCTCAGCTTAACGGCTAGCGACACGCGCTGAGCAGGGAAGCCGACATCGGCTGCGGTCTCTAACGATCCCTCTCGCGCTCTCTTGAAGCCGACGCCGCCGTCGTGCAGGGCAGAGGCAACCAGTAAAAAAAACAAGTGAAACAAGCAAAATTGACAGGAGGACAAGAAATTGAAATGTACAACACGCGAAAACAAAATCTATACACAGTGAAATAATTAAAATAAATAAGCGCAACCACAAGCAAAGCAGTACAGTGAACACAGCGAGACAACATGAAACAGTGAAATATGTCAACACAAGAAAATATATTCTTTTTTTTACGTATTTTTTCCTGTGTGCATATAAATCTGAAAGTGGGCATACAAGCAACACAGGGAACATATGTATGTACATACATGCAGCTATACAACATTAAGCCAACCAGAAAAAGAACAACAGGTATACCAACAAACAACATAGCAACGCAGTACTGTGAGCCTAAAAACACAACAAAAGCAACAGTGATAAATAAAGAATAACAACCGAAATGTGCGAACGAAAAGTGCAGTGACGTCATCAGTAATGTGCAGGGTCGTCAGTGATGTGCTGTACCATCAGTGATGCGCAAAGCCGTCAGTGATGTGCGCCGTCCGGAACTGGTGAACGGAACCGGGTCGCTACTACCATTACTTTTTTTTGTTTTATTTTTTTCCCTGTGCAAATGCGACAACAATAAACTACAAAGTAAATAAGTATAAGTAAATAAATAAAATATAAATAAATAGAACAAATCCAATGAAACACAACGATACAAAGCAAACAGCATAAGAACAGTGAAACAAAACAATACAACGATACAACGCAAACAAGCATAGAAACAGTGAAACAAAAACCAAGCAACAAACAATAAGAAGACAATAAGAAAGCAAAAGAAAGTGAACAAAGATGAATCCAGAAATTCAGGGTAAGTACGTTCGAGTAGTCACTAAAAACCCAGGGGTGGGAACCGGCTGGATTTATGGAACTTGAGGAGTTCTCAGTCGAGTTCGGGTTCAACAAGGCGAACCAGCGATTTGAAGCAGAACTGCGCAAAGTCCGTACCGGCCCCAGTTCCTGAGTCTGGACAATTGCCGCGCACATCGATGACGAGTGCGCCGCGTGATTTCCAGATACCTGGAACTGCTTCGCCTGCATACCTCTCGCCCGTTAATGATCGACTGTTCCCAAATTGGCAACCAAAACCAAATCCATCGAATGCAAGTCGCGCAATACGCTTCGATGAACCCAACCAGAACAGGTCCGCGGCAGGCAACGCTATGGCCTCAATGGCACCATATAATACAAGTCCAGAGCGCATACAAAAAATGGGGACTTCGTTTTAATGGGCGTACAGACCCACTGGCATTTATCGAACAACTCGAAGAAAGGGCTGTATCCTACGACCTCGAGTTCGACGACCTACCACGCGCCATGCCAGAGGCTCTAACTGAGAAAGCTGCGCTCTGGTTCCGCACAAGCCGGCTACAGAATGCAACATGGGCAACCTTCCGAAGAGAATTTTTAGAATTTTTCCTGCCCTCCAAATATTTTCAGCGGTTAGAGGACGAGATAAGAACTCACTTCCAAGTTGAGGGGGAGAGTTTCAAAGATTTCGTGGTAGAGCTGCGCCCACTCATGCACCTGCAGGGTACACCGAAGCCCAAGAATTAGATCGTATCTATGAAAATACTTTGCCAGAATTTCAGCTATATGTACGCCGCCATGAATTCCGGACGCTGCCGCAATTTATCCAACTCATCGGAGACTTAGAAAGTGTCAAGTAGCGTGGTCAGAGGCGCACACCCATGGCCGCACCCTTCGTCACCACTTCGCCAAGGAGGCCGCACACGCCTGGAGCTGCAACATATGGCTGCGACAACAACACGAGACCAACAACGTTCGAGACGCCGTGCAATCCTTTCCGACAGCGACCGATGCCATAGCTCGAACCACCAACGATGAAGTTGGCAGTGCCTAGGATGTCGCATGTTCCGGGCGGCGCTCGACGAGCATGCAGGAATTGTGGCCAGCAGGGCCATTTCCAGGATCAGTGCCGTAACAGGCGGGAATGTGGTCGGCGAGGCGTACGAACCCTTGTCTGCTGCACACAGTGAGCATCAGGAAACGAGCAGCGTCTCCGCTCAACAGGGGATCCAGCGGGGACGGTACATGGCACTCCCCAGTCCTAGACAACAAAAGTAATCAAGGATGGCCTGCGAGTTGCGATGCGCCGAACGCGGTGCGCATGGCTGCAGCTCCGACCCAAATACCATTACCCACTACTACTACATCGACTAATACGACTACGGAAGCCAGTCCACAAGACACTACTGATGTGGCTAAAGAACACGAGGAATCTGACTACGACTCGGTGACGCGACAAGAAGCAGCAGAACCACGGCCGCCGATTATGAAGCCCAAGACCCAGGGAGTTATAGTCCAAGAATTCCGGTCGGATACTTTCGATTAATCTATGTATTATCTAGAATTAAACCCAGGAAACCATGTCAGCTAAGTTTTAATAGAATGTGCTAGACGTACCTATTGAACGATTCCAGATGTCCAGGTCCACGGAAGGGCAGATATCGCGCAGCGCGCATCGATCTATTTCTTGCATATTTCTCCCTCTGCGTGAGTACAGTCTATATACAGTGGACATTAGCCGTGGTATATAAACTATAGCCCTCTGAGCTGAGTCTTGGTAGTTATATTTGCTCGGCCAGAAATATGCAAATACAACACCAAAATCATATGGATGTCGTGAGATCGGCGGATCAGACTGGCGACATTTTACAGTTGTAAGACGGCAACAGACTGTTAGGCGCGTCGGATTTGCACTTACCGGGCATCAACCAGTGAGTACAAATTCCACGTGTCGCTGCCAATTGTCCCCTACAGTGTGCATCGAGCCCTTTGGTTGCAAGGTCCCGCAACTTACAAATTTCTTGGAAGGAATCCTGGACAGCTGAGCCATTACCCCAGCTGGAAAAATAACTTCTTTACAACGGATTGTTCCCATAAAGAAAGGATCACCTGTGGGAGTCTGGTGGAGCAGAAGAAGACTAAGCCGCTATCCCAATTTTCGGTACTTATTTTTGCGTTCTCCACAGCTGTTGTGCACCTTTGAACGGCGGTCTGAAGTTCCTTAATAGCGGAGCCACACTCTGAAGAAATTGGTTGGATGCTGGCAGTGACCTTTAATTGACTATTGACGAGGAGCCGTTTGTTTTCGAAACGGTCAGTCAGGTCTTTCCAGGCAGTAGCAAAGCCACTATTAGTGAGAGGTGACTTCGAAACAATGACCTTCACTTCGCCATTAGTTTTGGCATTAAGGTGGAATAGCTTTTCAACGTCTGATAGTAAGAATGTAAGTAAGAATGTGTAATTGCAAATATAAGCACATGTATGTGGATGTATGTTTAATGTGGATTTAAACTATATATATGCATGTAAGCATGTGTGGAATTATGTTTATTGTATGGATGTCAAATATGTAGATGTATAATGTGTAATGGATGTAATGTTGAAGTGTATAAATATATGTATGTATAAGTGATCGCTCAGATCAAGCAAAATTGCCGATAGGCTAAAGTACAAATGGTCCCTCGTCGCGACGGTCCAAACGAAGATGTATCTAAGTGGTTTTTAGACTTATATACAATTAAGCACTGACTTGCACTGAAGCGCACCGAAAGAAAGAACACGAAAAAGAACTGCACGAAACGACTTCCAATTTTTAAGTGTTTATTGCTAGCCATGCAAGGCTTAGCATACGCATACCAAATGTGTGGACCTTATGTTAACAGCGAGAGAGCAAGAGAATACAAACTAATTTAAAGCTGCTACATTGAAATGAGCGCACTTAGAATTATTGCCTACAACAACTTAAATCTATAATTCAAATGACTTAAATCTATAATTCAAATTACTTAGTCTACAATTCAAATGTTTTCCAACAACCTTAAATCTATGAAATGACCAAACATCGGCCGCATTGAAGCAATTCGCTTCAAGAAAGCTCGATAGGCAGGCGGCAAGCGATGAATTGCCCTCATAAAGTCTCCCGCCGTCGTCCTTACTATTTCCACGCGCAATTTTCCAGTGTTGCAAGTAGGTCAGCCTGCCGTCTCTCACGCGTTGCCATGACCCGACTGGCAGCGGCACGAGCGTTCCGCCTACGAGTAGGTGAGCTGGAGTTATCGAGTGGAGTGAGGTGGAGTTATTGCCAGCTCGTCCACCCAGCAGCTTGTCGCTTCCTATTGCCTTGAGGAGGAGTCCCTTTGCCGACTTTACGGCCGTTTCCCATAGGCCGCCGAAATGCGGCGCTCGAGGGGGAATAAACTCGAAAGGTATGCCCTTGGTGGCAGCATACGACGTGATTGCATCCTGGTTGCTGGTAAAAGTGGCCTGGAACTCCTCCAGCAAGCGCGCTGCAGTCACAAAGTTATTGGCATTGTCGCTATAGATTCGACTGACTGCTCCACGGTCACCCACAAACCTGGAGAGACATATAAGAAAGGAATTAGCAGTCAAGTCGGAAATCAATGTGGACAGATTTTGACGTAAAACACAGAAAAACGGCAACGTACATCTTAACTGACGCTCTGCCACGTATTCCCAGCGTGACATGAATTGGAGCACAAAAGTCCATTCCGCTGACTTCAAACGTCCAACATCCATGTAGCCGATCAGCGGGTAAATTTCCCATTATTTGGTTGGCTAGTATTGGCTTGCATCGAAAACAATGCACACACTGCCGAACCCCTGCGTTGCAGGCTTGCCTAGCGTTTACCAGCCAAGTATTCTGGCGAAGAATAACCAAGAGCGCTCGAGGGCCTGCATGGCAATTGGTAAGGTGCAAGTACCGCTTGCACTTAACAAATCGCCATCCTTTTGGCATGAATAATAGGAATTTCCATTGTGGGGCAACGGCGCTTTGAGTAAACGGCCGCCAACTCGTACCAGCATCAAAGTTCGCTTTCCTTACTGATTAGGACTCAGAAATGGATTAAGCTTCTGGTACGACGGTTGCAGGATCACCCACTTGTCCAATTTGACTATTTCGACTGCAAAAGCAGTATGCTGAATTACGTGCACAATGGCCAAAAAAGCGAAGTGCAATTCAGCCGAAGTTGTACAAGTGATTTGTGTCCTGACCCCTTTCCGTTTATAAATCGGAAAATGTACGACACTATGCGGAGAATTTTCAAATACGACGACGACATTTCAATAAAATCCAAAATTGGATTTGAAGCATTATCGGCCGCGATGAGAACCGTTGCATTCTTCCACTTCTCCAGCACTGATTGCTCTTTGGTCAACTTAATGTGTGAATTAGTTGGCCAAAGGTTCTGGTCATATTGTAAAAACTTTGGACCATCAAACCAATGCGAATCAATCAATTATGCAATGGTACAACCACGCGAAGCTATGTCAGCTGGATTTTCTGCAGTCGGTACATGGCCCCAAGTGGCGTCTGATGTCAATTCCTGTATGGTAGCAACTCTATTGGCGACAAATGTATTCAAATGTGAAGGATGAGTTTTCAACCAATGCAGGACTACCTCTGAATCAGACCAAAACACGATTTGGTCAATAGGAACATGGAGAAGATGCCGAACTTTCTCTCACAAATTTGCGAGCAAGTGTGCTGCGCACAATTCTAAGTGTGGCACCGACTTTGTTTTCAGACGCGCTACCTTCGCCTTTGCAGTCAGCAAATTCACGTTTACTGTGTGCTCTCGCTCAATTTGGAGGTAAATACAGCATCCATAAGCCCTTGTCGATGCGTCAGAAAAGTCATGAACGTGGCATTTTTTGGCTTAAGTGACTCCGCCGTATCGGGGAATGCGTATCGCCTCAATTTCACGAAATGACTGCGCAATTGACTGCAAGTCTGGCAGCAAATGGTCAGGTATTTGGTCATCCCAAGCAGATTTTTGAAGCCAAATTTCTTGCATCAGAATTTTTAGTTGAGTGATAATCGGATATAAACGATCAAATCGAGCGCTTGGTGGGGGCAATGTCTATAGACATGTTCGATATTGAATATTTAAAAGCGTATCCATGCGGGCTTCAAATGAGCCCTAACGTCTTCGTGTCCTCCTGATGGCCGATCACCATTTCGTTAGAAGGCCACGCTTTAAATGTTTCACCATTTGATGCCCATTTCGTTAGAGTGGAACCGAACGATTCGAGCACTGAGACTATCTCATTTCATAGCATTCGCAATTCTTCCACTGTATCTGCTTCAGATAGCAGATCATCTACGTAGAAATCGCTAGCAAGCGACTTTGATTCCAAAGGATGCGAAATTCAGGCATGTACTTTAAGCAACGAATTGCCAGAAAAGGTGCCGAAGTAGTACCATATGTTACCGTATTTAAACGATACAATTGGAGTGGTTCAGTGGAGTTTCTTCTCCAAATAATAAGCTGTAATTGCGATGGGATTCATTGATTTCGACCTGCCGGTACATTTTTGCAATGTTCGCCGACAACGCAATTGGATGAAACCGAAATCGCAACAATGTTGAATATAGACATGGCTGTATGGTTGGGCTAACCATCATTATGTCATTTAAAGACAATTGTGACGACATCTAGCTCGACGCGTCGAAAACAACTCTGAACTTTGTTGATGTGCTTTGTGGTCTTAGCACGCATTGGTACGGGATAAAATAATGCGGCTCTCTCGGTACACTGTTCTCAATGGCACTTATATGGCCCATCGAAATGTACTCCTTCATGGAGGTAATGTACATAGATTGTGTATCAGGCTGTTTTGCCATTCTCCTTTCCAAAGCCAAGAACCGGCCAGATGAGACTATTTTATTCCTAGACAAATAGCTTTGATTTAACGATCGAGCGGTTGGCATAAATCCTCGAGCTGAACCCTCCAAGAGTGTGCCGACTGGAAATGGCACTACAGTCTGTCCCGTATGTTGTCGGTTGACGGTGTCCAGCTAAGATCAGAGACCAGAGCCACACAACCTAACTCCTCAATAGTTACGTTGTCTGGCTATGGTCTCTGATCATGGCTTCGAGGTGAGGGCTGGATCAAGGTGTCATGCGACCCGTCCCGAAGATCAGCCGTACAAGAAGCGATAACTAGGGTCGCAGTGGAGGTGCTGATGGACAATCCTGGTGAACCTCCTCAGTGCACCGATGCTAGATGGTACCAGGGCGGTGTTAAGCTCATAGCTTGTGACGACGAGAGGTCGGCTGAGCTATATAAGCAGGCGATCAGCAGAAAGGGGTATACCCGGGTGCACAGCTAACGGTGGTTGATGCAAAGGACATACCATCCCGTCCGAGGGCCAGTGCCTGGATGACGGCTAAGCACGGTGAGCCCGCGAAGATTTTCGAACTCATCCAACTATTCAACACGAGGGTCAACACCCAGGGTTAGAAAGTCATAAAAACGGAGGCGACACAAAAAGCTACAATGCAGGTCGTCCACATGCTCAACAATGAGTGCGTAGAGCAGTTGAATGTGGCGGAATGTCGTATCAACAAGCCGCCCAGTGAGGACGAAATGGACGTCGACGCAGAAGAAGACTCCTCTGGGGATCTGCGTGACGACATCTCGACCGACTCCGATTACGGAAACACGCTGGGCAAGCTCTATTCCGAGCGGGAGCTTCTCGAAGATAGCAGAGGAGAAGCCCCGCGACGCTCACGGAGTAGAGGGCTGAGAATACCGGAGATGGAGGTCCTTTAAATAAACCTACATCGCTGTAAAGTAGCAACAGCTGCTTTAATGGTTCGTCTGGCAGCAGGCGAGGTGGACCTAGTTCTAATACAAGAGCCCTGGGTACACAACAGCACAATCCGGGGTCTTGGATCACCAAGCTTCACCCTATTGTATTCTAGCTAAGAAACAACTTAACGCTATTCTAATTCCTCAATTCAGCGATCAGGACCTAACGACTAGCATACGAATGGCTTCCGTCTGCATGGACCAAGACCAAGAAGGCAGCCCCCCTCGCAGCTGCTAAGAGCCCTAGTCGGCAATAGCCGTGACAACAAAATTGGCACGATCCTAGGCGGAGATGCCAATGCGCACCACACAACTAATGGGGTAGCAGTGACATTAATGAATGAGGTGAGTCTTTATACGACTATATTATAAGTAGTAACCTACTGATCTGCAACGTAGGGAACGACCCCACCCTCGAAACCGAAAACCGCAGCGAGGTGTTAGACATCACGTTGGAGTTTGATTTTCTTTCGCATAGAATCCTGGCCTGAAGGGTCCTGAATGATCTTTCATTCTCAGAATCCAAGAAAAACCAACAGGGGGTATTATCGGAGACTAATTGTCAAGGAAGGTGGAAGGTTGACGGACAGGGACTTCCTGGATCTGCTCATCAATATACACTTCCCGGGCTGTAACGACAGCAGCAGTACCTAGGAATACCTAGGCATCTGATAAGTAGCATCCTTTTCGAAGAACGCATATGATGGGCAGTAAAAACTTTCCAGTCGTACAAATCCCCCGGGCCGGACGGCATAGTCCAAGCCCAACTCCAACATTCTTTGTGGCACATCATGCCATTGATACTGACATTGCTTAGAAGTTATCTAAGAGTTAATCACATTCCTGCATGCTGGAGATAAGGAAGGGTGGTGTTCATTCCTAAAGCTGGGACGGCATCACATGTAAAAGCAAAAGATTTCAGGCCCATTAGCCTTTCATCGTTTCTACTAAAAACTTTACAGAGACCCATAGAGATATACCTCAGACAGTCCATTGACCCGGTACTGCTGTCGAACTCTCAGCACGCATATAGCAAAGGAAGGTCCACTGACACTGCCCTCCCTAGTCTCTAGAATAGAGAACTCACTCCACGTTAATGAGTATTCTCTGGTAGCTTTTCTGGATATAGAGGGCGCCTTCAACAATATTTTACCCACAGGGCAGAGTTCTGTCTCCGCTACTGTGTGTGCTGACGGAAAACCAACTGCTTCGGCGCGGTTATAGCTTACGCTGATGCAGTGGTAAATACCCACAGACACTTTGCCACCTCATGAGGACAGCATTCTCAACGCTCTCGCCGTGAGTATCCCCCTGCGGCCTAGGAGTACATCCTACAAAGACCTAGCTAGTACTTTTCACTAGGACAAGATTCCGAAACTCCAGCCACCCACGCTAAAATGAGTTCCCCTGAAATTCAGCCGAAGTGCAAAGTACCTGCGAGTCATCCTGGACAGCAAACTGCACTGGAACGAAAACACAAATGAGCGGGTGAAGAAAGCCACTAATGCACTTTACATCTGTAAGAGGGCCATAAGCTCCAGATGCGGATCCTCACCATGCAACCCTTAGGCTGAGGGAAACTTCTGCTTGTAAAGCTCATCACGAGGACATGCAAGTATACTGCGCCTTCACCCCGAGGTTACTACCCACCCAGACTACTTTATACCGAGATTTATCTTCGAAAAGAACTATGTTGTCAGGATTCCCACTCGAACAGAATGGGATAGCCTGCCACATTACCAGAACAACGCCATCAACTTCTTTACGGATGGCTCAAAACTGGGTCGGAGAGTCGGCGGTGGCATCAGAAGTGGCTGCGATACATGAGGTCACAAAGCGCCTATTGCCCGACATAGCAGGCGCCAGACAGATTTTTATTTTTTCAGACAGCCAAGCGGCGCTCAAAGCACTGGACTTCAATGTGGACAACTCAAACGTCTTTACTGACTTCCGAAAATCTCTCAACGAGATGGCCCAGCAGGTCAGTACCAGGCTCATATGGGTGCCAGGACATCGGACTATTGAGGGAAACTGCATTGCAGATGAGCTGACAAGGGAAGGAACAAAAGCTAGCATTCTTCCCGAAAGGGAAAATTTGGGAATGCCGTTAGCATATTTTCGGCTCATGACGTGCAATCACGCACAGCGCGCTGGGAGAGCACAAACACATGCGTTCGTGGCAGGCTCCCTGGCCATCCCTTTATATAAAAAGGACATTAAAGCTTGTGTTGGTGTTCATATATGCCACACATCGCTGAAGTTCATCGTACTGTCAATAAGCACTTGACCGTATCATGAGCTAAGCATGGGCCACGCATGTGCATATGACACCAACGCAGGCAGCTATTCTTAACTATTGTTAGAATAGCGGCCGCGCATGTGCGCAAAACAACCACCAACCGGCTGCCACGTCTACATACACCTACGCTGGATATGCACGCACCGACTCAGCTAGCTGCATACAACACTTCAGCAACGATTTATTTTAAGAATCACTTATTAGTAATAATTAGACCTACGCACATTCTAAATTTTGTATATAAACCCCTGCATTTCAATCAATAAACAGACAGAAACACAAGAACACTCGTGCAGCTCTGATCTCACATTCCCTTTCAGCTCCTCCGAATTACTTGGTTCAAGTACCGATTGTAAAATACTCAGCTACTAGTTTATTACTAGGGGCTAACTCAACAAACAACAACAGCTTGTAAAGATGAGAAGCCCAGAAATATCCATGGTGTCCGATTGGCAGACATGCATCAAGACTGAACATTCCGTTCAATGACTTCTGTAGAAGATGCGAGGAGGAGGAGGAAAGTGTGGAGCACCTCTGCCAATACCCGCCTCTGAGCAGGCGCAGGCTACACACCTTAGGGAAACCTTTCTAAAGCGACCTCTCAGTCATAAAATTGACCTGCGAACCTGAGTCTAAAAGTGCCCTGGCTAATTGGTAGGACCCTGACTGGTCCATTACCTTAACAATGGCTGTTGCCAAAATGACTTCAATAGTTTTATTATAATGGTTCATTAAGTATTATATGTTGATTATAGTAATGTAAGATATAGTAATGTTCGAACAGATTAACATAAGTCACAACTGATTCAAAATGGCGATGACTGCTTCTCTCGACACTTCGACGGCAACGGCTGACTGCGGATCTACAACAACTGCGACGGCTGACTGCTGAACTTTTACTGCACTACGACTGTCCCCCGTGTGATGGCGGGGCTTAGAATACCATCTCAGCGGTCACGGCTTGTCGTATGAGGCGACTGATGTGGCAAAAAGCTGGTTAACCCATCCGTGCTGTCGGGCAAAAGGGTGAGGGTTCACTGAGTCCTACTCATGCCGCTGTTCAGGGCGGTATGAGCTGAAGTTTCGGTACAACGGGTTGGGGCTCCCCATTGAGGTAGGCCACCTTGTGGGAGTATCGTAGTGGCTGTGGTTGTCACCCATATTGCGGGTAGGGTATCGGCTTCGGCCTTTATCCGGCGTGGTGTTGCGTTTTCCAACCGGGCGCTGCGACCCTGAGAGCAGCAGAGGTGTTTAGATGCACTTCGCCTCCCGTCCAAGAGGGGGATATATGCCTGACAAGCATACATCCCGAATTGGTACTGGCGAAGCTCCCACTGTATTTGCTGGTGGTTGTTAGCTGGGGCGACTAGTTTGGCGCATCGTACCAAAACCCGTGCACTGTAGACGGTCTTGTGTACATACACACTCGTGTGTATGCACACTTGTCTGACTTGAGTGTCGTGGTAGTAAACCCTTTGTTGTGGTACACGCCACATAAAATAAATCCCAGAGAGATCCGTGACGAATGCACTACGACTGCTCTGTATGACTGCTGAACTACGACTACCGCTGATGACTGCTGAACTACTACTGCCGCTGACTCACGAACTAGGAGTGGTAGGACTACCAACTCCGCTGTATATCGCCTGCTTACATTCGGTCATTCTGCTCATCGTCGTCTGTCCCAGACGACAGCATATCTTCATTCCATTCGACGTATTTCCAAAGTTTCATATTATCTGCGCTAGTTGACGTTATGTTCGGGCCTTCGACTTGGGCAGCTTTTTTTACCTCATGTCATCCGTTCCGTTTGACTTTAACCACTTCGTATGGTCCTAGAAACGAGCTCGCCAGCTTTTTGCCTGCTATGAACTGCGTTCGTTTGACAGCAACTAGGTCTCCTTCATTATAAACGCGTTTGCCTTTGCGTTTTTGATCAAAGTTGGCTTTGTAAATATCTTGGGCTTTTTGTATTTGCAACCGAGCTTCTTGGCGAGTTTCTTGCCTCTCCCTATCGAAGTCATCTATAATTTCGTATTCCAACACAGCTGCAAGCCTGTCGGAAATCTTGCTGTGCACTTTGGTTCCAAAAATTATTTCAAACGGCGATTTTTGTGTGGACACATGAACATGGGAGTTGATTGCATTTGAACTTGTGCATTCGAACTTATACCATTTCGAAGTATCATCTGCCGAAAGCTTGCTAATTATGGACAAAATGACTCTGTTTACTCTCTCGATTTGCCCGTTGCCCCTGGCTACTCCAGTGGTTGTCCAAACATGCTGAATTCCGTTTTCCTTTACGTATTGTTCAAAAACGTTTGAGGTAAAGGCGGTCCCTCTATCGTTCACTATCCACAAAGGCAGCTGTATACTGTGCATCGTCTTCAGGACTGCGAAGTGACCATCTGCATGTGCTTCCGTTATTATCTCACGTTCCATTGATTTGGGAACTACGAGAAGATCAAGGCCATTTATATGTTTATAAAGAATATCGCCTTTCATCTTAAAACCTTGATACGGACGGTCGTTTAAAATTGTCAATATTGCATTTACGAAGCTATCTTTTCGCTGCTCGTGCTTAAGACGTGCTGCAACTTCAGAGCCAACAACGAATACGTTCGAGAGACGACTTAAGCAATCAACATGCTTCATACGGTCTGCACTGCGATGTTCAACTACAAAGGAATAATCCTGAAGTACCAGAATCCATTGGGCAACTTCTCGTGGTATATCCTTTTTCCGCACGGTTTGGGTAAATGCAGCGCAATCGGTGACCAACGTAAAGGTATTGCTCAGCAGATAGTGCCTGAATTTCTCGATCGCCAAATAAGCAGCCTTCACCTCGAGTATGTAACTATGGCGCTTGGAATCACTAAGTGTTGTCTTCTTACTCCAAAAAAATATTGGGTGAAGCTCTTCGCCAAATCTCTGTAGCAACGCTGCGCCAAAACCATCCTTAGATGCATCGGTATGCAATTCTGTTGGTGCATTCTACATAAAAATTCGAAGTACCGGCTCTCGACACAAAATGTCCTTTAGTTCATCAATTGCTTTTAGCTCAGCAGTACCAATTTTAAAGTCGACGTCTTTTTTTAATAGGTTTGTTAATGGGAGCGCTATATGTGAATATCCTTTAATAAATTTGCGAAAAAAGCCTGTCAGTCCCAAGAAAGACTGTACAGCCTTTACATTTGTTGGAACAGCAAAACGTTTGACGGCTTATGTTTTTTCCTTGCCAGGCCAGATTTTTCCGTTCTGCACGGTATGGCCAAGAAAATTGATTTTGCTCTCGAGGAAGCGGCATTTTTTCCACTTGATGAGCAAGGAGAACTGTTCAGCCACTGCCAGGACCCGCTTCAGCTTTCGGACGCATTCATCTATTGTCTTGCTGTAAATTATGATGTCGTCCATATAAATTTGCATCACATCCTGGGCGACAAGGTCTTGAAAGACGCAGTTTATGAACCTTATAAATGCTGCAGGAGAATTGGTGAATCCGAACGGAGCCTTATTAAATTCGTACAGCCCGTCTTTGGTGACAAAAGCTGTGTATTTGCGACTCTCTTCTTCAACAGGCACGTGGAAAAAACTATTTTCCAAATCCATCACCACGAAAACTTTTGCTGCCTGCAAGTTCTCCAGCACATCGTCGATAAGTGGGACAGGAAAACAGTCTTTCAGCACCATTGCGTTGAACTTACGAAAATCGACACAGATCCTGTTAGAACCATCCTTTTTCTTAACAATGACGACTCTGCTTTCGAAATTAGAAGTTGATTTTCGCACAATTCTGGTGTTCAGACATTCGTCAACTTGTTTTTTAATGGCGTCGCATTCAACTGGAGAGTATCGGGAAGGTTGGTGCTTAAATGGAGTTAACTTCTCATTTGCAACAATTTTCAGCTCCACAGGACTTTCTATAGGTAGCGCTATTGGTTGGTAGGCCTCAACCAATGGTCGGATAAGCGGTTCGAACTGTGGAAGTGTATGTATTTCAGTTTCGGTTTCGACTATATACTTAGCTCATTAGATGGGTCGTAGTCCTCCCGCGGCGATTTCGATGTAAAATGGAAGCCTTCCCCATCCAAAACAACGCAGAACTTTGAAACGAAATCATAGCCCAACAAGCCGTTGTATTCCACTTTGTCGTCAGGCACCACCACGAACTTTTGCTGAACGCAGACGTCATCAACTCGTACTGCAGCTACAAATTCTTCAACTGGTGTTGTGTTTAAGTTTCCAAGTCCTTGAAGCACAGAGGTAGACTTGATTAGTTCAACATTTGTAAACTTACGAAACACGCAGTCTTTGATAATGCACACATCAGCGCCTGTGTCAACCAAACAGTCAACTTCGACATTGTTAATATAAACTGGGTTAAAGCGATTATTGTCTTGGATCACTTTTACGCTTTTTTCGGCTTGAGAACAATTTCGACATGTGACCACTTGTACCGCACTTAAAGCATTTGGTTTCAGTTCGGCAATTTTTTCTCAAGTGTGTAGTGGACCCACAGTTAAAACAATGAGATTTTTTAGAACCACTCGCATGCCTTTTTCCAACTATGATTGACGATTTGCTCACTGCTTCGCGTTCTTCAAGTTGTTCGTATATAGAATACTTTTCTTGGAGTTCGCCAAACGACTTGCTACTGTACATATTATATTTGTATTCGTTTTTCATGTTCAAGCCGTCAACTATATACCGCAATACTGAATTAATATCTACATCAATACCAAGTGCAGCTGTTTCCCTCATATTCAAAACATACTCATGGAACGATTCTCTGTCGTGTTTCTTTCTCTCACGAAGTTTCTTATGAACGTCTGCACTGGCGTACGTACGCTTGAATTCGCCGATCAGCATATTTTTCAACTCTGCATACGAACTAACAAACACAGAATTCAAAAACAACGCTGCTGCTTTCGTCATTTTGCCACGAGCTTGTACATATCGCTGCTTTTCATCAAGTTCGTAGGCATCGCCGTTTTTATCAAAATTGAAAAACCAACGCCCGACAGGTATATTCAGGCCATCAAACTCCGGCACTATTTTAGCAAAATTCTCGGGCGTTATTTTATTTCCAAGTAGTTTTTATACTCTGTACATGAAATGCACAGAAGTATATTAGGTTTGCGGGAGCTGAAAAATGTAACAGGCAGAAGGAGGCGTGGCAGACCCCACAAAGTATATATATTCTTGATCAGCATGACGAGACGAGTCGATCTAGCCCTGTCTGTCTGTTTGCCCGTCCGTATGAACACCTGGATCTCAGAGACTATAAGAGATAGAGACACCAAATTTTCCACAAAGATGCCTTATGTGTGTATTCTATACGAGTTTGTTTTATTTTTTTGATTTCCCCCCCCCCCCCCCCCCCCACTTCCCTATGGGGGTTTTCCCGATTTTCCATTCGTATAATCGCCTATATCTCGGAGACTATAAGACCTAGGAACACCAAATTTTAGTCCCAGATGCCTTATGTGAATACGCAGAAAATGCATATTTTGGAATTTCCCTCCCTCCCCCCTCTACCCCACAAATTTTCTATAACTCCCGTAATTCTTGGAATTTCGAACTAAAATTGAATGGAAATACCCCCAGTTGTTTATTATGTGTCCGTATGCCAAGTTTCACTATGATAGACCGATTTAACGAGAAGTTATAGCCATAAATATATTTGCTACTGCAGCGCTGCTCAAGCGCTGCCCAAGCGCTGCCCGCGGATGTTGTTGATGTTGCTGTTTGGTTGACTGCGAAAATGCTTACACAGACACGAATAGATGCGCATAGGCATACATACACTCACACAGACGCAATTGCTATGTAAATGTGCAATTATAAACCCTTTACGTGAGTTCGAATACCGAGAGAGGTAAAATCGATCAAATTTTTTTTTTATTCTCTTAATTTTTTTTACTTTCTATAATTATTGTAAACATATGTACAGAGTATTTCAAAGTCGGGACACCCGACTTTAGCTTTTTTACTTGTTTATTCTCGGTTTGGCAGTAAGTGCAGTAACTTTACTATTTCTTCAAGATTTTTACTGTTCTGCAAAATTTATTCTTCCATTTTGACTATTTTTTCGCCAGTCGGCATATTTGTTCCTTCTTCTTCTTTTTTTTTTCATCAGCCGCTATATTTGTTACTCCTTCTTCTTCTTTTTTTTTTGTCAAACGCTATATTTGTTACTCCTTCTTCTTCTTTTTTTTCGTCAGACGCTATATTTGTTGCTCCTTCTTCTTATTTTTTTTGACATTCGATCTCCAGCAGATTTATATTTTTCGTGGTTTCGTTTACATCACGATCGGCTTAGCACTGGTTAAGGGTGGATACTGCGAGATTTCGCTCTTTATCGGTTCAGCACTGGTTGAGCCCCCAAATGTGAATTGTTTATTCAATAGTTTTATTATAATGGTTCATTAAGTATTATATGTTGATTATAGTAATGTAAGATATAGTAATGTTCGAACAGATTAACATAAGTCACAACTGATTCAAAATGGCGATGACTGCTTCTCTCGACACTTCGACGGCAATGGCTGACTGCGGATCTACAACAACTGCGACGGCTGACTGCTGAACTTTTACTGCACTACGACTGCTCTGTATGACTGCTGAACTACTACTGCCGCTGACTCACGAACTAGGAGTGGTAGGACTACCAACTCCGCTGTATATCGCCTGCTTACATGTATGAGCATAACGTTTGCTATTTTCTTATCACTCAATGACAACAGCGATTCATAAATTGACTTTACATTATCTATTAGGGAGCGCAAAGATGAAGCAGAAGGCCCTTGCATTTTGGGCAAGTCGAACAGCTTTAACATGCTGCCGAAATAATTAGGCACCTATTGCCATACACTCGTTTCAATGCAGCTAGAGTCTTTGGATAATTGGCATCAGTAACTTGAAAAGCTTTGACTGTGCCAGGCGCTTTTTTGTCCAAACAAGATAGCAAATGATTAAATTTTTCTATATTTGTCAGAGATGCATCATGGTCAACTAAGTTTTCGTACAGACCAATGACATTTTTTTACTCCGAATAGTCGCCACTGAATTTTGGGAGTTTCATCGACGGCAGCTGCTTGCTATGGCAATCTGACCCAAATATTGTAGAGTTTGCCATGCTGTTCCTCTGGGACTTAGACCGAACACCTTTACTCACGAGCAGCGTTTCCGTCGTGACGCACAAATTCTCTCCTCTTCAGGCTAAGGCCTGATCAATTTGATCCAACTCTTCCTGCAGATTGAAGGCTCGGTCATATACCTGGTTAACATTTTCAACCGGCACTCCATTTCAACTGACTCAATGGGCTTAGTGGCATTTTACACGGAATTTTTTATGCGTTCTATGTCTCTGACAACATTTATGTGTGAATGCAGTAATGCCTCGACCCTGCTTGACTCTAAATCATCCGACAGCTTGCCATAGGCTTGCTTGCTGCGTTTTGACGGAATGTTTGTAGCGAGTCTTTAAATGTTTGGACAAGACTAAAAGTGTATAAATGTATAATTGGACTATGTCCAGAAAAATATATACACAAAAATGTATACACTGTATACTATTGAAGAAAGCTCAAGCGCAACGGTTTAACTTTTTATGTTAAATGAATGTACGATACTATGTAAACAGTATCTGGAAAAAACTAGAGAGACGCGCAGTTGTTAGAATTAATGCTGATCAAATACGGGAACTGCACGATAGCAGCGGGCCCACGCAGCAACAATATGTTGTAAAGGAGTTATTTTTCCAGCAGAAAAGAATTTTGTAAGTTGCGGGACCTTGCGACCCAAGGGCTCGATGCACACTGTAGGGGACAATCGGCAGCGATACTTGGAATTTGTACTCACTGGTTGATGCCCGGTAGGTGCAAATTCGACGCGCCTACCAGTCTGTTGCCGTTTTACAACTGCGGTTAATGGCCCAGCCACTGTAAAACGTCGCCAGTCTGATCCGCCGATCTCACGACATCCATATGGTTTTGGTGTTGTATTTGCCTGTTAGTGTCCCAGCAAATATAACTACCAAGACTCAGCTCAGAGGGCTAGAGTGTACTCACGCAGAGGGAGAAATAATGCAAGAAATAAATCAATGCACGCTGAAATATTTCGCACACTGCCTGTAGTGTGCAACCATAAGGAGTACACACTGTACGCAGTGCACTCTTAAGAACACACACTGTAACACTTTATTGCAGTGAATAAATTAATTCAAAAAGCCAAGCATAATTCGGACGCAATGTAATATGATCGCACATGCATTGGGTGACATAAGGGCAGCATCAGTGCAACTAGTGTCAGCCACCTCAAGTGCACATAACATTCTCCCTCGCGCTCTCGCTGCCAACAGCGCTGAGTATATAAGTAAAATACATAATGCGACCGCTCCGCTGCCGGCGTCTCTGGCAGCGCAGCTACGAGGCCTTAGCTAAGTTCACTTTAAGTAAGAATTCAGTTTTAAGTTTGAAGTTGAAGGTTAACTCCTTTGCTCGGTTGCTGGAAGCTGGTGTCGAAGTACGCCTGCCTTGCTTGATGGTTCGGCCTGGGGTATTCTTCGTCCGATTTTGCTGGTTCCCAGACAAGCCGTTGGACAGTCTCGGGTGGTGTGCGTTGTCGTGGTTGCCGCCTCTGCGGGCTATCGTCTCGCTTACCTCGTGCCTCTCGCGTGTCATTGGCCGCGCCTCGCTTCGGTACCCTGGTCCGGTCGCCCGCATACATCGGACCTCCTCGCGACTCATCACTGGTTCTCGGGGTTTTTGGTTCAGGTTGAACACCTAGGCCATCGTGTCTCCTGGGGGAAGGAAAATATCTAGGGTGGTCGTAGTGGTGCGAGCTACCAGACCGCCATAGGGCATGACCGCGTGGTGGTTTTCACCAGTTCCCGATAATAGGTGACCTCGTCGTCGCTGGTGGACTCGCTGGCTGGACTGACTATATAGTGTTCTAGCTCAGTTGGTGGATCAGCGGGCTTATAAGCTCCTTGTCCATGTCTCGGGTCTCGGCGAGAATTCGGCGTCGGTTGCGAGCTTGAGCCGTAATCGCTGTCCGGATGATCCTGCAATCGGGGCGGATACGAGGAACCTCGAAAACCACGGTGTGGTAGAGCATCTTCATCATAGATCTCGCGCACGTTGTCCGTGTAGTGCCTTTCGGGTGTAGTGTCGCTGTCCGGGCTGCGAGGTGGTGGTGACTCTTGCCAGTCCCACTCATTCCACTGCGGTGTCGCCACGAATCGTTCGTCGGGCTCCTGCTCCGGTGAGGAGAGTCACTCGTTGCTGTAGGTGTTGCTGGCTAGGGACGGGTCATCCGATGACTGGTCGTCCTGGTCTTGGGGAAGGTACGGGGACGTGGACTTGTCGTCTTCCCACTCCCACTATGGAGACGATTGCCACTCCCTACTTTCATTCTCTTTCTCCATCTTGGCTTGTCAAAATTTGTTGTTGCTGTGGAAGATAGAATTGCTTGTTATTATTATTTATTTAATTATTTAATAATAATTTAATTATTTTTGATTTTGCAGGTTTTATTCCGCTCTAGAGGTGTGGCTTGCGCGTAAGATAACTAGTTTTGGTTGAGGTAAACTACGTTGGTGGGCGCTGCCTGTAAGCGCGGGGTCTCTGGATAGTACCCCCTTATTCACTAATTACGCCTCCAAGTAGGTGCGCCACGTCTCCTGGTTCATACCCACGAATTGGGTCACTACTAGGACTTGGTTGATGCTCGCTTGGTTAAATCCCGATGGCTTTTGATGGCCTCGATGTCTGCATCGTCGTCGTCGTTGCTTGCTTGTCTAGTGTTCACTGCGTTGACCCTGAGAGTTGTTGGTAACCTCGTCGTCGTCGTTGCTTGCTGCATCAGTGTGGTGGTCCTTCAAATCGGACACGTTGGCAACTTGTCTCCTATGGCTTCCCACTCGTTGAATGCGCACGATGTAAGTCGATACGAACTTGACCAACTTGAATGGCCCATCAAACTTCGGTGCCAGTTTCGTAGCAAGTCCTTCAGCAGCTTTTGAAAGGTGATGCTGTTGGAGTAGAACGAGGGATCCTAGCTTCGGCCGCCATTCTCTGCGGCGTAGGTTGTAGTGGCGTTGTTGATCTTGCGTAGCCCGTTGCATGTTAGACTGTGCTATGGCGAATATCAAAAAAATAATACAAACATATAGAATACACACATAAGGCATCTTTGTGCAAAATTTGGTGTCTCTATCTCTTATAGTCTCTGAGATCCAGGTGTTCATACGGACGGACAGACAGACAGACTAGCCCTGTCTCGACTCGTCTGGTCATGCTGATCCAGAATATACTTTGTGCGGTCTGCCAGGCTTCCTTCTGCCTGTTATATTTTTCAGTTCCCGCAAACCTAATATACTTCTGTACATTTCATGTACAGAGTATAAAAACAAAACAAAAAAAGTAATGGTAGTAGTGACCCGGTTCCGTTCACCAGTTCCGGACGGCGCACATCACTGACGGCTTTGCACATCACTGATGGTACCACGCATCACTGTCAGTGGCGACGGCGTCTCACATCACTGTCAATACCGCGCATCACTATTGCACTTGTGCTTTGCTGTTTCGTTTGCCCGTTGTTGTTTGTGCTTGTGAACTTTTTTGCACTTTGCCTGTGTATGTTGTTGACTTTTCACTGCGTTGTTTTGTTGATTTTACTGTATTTAGATTCACTGTTCTTATATTGTTGCTTGGCGTTTCCTGTTTCACTGTGTTTTACTCGCTGTTGTTATTATTCGCATACGCAAGGCATATGTACATATGTTTAACGTGTTGCTTGTACCGTGTTTCATTTGGATTTGTTTAAACACACACAAAAAAAATTATAAAAAAGTGTTGTGTTTTCCTCGCTTAGCCGCTTTTCACTGTTCATATTTTTTCTGGTTGGATTTGTTCAATGTGTTTAGAATTTTCACTTTTGATGTACTGTTGCACTGTGCTTTATTCATTGCTCACTGCTTGTTGTCAATTCTGGTTTCATTTTTCACTGTGTATCGTCTTTGCTTGTTCACTATGTTGCTTGGTCGATGCTCGTTTCATTTGATTTTATTAATTTCACCATGTATAAATTTTTATAGCCTGTACCCAAAGGGTGAAAGGCTATCCTAGTTTTGTGCGCATGTATGTAACACACAGAAGGAGGCGTGGCAGTCCCCCCACAAGGTATATATATTCTTGATCAGGGTGACAAGTCGAGTCAATATAGCCATGTCTGTCCGTCCGTCCGTCCGTCCGTCCGTCCGCCTGTCCGTCTGTATGAGCGCAAGGATCTCAGAAGGTACACGAGCTAGAATTACCAAACTTGGCAGATTCCCCTAAGCCCTAGGCAGGTCAAGTTTGGTTTTTTATTTTGATACACCCCCCCCCCCCCACTCCCCCGCAATTCGTGTTTTTTCTTATAACTTCCGTAATTCTTGGAATTTTGAAATCATTTTGAAATTTGGTAGTTACATCCAGTTAGTGCTTATGTGTGCGTGTGCCAAGTTTCATCATGATAGGTAAATTGTGAAGAAAGTTATAGCCATAAATAAAATCGCTGCTCATGCGCTGCCTGCAGCACTGCCGCCCGCAGCTGTTGTTGTTGCTGCTTTGTTTCAACTTTGTGCTGCATACAAGTACATGTATGCTCTTAAAACTGAACATAAACATGTAGTCTAATTTAATTTAATTAATTAATTAATTATTCATTTTTTTTAATAATTTAATTTTTTTTTAAAATTTTTTCTTTTTTAATTTTTCTTTTTTAATTTTTCTTTTTTAATTTTTCTTTTTAAACGTGTGAATACGCAGAAAATGTATGTTTTGGAATTTCCCTCCCTCCCCCCTCTCCCAAGCAAATGCTATTTTCTCTAACTCCCGTAATTCTTGGAGTTTCGAACTAAAATTTTGCAAATATCCCCAGTTAGTAATTATGTGTCCGTATGCCAAGTTTCACTATGATAGACCGATTTACCAAGAAGTTATAGCCATAAATATATTTGCTGCTGCAGCGCTGCTCAAGCGCTGCCCGCGGCTGTTGTTGATGTTGCTGTTTGGTTGACTGCGAAAATGCTTACACAGACACGAATAGATGCGCATAGGCATACATACACTCACACAGACGCAATTGCTATGTAAATGTGCAATTATACACCCTTTACGTGAGTTCGAATACCGAGAGAGGTAAAATCGATCCAATTTTTTTTTATTCGTTTTTTTTTTTTTTTTTTATTTTCTATGATTATTGTAAACATATGTATAGAGTATTTCAAAGTCGGGACACCCGACTTTAGCTTTTTTACTTGTTATTTTTTTTGCTGTGTCGCCAAGGTCCCTGCTCGGGCGCCACTTGTAAAGAAGTTATTTTTCTAGCTGGGGTAATGGCTCAGCTGTCCAGGATTACTTACAAGAAATTTGTAAGTTGCGGGACCTTGCGACCAAAGGGCTCGATGCACACTATAGGGGACAATCGGCAGCGACACTTGGAATTTGTACTCACTGGTTGATGCCCGGTAGGTGCAATTTCGACGCGCCTACCAGTCTGTTGCCGTTTTACAACTGCGGTTAATGGCCCAGCCACTGTAAAACGTCGCCAGTCTGATCCGCCGATCTCACGACATCCATATGGTTTGGTGTTGTATTTGCCTGTTAGTGGCCCAGCAAATATAACTACCAAGACTCAGCTCAGAGGGCTACAGTTTATATACCACGACTAATGTCCGCTGTATATAAACTTTACTCACGAAGAGGGATAAATAATGCAAGAAATAGATCGATGCGCGCTGAAATATTTCGCACACTGCCTTTTATTTATAATATAAACACTGTTGGCCCTACGCTGCACCACGATTGTTGCTTGATTACGCAGACTTACTCAGATTAGTTAACTTAGGTTAACTCCTTTGCTCGGTTGCTGGAAGCTGGTGTTGAAGTACGCCTGCCTTGCTTGATGGTTCGGCGGAGAAGATAGCGAGCTTCCGTTTTTGCTCGCCCTTCTAGCCTTTGTTCGTGTGACCCTATTCCCTTTTTCTAAAATCCCTATGCAAGCGTGGGCGGTGATGCCGGCCCGTTTATTCTCCCTCTATTCAAAAGATCATTGCTTTGTAACTCTAATTGGCAAATACAGGAACTTTTGTATGCATATTATATTATATTCAATGTGCAATAAGGTAACAGAAATGTGCAATATTCAACTGTGCAATATAAAAATAGGAATTCTTAAATATAGTTGTAAAAGTCGGGGGGCGTCGGGGATAAAATGTCCAAACTCCAGTACAAGAACAAAATGGCGGGATTTTCAGGTTTCAAAGTGCTCTTCTGCACGTATGTATTCACTTCATATAAAGACAATTTGTAACTAACTTAACCTAGTTACAGCGCCCTGGTCCTTAACTAGCGTGTGGGAGAGAGAGGGCGCTGACGCCAGCCGCGCTGTGCTAGCAGATGTTGCTAGCGAATGTTGCTAGCAAACGTTGCCAGCCTGCCATGCAGGCTACTAGCAGTGCTGCCACGTCAACATCCTCCCCCCCCTGCAGGATGCAAATTAGTGCCTCCTAGGGTAGCGCGCCAGCGAGGACCCAGCCCAGCTGGGTCTGGAAAGCTGCGGGGACTCCGTGGCTTGCCGGCAGAACGCCCGGCAAGAGGATCTCTTGGTAGATCTCTGCCCCGAACACGATGGATACCGTGCTTGGGGTGTGCCAGCGCTCGTCCGCCAGGCGCACATTGCCGTAATGGCCATCCACTGGCTCTGTGATGCGCCGCTGGGGGGTTCGATGTGCAAGGTCCGTCACGACTGCTAGCGCTACGTCATGACGCCAGCTGGATGCCCTGGATTCGATTTCGGCACGGCACACCTCGGTCCCGTCCGACGAGAATGACGTCCAGCCGAGTGCTCGTATGAGTGACCGGCAGATGGTGCTGGTCGGGGAGCAGGCGTTGAGCAAAACCTTCACCTCCCATCGCTTACTCCTGCTCGTCATAAAAACCGTGGCGGTGGGCAGGACACTGGTGCCCCATAAGGTTGGGTGCGGGACCTGCGCTTGAACGCGACGCGGGGCGCGATCCAGTGATGGCGTGCGGGGATGAGCCAAAGCGCGTGGAGCCGACGGCGAGCGGGAGTAAGCCAAAGCGCATGGAGGCGACGGCGAGCTGGGGTAAGCCAAAGCGCGGGGAGGCGACGGCGAGCTGGAGTAAGCCAAAGCACGTGGAGGCGACGGCGAGCTGGTGTATGGTGACGCTGGAGGAGGTGCTGCGCTGCGGCTCGGAGGTTGGCGCGGCGACGAGCCAACGTGCAGCAAAGTGTGGTGCGCGGCCCCACAGATCTTGCACCGGGCACCACTGCGACAGACGCTGCCCGCGTGCTCGTGTGCGAGGCAGTTCGAGCAGTACTGGTTAATGCCTACTGCACGCGCACGTTTGACGGGAGGCAGGTTCAGGAACCGCGGACACTTCTTTAGGGCGTGCACACCACGACACATCCTGCACCGGTAGGAGTTCAGCCCCCTTGGCTGACGAGTGGCAGAGGAACGGACTAGGCGATGAGAGGGCATGTTGAGATCCTATGGAAATAAAGAACTTGTGAGTGCTTTGTCAGAAACAGGAAGGAAAGTGGCAAGCAGTGTGTTAGTGGGATTTAGGAGAGCATAGGGAGTAGGACGAGTTTGGCGACGGGTCGTTGGATGACGCCGCGCGCAGTTCGGACGTCGACCACTCGGACCTTGCCATCCGGACCTGGGTGCGCCGCTTGAATCCTACCAAGGCGCCATTCATTTGCAGGGATATTGTCCTCCTTGACAATGACCATGGCGCCCGGTTTGAGGTCCTCCTGTGGCTGCTGCCATTTGTGGCGCTTCTGCAATTCCTTCAGGTACTCCTCCTTCCAGCGGAGGCACAGCTGCTGGTTGAGCGCTTTAAGGCGCTGCCACCGATTAATAATGGATGGCGCACTCTGCGTTATTTCCGGCTCAGCAATGGAGAGGAGAGGCCCGCCGGTGAGAAAGTGGCCTGGCGTTAGCGCCTGGACGTCTGTGGCATCTTCTGACATGGGCGCGATTGGACGTGAATTAAGAACCGCCTCAATTTTGCACAGGAGCGTGGAGAGCTCTTCAAATGTGTACTTGAAGTTGGAGGCGGCCTTGTAAAAAAGCGCCTTGAAGCTTTTGACGCCGGCTTCCCATAAACCGCCCATATGGGGTGCACCTGGCGGGATAAAACGCCATGACACTATTTGGTGGCCGTAGGATCCGACTATCCGCGCCCGGGCTGCTTCCAGAAAATCGCGCTCCAACGCTTTTGCTGCTCCAACGAATGTTGTCCCATTGTCAGAATGAATTTGTTGGGGACACCGCCGCCGGGCGACGAAGCGCGCGAAAGCCGCCAGAAACTTCTCGGTGGTCAAGTCGGAAGTTGCTTCTAAGTGGATAGCCTTCGTGCTGAAACACACGAAGACACACACGTAGCCCTTCGTGATGAGGCAGGCGCGGCCCGTATAATTTTTAATTTCAAACGGGCCCGCGTAATCAACGCCTGTATGAGTGAATGGAGGAGAAAAGGTACTACGTGTAGCCGGAAGGCTGCCCATCAGCTGAGTCTGCAGCCGCTTTTTAAACACGACGCAGACCTTGCATGAGTTGATGGTGGCTTTGACCAAATTCCGCAGTTTGGGGATCCAAAACTTCGCTCGGACGAGGCTGACGGTCAGCTGGTTCCCGCTGTGAAGGGATAGCCGATGGACGAAACGGACTAGGAGCCGAGAATAGGCACAGCTGTAAGGCAGGACGATTGGATGTCGCTCGTCGTAGGTGAGCGAGTCGGAGGAAGACAATCGTCCGCATGCCCGGATGACACCTAGATCATCCATAAACGGATTCAAGTTTTGGAGGGAGCTGCTGGAGGATATCCTCTTCTGATTCGACAAGGCGCCGTATTCATGGGGATACTCCTTCTTTTGGGCGCAAATCGTCAAGATCCGCTGGGTCCGGACCAGCTCCTGGTGTGTCAGCTCCTTGGTCGACGGAGTGGGAGCCTTCTGGCAGCGCTGCACAAAACGCTGGATATACGCCATGACCCTGAGCGCTCTCCCAAAGTCGGAGAACCGCTCAAGGAAGTCTGGAGCTGAAGCCAGTGTGGCGACATGCGTTTGGACGCGGCGTTGTTCCATGTCCGTCTCCTGTGGGGTCTGCTCTTGAGCAGGCCAATTCTCTTTCGGGGTCACGAGCCAGGCCGGCCCATGCCACCACAAGTCGCTGTCTCTTAAGTCCTGCGGAGAGACTCCTCGGCTCGCGAGGTCGGCGGGGTTATGCTCAGAGCGAACGTGGAGCCAATCATCTTTGTTTGTGGCTTGGACAATTTTAGCCACTCGATTGGCCACAAAGGTGGTCCAGTTGCACGCGGGCTTGCGCAACCAGGCTAGCACAATGGTGGAATCAGTCCAACACTGAATCGGAAGGCTACTGAGCGGAAGGTGTGGCAGGATTGAAGCGCACATATCAGCTAGTAGGACTGCGCCACATAATTCTAGACGTGGCAGCGACACTGTTTTGGTTGGAGCCACTCTCGTTTTGGCTGTAAGGAGGTGGACTCGGATTTCCTGGCGAAACTCTACTCGGACGTAGAGTGCGGCTCCGTACGCCCGCTGTGACGCGTCGCAGAAACCATGGTACTGGAAGAGGCATTCAGGGCGGAAATCTACCCATCTCGGAATCCGGATCTGGTCAAGCTCTGGGTAGCTCTGTAGAAACTCGTACCACCGTTGCAGGAGTTCTGCGGGGAGCGGATCGTCCCATCCTATTCCGCTTAACCAAACCTCCTGCATGAATATTTTTGACTGTAAGATGAACGGGGCCAGCCAGCCTGCCGGATCGAACAGTTTTGAGATTTGCGACAGGACCTTGCGCTTCGTAAAAAGGACCTCCTTCTCCATGCCATTCACAACGAATAGGAAATCGTCGGTGGTGGCCTTCCAGCGAATGCCCAGTGTTTTCGTCAAGCTGGCTTCTTCCAGGTCCAAAAAGTCGGCCCGCAACAGATGCTCTGCCGGGAGACTCCGCAAGAGCCCCTTCTCGTTCGCCGTCCATTTCCGTAGCGGAAAACCGGCAGCTTCGAAAGCCTTTTGGAGTTCCCCAATCGACGATAGCGTGTCCTGCCTTGAATGCGCTCCAGCCAGGACATCGTCCACGTACATGAACTCCTTCACGATTTGGCTGGCTAATGGATACTGCGCTTGTGAGTCTTCTGCGAGCTGCTGAAGGACTCGGATGGCCAGGAAAGGCGCACAGTTTACTCCAAAGGTGACTGTGCCTAATTCGTAATCGCACAAAACCCCGTCTGGATTGCGAAACAGGATTCTCTGAAACGGAGTGTGTTCAGGATCGACTCGTATTTGCCGATACATTTTGGTGATGTCGCTACTGAACACATAACGAAAGAACCGCCACTTCAGTACCTGCAGGATCAGGTCAGACTGAAGGACCGGTCCAGGATGTAGGACATCGTTTAAACTTTTCCCATTAGATGAGGGACTGGAAGCATTAAACACCACGCGGAGCTTGGTCGTGCTGCTGTCTGGCTTGATGACTGCGTGGTGAGGGAGATAATAATTGCAGCGGCTCGTGGGCGGAGGGACTTGGTGCATGTGGCCCAAATCCAGGTACTCATTAATGACCGCGTCATATTGCGCCTTCAATGGCGCATTCCGCTGTAAACGCGCCTCGTTCCTCAAGAGCTGCGCCAACGCGATCGACCTCGAATGGCCCAATTCGATGTTTTGCGGATCCTTGAAAGGAAGCGAAACTACGTATCTTCCATCCGCCTGTCTCCTGGTCGTGCTCTGGAACAGCTGTTCGCACACCAGATCTTCTGCCTTGGACCGGCTGGCTGGGACATCCTCCACCTCCCAAAACTTGGTGAGCAATTGCTCAATCGCTGGCTCATTGTCCACAGTCACACGGGTCGCAAACGATGAGATGGAAGTTTGTTCAGCGGCTGCCACCGGACCAGTCAGGATCCAGCCGAACACGGTCTCCTGAGCGTGTAGGGAGCCACATATATTGGACTTGGATCCAGCCAAAAATATAGCCGGCAATATATCAGCCCCGATGAGCATGTCTACCGGCGAACTGATGTAGAACGTGGGGTCCGCCAATGGCAAATCTGGCAGATTTCTCAGTGCTTCTTGAGAGAACGAGCACGATGGGATATCCCCAGCCAAGTGTGGTAAGACAAAAGCCGATGTATCTATCTCGACCATCGGCTGAGTGGGCGCGACCAACTTGAAGGCGCATACTTTGGTGGTATGGCCTGAGACCGTTCTATTGAGCCCGGAAACCTGGGCACGAATTCTTTTGAAAGGCAGCTGGAGCCTGCTGCGTAAGCGCTCTGAAATAAATGTTCCCTCGGAACCTGAATCAATCAGAGCACGCGCTGTGTAAATTGTGCCCGCGTGACGAATGTTGACCATGGCTGTGCTTAAAAGCACGCCTCGGGTGTGCGAGGAAAAGTATGTCTGTACATTAGGAGGAGTGGACTGTATATCGTGGAGTGACGACTGAGGAGCTGATGTGGGAGGCACGAGTGGAGTCGGGGCACCGCGGTGCAATAACGTGTGATGGCGTCCCTTACACGTGGAGCACGAATACTGACTCGTGCAGTCTTTCAGCTGGTGCCCTCTGGCGAAGCAGTTCAGGCACAGCTTTTGCTTCTTAATCACACCGGAACGCTCCTTGACCGTCATTGCGAGGAAACGCGGGCACAGACGAATTGGGTGGTTTTCTCTGGAACAGAGGTTGCAGGTCTGCGTCTTTACTCTGACTTTTGCCTCAAACGAGTTGACTCTCCTCGCAGCCGGCTCCTTTTGAGCTGACTTTGGCACGCGGACGCTGGTGCTCGATCGCACATCACTTATCGCTTCGAGAGTTCGATAGCGATCTGACAGGAATTGGTTCATATCGGACCAGGGAGGAATCTCAGTCTTGTCTTTAACAGACTGTTCCCATAAAGAAAGGGTCTGCTGTGGGAGTCTGGTGGCGCAGAAAAAGACTAAGCCGCAATCCCAATTTTCGGTACTTATCTTCGCGTTTTCCACAGCTGTTAAGCAACCTTGAATGGTGCTCTGAAGTTCCTTAATGGAGGCGCCACACTCTGACGAGATTGGTTGTATGTTGGCAAGGACCTTTAATTGACTATTGACGAGAAGCCGTTTGTTTTCAAAACGGTCAGTCAGGTCCTTCCATGCAGTAGCGAAACCGCTATTAGTGAGTGGCGACCTCGAAACGATAACCTTCGCTTCTCCACTAGTTTTGGCGTTAAGGTGGAACATTTTCTCGACCTCGGACAGACGCGAATTGCGAATGTACACGGCCGTAAAGAGATCCCGGAACGTAGGCCATTTCAAATAATCGCCAGAGAACACCTCGGTATCCACCGGTGGCACATTGAAGCCCCGAGCTTCGACAGCAGGCGCCGAGGGATTGTGTGACGCGGATGCCTGTTCAATCTGCCCGGATACCAGACAGACACACCGCTCGTAGACGCGATAGCAATTTTCGTATCTAGATTGCATCGCCTGCTTGTCAGGAACACCGGCCTCTAACTGGGTTAGAGCCCTGGAACACGACCGCTGTTCTTGCTCAACCCTTTCCCAAAGGACCTTGACTTGGTCTAGACGAGTCTTGAGCATGACAAGCGGATCTGAGGCGGATGAGGAGGCCAAAAGCGCCTCGAATTGGCACAGGCTATCGCTAACGGAAATAAAGTTATCTAATGCCATTTGGATTTTCTGAGCCGCGATATGAACAGCTGAACGTGTAGCTGGACTAGTTCTCGTTACAACGGGAACTTCCAATGAGTCCTTCTCATTGTCGCTCGGCATTTTGAGCTTCCACACAGGCCTGACAAGCAATAAGTAGAAGTGGGCGCGCTATAGGCGCTTCGGATGGACACGGACGGATGCGCGCCGAAAGCAACAAGTGGCGTTTAGGACTGCGCCTTGCTTGTTGGCAATATAGAACAGGACACGACCAAAGAAAAGAGGAGGAGGCGGCAGAATCTATATATGTAGTTCGACTTCGCTGTGTGTCCCAATGTGGCTTACGAACCGACTGGCTCGTAACAAAAGCACCTGGAAGTATGGTTTGGCTCTTAGTAAATTCCAATAATACAGCTGGATACGCTGAACACTTGCGAGGTAACAGCAATAATAATAATGGCAGCAACGGCGACAATTAGACGGCGGCAGTTCAACGGCGACAATAAATCCTTATTAAATTGTCAATAACTCCTCAGGATGCGCTGAAATATGCAATGCGACTCCAAAGGAAACAAATGCCACCGATATTTAATTTATTTTTAATTTTATTAAATCTTTGTTGTGACAAAATCACTGCTGCCAGTAGCAATCGGTTTTCCCTTTATTATCGAAATTAATGTAAATTATTTGTAATTCGTGACCGTGACTAATATTCGGTCACACTCCAAAGTTTCGATATTCCGATAACCGGTTCCCAACAAGTGCGCATCACTTGTTGACGAATTGTGCAAATAAGAATTTTATGCCAAAAAAAAACAATAGAATATTCGCCGGTGAGCGCGCGCTGGCGCTGGCGCTGGATATGGCACGACTGGAGCGGAGTGCTAACCGGAATACGGGTAAGTTGGTGGGAGTCGCGGACCGACCGTGTCGTGTTACAGGAATTGTGTTAGTAAATATGTGTAATTGTAAATATGAACATATGTATGATTGTGAATGTATGTTTAATATGGATTTAATTTGTATATTTGTTTGTAAGCATGTGGGGAACTATGGTTATTGGGTAGATTCGGAATATAGATGTACCAGTATATGGATGATGCGTAGTGTGCAAGTGTATAAATATTTAAGCAGATGTACAAAACCGTATATTTGTTGTGCGCGGAAACATGCAAGCGCTTAGAAAATATGCTTGTGGTTTGTGGGACATGCAAGCATTAACAAATATGTATGTTTGTGGACTATGCAAGCATCAAAACATACGTTTGTTGTAAGTGACGGTGATTATGCAGTGATAGTGCGTTAGGACGGCAAGTCCAGTTGTGTTTTTCACTGGACACTTGTTGCACATATGAATGAACACGTCCCAAGTATGCCGGTATGCAATCGCGAACGGACAGATTGGTTCTATACTGCTAATTCGTGCACTTTATGTATTTTTGGTTGAGCTGACCGGCGCGGTATCAGCCGTATACGAATGGGGCCCTTGGATCAGGGACGGAAAGCGGGATGCGGATTCCGTTTTTGGAAGTCGGCGGACAGACCGACAGAAAAAACCAATATGGCGTAAGTACTGAGCCAAAAGTAACTTTTTACTTAGCTGTTTTCCCTTATAGGAGTCCAACGCCAGGAACAAGCTGGGGCGAACGGATGGCTGGCACAAAACGAGGATGAGTATGGATGGAGGTGCCTCAAAAGTATCCGGCTCGAAGGACCATGTGGTCGTCGGGGGGCGTCGGGGATAAAATGTCCAAACTCCAGTACAAGAACAAAATGGCGGGATTTTCAGGTTTCAAAGTGCTCTTCTGCACGTATGTATTCACTTCATATAAAGACAATTTGTAACTAACTTAACCTAGTTACAGCGCCCTGGTCCTTAACTAGCGTGTGGGAGAGAGAGGGCGCTGACGCCAGCCGCGCTGTGCTAGCAGATGTTGCTAGCGAATGTTGCTAGCAAACGTTGCCAGCCTGCCATGCAGGCTACTAGCAGTGCTGCCACGTCAACAATAGTAATTCAATAATAGTGAAATCTTAAGGCTAATAACAAAAATGTGCAATATTCAAAATTGTGCAATATAAAAATAGGAAAACTTAAATCTAGTAATTCAATATAATCATAATAGTTTGGGGCGCAGAATTTAATTGCGTCACAATGTGTGTAAGGGAACCAAAGTGACGTCGGCGTAGGTGAGAGAAGCACGTCAACGGCTGATCTTGCAAGTAACGCAAGCATCACAAAAGACAATTAGCAATATAGCGCAACAACAACAACGTACCAACATGCGCTGTTGACTCTAGCTTGCAGTGGCTAGACCAGTGCGGCAATAACGAAGAGAGCGCAAAAGGCAGAGTCCAAATCAAACAGCGCAGAAGAAAGGCGCGCTGAACTGAGAACTTTTGGCGCTTTCAAATTCTTGCGGTACTTTGATATAGCAAATGTCCAAAGTACAGCAGCAATATATAAATACAAATATGTTGGCAAGTGGCAAATATATGTATATGTATGTGGATGAACTTGCATATATGTATAAGATCAAATGAAAATATGCAAAATATACACCAACGAATATGTATGGTCAACTTAATGAGTTTTGTAAATTGTAAATCAATTACATACATACTATATGTGCCTGGCAGACAATTAACATATGTATGTGCTAAGTGATTCTTGTCGAGTGCTCTCTTTATTTATTTAATGCACAAACGGCAGATTGGCCACTATTTACTTAGGATTCGTTACCTGTGTGCAACTTCCCTGCGTGTTGTTGCAATGCATTTCTAATTAGCTTTAATTAAGAGAGCCCAAGCCCAATATCCAAAACACTCGTATGTATGCTGCACAACCAGCTGGCAGCAATGACTCCAGACCCAATGTGCAGTGTCCAACAACGTCAACGAAGAGTCAAGCAAAATTGCCGGTAGGCAAAAGTACAAATGGTGACTCGTCGCGACGGTCCAAACAAAGATGTATGTATATAAGTGGTTTGTAGACTTATATACAACTAGCAGGTATTGCCCGTCTTAACCCGGCTAAATATAATGTTTCCAATTGTATTTATTTTGTGTGTGCATAACCTACCCATATGTTTTCACCTTATAAGTTACCAGTAGGAAGGCATTTAAGGTATTTAAATGAACATTTTCTGTTCTTGACAAAAAATTGTTCAGTAGTCCGTTACATTTTTGTTCTTGCCAAACTATTTCGTTAAACGAACATGACCACTATAACTAATATTTTTTAAAGCTCGTTTCCCCCCTTTGGAGCTATAATTTTCCAAAAGCCTTTCTTAGTGTGCTCCTACACTATGATGGATACTATGAAAGGATACTTGAGTCCAAATTTCATCTTTTACCGTTTGGGCTGTGCGTTGATCACCAATTATATAGATCGCAACGTTTTAAGATAGACTATGTGCAAAAAAGGGGAATAATTATAAGGGTATATCCTAATTTTAAATTCACATTTGAGTCTTCGTGCCATATTGAGTCAATACGGTCACGCACAAACTCGGAATATGAACAACGGCACTCGTGTCAATGCCGTGCAGCGATGAGCCACGATCAATCTCATCTCAATTCTCATCTCAATTTGCTAGAGTAAAACTTTCGATAGTTGAAGCCACCGATACCATCAAAATATCGAAGTTTGAATGCAATAAGCAGAATATTCAAATAATAAAATCTAATTATTTATTGAGATCAATAAGAACAAATCATATACATACATACATCTGCCCGCAATGCGAAGCAGAATATGCGTAGCTCTGTTATTCGGTTTCTGCTTTACTATCGCTTACGCAGTCGTTGCCTAGCGACGGTAACTGTAAGCTTTTGGCGTTTTGCCTTTGCAATTAACATTAAATGGTCAAAACGAAAGAAGAAGAGCGAGCCAATGACTTGCAGTTGTTATTGTTTTTAGAGCATCATTTTTTTTACAATCAAACAAATGTGTTCGATTGGCCAATGTATACATTAATACGAATGTACATACATGCTTAATTCATACACAGGCATACATACATATGTATGTTTTTCTTTACTTTTTCAACCGTACGTAGAGAACCGCACACATAGACACGAACTGTTGCTTGTTGTGTGTGTGAGTGTGTGTATGTGATGTCCCCAACTTTTTGATATTTGTTGTTGCTGCATAAAGTTATTAATGAAAACCCTAATGCCAAATGCACTAAACAAAGAAAAAATTACTTTTAAAAATGTTATATAATTTTCAATTAATTAACATTTCATGCTCTGTCAGTACAAGACGAATGTACATACATACATATGTATATACATATGTATATACATAGATGTGCACATATGTATGGACATTCACACATTAGTGTCTCACATTTTACTTTGGCTATTTCAATCGTTTGCACGCAACTACACGAACAGCTGCTTGTATGTGTGTGGTTGTGTGTTTGTGTGTGTATATGTATTTAGTATGTATGTAGTTGTCCCCAACTGTTTGATATTTTGTATTGTTTGTTCTGCCTGCTTTTGTAAAATGCATATTTTGAAAATCTTTGAATGCAAAGTTGTAGATTTAGTTACGTAGATTACATTACCCAAATTTTAAATCGATCGGACTAAATTTATAACACAAGCTTTTCATTTGAAATAGTGAATAAATATTAAAACCCCAATAATTTAAGCTACAACACAAATTTCGAAAATCTAAGTATGCAGTTTTGTTTGTATTCTTTAATTGATTTTAGAAACTAAGTTTTAAGTCGATCGCGGTTTGCTTTTGTGCCCCAACATTTTTTTACAGGAAAACTCCCATATTTTAGGCTCCAAAAAAAATATCAAAAAACCAAGTATACAGTTTTGCTTGGAATTGAGTATACAAACTAAGTTTGAAGTTAATCAGATGAAAACTGTAGATTTTTCATACAAACGTTGGAGCCTGTTTCTCCGCTGTCCATGTCGATATAGCCATGTCCGTCCGTCTGTCTGTCTGTCTGTCTGTCCGTTTGTCTGTATGAGCGCAAGGATCTCAGTAAGTACAAGAGCTAGGATAACCAAAATTGGTATCAAGGTTCCTATAAGTCCTAGGCAGATCGAGTTTGTTTATTTTTTCTGATCCACCCCCCCCCCCACTCCCCCCCTATTAACGATTTTCTATAACTCCCGTAATTCTTGGAACTAAAATTTGGTAGTCACATTATGTTAGTGATTATATATCCGTATACCAAGTTTCATTATGATAGAATGATCGGAAAGAAAGTTATAGCCATATAACCATGCCCAATGCGCACATACATACATATGTACAAGTACAGAAACACGCATAAGGCACGATTCTGATGTAAATGTAAATATATGTATGCATGCATGGAATATTTTATATTTAATTAGTTAAAATTTAGTTAATTAATTAAATTAATTTAGTTAATTAATTTAATTAAATTAATTAATTAATTTAATTACTTTTTTGTGGGGTGGTACAGGGTATTTAAGAGTTGAGCCTGCTCGACTTTAGCATTCCTTTCTTGTTTTTATCTGTGACGGTGGGTGTGCAGTAGAACGTGTTCAGGCGGCAAATCCCGGTGTGTTTTTCACTGGACACTTGTTGCATATATGAATGAATATGTCTCAAGTACGCTGAGATGCAATTGCGATTAGCTCTATGTGGCTAATTGTTGCACTTTCTTCTTGTTTGAGCTGACCGGCGTGGTTACTGCCGTGTACGGATGGGGCCCTTTGATCAGGGACGGAAAGCGGGATGCTGATTCCGTTTTGGGGGTCGGCGGACAGACCGACAGAGAAATCCATATGCCGTAAGTATGGAGCCAAAAGTAAATTTTTTACTTAGCTGATTCTCCTTGTAGGAATCCAACGCGAAAAACAAGTTGGATTGCACTGGACGTGGGGTGTTGTAGGAGGTGCAGAACTTCTTATCCGGCTCGAAGGACCATGTAAATATGTAGAAGGGTGTCGTGTAGATTTTCCTAATCTTCAAAAATGGCTGCCGTAAAAAGAACAGTTGTGCCAATTTCAGGTATCACAGCAGTTCGTCTGCTTTCGTTCACGTTTATTTCTCTTCTAATCTTTCCGTTTAAGTTGCTTAGCCTAATTTACATTTTTGTTCTTACTGCTAACATAACATTGCGCTGCTGTTGTTAACAGCGGCTGGCTATGTAAAAGTACGATGCAGCGTTGCCACTTCAACACAGAGTATTTCAAAGTCGGGACACCCGACTTTAGCTTCTATACTTGTAAAAAATATATTACTGTTGTATGCCCGGAACTCAAATAAGAGCGACTGTATGCTGCGTGTGTTCCTTTATTACTAGTTTTATATGTACAATGGATATTTGTATTAGTTATTATTCGTGTGTATGAGTATAAGAGTAAGGTTTACAAAGTAGAACGTTTGAGATGAAACGATTAGTTCTTGTGTGCTTATTTTAGGGTATTTTGTTAGTAAATTTTCACATCCTCGGCCCCGGCAAGCTCGATTGGATTTCCAAAGGGTAGAGAAGTTGAACAGGCCGGCGCAGGATTTGTTGATTCTTTGATCTGTCGCAAGCTCTAGTTCTTCCATCTCGTCCAGTGTATGTTTTGACTACTACACCAAGTTTCCATAGTAGTCGCGCCTGATTATCATCGTCACCTTCAGTTAAGCTTCGACTCAGTTTTGACCTGTTAAAATAAAGAGTTCGTAATTGAGCGAGATATTCCTCGCGCCAACGCTTTATGTAGCGCTGCATCAAATTGGTTCTGTGGCGCCACATTTGCGCCAAATTGCTTCCATCTGTTGTGAAGCCTTCGCCACCTAGTAGTTTGGCCTCTCCCATAAAGTGGGCTGGTGTGAGAGGCTCTAAATCGTTAGAGTCAGTGGTGATGTACGTAAGAGGTCTTTGGTTAACTACGCATTCCACTTCGGTGAGCAGTATCTCCAAGTTTGTTTTGCTAAGGCTAGCTTTTCCAATGGCAGCTCTTAGGCAGCCTTTTACAGTGCGCACAAGTCTTTCCCAGAATCCGCCCCACCAGGCTGCTCGTTCTGGGATGAACTGCCAATTTATACCTCCATTGGCCGCATATTGCTGAATCTTGCTGTTTTCCATCAACTTCTCCAGTTTCTGCAGTTCCAGGCTGGCTCTTTTGAACGTCTTTGCATTGTCGGATATTATAGTTTTGACCGGTCCTCGCCTTGCTACAAATTTACGGAGCGCACCTATGCAGCTTTCGACAGTCATATCCGCTACCAGCTCCAAATGTACACCGCGTATAGCAGCGCAAGTAAATAGCATAATGTAGACTTTACGATTGCTTGGTCCCCTCTTCTGTTGCTATATAAAGCGGACCAGCAAAATCCAGTCCTGTTGTTTCGAATGCTTTGCTTGTAGTCAATCGATTCGTTGGTAGAGTTGTCCAAGGTTCGGATGCGCTCTTGCCATGTAGCCGTCTGCACACCACACACCTGCCCAGTACATTCTTGATCAGATGGCGCCCTTTTATTATCCAAAATCGTTTGCGAATTTGTGTTAATGTAGCGTTTATACCACAATGCATTATTCTCTGATGAGCATCTCTAATAAGCAATTCTGAAAAATGTGAATTTTTCGGTAAAATTATTGGATTATATAGCGTTTCAAAATTATGGTTGGGTAAACGCCCTGTAAGCCTCAATACTCCATCAGTCATGGCTGGATTTAAGCAGATGATCCTTGAGTCTCTTGGCAAGTCTTTGCCGGATTTCAATGCTTCAATTTCGGGTAAGAATTATTTTCCTTGTATAAAACGAATCCAATATAGCTCGGCTGCCTGTAGCTCTGAAAATGATAGCGCCTCGTTGATCTCGTTTTCAGAGACGTTCTATAAAACGTAACACAAAGCCGGTTACACTAAGCATTTTTCGCAGTGTGCTATATCGTTGAACAGGAAATAGTGGTTCCGCTTTGCTGCCAAGATCGTCTTCTTTCTCCCCTAACACAGTTAAAATTGTATTTATGGTTGGCCATTCGTGGATTGTCCTGAAATCCAGCTTGAGTCCGACCACATGAAGGTCGAAGAGACGCCGAGCCTTAGCTCCTTCTTTAGATATTGAGCAAGTCTAGAGGCCACCACTGCTGCCGTAAGTTCAAGTTTCGGTAAGGTGGCTCCACTACTCTCTTTGATTGGTCTTACTCTATTTTTTGAGCAAACAAATTTTATTTGTATTTCGCCATTCATCCCCACTTCTCTTAAGTAAGCGACGGCTCCATAAGCAGCAGGGCTTGCGTCTGCGAAAATGTGCAGTTCTAGGTCAGCCATATTTCCCGACACCATACACCGCTGCAGGGAAAAGTCTTCAAGCAATGCCATATCCTCTCGCCAGGCCATAAACTCGCCTGATAGTCTGGTGCTGAGTGTTGCATCCCATTCTAGATGCTCCTTCCATATCTTTATTTATTTTATTTATTTATTTATTTATTTATTTATTTATTGTTAATTACTTCCTAGCGCAACAAGTAGAGTTACTTATATGTTATAGCACTAGTCACATAAAGAGTTTTACATATGTACTAAACTAGTTAGTTTATAATGAGTAAAATTTGGAGTAAAATTTTTATGTTTATTGTAAATGGACCGAGAATGCCCAATGGATCATAAATTCTGGCCATAGCTCGTAATACGTTGCGTTTTGTTGGACGTAGACTCTGAACATACGTTATGATCGGTTTTATGTCTACGCTCAATTCGTCAGTTATAGTGTCCCATTGGACTCCAAGCACCTTTTGAACTCTTGCTAAATTTACATCAGTTTCTTTAAATTTCCTTTTAAGTTCTGCATCGTTAGAGTTCCATTTTCGCAAGTTAAAGCTTGCGCCTTGCATGATGATCTTTGATTGGTAGTAAAGATCCTCTGCATCCCTTAATGTAGCCACGCTGGTTACCAAGTCGTCAACATAAAATGAGCCTTGCAGTTTCTGGCATATGGCTGCATGCGCCGGATCCTGCATTTGCAAGTGTTGCTGAATTGTTGACGTCAATAAAATTGGGCTGCATGTTACTCCAAAAGTAACACGTGTCATTCGATACTCCGCAATTTTCGGATATGGTGTGCCAATAGATGCTACTGATGCATACCAAAAGAACCGGTGGTAATCACGATCGGATTCATCTATAGATATCTGCAGAAACGCCTTTTCGATATCCGCAACGATACCAATTCTATAGCAACGAAATCTTATTAAAACAGCAGTTAAATCTGTTAATAAATTGATACCTGGGCTAAGATGATCATTCAATGAAGAAGCTCCGTGCTCGCTGGTTGTCGCTTTGTCGAGCCGATAGACCGGATGATGGGGCATATAGTATGCCTTCTGGGTTTCACCCAAAGCAGGTGCCGCTTCAGCCACTCCAGTTCTCAATAGCTCTTTGATGCCAGCATCGTATTCCTCTAATTTATCAGAATTTTTAAGCAATTTATTGCCCAAACTGCTTAGCCGATTCTTTGCATTTTGCTTATTGTCATGCAAATCCTCCTTTGGAAGCTTCCATGGTAAGCGCACTGAGTAGCGCCCGCCTATTTGGTGTATGTCGGCTGCCTGTACAGCAGCTTGTGGTTCGGAGTACGATGCTATGCCAATACTCTCCAAATTCCAAAATTGTTCAATGTCGAATGTTTCGCAATGCTCCAGAATATTTAAAACGCACCTTGATTCGCCTTGACCTTCACCATAATGACCTTGTATTGTCCAACCAAAGAAAGTTTCTACTGCGACTAAGTTTTCTGCTAATACAAGTAGTTCACGATTATTGTTATTAAATTTCCAGTAGTTGTCTTGACCAATCAGTAAATTAATGCCTGGAATTAGCTTTTCCTGGGCTACAATGCTTACAGCCATATTTTTGTTTGATTGTTTTATTAAACGCAGCACAGGCAATACATCCTCGCATATGTTCGGCACTACAGTTGCATAAATCTCCATGGTTTTATCTGAGTACTGACTCTTTACATTAATATTTGCGCGTTTGAATTGCGTTTCACGTGATTGTTTACCAGTTTGGCCGAATGCGACGATTCTAATTCTTTCCATACCTATGACGTTATCCATTATAATACGGGACAACACCTTTATTTCACCACTCATAAGAACCGCCTTAGCTGTTTGTAAATAAATCTCATTGTTTACGCGCTGCACCACTGTACTGAGTGTCGCTGTCTCTGTGTGTTGTTCTTGTTCACCGCCTTGTTTCTGATTTGCCTTGCCATCGCACACAGCTGTAATGTGCCGCCCGCTACAAAATCTTGCCGTATGATTTGGTTTAGCGCACCTGAAACAGCTTCCCTTACTACGCAATATCTTTTTTCGCAACTTAATGCCTGCTGTTTTATCCTTACACTCCTTTGTGTCGTGATTCGTACGTTTGCAAAATATGCATTGTTTCTGTTTCGTTTGTTCGATAGCATATAGCCCTACTGCCGTCGCATTGCCTGCTTCTCGAGTGATTTTGGTTTCCTTGCCGTCTCGTTCTCTCTTATCCCTATTTCCAACTTCGGACAGTTGTCTATGATATTCTATGCGCATGCCAACTGGAATTGATTTTAGAAGAAGTGAAGTAACCATAATCTCATATTGAGACGTGGAAACTCCGAGTGCCTTTAATGTTCTTATTGTTGCCTGCGTTTCATTATATAGTTGGCGCAGACCCTTCACGTCATTGTTTGACTGGGCGGCCTTCACACTCAACAGTTTTTGCACATACCTCTCAATTATTTTCTCTGTGCTTCCATACTCTTCGAGTAGCAGCTCGACGGCATCTTTGTAGCATGTTTCGGACGGAATTAATCCTTCAAGAACTGCGGCTGCTTCACCTGTTAGAGCACCATTTAAATAATTAAATTTTGCGACTGCATCCAACGAGCTATTTTCATGCACAGCTATTTTAAACTGCTCCCAAAAGGGTATCGAACGATCCATTGAATTTCTTTAGCTCGATTGGCTTTAATTTAGTGAAGCTCTTATAACTGTTGCTGCCTTCCGATTGTCGCTCATTTTCAAGGCCTCTCTCATTGTGGCCCGTTATAGGGTTTTGAGTGGAAATGGCCTGATGAGCCGATATAGCCATGCGGTGCAGCCTATATTCCAACCTCGCGACTGTACTTACAGCTCGGTGATCATATTCAATAATTACGTCGTAATCTCTTTCCTTTTCGTCTTCGCCAAATGGAGCTGACAAAGCTTGCTCATCTGCAAATTTTAGGTTTGCGTGTGCGTTTTTTAGTCGTTGCACGTACACGCTCAAGCCCTCCTCAGTGTCATCCTCGACCACCTTGAGGTACTTGTCGATATTATTACACAACTTGGTTAGTTGCGTTCTGCAGGTGGATCTATAAGCAGGATCCATCTTCTTGATTATATATGTATTTAATCAACGCCTTGAGTAACTGAAACACGCCCGTTAGTTATTCTTCTTGATTGTATATGTCTAATCAACCTCATGAATTTTAGAATAACGACAGACACTACGTTCCCGGGTTTCGGCACCATGTAAAAAATATATACTGTTTTATACCCGGAACTCAAATAAGAGCGACTGTATGCTGCGTGTGTTCCTTTATTACTAGTTTTATATGTACAATGGATATTTGTATTAGTTATTATTCGTGTGTATGAGTATAAGAGTAAGGTTTACAAAGTAGAACGTTTGAGATGAAACGATTAGTTCTTGTGTGCTTATTTTAGGGTATTTTGTTAGTAAATTTTCAAACTACTAGAGACGAAGAACATGACGAAACAGTTTCCCACCTCTTCTGCGACTGCCCAGCCTTGTTTAGGACCAGACAACGCTTTCTAGGAGATGGCCTCCTCCCAAATCTGTCAGCGTTAGCAAAAAGAAAGCCGATAAACATTTCTAAATTCATCCGGGCATCCGGATGGGTGTAAGAATTTGCGCAGAACTGCAGCCAACCACGGGGATATGAGAAGCGACTTGTCTACGCGGTACCACAACGGTCCAAATAAACACGGCCTAAGTGAGTTAGGGTTTTCATTAGCTCTGGCTGCCGCACCTAACGGCCAAGTTTTCAAAAAAAGCGATGGCTTAGTTCATAAAATCAAAATATTACTTCCACAGAAAATCCATAAAATACTGGAGTCATACCTACAGCAAAGAAGTTTCGCACTTAGATGCAAAGATTTCCTCTCCGAATACCATCCAATCGAAGCTTGGGCCGACACTGTAAATCATATACACAGCAGATATACCAACAAACATTCATACAACAATTTCGACATGATACTGATGATACTGCCATCCTAAGTCGCTCCAAGTGCCCAACAAGAGCTACAGAACTCTTATCATATCACCTCGTGGCCATACAAGAATGGCTAGCAGACTGGCGCATACATGTAAATGAGAAAAAGCGCAAACATGTCACCTTACCCTAAACAAACAACCTTGTCCTCCATTGTCGTTCAACAACATAAATATTCCACAGAAAAGCGATGTAACATACCTTGGTGTCCATTTGGATAGACGGCTTACTTGGCGCAAACACATCGAAGCGAAGAGAGATCAACTGAACCTAGAAGCTATTAATCTATATTGGCTTATAAACGTCCGTTCACCACTAAAACTGGAGTACAAAGTACTATTGTACAATGCAGTTCTCAAACCAATTTTTATACTCTGTACATGAAATGTACAGAAGTATATTAGGAAAGAGGCGTGGCAGACCCCACAAAGTATATATATTCTTGATCGGCATGACGAGACGAGTCGATCTAGCCCTGTCTGTCTGTCTGTCCGTCCGTATGAACACCTGGATCTCAGAGACTATACTCTTATAGAGATTTCCCCCCCAACTTTCCCCCTATGGGGGTTTTCCCGATTTTCCATTCGTATAATCGCCTATATCTCGGAGACTATAAGACCTAGGAACTCAAAATTTTAGTCCCAGATGCCTTATGTGAATACGCAGAAAATGTATATTTTGGAATTTCCCTCCCTCCCCTCTCTCCCCCGCAAATCGCGATTTTCTCTAACTCCCGTAATTCTTGGAATTTCGAACTCAAATTTTGGAAATACAGTTAGTTATTATGTGTCCGTATGCCAAGTTTCACTATGATAGACCGATTTAACAAGAAGTTATAGCCATAAATATATTTGCTGCTGCAGCGCTGCTCAAGCGCTGCCCGCGGCTGTTGTTGATGTTGCTGTTTGGTTGACTGCTAACATGTTTACACAGACACGAATACATGCGCATAGGCATACATACACTCACACAGACGCAATTGCTATGTAAAAGTGCAATTATACACCATTTACGTGAGTTCGAATACCAAAAGAGGTAAAATCGATCAAATTTTTTTTTTTTTTAATTTTTTTAATTTTTTTGTTGTTTTCTATAATTATTGTAAACATATGTACAGAGTATTTCAAAGTCGGGACACACGACTTTAGCTTTTTAACTTGTTCAAATGGAAAGTTTGTGTTATGAATGTTGTTCGATCGATTTCAAATTTGGTATTCGTAATCAACATAACTATATCTACAAATTGGCATTCAACGATTTTCGAAATATAGAAATATGTTTTTTACTTGCCAGATGCAGCAACAATAAATAACAAAGAGCGCACAATATCAAACAGTTGGGGACATTATATAAACACACACAGTGACACATTCACAGACACAAACAGAGATGGACAAAATCGGTGCTTTTTTGTTCGTGGCACATCGCTGCACTGCGTGCACACGAGTGCCGTGTTTCATATTCCAATAATGTGCGTGTTCGTGTTGACACAATAAAGAAACAAAAAAGAACACGACCATTATAGAATTTAAAGTAAGGAACTACTGCAATATTTATTCAATTTTTTTGCACAAAGTCTATCTTAAAACATTGTCTTATGTACATACATATATTATATTGTTGAAAAATCAAGGGATTTGGAGCGCATAGCTAAAAAATAACAATGTTAATGTTGGCCACATTTTCATAAAATAAATTAATATTTTACGAAAAAGTAATATTATGTACATATATCGGTCCTTGAAAATTGGACTACCATATACAAGCATAAATTTTGGGATTTACAAAAGCAGAAATACGTCTTTTACACTCACAACATTCATATTCAAAAAACATATGGATATGTATGTACATATAGATATATGAATGTACATTCATATGAGTATAGATAGCGACTGCATCAAAAAATAAAATGTACATATGTACAGCGATGCCAGACGTCCCGATTTTGATGGGACATCCCGATTTTTAAATCAAACTTAAATATCCCGCGCGGGACAGGCTCTGTCCCGCTTTTCGTGAATAACTCGACAATGCGTGCAGCGTGCTGAGGAATTTCGGACGAGTTGCACTTATAAGTGAGGACTGAATGTATATCGGTGTTAAATTTTACAGTGTTTAATTCTAGAAACTACTGGCCGCCAACTTCACAATCTATATATTTATGCATGTGTATATATATGTATTTTTTGTATAATATATTTGATTTTTGAACCCATTTTTTTTTTTTTGGAAAAATGGTATGTATTTATGTGCATTCATATATATGTATGTATGTGGGTATGTAAGTATGTGCAATCAACGCACAGCCCAAATGGTAAACGTTAAAAAGCTTCAAAGTGTAGGTGAGCACCAAGAAGTGGTTTTAGAAAATTAGAAATCCGATTAACTTTAAAATTGGTTTATGTATTTACTCTGAGAAAGAATAGAGAATAAACTGCGTTGTATTTTTATAACTTTTCATTATATACATATGTGTGTATGCTCATTTAAATGTTGTGCAGTTGCATAAGTTGACTAAATAACTTTGCCAAATTGTACAGATATTAATTCTAGAAATTACTTGCCTTGATTTATCCCTATCATACTATCATACTATATACATAAAACAAGATAGAACGCTACAGTCGAGCAAGCCCGACAGTAAAATAGCCTGTACTCTCCACAAAAAGGAAAAATTAAAAAAAAAAAATTTTTTTTTAAATTAAATTATTAAAAAAATGAATGAATGAATTAATTAAAATTAATTAATTAAATTAAATTAGAATACAGAACTGTATAAGACGGATGTTCGAGACAAGTGACAAATTTTACCATAAACAAATAGAGGAAGAAATTAAACGGATACTGACACAAAACGACTTCCCTATCAAATTGACGTATTCCCTAATCAAGAACCATAAGAACCCAAAGAAAAAAGAACCAAGAGCACCAAAAATCTACAAATCTCTGACATACGTATCTGGGTTCTCAGAACGCTTCACCCAGTCAGACTGCTATCAAAAAGAGGATATACAAATTGCGCACAGACCGGAGAATACACTTAGGAACATTTTTAATAGGACTAAGGCAAAAATTTCAGAAATGGACCTGAATAACGTAGTCTATAAAATTCCATGTGACGGAGACAGCGACAACCCATGTAGGAGATTTTACATTGGAACCACTAAGTCGAAACTAAAAACACGGATATCACAACACAAGTCAGACTACAAACTAAGGCATCAAACATTGACACAAAAAACTGCTCTAACAACCCACTGCATAGAGACTGGACACACCCCCAACTTTGAAGAAACGAAAGTACTTCAACAAGAACGACACTACAGTAAGCGATTCACTCTCGAAACGCTACACATTATCAACACACCTAACAAATACAGAATTAACTACAAAGCAGACACCGAAAATTGCGCGCATATTTACAGACACCTGTTAGTTAGTAACTCCAAGTCAAACAGAGCAGACTTGCTTAAATAAGTAATTATATAAAAATTTTTGTGTTATAGTTTTAATATGTTAATTATGTTATATGTTTTGTAGTTGCCCTGAAGACGGTTACCGTGGCGTAACCGAAATATATCGGAAAAAGAAAAGAAAATTAAATAAATTGGTTTTTCTTACTCTGACCTCGAGCCGGCCAAACAATAAAAATAACTATGAGGAAGGTCACCAAAATACTCAACAATATTCAAACGGAAGGCACGCCGTATGCAGCAACCAGTAAAATGGAATATGCAAAAATAAAGAACAACTACAAAAACTCCAAACACGTAATTAACAAATATCAGCAAATGTCCAAAAAATTAGTTAAGTTACAGTCTAGTATAAAATTTTTATTACAATGCCGAAAGTACAAACTTGTCCCCAACTTCATAAACAATACCACAAACTGCACCAATATATTTAAAAATAATTCAAACTCACTCATTCCCACAAACATAAGCCAAAGATTAGAAAAGCATAGCCATATATTTCACATGAAAATTCTTAGTATATTGATCGCACATAAACATAATATTATTGACGAGAAGAGGAAACAATTACAAAAAACAAAAACAACCATAGAGGAAATAATGAGAGCGGACGATACAAAAGCATTTTTTGAGAGTGAAGAGAGCATAATGAACAAACTGACAACAACTCTCAAAGAACGACAACTACGAAAACTGGAGAACCTAAGAAACGATCGTAACGAACGGCACACAGACAACAACAAAAAACAGGCAGAGTGGTTTGCAAACCAATCACACACAACATTCCCACCAAACATCACAGCATTACTTGCTATGGGTCCAAAGTACGCTTTACCAACTGACCGAAAAAGCTTTCCGCTCTTTAAATGCATAGCGGACGGAGAGGAGTTGGTACAAACAATAAAAAACAAAGAGAACCAAGAAACAGCTCGCATAAAACTCTCTTTACTAATTAAGAACATGATGACAAACAACCGAACTAACACAAGAGATCGCGCAATATTAGACACAGTGGAACAAACCAAAAAATTTCTGAAAACTAATGACAACATTTTAATATTAACTTCGGACAAAGGAAATAAGACGGTAGCCATGGACAAGGAGGAATATAATATCAAAATGACGGATATACTAGGAGACGCAAACACATACAGAACACTCAGGCAAGACCCCACGCTTAGGCTACAGAATAAAAACAACAACTTCGTTGACAAACTACTCCAATTGAACATAATCACAAAGACTGAAAGGAATAAATTAGTTACAAGCACTGCACTACCACCCAGGATCTATGGACTACCGAAAATACACAAAAAAGGAACACCCCTGAGACCGATTTGTTCGTCAGTCGGTTCCCCTTGTCACGAACTTAGTAGATACATCGCTGGGATATTAAAGAACCTGACTAATACCTCACCATATAACGTTAAAAATTCCTCAGAGTTTAAAGACAAGGTCAACAACACTTATATAGTAGACGATGAGATTTTAGTTTCGTTCGACGTGGTGTCTCTGTTCCCGAGCATCCCAATCGACTTAGCGATGGATGTCATCAGTAAAAACTGGACCAGGATAGAAAGCTTCACTAAAATCCCAAAGAGAATGTTTATGGACATCGTACATTTCTGCATCCGTGAAACAAGGTATTTTAAGTATACGGACAGAATGTATATACAACTTAAGGGACTACCGATGGGATCCCCGGCGTCCCCTGTAATAGCGGACATAGTCATGGAGGAGCTTCTGGAAAACACAACATCGAAATTGATCCATAGACCAAGACTCCTGACCAAATATGTTGACGACTTGTTCGCAATTATTGACAAGAAACAGGTGCAAAAGACATTAGACGCCCTCAACATATACCACAAAGACATCCAATTTACATTAGAGACAGAAAATGACGAGAAACTTAATTATTTGGATTTGACTATAAATAGATGTGGGAATACGCTAAAAACAAAATGGTACCAGAAACCGACGGCATCGGGTAGGCTGATTAACTATCACTCGAAACATCCGAAAAATATGATAATAAATACAGCCAAGAACTGTATAAGACGGATGTTCGAGACAAGTGACAAATTTTACCATAAACAAATAGAGGAAGAAATTAAACGGATACTGACACAAAACGACTTCCCTATCAAATTGACGTATTCCCTAATCAAGAACCATAAGAACCCAAAGAAAAAAGAACCAAGAGCACCAAAAATCTACAAATCTCTGACATACGTATCTGGGTTCTCAGAACGCTTCACCCAGTCAGACTGCTATCAAAAAGAGGATATACAAATTGCGCACAGACCGGAGAATACACTTAGGAACATTTTTAATAGGACTAAGGCAAAAATTTCAGAAATGGACCTGAATAACGTAGTCTATAAAATTCCATGTGACGGAGACAGCGACAACCCATGTAGGAGATTTTACATTGGAACCACTAAGTCGAAACTAAAAACACGGATATCACAACACAAGTCAGACTACAAACTAAGGCATCAAACATTGACACAAAAAACTGCTCTAACAACCCACTGCATAGAGACTGGACACACCCCCAACTTTGAAGAAACGAAAGTACTTCAACAAGAACGACACTACAGTAAGCGATTCACTCTCGAAACGCTACACATTATCAACACACCTAACAAATACAGAATTAACTACAAAGCAGACACCGAAAATTGCGCGCATATTTACAGACACCTGTTAGTTAGTAACTCCAAGTCAAACAGAGCAGACTTGCTTAAATAAGTAATTATATAAAAATTTTTGTGTTATAGTTTTAATATGTTAATTATGTTATATGTTTTGTAGTTGCCCTGAAGACGGTTACCGTGGCGTAACCGAAATATATCGGAAAAAGAAAAGAAAATTAAATAAATTGGTTTTTCTTACTCTGACCTCGAGCCGGCCAAACAATAAAAATAACAATAAAAATACATGTTTATGTTCAGTTTTAACAGCATACATTTACATCACGTACCTATGCGTGTTTATATGCGTGTATGTATGCAGCACAAAGTTGAACCAAAGCAGCAACAACAACAACAGCTGTGGGCAGCGCTGCCGACAGAGCTGCAGGCAGCGCATGAGCAGCGATTTTACTTATGGCTATAACTTTCTTCAGAATTGACCTATCATGATGAAACTTGGACTTATAATCATTAACTGGAGGTATTTGCCAAATCTGAGTACAAAATTCTAAAAATTACGGGAGTTATGAAAAAAACACGAATTGCGGGGGAGTGGGTGGGGGGGTGTATTTTCAAATATTCGACACCGGTCACCGCTCCGACAGTCACCTCCTAAGTGCTCGTGCGCCAGACAATTGGGACAGTACTGATTAATCAGCACTGCCCGCAGCCGCTTTTCCGCATTCAGCCGCACGAAACGCTGACACTTGCGGAGGGGATGGACTCCCCGACAGACTCGGCAGCGAAATAAATCCACTCCCATGCGATGCTTACTCTCGTGCGACCGGTTCCTGCGTGGTGCCATGGTTGTTGGAAAAGAGCTGCACGAAAAGGCAAAGGAAGTTGTTAGAAAATTATGAATGGAAACGGACGTTACGAGTATTAGTCATTGGACAGTGGAGCTGTCCTCGATCGAAAGTAAGACTAATTTAACGATGGGCCTTTTGATGGTGTCTCGTACAGTCCGAACTTCGTCTACACGGACTCTGCCATCCGAGCTAGGAAATGTGTCTTGAACACGGTCCAGGCGCCATTCATTGGGAGGAACGTTATCTTCCTTTACGATCACTATGTCACCTGATTGGAAATTCCGAGCGGACTGTTGCCACTTGTTGCGCTTATGGAGCTCCTTGAGGTACTCGTCTTTCCAACGAAAACAAAACTGTTGGTTTAATGCCTTAAGACGACGCCAACGGTTGACAATGGAGACTGCGTCTTCTTGGATTTCTGGCTCTGCCAAGGAGAGAAGGGGCCCATCGGTCAGGAAATGACCTGGAGTAAGAGCCAGTAGGTCAGTGGAGTTATCGGACATAGGAGAGATTGAACGAGAATCAAGGCACGCCTCCATCTTGCAGAGCAGCGTGGACATCTCTTCGAATGTATATTTGTCACCGGATGTGTGTTTGTAGAACAGAGCTTTGAAACTCTTTACACCGGCCTCCCACAAACCACCCATATGTAGAGCACCGGGTGGAATGAAATGCCAGGAGAGGATCGGTTGGTGATAGGATGCAGTTATGCAAGCTCGTGTCGCCTCAAAGAAATCGCGGTCTAACGCCTTTGCCGCTTCGACAAAGGTCGTGCCGTTGTCAGATTGGATTTGCGTTGGACATCGCCGTCTAGCCACGAAACGTGCAAAGGCTGCCAGGAACTTTTCAGTCGTCAAATCGGAAGTCGCCTCCAAATGGATTGTTTTGGTGCTAAAGCAAACGAATACGCATACGTATCCCTTCGTTATGAGACAGGCAGTTTTTAATTTCGAAGGGGCCGGCATAATCAATACCCGTGTGGGTGAGCGGCGGAGAGAAAGTGCTCCATGGCACTGGCAGCTCTCCCATCAACTGTGTCTGGCGCTTCTTTTTGTGGATAAGGCACACCTTGCACGAGTTGACCAGGACCCGCAGCTTCGGGATCCAATACCTAGATCGGACGAGGTTAATTGTGAGTTGGTTTCCTCCATGCAGAGAAAGCCGATGAGTGAACAAGACCAGGAGACTAAAAAAGCGACAACTGCTTTTTGTTTTGCTTTGTCCAAGGATTGTAACTCTTTAGGATACTCCCTTCGCTGAGTGCATATGATGACAGCCCGTTGAGCTTCGACCAGCTCAGTGCTGCTAAGCTCGCTGGGCCGTTGAGGACGATCCTTCCGGCACCGTGGGCTCCAACGAAGAATGTACGCGGTGACCCGAAGAGCTTTGCCGAAGTCAGAAAATCGGTCGAGGAAGTCCGCGGCTGAAGGCACCTTCGCAAAATGGCTTCTAATGGTGCGCGTCTCCATGTCGGTGTCAAGCATCGGGAGACCCAAACGGGGCCATTCTGCATGAGGCTGTTTGAGCCAATCAGGGCCATGCCACCATAAGGTATTGGACCACAAGTCCTGCGGAGATGTGCCGCGGCTTACCAAATCCGCCGGATTGTGCTCGGATCGCACGTGTGACCACTTCTCTGCGACGTCGTCCAAGTGCAAGCTGGTTTGCTGAGCCAGGCCAGCTCAATCGTCGAATCCGTCCAAGTGTCGTAGCTGCTAAGGGGAAGATTCGGCAGGACGGCTGCAGCCATATCAGCCAAAAGGACAGCACCACACAGTTCAAGCCGTGGCAAGGGCACGGTCTTAACCGGAGCCACTCTAGTCTTGGCTGTGAGGAGAATTACTGAATTGTTACTGAATTGGACCCGGACGTAAAGCGCGGCTCCATATGCGCGCTGGGAGGCGTCACAAAAACCATGAAATTGGAAGGATGCTTGGGGTTCATAATTAAGCCATCTCGGTATCCGGATGTGGTTAATTTGAGGGTATTCTTGCAAGAGCCCGATCTCGCTCAGCCAAAGCTCTTGCATGAACATTTTTGAGCGCAAGATAAAGGGAGCCAGCCAGCCCGCTGGATCGAATAACTTAGCGACATGAGAAAGGACATCGCGCTTTGTATAGGAGGATTGTAGTTCAACCTTAGAAACTATAAAGAAAAATTCATCTGTTGTGGCTTTCCAACGGACTCCTAAGGTTTTTGTTGTACTGGCGTCTTCAAGATCCAGAAAATCGCCGCACAGCATGTGCTCACGAGGCACATCTCGTAGCAACTTCCGATTGTTAGACGTCCACTTTCTTAAAGGAAAGCCAGCGGTGCCAAGAGCTTCCCGCAGCTCATTAATGGTCGACACCGCGCTGTGGATTGTATGGACCCCCGCTAGTACATCATCCACGTACATAAAGTTGGAGATCACTTGGCTCGCTAGCGGATATTGTGTGTCGATGTCTATGGCAAGTTGCCGTAAGACTCGAATGGCTGTGCTCAATTCGTAGTCACAAAGATCACCATCTTGGTTGCGGAAAAGAATTCTTTGAAACGGCGTGTGTTTGGGATCTAAAAGAATCTGGCGATACATCTTCGTAATGTCGGAGCTAAACACATACTTGAAAAAATGCCATTTCAAAATTTGCATCGTGAGATCGGATTGTAAAACCGGACCTGAGTGGAGAACATCATTTAGGGTCTTGCCGTTGGAAGAAGGATTTGAGCGGTTGAAAACTACCCGAACCTTGGTAGTTGCTTGAGCACGGCATGGTGAGGCAAATAGAAATTGGCGGATGCGCTATCGGGATCAACTTACCGCATATGACCCAGATCAAGGTACTCTTGGACCACTGAGTCATACTGCTATTTCTGAGATATGTTCTTCTTCAACCGAAACTCATTTTTCAGGAATTGAGCCAGAGCAATAGATCGGGAATGCCCCAGGTCAATGTGATCAGGATCCTTGAATGGTAAGGTGACCACATACCTGCCGCTCTCTTCTCTTCGTGTAGTATGGACAAAATTTAATTCGCATACGGCGTCGGATTCCTTCATCACTCTGCCTGGAAGATCCACCACCTCCCAAAATTTGGTGAGAAGATTTTCTAACGTGCCGTCCTGGCTCACCGAGACGTGAGTGAAAAACGAAGCGAGAGACTGCACGGGGCTCTGCGTCACTGGGCCACTTAGGATCCAGCCGAAAATCGATTCCTGCCCAAGGCGAGTGCCACAAATATTCTTCTGGAAGCCACCTAAAAGAATGGATGGGAGGATATCAGCGCCAATCAGCACGTCAATCTGCGAGCTTCTGTGGAACATGGGGTCAGCCAGCTGAACATTTGGCAGGTCCCTCAACCGATCTTGAGGAATAGTATACGAGGGAAGATTTCCTGCCAATTGTGGAATTACAAAGGCTGAGGTATCGACGTGCAACCTTGGTCGGCGATGCGAGCGTAAAATGGCAGAGCTTGCGCGCTTGGGCGGATACAGCTTGGTTGACTCCCGATACTTGGGCTTGCACAGATTGGAATGGAAGCTGTAGACGATTAAAAAGTTGCTCGGAAATAAATGTAGCCTCTGATCCGGAGTCGATCAGAGCTCGCGCTGTATATAAACAATTTAGACACACTTTGTTCTGCTTGATGCAGGCAATCCGGTCTGTGATGGATATTGCCAGAAAACGAGGGCATAACCGGATGGCATGGTTCTCTTTGGAACATATTTTGCAGGCCTGTAGCTTGGCCTTGTTGGAAGGAGGTGGTTTCACGCTAATCTTTGCCTCGAATGAATTGAGTTTCTTAGGCGGCCCGTCCCTTCTCTGAGGCTTGGAATGGCTTTGCTCCTGAAAACTGGACGCCGACCTCTCGTCGTCCATTACCTCAAGGGTACGGTAGCGTTCAACCAAAAACGTGTTGACATCCGCCCATTTTGGAATTTCTGTTTTACTTTTTAAGGACTGCTCCCACAGACCTCGGGTGGCCTTGGGAAGCTTGCGCTCACAGAAAAAGCACGAAATAGGGTCCCAGTTTCCTGTTTTGACCTTGGAATGTTCCAGCGCAGTAAGACACCCTTGGATGGTGCTTTGAAGGCTGCTCCAGACTCTTGGCCGATTGTGAAAAGGCCGAACAAAAGGTTTAGCTGGCTATTAACCAGCAATCTTTTGTTCTCAAATTGCTATTTTAATTTCTCCTAAGCGGACTCAAAGCTGTAGTGGGTGAGCGGAGACTTTGAAACAATGGACCTTGCTTCTCCAGTCGTCTTGGCATTGCGATGGAAAAGTTTCTCAATGGGAGTGAGCCTCGGATTATTAATATAAACCGCAGTGAATAGATCACGGAAGGTAGGCCACCGAAGAGGATCGCCACTGAAAACTTCAGTGTCAACCGGAGGGAGGGAGCAGCTTCTGTTGCATGTCAAAGGATGAGTTGACGGCAACGGCTGGCTCGGTGGCTTACTGGCGGCGGAAAGCTTGTCAATGCTCTCGCTGAGCTTGGCTGCACACCTTTCATAAATCAAGTAGCAATGCTCGTACTACTCCTCAGTGGCCAACGCACTCAGTGATCTTGTGCATTGATCACACTCCTGCTCTACTTGGGCCCATAACGCCTTAACTTGGTCTCGTCGGGTATTGAGTATATACAGGGATGACTCGGATATTGAGGAGGCGGACATAGTCGCCTCGAAAGCGTTAAATCTGTCGCTCACGAGGAGAAAGGTATTGAGCGACATTTGGTTGGTCGATCGGGACTCCTGAGATACGAACCTAGTCCTTTTTTTCTCAGTAGGAGCAGTCTTGGCTTCAGAAACAGAAGCCTTGGAACTCGCGCTTGGTGTGAGCGGCTAGGTGGGACTGACCCTTGACGTTGAGGCGGATGGTAGGCTTAGTGGAGCTAGCGCTGGCTTTGAAGGTGGATAAGCTATGTTCTGTTGCTCTGAAGCCTTAGCCTGATCCCCTGCTGGCATAGTAAACCTTGAAAAAACGGACTTGGACTGACTGGGCGGCAATACGAACAGAAATCCTAGGATTGCTTTCTTAATTATTTTTTTTTTTAGAAAAATGGTAAAATATTTATAACCCTCCCATATTTTTTTTGGATTGCTAAAAGAAAAATATATAAACATTTTGCGCAGACAAAAAACGAGGAAAATATATTTTAATCAACGCCGAGGTTGGTATTGGATCCAAAATAAACGCGTGTACAAATTATGGATAATTTGCACACAACCAAATAATTTAGAGGTAAATATTAAATTTAATAAAATATAAATTTAAATTGTGCCCAAGTGCCGAACAAAATCCGACGAAGATATCCAAATATATATGTGGGCCACAGAACGAAACTAGTTGGGTATCGGAATTCACAAAAACGAAAAAATATTTTTAAAAAATTGCAAGGAGCATACAAAAAAATCGCCACACCCGGTCCGTATAGGGTATGCGAATGCATAAACGCTGCGGAGAGGAACAGCTGGCGGTCAGTCTACACGCTTATTGTTTCAGTTGCGCTCAAACTGACGCTGCCAATGCACTGCTGCAGCGAGACCTTTTTGTGTGTGTATGTGTGTTGGTGTGAGCGCCAGAGAGTGCTAATAACGGCCGAAGAACGAAGGCGTGGTGAGAATATTGATGAGCCGAGGAGCCGGCTTATCTTAAGCGCTGGAAAGTTTAGCAAACAACACAAGCGACAGAAGCCCAAAAAAATATGTATATGTAGCTGTTTTGGCTGTGTGAATAATAATATTGCTAAATATTTCGGAAAAAACTTATATGAAATATAATAATGCGGAGGCAAATAAATAAGTTGTTTAATTTGCGGAAATTTTATCAGTGCCGTGCGTGGATTTGGATAAATGAAAGAGAGAAATATAAATAAGAATAGGCCCTCCGTGTGTAGTGTCTTGACTTAAGCGTGTATATGCAAATTATATGTGGAATTGAATGTTAATAAATGCCTATGTGATTTGTGCATTTATTAACACTCATATGTTGGCACAGTTGGGTTTGGGGCACAACACAATATGTTCGCATATACACGTTTGACACTTAAGACCTTTGCAACAAACAACACGGCCGAGTTTGAATTGGAAATTCGAAGTTCGCGGGAGTCTCTCTCTCAAAAGCGGGAAAAACAGTATGGCGACTTATATATCTATATGTACATATGTATACTTGAGTACAATATGTACATAAGCTACATATAAGCCGCTACAATTTTTTCCTTTCTTTTGATTGCACTGACACTTGCACTTGTAAATTGGCTTTTTTCCGAATCGCATTTGAGGTGTGCGGCACTAATATTATAGGAATAAAAAACGCAATTGGGTACTCAACTTTTAATCCACCGATGCTTGCTGGCGGGACTTCAAAGCAGCACAAAACGAGGATGATGTTTGGAGGTGCAGCAGATAAAATCCGGCTCGAAGGACCAATGAAAATGTAAAGGGGTGGACGTGGTTGTAATGTGGTGGTTGTTCCTTCACTTTAATTATTTTATTTCACAAAGTACTTCACTTGGACGGGGGCGCACATGCGCATATACAATATTCAGAACAAAAAACTAAGCCTAGTCTAAGCTTATTCTTAACCTATGTTAGGCGGCCGCCGGTGTGGTGAGTTCACGGTCGGCAGCCGACGACCAACGTACAGTACGCTCTCCTCTTACGCGAACAATAGTATTTATTGTACATTTACATTAACATCAGAATCGTGTCTATGCGTGTTTGTGTACTTGTACATATGTATCTATGTGAGCATTACATAATTACGTCAAAGCAGCAACAAATACAGCTGCGGACAGAGCTTTGGCCTGGTTATATGGCTATAAATTTCTACCTAATCAACCTATCATAATAAAACTTGGTATACGGATATATAATCACTAACATAATGTGTCTACCAAATTTTAAAAAATTTCAAAATTCCAAGAAAAAGAGAGTTATAGGAACTCATGAATAGGGGGGAGTTGGGGGCTGCATCGGGAAAAATGAACAAACTTCTCGGGCTCAGGAGAATCTGTATACCAAGTTTGGTTAATCTAGCTCTTATACTTTCTGATATCCTTGCGTTCATACAGACAGACAGGCGGACAGACAGATGGTCATGGCTATATCGACTCAGCTTGTGATGCTGATAAAGAATATATATACTTTGTGGGGTCTACCTGTGTGTTCCATGTACACTCGCACAAAACTAATATACCCTTGTACCCTTTGGCTACAGAGTGGCTACGCTGTGCAAGTTTGTTTTATTTTTTTATTCCCCCCCCCCCCCCACTTCCCCCCTATGCGGGTTTTCATGATTTTCTATTCGTATAATCGCCTATATCTCGGAGACTATAAGACCTACGGATATCAAATTTTAGTCCCAGATGCGAAAAATTAAGTGAATACGCATAAAATGTGTATTTTGGAATTTCCCTCCCTGCCCCCTCTCCCATGCAAATTGCGATTTTCTCTAACTCCCGTAATTCTTGGAATTTCGCAAATACCCCCAGTTAGTAATTTTGTGTCCGTATGCTAAGTTTCATCGTGATAGAGCGATTTAACAAGAAGTTATAGCCATAAATATATTTGCTGCTGCAGCGCTGCTCATTCTCTTACTTTTTTTATCTTTTACAATTTGTAAACACATGTACAGAGTATTTCACAGTCGGGACATCCGACTTTAGCTTTTTTACTTGTTTTTTTTTTGTTATTCTTTCTTAGGTCAGATGATCTCTGTAAAAAGATATTTGATGTTTATACTCTGTACAAAAAATGTATATTAGGTTTGCGGGAGCTGAAAATGTGACAGACAGAAGGAGGCCCCACAAAGTATATATATTCTTGATAAGCATGACGAGACGAGTCGATCTAGCCCTGTCTGTCTTCCTGTCCGCCTGTGCGTCTGTCCGTCCGTATGAACACCTGGATCTCAGAGACTATAAGAGGTAGGGACACCAAACTTTGCACAAAGATGTGTTATGTGTGTACGCTGTGCAAGTTTGTTTTATTTTTTTGATTCCCTCCCCTCTTCCCTCCCACCTCTTCCTCCCTATGGGGGTTTTCCCGATTTTCCATTCGTATAATCGCCTATATCTCGGAGACTATAAGACCTAGGGACACCAAATTTTAGTCCAGGATGTGTATGCCCTGCCCTCTCCCGTGCAATTCGCGATTTTCTCTAACTCCCGTAATTCTTGGAATTTCGAACTAAAATACCCCCAGTTAGTAATTATGTGTCCGTATGCCAAGTTTCATCATAATAGACCAATTTAATAAGAAGTTATAGCCATAAATATATTTGCTACTGCAGCGCTGCTCGCAGGTGTTGTTGATGCTGGTGCTTTGGTTGACTACACATATGTTTACACAGACACATAGATGCGTATAGGCATACATACACTCACACAGACGCAATTGCTATGTAAATGTGCAATTATAAACCCTTTTTGTGAGTTCAAATGCCGAGAGAGGTAAAATCGATCCAATTTTTTTTTTATTTTTCTTGATATTTTTAATTTTTATAATTATTGTAACATATGTACAGAATATTTCAAAGTCACCCGACTTTTTTTACTTTTTTATTTTGTGGGAGCAAAATAAATTGATTTTCAGGAGCTCCGACCCGTAATAGCTCAACATACAACGTTGGTTCCAAAGTAAACAGGACCTTAAAAAAAACAGAACAAATGGTTTTTTCGGCAAATCAATTTATTTTATTCAAAATAGTCTCCTTCTGCTTCAATACAGCTTTTTGCACGATCCAAAAGCATGTCGAACGAGTGTTTTAGCTAGTTGGCCAGTATGCCGGTGCAAGCCTTTTGAATGACCTCTACGTCTGCATAACGCTTTCCTTTCATGGGCAAATGCATTTTTGCGAAAAGGTAGAAGTCGCACGGTGCCATTTCAGGTGAATACCGCGAGTGGTTATTGGTTAAAATGTCATTTTTGGTCAATAATCGGTCACAAGCGTCTATCGATTCTGAGCAATTTTTGGTCGTCGGTCAGTTTGTGCGGAACAAACCGTGCACGTACCTTTCTTAATCCCAAATGTTCGGTCAAAATGCGATAAATCGATGTTTTGGAGATGTTCAATTCCATTGCCATCAATTTCAATGATGATTTCGGGTGATTTTTGATGAATTCACGAACAGTTTCGATGGAATTTGCGGTGATCACGAATTTTGATTGGCCCACATGTTCATCGTCATTTATGGCCTCACGACCACTTTGAAAACGTTGAAACCACTCGTGCACTCTTCTACGGGATAGGCAATCATCGCCATAAACTTGTTCCATCAATTGAAACGTTTCGCTAAAAGTTTTACCAATTTTAAAACAAAATTTAATGTTGGCTCTTTGTTCAAAGTTCATTTTCGCACCGAAAAAATTAAAATTTTGATTAAAAAATGCACTATTCTAACTCAGATCCTGCCCCTCCCCCCCCTGCCTACGCCCTTGAGTACATGCATATGTATATTTATGTATTTAGTATAATAGTGATCTTCACTGCAAGTAATTTTTAGAATTAAAAGCTGTACAGTTTGGCAAAGATCTTTGGTTAACCTATTCAACTGCACAACATTTAATTGAGCATACACACATATGCAAGTTTATTTCTTCTAATCGCTTACCATTTGGACATATATTCATACAGACATACTGACATACATATTTAGGTTAGGTTAGGTTGCGATGGCTGGGGTGCTGTTCACACCCCCCCCACATTGACCAAAATAGGCGGAAGGAGACTTGCGGCATGCCAATGTCTTCCTCGTCAGGATGGATGCGCAGCTGCGTAGTTCCCTCCATAGTCAGTACGTCTGCAATACAGTTCCCCTCTATATTCCGGTGCCCCGGTAGCCATACGAGATTTGTATAGGCGTGCTGGACATCTCGTTAAAAGATCTGCGGCAGTCTGTGATAACATGAGAATTGTATAAATTAGACTCTAAGGCTTTAAGTGCCGCTTAAGTTGCCGGTTGTAAGGAAGTTGCTACAGTAGCTACATGAATAGCAGTGACTTTCGCCTGATAAACGCTACAGTGATGCCTGATAAACGCTACAGGCATGCGGAAGGAGATTCCCAGACCCAGATCGGGGGAAAAGATTCCCTCTCCGACTCACCCAGCGAGTTTCGAGCCGTCAGTAAATATTATAATGGCGCTGCTTCTTAAGTGGGGCAATTGTTCCCACTTCAGGCGAGTAGGTATACTGACGATGGAGCATCTTTGCGTGCCCATAAGCAGAGTCTTCCCATGTTGGGGTTTCCCTTAGCCTCAGGGCTGTGTTAGCCGCCATCTCCTGCCCGATAATGTCGAGGGGGAGAATGCTCAGTATTATGTTTAGTGCATCATTCGGAGTGGTGCGAACGGCACCACTGATGCAAAGTTCCGCCGATCTCATATAGACACATAGACACAATTCCTATGTAAATGAGCAATTATACACCCTTTAAGTGAGTTCGAATACCGAAAGAGGTAAAATCGATCCAATTTTTTTTTTAATTTTCTTAATTTTTTTTATTTTCTATAATTATTGTAAACATATGTACAGAGTATTTCAAAGTCGGGACACCCGACTTTAGCTTTTTTACTTGTTTGTATTCAGCTTCGTTATCCCACCTCTTCCTCCCTATGGGGGTTTTCCCGATTTTCCATTCGTATAATCGCCTATATCTCGGAGACTATAAGACCTAGGGACACCAAATTTTAGTCCAAGATGTGTATGCCCTGCCCTCTCCCGTGCAATTCGCGATTTTCTCTAACTCCCGTAATTCTTGGAATTTCGAACTAAAATACCCCCAGTTAGTAATTATGTGTCCGTATGCCAAGTTTCATCATAATAGACCAATTTAATAAGAAGTTATAGCCATAAATATATTTGCTGCTGCAGCGCTGCTCGCAGGTGTTGTTGATGCTGGTGCTTTGGTTGACTACACATATGTTTACACAGACACATAGATGCGTATAGGCATACATACACTCACACAGACGCAATTGCTATGTAAATGTGCAATTATAAACCCTTTTTGTGAGTTCAAATGCCGAGAGAGGTAAAATCGATCCAATTTTTTTTTTTATTTTTCTTGATATTTTTAATTTTTATAATTATTGTAACATATGTACAGAATATTTCAAAGTCACCCGACTTTTTTTACTTTTTTATTTTGTGGGAGTAAAATAAATTGATTTTCAGGAGCTCCGACCCGTAATAGCTCAACATACAACGTTGGTTCCAAAGTAAACAGGACCTTAAAAAAAACAGAACAAATGGTTTTTTCGGCAAATCAATTTATTTTATTCAAAATAGTCTCCTTCTGCTTCAATACAGCTTTTGCACGATCCAAAAGCATGTCGAACGAGTGTTTTAGCTCGTTGGCCAGTATGCCGGTGCAAGCCTTTTGAATGACCTCTACGTCTGCATAACGCTTTCCTTTCATGGGCAAATGCATTTTTGCGAAAAGGTAGAAGTCGCACGGTGCCATTTCAGGTGAATACCGCGAGTGGTTATTGGTTAAAATGTCATTTTTGGTCAATAATCGGTCACAAGCGTCTATCGATTCTGAGCAATTTTTGGTCGTCGGTCAGTTTGTGCGGAACAAACCGTGCACGTACCTTTCTTAATCCCAAATGTTCGGTCAAAATGCGATAAATCGATGTTTTGGAGATGTTCAATTCCATTGCCATCAATTTCAATGATGATTTCGGGTGATTTTTGATGAATTCACGAACAGTTTCGATGGAATTTGCGGTGATCACGAATTTTGATTGGCCCACATGTTCATCGTCATTTATGGCCTCACGACCACTTTGAAAACGTTGAAACCACTCGTGCACTCTTCTACGGGATAGGCAATCATCGCCATAAACTTGTTCCATCAATTGAAACGTTTCGCTAAAAGTTTTACCAATTTTAAAACAAAATTTAATGTTGGCTCTTTGTTCAAAGTTCATTTTCGCACCGAAAAAATTAAAATTTTGATTAAAAAATGCACTATTCTAACTCAGATCCTGCCCCTCCCCCCCCTGCCTACGCCCTTGAGTACATGCATATGTATATTTATGTATTTAGTATAATAGTGATCTTCACTGCAAGTAATTTTTAGAATTAAAAGCTGTACAGTTTGGCAAAGATCTTTGGTTAACCTATTCAACTGCACAACATTTAATTGAGCATACACACATATGCAAGTTTATTTCTTCTAATCGCTTACCATTTGGACATATATTCATACAGACATACTGACATACATATTTAGGTTAGGTTAGGTTGCGATGGCTGGGGTGCTGTTCACACCCCCCCCACATTGACCAAAATAGGCGGAAGGAGACTTGCGGCATGCCAATGTCTTCCTCGTCAGGATGGATGCGCAGCTGCGTAGTTCCCTCCATAGTCAGTACGTCTGCAATACAGTTCCCCTCTATATTCCGGTGCCCCGGTAGCCATACGAGATTTGTATAGGCGTGCTGGACATCTCGTTAAAAGATCTGCGGCAGTCTGTGATAACATGAGAATTGTATAAATTAGACTCTAAGGCTTTAAGTGCCGCTTGACTGTCAGAATAAACGTCTACCGTCCATTGCGGTTGTAAGGAAGTAGCTACAGTAGCTACATGAATAGCAGTGACTTTCGCCTGATAAACGCTACAGTGATGCCTGATAAACGCTACAGGCATGCGGAAGGAGATTCCCAGACCCAGATCGGGGGAAAAGATTCCCTCTCCGACTCACCCAGCGAGTTTCGAGCCGTCAGTAAATATTATAATGGCGCTGCTTCTTAAGTGGGGCAATTGTTCCCACTTCAGGCGAGTAGGTATACTGACGATGGAGCATCTTTGCGTGCCCATAAGCAGAGTCTTCCCATGTTGGGGTTTCCCTTAGCCTCAGGGCTGTGTTAGCCGCCATCTCCTGCCCGATAATGTCGAGGGGGAGAATGCTCAGTATTATGTTTAGTGCATCATTCGGAGTGGTGCGAACGGCACCACTGATGCAAAGTTCCGCCGATCTCATATAGACACAATTCCTATGTAAATGAGCAATTATACACCCTTTAAGTGAGTTCGAATACCGAAAGAGGTAGAATCGATCCAATTTTTTTTTTAATTTTCTTAATTTATTGAATTTTTATAAATATTCTAAATATTCAATAATATTATAAACATATATACAGAGTATTTTGTTGTTGTAAATGTTGTTGTTTTGCTTCAGACTAAAAATTTCATTGCATTGAATATTAAATAATCACGCAATCGTCAGCAGTTGATTCATTTTGATTTTCAAGTACACCGAGATTGAAATTATGAATGTAAACAAAAATCAGCTGTGGTACGAAGATGCATGCATGAACCTAACGGTTCAATTTGAAATGTATACAATCTTGGTGTTCTCCTATTGGTCATACAGTGGACTCTCGTTAATCAAACCTGCGATAATTCGAATCTCTCTTTAATTCAATGTTATCACGAGTTCCCCCAAAACCTCTTTATATTTCGAACTTAATCAATACATTTTTATGCACTTGGTAATTCAAACGAAAAAATCATTGCTATATAACAAAACGAACTCATCGGCGTCCAGCACTCGACAATTCAAAGTTGCATAGAGAAAGAGGCGAAAAGTGCACTTCATACCACCAATCAGACCCAAAAATTTACTTCTGCGCATATAACGCTCACCGCTCAAGATGAGTCCCGGTAACTGTTTTTTTATGATTAGTTTGGCTATTTGACACACACTTCACACACATTGGTTTGTTTAGTTATCATTCAGCTACTGTTACTCTTTTGACATTGATATAGAATAGCAGTTAATAAATAATAATTGAACAACACTTAATATTTCGAAGTTTTATTTATTTTCTTTCACAAATTTCGAACCATTTGATATTTCAAACTCTCGATAATTCGTAACATTTTAAGAGTCCCTCGAGTTTCGAATTAAGGAGAGTCGACTTTATTTCACAACACATGGCTGCCCGATCCTAATTGTAGAATACACACGCAATCGTCAGCGGTTGACTTGATTTCTGCTTATATATGACTACCTGGTAGGTAATGATTTTTAAAAATCGCTGTTTCTTGTAGTTTTCGGTGATTTTTTGATGATAAATTGAACTACGTTTTTCAAGTATGAAAGTATTTCAAGACTATGCGGTAACGAAGCTGAATACAAACAAGTAATAAAGCTAAAGTCGGGTGTCCCGACTTTGAAATACTCTGTACATATGTTTACAATAATTATAGAAAATAAAAAAAATTAAGAAAATAAAAAAAAAAATTTGATCGATTTTACCTCTCTCGGTATTCGAACTCACGTAAAGGGTGTATAATTGCACATTTACATAGCAATTGCGTCTGTGTGAGTGTATGTATGCCTATGCGCATCAATTCGTGTCTGTGTAAGCATTTTCGCAGTCAACCAAACAGCAACATCAACAACAGCCGCGGGCAGCGCTTGAGCAGCGCTGCATCAGCAAATATATTTATGGCTATAACTTCTTGTTAAATCGGTCTATCATAATGAAATTTGGCATACGGACACATAATAACTAACTGGGGGTATTTCCAAAATTTTAGTTCGAAATTCCAAGAATTACGGGAGTTACGATTTGCGGTGGAGAGGGGGAAGGGAGGGAAATTCCAAAATATACATTTTCTGCGTATTCACATAAGGCATCTGGGACTAAAATTTGGTGTTCCTAGGTCTTATAGTCTCCGAGATATAGGCGATTATACGAATGGAAAATCGGGAAAACCCCCATAGGGGGGAAGTGGGGGGGAAAATCAAAAAAATAAAACAAACTCGTATAGAATACACACATAACGCATCTTTGTGCAAAATTTGGTGTCTCTATCTCTTATAGTCTCTGAGATCCAGGTGTTCATACGGACGGACAGACGGACAGACAGACAGACAGGGCTAGATCGACTCGTCTCGTCATGCTGATCAAGAATATATATACTTTGTGGGGTCTGCCACGCCTCCTTCTGCCTGTTACATTTTTCAGCTCCCGCAAACCTAATATACTCTTGTACATTTCATGTAGAGTATAAAAAATGTGCACGAAACTGAGAAAAGTCTAGACGAACGAATACAAAGATAAACGCCAGCTGTAAACGTTTTGGTACTTTTGAAGTGAAACTTCTTTCTTCACGGTTTTGTCTGCTGGATCGGCAAGGTTTTGTGTGACGAAAGTGACGTTAGCAAGACACACAAGCAAAAGACCGTGACGCCAGCGAGACGCACAAGCAGATTGTTGCAAAAATAAAATACACGTATATAGTGCGTGAGTCGTTGCTCGCTTTTCCTTAGAATTTACTCATAACTCTACCGGTGATTTTCGTTGTCGATGTTGTTGTTGTGCTCCCATTAAAAAATTTCGTGCCCACTGCTGCATTAAAATAAACAAGCAATCAGCAGCAGTTGATTTGCCTTCTGCTTATTTATGACTACCTGGTAGGTTATGATTGTTAAGAGGTGCTGTTTTTTTTTGTAGTTTTCGATGATTTTTAATGCCAAAAAGAACTAAGTTTTTCAAGTACACCAATAGCCCAGTAACAGGCGAACATAAATGAACAGCAAGTAGACCAGGTGGCGAAATTAAAATTATGAATGTAAGCAAAAATAAGTTGTGGTATGAAGATGCGTGCATGAACCTAACAGTAAAATCTAAAATGTAAACAAACTTGGTGTTCTCCTTGTCATCATATTTCACAACTCATGGCTGCACGATCCTAATCGAAGAACACGGTAACGACATACATAACACATATGCAAGGATATACAGCATAGACATAATCTCGATGTAACTATTATTTTATTAAATTCATAAAATTAGTTTAATTTAAAAATATTTCTTTTAAAATATATTTTTATAATTTTTTCTCGGAGTGGGTACAGAGCGGGTACATTCTTGTTAAATATGACTTGTACTAAATAAATATAACATGGTTCAGTTGAACAATATGTTTGGATATTTTTTTTTCAGGCAAATAATTTTGTATCTATGTTTCTGACCTACTTGCCTAATAGTTCGTACGATAAATGTATTCATTAATCTAGAATACTTGCACAGGTCGATAAAGTCCAGTGTAACCACACAGGCGAGCTCTTAGTGCCGGTATTAGAAAAGAAGCCAAGGATACGTCTTTTAGTAAATCGACACACTCGCACACTAAGAAGTACATTTTATCGCCTTTTCCTGCAGTGCTTTTATTAAGTGCAATGCGTCTCAAGCCGGCGGCACGAGGCAAATATCTATATATACATACATATTAATAAAGAATAAACAATTTTAGTTACATATTTTGATCATAAATATCCACCAATGTACCTGTATAACATTCTAGCACCCGTCCAATAAAGCCAGTTCTTTTCAAATCGCTCACCGTCATCGCCTTCGAAAACCTATAATATTTAACATTTTAATATAATTCAAGATACCATTATAAATAGAATGGACCAACTTTAAAAACGCTTATTATGTATCCGGTCGCCGACGATTGAGATTTTTTAAGATTTCCCGCTTCGTTGGATGGAAGCACGAGTGGTGGACGGCAAATGGCCGCTACTTCGCTGTACAGGTCAAGTGTGTGAGCTGCAGTGTACCTGTGGAAAAATATGGAAATTGTTGATTACATAAAAGCTAAATAGAAATAAAAAGAAAAAACGGGAAGTTTACATAGTCTTTAGGAAGTACTTATATACAAACCATCCAGTTCAGTGCTTTCGATTCTACACACTATATCATAGGCAGGGAAAATGGTCACTAGCTCATACGTATATATGTACATAAAGAACTATATCTCGTAGTAGAGCATGTACTAGTTTGTAATAACGTTTTGTTTAAACTTCAGTTTATATTCTTTATTTTCACTTTATCTCAAAAATCAAAAAAAAACTTTAACTGAATTGTTACATTTGGACTTAAAGAAAACTTAGCCAAGGCCTCGTAGCTGCCAGAAACGTCGGCAGCGGAGCGACCGCATTATATATTAACTTATATACTTAGCGCTGTTAGCAGCGAGAGCGCGAAAGAGTATGTTATGTGCACTTGACTGACTTGGCTGACACTAATTGCACTAACGCTGCACTTATGTCGCCCAATGCATGCACGATCATATTACGTAGCGTCCGAATTATGCTTGGCTTTTTGAATTTATTTATTCACTGCAGTAAAGTGTTATAGTGTGTGTTCTTAAGAGTGCACTGCGTACAGTGTGTACTCCTTATGTGTGCACCAGAGAACTGCAACGAGTACTACATTTTCGGTCATACTCGAGTATTTACCCATACTCGGTATGATTATTTCATTTGGGTATAGTGACAAGCAATGACTGGTTGCGAACGAGCCCTCAACGAACACTCAGTTCGATTCACAACTGCAAAAACTCAGAAATGAGCGGTTGTGCCCGAAACTTCTTGCATGAATGCAAGCAATGACCAGTTGTGAACAAACGCTCGCCAACCAGTCAGTTCGACTCACAACTGCAAAAACTCAGAATGAGCGCCGGTGATCGAAACTTTTTGCCTGCGTGCAAGAAATGATCGAACGTCGTACTTACAATCATACCCGCATGACCGAAATGACCAATGATATTGGCGGGTGCACGTGCACTTGCATTTTCTATTGTTTTTTTTTTTGGCTATTAGTAACTATTAGTAATTATTAAATAGTAACATCGTATAAGTATGTAAATGCATATAAATTAAAGAAGCCAACAAAACTATTAGCGAAAAGAAATACCTTCCTTTTTATTTAAATTAAAAAAAGTTATGCTATTTTAATTTATATTAATTTTCTTTTTTAAAGATATATGAGTTCCTTTTTATACTCTGTACATGAAATGTACAAGAGTATATTAGGTTTGCGCGAGCTGAAAAATGTAACAGGCAGAAGGAGGCGTGGCAGACCCCACAAAGTGTATATATTCTTGTTCAGCATGACAAGACGAGTCGATTTAGCCCTGTCTGTCTGTCTGTCCGTTTGTCCGTCCGTCTGTCCGTCCGTCCGTCCATATGATCACCTAGATCTCAGAGACTATAAGAGATAGAGACACAAAATTTTGCACAAAGATGCCTTATGTGTGTATTCTATACGAGTTTGTTTTATTTTTTTTATTTTCCCCCCCACTTCCCCCCTATGGAGGTTTTCCCGATTTTCCATTCGTATAATCGCCTATATCTCGGAGACTATAAGACCTAGGAACACCAAATTTTAGTCCAAGATGCCTTATATGAATGAATACGCAGAAAATGTGTATTTTGGAATTTCCTTCCCTCCCCCCTCTCCCCCCGCAAATCGCGATTTTCTCTAACTCCCGTAATTCTTGGAATTTCGAACTCAAATTTTGCAAATACCCCCAGTTAGTTATTATGTGTCCGTATGCCAAGATTCACTAAGATAGACCGATTAAACAAGAAGTTATAGCCATAAATATATTTGCTGCTCAAGCGCTGCCCACGCGCTGCCCAAGCGCTGCCCGCAGTTGTTGTCGATGGTGGTGCTATGGTTGAGTGCAAACATGTTTACACAGACACGAATAGATGCGCATAGGCATTAATACACTCACACAAACGCAATTGCTATGTAAATGTGCAATTATACACCCTTTACGTGAGTTCGAATACCGAGAAAGGTAAAATCGATCAACATTTTTTTTTTTAATTTTCTTAATTTTTTTTATTTTCTATAATTATTGTAAAGATATGTACAGAGTATTTCAAAGTCAGGACATCCGACTTTAGCTTTTTTACTTGTTTTATATAATTTGTAATGTCTCGTGTCATATTTTTCCAGTAATAATGCCTTTTCGTACCTCGTCATTTGCAATGACTTCGTATAAGTTCGAATTTGCCTAGGCAAATCTACTTTTTCTTTTCTTGCGCAGGAATTTTTCTGTTTACTTTGATTTCTTGTAGTGACTTTTAATATTTTGTTATTTATCTGTATATTTTTTAAATCGGTTATCGTTATTATTGACAATGCATCTGCTATATGGTTGTCTTTTCCCTAAAGATATTCAACAGTAAAATCATACTCCTCCAAGTCAAGTCTCATGCGCGTCAGTTTTGAGCTCGGGTTCGTCATTGAAAACAAGTACGTTAAGGGCCTGTGATCGGTTTTGACTGTGAAGCGCCTGCCATAAATATATTGTCGAAAATGATTTATTGCCCAATGGATGGCTGCCAGTTCCTGTTCCGTTGTATTTTTGTTACTTTCTCCTTTTGTGAACGACCTCGATGCATATGCTGCTGGTAGCTGTGTCCCATAATGATTTTGATGTACTGACTCCACAAGCTTGCTTACTTGCATCCGTCGTTATTCAAAATTCTTTGTTAAAATCTGGGTACTGCAGCAACGTAGGTTAACTGGACTTCAAATATTACAATGCTTTTTGACATTCATCTGTCCACTCAAACTTAACATTCTTTCTACATAATCTTGTTATGTACCGCGAATAATCGGCGAAATTTTTTATAAAACGTCTATAATAATTGCAGAATGCAACGAACCTTCTAGCACTATCCGCGTCCGTTGGGACTGGGTACTTTTCTAAGACATCATATTTCTTGCTGTCTGGCAAAATACGCTTATCAGTACACTTATGGCCCAAAAAGGTTACCTCGTGTCTGAAGAATGAGCACTTTTCTGGGTGCAATTTAAGGTTGTGTTTGTCTATATACAGGAATAGAAAGGAGGGTTCTATACCGTAAAATGCGATTGTCATCATTCTTTGAAAAGAAATTGGTGCAATTTTTAAACCATATGGTAATCACGTGAAGCGATAGGAGCCATTGCTCGAGCTCTATCTGATGAAATCCCGACATGAGAAGTACTTAGCTCTACCCAGCTGATCGAGAATATCATCAATTCTGGGCAATGGAAATTTATCGGACAAGATTTTTTTTATTAATCTACTATCCGAACCCGGCAATGATTTCTTTGGGGCTATTAATAATGGACTATTGTAGTCTGAGACTGACGGTTCTACTATTTTGTCTTTTATTAATTTCTCGACTTGTTTTTCTACCTATCTTTGGCTATGTGGAATTCTATAGTTCTTAATATAAACAGGTTCATCGTCTTTCATTCTTATCTTTTGCTTATAGAAATTATTGGTTGATATCGATTCGGTTTATTTTACGAATACGTCAATATATTTGCTGCATAGCTCCGGAAGAGCGGGTTTAAACTGTGGCCGAAAATTTTTACTTAGTTTACCCAAGACCTCAACGTGATTGCTGTTCGTGTTTGATTCTAT